>NC_084861.1:11395179-12026955 GCF_951802175.1 Populus nigra | reverse complement strand
AATAATTAAAAATTAAAAGAATAAAGACCAAAATGAGTACAACTAACAAATGAGAAATTGTAATTGAAAGACTAAATTGATAACAAATTAAACTTTTACAAAAGGAATAAGAACAAAATAAGAAATAAAAGAATAAGGATTGAAATTAAAATTGAAATGTAAAATATGAAGAGAACAACAATATGCACCTTTTGTAGCATGAGAGAGAAATGAAAGGGGGAAGAAGAAATGACCACTAGCGACAATTCAATCATCAAACGTTGTCACATGTCATATCATGATGTCACATGTCATATCATGAGAAAGAGGACATGATAGTGCTTTTAAAGATACGGCGGAAAGTCAGGTTATGTCACTAAGTAGAGTCACACATGACGTCCAAATGACGTGGACACCACCCACTCGTCAACGTGTAATGAGCAAGTGCCAACAATATTTTTGAATAAAAAATTAAAAATTCAATATAAAAATACCAAAAACACCCATAAAACCATGGAAAATACAAAAAAATAAGGTGTGAAATGAAAAAAGTACCCCTGAATGCATACCTTATTTTTTGTTTTTTCTAAAGTCAAATACATGTTTTTACTGCATACTAAGAAGGGAAAAAAAAACTATTGGTCAATCTCTATTTTTTTTTACCTTGGAGGTAAAGAAGTATTTTTACTGTTTAAAAATTTATGAAAAGACAAAAATACCCCTAGTCAACAACTCTAATTTTTGTTGATCTTAATGGTAAAACAATATTTTTACTGTACAAAAAATTAAAAAAATACTAATATACCCTCAACAATCTTTTAATGACCATTGGGTCATTAGAAAAGACTTAATTACCCCCACCCTCAATACTTTCATTTTTTCACCCATGAACAACAAAGTAATTTTACTATAGCATTCCATTTTAAATTATATTTAGTACTGCAGTAAAAAACCCACACCCTATATTTCTAGTTAAATATGGAGTCAATTGATAGTAAAGTTACCACTCGCAGTTAAATATGGAGTCAATTAGTAGTCAAGTTACCACTCCCATCAATGACTTGGCTTTCTTGTATTGAAGCAAAGTGCTCCAAGAAAATCCAATCCAATGACTGAGATAGGAGTAGAAGAAATAAGAGTCATGTAGAACAAACTAGTTAAGATGATTAAAGGAGGGAAAAGGAGGGAATGGTTTTTGAAAACCAAACACTTTGCTTTTGGATGTATTATCCTCGAGCCCTCAAAAGAAAAGTAGAGGATCCTTCCACTATCCTTTGTTGTCTCCATAAACCACCAAAATTCGAGGTTGATTGGTAAAACACAGCTGCCCTTGTCTTGTCATGTAACTTGCGATCAATTTTCTCTCTCATTGCTTATTTTCAACATCAACTCGACTCCTTCTAGTCTCCACCATGGAAGTTACATGTACTAAACCTCATCGTGTCAAAGTTTCTAGCTGTAATTCGAGTGCGAGCAGTCATTTTCAGTCACTGGACTTTCAAGAATGCCTTCATGACCGAACAACAAGAGCCGTCCAGTTTTTACTCAAGCATGTGTATTCCTTCACATGCCAACTTGCACTCTCCTACCATTTAATTGTAATCTGGGTCACTCACCTAGTTCCACTATTTTTTTTCGGGAGTAATGTAGGCTATTTCTTTCGTTATCAAAGATGCTGCTCGAAAGTCTGACATGGCATACCTCTTCTTTTTCTGTTCTCTACAGTGCATTATTTGGCTGCTTGTTTATCTGTTCTACACAATATAGGAAGGAAGCTGGCTAGCATGCCAGCTAGTGAAATTAATGGGCTGTCACCTAAGACATCAAATAATCTTCCTATCCCTAGCTAGACCTCCATCTTTAACTCCCAGAAAGAGAAAGTCGGTTATTCAGTTAGGGAAAATTGGGCTTTATTAATTAGTAGTTGCATGTCAGTGGGTGAAATAGGGATTTTCATATTCATGTAATTTTATGTGGTAGTCCTTTTATTTATTTATTTATTTTGATCTACTTGATCTCCTACAGAGCACAAGAAAAAGGAAAGGCACATCAGACCAGTTTAGAAATTTAAAAACAATTTACGATCACTACATCTTTCAAAGCACATAGTGTTGCAAGGAAAAAGTTTATCGTAAATCATTTTAATCATGTTTATTGACGCTATACAACACCAGCCAGACATAAGCAGTGCTATTTGCGATTCCTCGAGGAATAATACCGAATTACTGATACAAATGGAAAAGCAAATCGAGGCAACAAAATTTACTGACCTCCAACATCTAGTAGCATATATGGAGAATCCTCCAGCTCCAGGCAGGTTCCATCAGCAGCACAGACTTGGATAATGAATTTGAGACTGCCGACATGACAGGGAATAGAAAGGCCAGACATATAAAACCCTTGAACACGTGCCGTCCCAAGATACTCTCTAGTTTTCCAGTTGCATTTTCCTCAACTTGTTTTGCTAGTTTCTCTACATAGATATTGTACTTTGAGAATAGAAAATCATTTCCATCTTTCAGTTTCGAAGTGATTTTCAAACTGGCAGCTTTAAATCCCTGAGAAATCGAGTTATACTTAACATATTGACTCTCGGTTAGCCATGCAGTTGATGGAGGAAAAAATAAGTTCTCTGAAAGTTTTTTAAATGTGAAGTGACCAAGCACTGCAAAATACTCTGCAGGACTGGGATCTAGAGCTGTATCTTGGTTATCTAAGCCGAATTCTGATTGCAATTCAGTATGTGTAGACTTTGTCCTGTAGCACGCAGCATGGATTTCTGTTAATACGTGCCCATCCATGGCGACAGTACCCCATGTATGATCCATTCTGAAGCCATTTTGCTAGCTTGATGTGGCATAATCACTCCACTGAATTTGTGAAACAATCCGTGCAATTCTGATGGTGCAACAAGTGCTCTTATTCTCTCATTCATTACAGCTGCGAGTCCCCCCTTTGATTTCATGTGCATTACTTGAGGTGGCCACACCTGAACCAGATGGAAGTGGATGAAAAACATGTAATTATTTTATCAGTTTTAATTTCTGTTTGCATAATGTATCTCAAATTTCAGTCTTCAAACAACAGGGAACTCTGTTTATCTAGAGAAACGGGAACATATACACACACCACCTTGTTCAATATATTTCTAATCTATGCTTATATTATTCTTAATAACTGTACATTCACAGTATTTCTATTTCAAATTATTATTTTACATCTAGCATGATTGATCTAGATCAACCCACGAATACCAAGAACTTATTACATGTTCCAAACAGACCCATCACAAGGTCTAAAGTGAAGGTATTGAATGGACTGGTTGTGTAAATTTCGGTCAAGATTAAACTTAGAAATCCTTTAAAGCATCAAGAAGAGATCTTAGTACATTTAATTCATATGCAAGAAAGACCCAATCCACTTTATTTGGGCTATTAAGTTTCGACAACAAGGTTGTCAATTTTGTATCAGTTTCGGCCAGCCTTGTTATGTAATGTTTTTATGTGTTTAGTGGATTCCTAACTATTTTTGGATTTCCTATTATGTATGAGAAAATTAATTATTTTCTTTAAATATTAGAATTTATTATTTTTATTTTATTTCCTTGTCATATGAGGAGAAAACACAACAAAAAAAACAAAGGAATTCAAACTGATTTACAAAACACACGTGGCAACAAAGTTTCCTTGTTGTGCAAAAAGAATAATTCAGCAATTTAATTGTATTTTCTAGTATTGGAAGGATATCAAGAAGTGACAAAGATGAGCATTAAAGAGAGCATCCTTTTTCTTCCAAAAGAATAAATTCGAGGCTGAAATCAAAATTCTATTCTAACTTGAAAACCAAAGAAACGGTAACTTCTCCTTTAGTTCCTAGGATTATTTAGCAGCATTATAAACTATAAATAAGTTTTGTATCAGACCTACAATGTTTTCTTTCCTTTTCTCTTCTCACGGGAGATAAAGATTTAGGACTTAATAGCTTTATTTTTATTTTTTTAGCTATAGTCCAATGCTTGTTTGGGCTTAATTAATACTTTGTTTTCAGTTAGGATCCAAGGCTTATTTGGATCAAGGCTTTAACTTACTAGTAAAGATTTTGGGTTAGTTTTTGTAAGTGGACCAATTCAGCTCATAATAGTAAATCCATTAGGATTAATTTCTTAGAACTATTTAAGCACATGTAAGCCTAAATTTCGGACGTTTGATGAATAACACTTCTGAACTTTTCAGTTTTAACGTGTAAGAGAGATTTTTGTATTTTTTTTGTTCTTGAACGAATTGAATCTAACTTATTGAAGATTAACTGACTTCGTGGCGTCATTCAACTTTATTCCAATAGTGCTGGTGTCTTGGAACAAATTTTCATTGTATCACACTCCTATCAAATCTATTTTGATTTTCTGAAATCATATCACAATCTTAATTGTGAGTTGTGTGATCAAATGATCAATGATCACAATCACAAGGTTCGCATCAATTATCATTTCAAATTGAAGGCAGTTGAGTTCATTTACAGGATGGACATGAAACAGGGGCTTGCCATTTTGTTACGGAATAAGTAAGCATTGTATGGAATACTTTCTGTGTCATCAAACTTGAACCAAATAAGAAAGCTTACAGAGTATGCAAGGTGGAGAGGTAGGTTGTCCAAAAGAAGCTCCCCTTGAAAGAGAGCCTTGCTGAGAAAGGAGCGTTGCTATCATCTGCAAATATCAGGTAAGAAAAGTGACAATCAACAAGCCGAAATCAAAATGAGAGCAATTAAGGAATGCCGTACCAATGTCATGTTGTGGGGCTACGTAAGCTAGCAAAAAGCCACCAATCTCGAAACGAGGAAAGATACGAGGAAAGATACAAGCATGCTCTGATGTCGTTATCATGATTAAGTCTGTGGAAGACTGAAAGAGCTAGCATAAACCAGAAGCATCCACTTGTCAAGGCTCGGGATGCTACCATCCACAGATATGGTTTAATGATGCTAGGCCCACAGAGCAATAAAAGAAGAACCATTTTTTCTTCAATATTAAGGCACGCCGCAGATTGGTTATCTTTGATATTCAAGATCAGGAAGGAAATTGCAAAATGAGATGTTTATAAAGCAGTTCGTGATTATTGTTTTTTTGGTGAGCGCGCGCGCGGGGGGGGGGGGGGGGGGGGTGTTATTTGACTAGTGTCCATGAAGGTATTTATATATGCTAAATCAACACTATTAATGTCGAGTAAATAAAAGATATCAAAAGCACGAAAGCTTACTCAATAATGAATTTGAATAGCATCTGGAATCGGCTCGTCAATAAACTCAAGACAAGTCTGCCAATTATGATAGATAAGAAAACAAGACATCATACAACGATGCCAGTGATGGCTGATCAGTTAATTGCAGGTACTGGAATATTTCAGATGGAACACAGAAAACTAAATTTTGCCAAATGTATTGACCAATTATACCTCTCCACCTCCATCACACTCATAGGGTCTGGTTGGCCCTGTTGTGCTTATGAGTAAAGCACCCCTATTAGCTGGTTGTAAGAAAAAAGTAGGGGGAAGACCAGCTTCTCTTATAATCAATTTAAGCTTCTTTACCAAACACTTCTACTCTTAAAAGTTGCATGAAAAACTGCTTAGCTTATAAGGACAGCAAGGCCAAACGGGGATAGGGCAAGAGCAAAACCTTATGAAGATAAACAGGACAATGATTAGCTTCAAGGGGAAGCTATATGAGTGACAAGATTGAACTCACTGTTCCCAAATAAAAGCTAGAATCTAGTATTTGTTTGGAAAATGTGCACTTGTGCCATGGGGGAGATGTTTTTCACTGGGTTAGCAGGCTTTGGTAGTTCAAAAGTGGGGCAAGCGTTGCGGAGGTGTGCTTTGTTTGCTATGGTACAGTGTATTTTTCGGGAACGCAATTCCAGAACAAAAATTACCCTTCTTATTGCTTTGGGATACAGTAGTGCTTTTAGCTTCCTTTGGTTCTTTACTAAAGGCTTTTCATGTGAGTTTCCTTAGCGGACATGGAGAGAGATGAAAAGCCCTCTTGTCTAGTTTCTAATTGCTTCGTTTTCCTCCTCTAGGAGGATTCTTGTCCTATCTACCTGCATTCTTCTGCCTCTACATAAATTTCTCTATTCTATCAACGAGAGAGAGAGAGAGTGCAAATATTTCATACCTCCTGATTAGAATCGTAGGTTATTTCTTGTGTTAAAAGAGAATATGATAAAAATACTACTCATGTGAATTCACTGAAACTGCACTAAATTCCCTTCCATGCAGGTTGAACTCAGAAAGGATAATAAATTGTGAGTTAATAATAGGCTAAAATTAGCTTGAACTTCGGGTCAAACTGAACTTAACTCTTCAACTTTTAAGTTTTTTTTATTTGAGTACCTCAAACTATTTTTTTGATAAAAACTAGGTCTTTCTGTTAATTTTGATTGCAGATCATGGTTTTGAAACATAACATGGTTCATGAAAACATGTGATTTGAAAACAAAAAATTAACGTAGGGATGAAAACCTGGATGAAAAGGCCTGTTTTTAACAAAAAATAGTTCATTTCACTCGAATAAAAAAATAAAAATAAATAAAGCTCAGCGGCTAAGTTTAGTTTGATCAAAGTTCAGTGTAATTTCAGATAATTTAGTCTTAATAATAACGTCAGGGTCATAATGTTTTGTGAGAATAAACAATCTTCATTGAATGTTGAGCATTTGATATTGTTAGTAAAATACATGAGAGCAGAGAACAAGTGTGACCACATCTGTCATGGAATATCCAAAGTTTCCCCATATGCACTTTGGAGACAGTTGGAAGTGTCTCCAAAACACCATCCATTTCATAAAAAATGAAATCAAATGGTGAAAGGGGGGGGAAAACTCGCAGTTCCAAGAAATATATTGAAAAACAAAACATGTCAAACCATCAAGCCATACTAAAAGAAATTAATAGCAGCTCTTTTGGTGCACACCTGAAAGCCTTGGCAAGACATGTTGTTCCAAGGAGCATCTGTTAGCTGGTTGCCCTTGACAGAAACACGATAGCCTTGACCCTGAACAATATCAAGTTTGTCAGTGCTTGGAAGGATGCTTGACGTTTACACTTGCGAAGATCATGAACGACATTCAGACAATGATCAGTCCCAACAAGTAGCGGAATCACATGGTTACTCAAGGACAACGTAGAAACTGCATCAAGAGAAAAGGAATCCTATCACTGGCTCTCACTTGCAGAGATAAAACACAACATACAATTCTTATCTGGATTTAAGCTATTTTATTGAATGCTTTCTGCTGCAGTCTGAAAGCTGAATGCAACAAGGCTATGTATCACCAATGATCTATAGAAATGCAACTAAATCATTTCAAGAATTATCCATTCCAGCTTTCAGGAAAATCAGTGTAAAGAGTAGGATGTAGTTGCATCCTGATCAAAATTTAAGTGAAATGGTAGTAACTTAGGATAATTGTTCACTCTTCCCCGTGATTCAGCAACAAGTTCCCACCAACTCCAAACACCAAATTACATCACAATCGAACTCATGAAAAAGAAAATTGTGTTGAGATTTAAAGAGTAGACCACGTTTAACCTTGAATATGCAAAATTCACGCCCGCATAAAAATTGACTTTCAAGAAGAAAAGTAACAAGGAATAAAGAGTGCCATTTAATGAATCTAGGCAATCTGGAAAAACTTTTAGTTCATAGCAAACAACAGATGATATCAGTTTCAATGGAAAAGAACAAATTTACACAAATCAGGGGAACAAGATCATGAATTCTAAGAAAAAAGCGTTATTTTAGCTGCATGCACATATAATTTAATATAAAATTTCTCTGAAAAGAGTAACCATATCAAAAGGTAGGGATACAAAATGATATTTTTTGACCTTATTGAGTTCATTCATGCAACTAGAGAGGAGAAAGGCATTAAGAGAATCTTAAGTTGCAATATTCAAAACAGCCAGCATCAGAAAGCATTGCACAAAGCGCATCATATTCTTTCGTTATCCAGAAAACAATATAAAAATTACAGAGCATCTAAACCTCTCTAATGAAAAATTGATGCTGATTTGTGTCAGGTATTAGGAAACACTGCTCATAATCTAGACAAGTTTTGCAGGAGACCTAGAAGGCTAAGGAAGCACCAGAAGTTGAAGCAGTATAGCATACAGCCATATCAGAGACAAAACATTGTTAATTCATGAAATTTTGCAAAAAGAGACAACAGGATTATCAATTTCGAGCAGTCTGAAAATCAGGCGGTTGCTTTGTCTCATATAAACATCCAGGAGCAAATATGGCAGCTGACACATTAGCCTTCTTTATTACGTCAACTACGACATTTGTCTGATATCACAGTTACCACCATACTTCATTAAGAAGTAGCCATAGTACCCCATGTAAGTTTAAACATGTAAATTTAACAAATATTAATAAACTATATCCACAACTTAGAGTACAGAAATGACAAAGTTAACAACTAAATGCCATCCTTTATGTACAAATGATCTCACAACATGCCTAGTAAGAAAAGGGAGTTTATATTTTATGATTTGAACATTCCTTCACCACTCCTTTGTTTTTGGCACAAAAGGATATGACCATTATGGATGAAAAGAAAGGAAGATTCAACAAGGAAAACTCCTCCAAATCACCATCCACTATATGTATTGCCATAGATCATATTAATTCACCCATGAGAGCTATGATATGATTTCCTGAAAGAAACGAGAGCCAACTCCTATCAAATGTACAGCATATATGGCTCAACTCAGCCTAAATATAAGAGTCATATGTGACCAGAACTGGTACCATTCCTAGCAGGAAGCATCAAGAAAGCTACAAGTCCACAATATCATTTTCGATACAAGGACAGATATCCAATTGTTTCAATTGGAAGGAGGTGTGACCTAACTGGTTGATCTTGTAGTTCCCCCGACCTAGGTGAATACGATCTACAATTGTGTTATGACATTGATCCTCCCTACAGGCCCAGAATCATTCCATCCTCACGAGGCCACCTTTAAGGATTTATCCACGTAATTTCCTGGTGCATGATGAGGAGAGCCTGTGCGAAGAGGGATCATTTGGATGCTTAACAAACTCCTGGCACTTTTAAGGAACCAGGTTCTGCTGGAAAAATTTGTTCAAGGTCTCATGCAAGTTTAGTTTCGAGTTTTCACCATTTTCACCTGCTAGTAGCTACACTATCAAGAACCGACTATTTGCCTACTAGCCAGAATTAGGACCAGGACATCATGTGCAACAAGAAGAACAAACTCCTTGAGAACTGAACTTGTCTAATTAGTTTTTGTATATGCAAAAAACTGTCCATGTCTTAAAGGCTGAATCTCCAGTATTTGCTCCAAAAGTCTTGTTTTTAAGCAAAATAAATTCCCTAAGTTCTGCACATTAACAAGTGCATGTACAATGCATAATGCCCTTTCTTTTTCTTTAAGTGGATACTTGAGACATTACGATTTACCACAACAATGCAGCAATAAAACTGACAAGATTTGAGATAGCAAATTGTAAAATCAACACCAAAGAGCATTTAAAAAAAATGAAGAGCTGCTAGAGAGGAAGACACCCCCCTCGAACACCCAAAAAAATAAACAAAGAAAGCGAACTAAAAGATCAAAATAAAGAGCATTCTGGCCCTGTTAAGTTTTAAGTAAGGAAATCCTCTAAAAGTCCCAGAAATAGAACATAATAAAGTGGTCAAGAAAAATGTTCTCCCTACAACAGTTGGTTAAAAAAAAAGTTCTAAAAGATTCTAGAGTTCCACTCCCTATAACCCCAGACAAACAAAACCACTAAATGAATCAATAACAGAGCTTCCACCCCACTAAAAGAATAGAAGATAGTCATGATCCTTTAAATGAAGTAAATCAGATTTTAACATTTTTCTTTGCTTTAAAAAAATAGTGAGATCATCACTGACTTTCACCTTTTAAACTAGATGTTAGTTCCAGAAACTGAACCAGAATATTCACAAGCAAAATATATGGGTGGATACCATGCTTGTTAACTAATGGCATATTCATTGCATTTGGACAAAAAAGAATAAGAAAAAGAAAATGCATGTGCAATGAACAAAATAACTTTGTGGAATATCTTCGACACGGACTTAATCTGATCAAAATGATGAAACCGAAACTACATCATACAATAGAGCTTGTAATTAAGATTAACATGTCTAAATGATTGGAATGATACCAACGTTCCATTGTCCACCACCAAAAGTTTTCCTTCCAAATACATCCATTCCCATGTAGACATCAAACTTTCTATTTCCAGCCACAGCAGCTGAAAGATCTGGATAGTTACTCTGCTCAGAAAATGATTAAATTTGCACACATGAAGAAATGGAACAACAAAATTAACTCTATATGGAAGAGAACAAGATAATCTGGTACCTTCCATGTGTAGTTTACAAATATGCCATCACATATATCAAAGAAACATTTATTATTTTCATTCAGTTGATCTTACCACCAAATATATTCAGTGGTTATGACACTGTCATAGCTGCATAATTTGTAACAAGCAATACAAAAGAAAATTCAGGATAGACAGGTAGAATGTGGCACTTTTAATACTCACCATATGACCAAAGATTCAGGCATCAAGGAATGCATTGTATGGGTTAGATGGCTCACGAATTCTTCAAGATTAAGAATTTGCTGCTTGTGCAAATTAACCTCCATATTAATCTGCAATGAGCAATTGCCACCGCAACTGAATACCCACAGCAAACAAAATAGAAAGAAAAACACATCCAAACTCCTTTCCGCTCTTCTTCCGGAAAAGCATTCTTTGTCGCTTCAAATATTTAACATATTTCTTTGTATCATACACGACAGTATCAAAGATTGAAAGAAAATTGCAAATTTCTCTGGCAGTAATTGTCAAAGAAAGAGGCTTTATATTGAGGACTGCACTAATTAAGTAGTATTTTCACGCACATCCAGAAAGTGATTGAAATGACATGTTGCAAATTCTTTAACATAGGAAAATTTAACAAACTACATACCAGCCATCCATCAAAGCCCAAATCAACAGCAAGCTCCGCCAATCGCTCAGCATTCATCCGAGCAGACTTCATTGTTGCAAGCAATTTATTGCGGACAAGTTTTCCTTCATCCCATTCTGTTATGAAAGTCCCAAACACCTTCCATCAACAGGCACAGGGAATAACATCGAATGCATCAATATCTCCAGCCAGTCACTTGTAACAATGCATCAAGTGGGAATAATATAGGTTACAAAAAAAAAATACACCCAAGGAAACCACTACCATAATGCCTGGACTGCCACAGAAAACAAGTGGTTTCTTTTTCAATTTCAACCGAATTCTTTTTCCATGAGAGTAAAAATTGAATCTCGGATACACCAAATTCTGATCTCTGTGAGTTAAATGCAAAAATCTTCTACGAACAAGCTCTGAACTTGGCACTCAAAGCAAAAAAGTCTACATTTTCCCGGCAAAGGTTATACCAATAACGTACACTACCATTGAACCAGCCATTTTTTAAAATCAACTAAATATGTTATTTAGAAGATTTGAACTATTGATAACCAATGCAAAAGCCTACCATATGTGACATTATTGCACCAAATCTTTCTTCATTTTCAAACATCAATACAAACTGAAAAGGAAAAGACTTTGGTAAACTACAAAAGAACCAGAACTCACAACTTCACTACCAAATCAGCTTCCTGCCCATTCAAAATAATCCAAAAAGAAAAAAACTTTTCACTCGTAAACTCCAAAATGGCCATAATTTATACTCGGAGGCCTTCACCTCTGCAACTAGCTAGCTCTGTCGCCTGCCCCGCCAACGCAAACCAGCCTCCTGGGCAATTCCAAAAAAATTTAAAAAGAATCTCCTGACGTATAATTATCCAAAAATCAATAACAATTCGCTAAATTCAACAACTAAACTAGTTCTAATACTAAATTAACTTATATATATATATATATAAACATTCCAGCTCAAGAACTGCAAAGACATAAATAAGAAATTTGAAGTACACCACGTCTGTGAGCAGTATTAGTCCAGCAAGGAGGAGGCAAGGTAACCAAACTATGAGAGAAGTAAACGAAAACATCAATCAAATACCAATGCCAAGTAGCATAAGCATCAGGATTAGTCCCTCCTTGAACCCACTTGTCATTCACATAACCTCCTTGCATATCATGGCGAACAAGAAGCCTAGGCCTATTTGGCTAAGACTTGGGTTTTAAAGGAACATAAGATTTGTTAAATGGGCAGTGAAAAGATTCAAACTAAGAACGAGTTTCAAGCTCTTCAAAGGTTTTGATTGGGTATGAGATTGGAATGGAGGAGTGTGATCAATGGTGGAGGATTCTTGATCTTGCGGGGGGGTCATTGGATTTCATATTTTTTAGTATTAGAGAAAGGAAATTGCAGAGTGACTAGGGTTTGGCGGTTGATGTAGGCACGAAGGACGGAAGGAGAGATATAAGCACTTGCTCATCTGCCAGTTTGTTTTGAGAGACAAGACAGTAGGAAGTAATCTCTTTATATAGTTTTAGTTTATGTTTTGGAGTATTTTTTTCATCATCATTATGGTGTGTTATGGTCATTGGTATGGTTTCGGAGGGAATCTAAAAGGAGTGAAAATCTATTTTCTACTTACAAGCAAATGCTTTGTTTATTGTTACTACCAGGAAACTTCATGTATCGCAAGTAGTGATGGGCTTTTAAGATTCTGGATTGCGGTTTGAGACGTTAGCACAAATAAAATAAAGAATTATGAGAGAGGTTATGCTCTGGTAACGCAAAGGCATGTTCTTTTACGAGTATCCTTTTCTGGTCGAGCAATACTCCCCGGTATTTCGTTTTCCAAGTTGTTACTTCGAAAAGGAGAGAAATTTTGACTTACTCTGAAGGAAAAAAAAAGTAGAAGCTATTGTTAGGACTAATTGATGTCAGAACACAATGTCTGGCAACTATCTATGTTAACAGAGCAGCCAATTTCATTAAATAGAGAGAAAACTACAATCTACAGTAAACGAGGGGAGAAATGAGGAGGAGGAACACTTCAACTCAACTCTCATTTTATATAGTCGCCTCACATTTCTTTCTATCTCTCTGCCTTGCTTGCTGCTTCAAGCTACTTCTGCCGGCTCTATCTTGCTCTTACTGATGGCCAGTATCTATAGCTGAAAATGGGGGAGCACACATTTCATTTTCAACCATGATTTCTCCCAACCAACTATCAGAAAATCTTCCCCTAATTTTCAGTCATGAAATCCCCCAGCCTAATTAGTAGCACTGAATTCTTCCCTTCCTTTCCAACTTGATGTGTCTTTATTGTCTCCAAACTCAACAGAAATCTCAACAGGAACGTAACATCCGTTAAAACGGTAGTGAAAGCACTTGAAGTTATTTACTTAGGAGGAGGAGGGTCCACGGTAGAGGACTGATGTTCATTTGATCCAGACATGGTTAGGACTTAGGAGGAGGAGATTGCAAGAAGAGATTCGGGATTTGGCAGTTTTTACATGTATTGAATCCAAGGATTGACAATGGTGATTGTAATATAAGATTTTGGCAGGAAGTTCTTCCATTAACTTGATCAGAGAATCAAGTGTAATCAGACTAACCTGATTCTCTGATAGAAAGTCTTGTGTAGTATTACTTTGTTTTGCCGTTTTTTGCCGTTGGTGCGGATTTTGGTGCGACTATTTTGAAAGACTTGAAAGCACGTGTGGACATGTGCTTCACGTTCATTGTTACACAACAAATACGGCAAAATAAGGAAACAGACTTGAGGATGTCCATGCTCCATACTTCTTTAAAGGATAGTTTATAGGTAAATGGTTACTGCTAAAAATATTTGATATAATCAATGCTGATACTGTATACATCAGGGGCAAGGATCCTGCGGAAGAAATGATGCATTTTATTATTATTATTATTTTACAGGGGTCCTTGCAGAAAATAAAGATTTGGTGATTTTCTCTAGGTCTTACCATGTATTCGCATTTCTCTCTCGTAATAGGTAAATTAACATGTTCCATTGGATTGTATCATAGAAATATCAGAGATGGTGATGGAGAAAGGATATGCAATATAATAACGCTGTACAAGAAATTGATGGGTTGTATTCGATTTTATCATTGAATGCATGCTTGTATTCAAGTTCTTGATTGGTGTTTTCAGTGTCGCTAGTCCTTGTGTTTTATCGTTAGTAGTCAATATCTGTGGTTTCTGGGTTTTTCCGCGGGAAGGGTTGAAGACTTCGGCTTCAGATAGTACACAGACTAGCATACAATTAAAGGAGATTGCTCCAAATTAAGTCTACCATGCTTCTTTTTTATGCACGCCTGCTCTTGTGACCTGAAAGTTTATGTCATCACATGGTTAGGAACCACGAGATGGGATCTGCTCAGATGGAGAGCGAAACTTGAGTTGTTTTTAATAATATTTTCGGTTGCATGCGGTTCAAGCAAGTGCATCTCTCGTATCAAAGCCTTTTACCACTGATGTATTTCCAATTTGAATTCGTACTAATATCAACATCAAAAGCGTACACTGACAACCACTAACATCAACATACAGGTAAGGAGAGAACAAAAAAAATGGCAACAGAAGCAACCACTTGAATCACTCATGCAAACCCAAAAACTAGGAGGGAATCGGAGGTCGCTCTATCGGATGTGAAGTTTCTCTGCATCAAAACTTTGCAGCATTTGCTGAATTTTAGTCTTCGGGGCAAGCTTCAGATGTCTTTGCCAGTGGGTAAGAAGAGTTTTAAGTTGGTTCCTCAACTTTAAAGCCCATATTAAGGTCGCAGGAGACAATCCATTCATGTAAATTCACAGGATAGCTATCTGCAAATCATGCACTTCAAAGTAGTTCATCGGTTCCTGTCAACTTTTCAAATTCACTTTCATCAATTGTCCCCTTCTTCAGTTTTTTCAATAAACGATATTCCCGAGCCAACTCTTCTTCATCCTCAACTGTCTGGGCAGCTCGTCTCTGTTTAGCAGTTTTCTTTCTCATGACAGTAGCTGCAGCACTAGGGGTCTTGCTTACCTTTTGGGGTTTTGATTCTTGCTGCCGTGCTTCTTTCTTGGCTTGCAAATTTTTCCGTCTTTGTTTCTGACGAGATTTATCCCTAATCACAATTATAGGCTATTAGCACTCGGTCACTATAAGAAAACAAGAAGATGAAGTTTTATGACACCATGTCCATGTGGACACTGGACGAGATATGCATGGGATAAGGAGTTCGAGCCTTAACGATTCGTGTAAATACAGGTAAAGCTCAAGTGAGGGGACAAACCAATTTTTGAAGCTGCAGAACTATGACAGAATAATATGAAACAAATAATAAATCAGACTAGGGATGAGAACGTTCAACAATTTCAGGTCTAATATGTCTAGTCATGAGTGCTCATACACTGGTATTGTAATTGCTGCTACATAACAAACAGTCCCTTCTTCACAATTAACGTGGTAGCAAGGCATAGTGAAGAACTCTTACTTGTACTTGATCTCCTCTAAATTGAGGTCGTCAACTGGAGTGAAATCCTTGGTTGAAAGTGAGTGGTGCTTTACCTCTGGCATTGATGGGAGCTGTAATAAGCCATATCCCATGCCCAACTTCCCAACTTCAAGTTCTTTCCACCTGTAAAATACAAATATAAGGTAAACCCAGTTACAGTCCAACAGAAGTAAAGGTTCTAGGATGGGAAACCTAAAGATGGTCTTATCCAGTTAGGGGTTATGTTTTTTTGTGGGTTGGGGGGCAGTAGGTTAGGAACAGCATGAAGCATGATTATTAACCTGAAAATGTAAGAGCAGTGGTGTTCTTTATATGCACGAATGTACGAAACAAATGCTCTCAGTCCTTTCTCCATGACATCACGGTCCTTTTTAGCAGCAGATCGTATCTGAAACAGGTAACGACCAGAAATATTGGATCAATGACCAAAAATAGAAGGGCATAGCAGAAAAGAAAACTATGAAATATGCTAGATACAGTATCTAGAAAGCAAGCCGGTGGTTAGAATATAACAATAATAGCAGTGAAGATGTTAACCTTTGAAACATGTGGGCAAAAAATCATCTCAACATGTGACACAACTAGCAGAATTGAGTACCATAATTAATCACAAATTATTTCAGTGTGTAGTGCTGGCAATCAAATCCAAATAAGCTTGACAATGATACATGCACCATAAGAGAAAATGGTCATTCAGGATTGACCATAGTGCTTCATGGCATCAAGGTTAGTTATGCTAATAGCATTGTGAACCTAATCAGGTTTTTTGCTCTATCATCGTCTTCTAAGTTACTGCTTGGAAAAAATTGAGGTCACCTGAGGAACAACATCTGGTGCGTCATCTGCACATTTCCTTTCCAGAAGAGGAACCCTTCTTATGCGCAGGAATTCCACATAAGCTTCCTCCTGCAAGAAGTGACTACATTGATCACTTTTGTTGTAAGTGGAAGCAATAGATAGAAAATAACATGAACAAAAAGAATTCAGAATAACATATTTAAGAGCTAATAAAAATTGCTTCAATGCAGAAGTGATAAGCTACACCTTTGGCAACAGAAAAACAATGGAACTTCCTTGTCTACCCAACCGAGCAGTTCGACCAACTCTATGAACAAAGACATTTGGGTCTTGAGGGGGGTCGTACTGCAAGATTAAATGAAAAAAATATTTCAACTATCAATTAACCTTAGAAATAAAAAATTAAAAGTAACATTCTCTTCATAAAGTTACAACGCTGCAGAGTGTGGATAGTTACTGCACTACCTGCACTATACAGTCCACACCGGGAATGTCAAGTCCACGTGCAGCAACATCGGTGCACAGAAGAATGCCACTTGTGAGAGATGTAAATGAAGTCAATGCTTTCTCTCTTGCTGTCTGTCAGGCATAAAAAAAAAGAAAAAGAAAAAAATATGAAAATGTCGGAACACATGGCGATCTGCTGGAGATTTCTTCACCAACAACCTCTGCTCATCTTTGAATTTTTACCTGCTTCATCTTCCCATGAAGAGATATCAGAGAGAAGCCGTTCAATACAGTGAGACGTGGAAGAACAACCCCCCAGTAATCGACACAAGCACACGTCATGAAGTATCTGCAGATTATGGAAAAAATTTTGTAACAAATGATATCTCATCAGACCTTAACAATGTAGATTGCTTTGCCATCCTTTTACAATATAGAACACAACTTACATGATAAATTTTTTAGATTTGTTCTTAAGAAGGAGATCAACAAGCTGAGACGGTTTCTTATCTGCTTCACATTCCAGATACTACAGAAAGAAAAGATAAGTTAACATATTGACTCCACTAAAGACAAATATTGACCAAGAACTATTCTCCATTAACATGTAAGGGATAACCCAGGTTGAATGGCAAATTAATGCCATGTAGAATTAGCATAACACAACATACAATATACCTCAAGTAGAAGGCCTGATGGTGTTTTGGAAGGTGCTAATTGTTGACCAGACACTGAGTTATTTAATGATTTTGTTTCAGCTCGAACTTCAACCTTCACAGGATTCCTCAGTCCAGCTTTGGATAGCTCTTCAACAGCCTCAGTTTGAGTAGCTGAGAAAAGGCCAGTTCTACGAAGCTTGGGTAAGCGAGATATAATGGAGTTTAGCTGCTTCTGGAATCCCATATCCAATAGCCTATCAGCCTCATCTAAAATCAAAACCTGTTCAACCAATGGACAAATTTACCAGTAATCTTCATGATTGCTTTTGTTGTGCACCACAAATCATCCTTGTTCACAATCTCCATAATTCGCAATTCAGAACATGGTTATCTCAATAAACTTCTTAAAAAGGCATGCAACATTTTATCAGATGTCCCTGATTCAGTGGTCATGTTTTCTTTATAAAGAAATAATCAAGGTAAATGCTTTGCATTCCTAGAGAATGATAACATATGAAACATAACAGGCAAGAGGGTATAAGAAGCCTCAACCTCATCAAGTGGTTAAAAATCACTACCTCGAGGTTTCTAAAGTCCAAGACATCCACACGATCCATTATATCATACAGCCTCCCAGGTGTTCCTATCAACAAATTAGCCCCTTCCTCCTCTATCATCTTCACGTCAGCTTTTACATCCATGCCTCCAACAAGTAGCATGGACTTAAAATTTGATAAGGTTGCAATAAAGGGTTGTGCAACATTATATATTTGCGACGATAACTCCCTTGTAGGAGAAATAATTATTCCCATCACCTGTTAACCACGTAAAGCACTGAGATTATCAGCTTAATTATTAAGCTACAGAACCAAAATTAAAAACAAATGCAAGGAAGCAACTATGATACAAACTCCCAAAAGTCACTGTAGTTAAAATTTTCCACCTTCAATATCCAAACAGCTAAAAGCATTAAAATTCTCTTCTCATTTTTCAAATTATCTCAGCAACTAGGCAGGGTTAAGAAAATCAAAGAAAAGGTGAACAGCTTATTTTTCAACAATTCAAATGCTGATTCAACCAAATTACAAATAGTCACGCAACTAAAACAGACCAAAACTACACCAGTCTATTAAATTAAGCAACTTGAACACTGAACCTAAACTGGACCCGAGAATCACCAATTTTCAATTCAAACAACAAAAGACACTAACTTTCCTTCGCTCGCTCCCAGTTTTCAGCAGTCGAACAGAACGCATAAAAAATAGAGAAGAAAGCAATCACCTGGTGAGGTTTGGGAGAAGAGGATCGGCGAAGAATTTCGACGAGAGGTACAACAAAAGCTAGAGTTTTTCCGGATCCAGTGGCGGCGTCAACTGCTACGTCTTTGTAGCTGCATAGTAAAGGGATAGTAGCGGCTTGAACCGGTGTGCAGTAGTCGAACCCAGAATTGGTTAAGGCTTCGAGAACTGGCTCGGATATTGAAGGCTTTAAATCGGAGAAGCGGGTGTTTGTTAATGCTCTGTTTGGGTTCGGTGATTCGGTGGTGTCCATTGTAGGGTTTCAGGTACCGCCGCTTCTTTGATTCCCAAAATCTATGTTGCGGCTTTTGTTGCTCGTGTGTCTGGAATTAACAGAAACGTTTTTCAAGGATAGTTGAATGGAGAAGTATATAATTCTCCAAAGAGAAAAGCAACGTTTCTTACGCTTTCTTATTCTTTTGCAGCACTTAGGTTAGCTCCATGACACCAAAGGAACGAAAGCCTGGCCCAGTCTTTTGTACAGGCTTGTTAAGCGTTGCTTGCGAGCACGGATGCTGCATTTAGAAAAAAAAAAAAAAGGAAGCAGCAAATTACTCTAGCCTTGGATTCATTGCATTGTGCATTGGATGACTATTTTACCATTGTCAGATAAAATTAACTAATTTGTTATCAGGGACAGTATTATCTTTTTCACATTAATTACTAGTAATTATTGAATTGATTTGGATATATCATTTTTCTTGTATCTTTTAGTACAGTAAAATTATTCTTAAAAGCTAAAAAGTATTAAACTTATATAGGAATTCTTTGTTTTATTTAAGCACTGTTAAATTATTAAATTACCTTTAAAATAACAAAAAAAAATTATTAGGCTTGAGTCCAGGGTTTTTTTTTTGCATTCTCAACTTGGTTTTTTTATTATAATCAAGTAGATTGATGACTAATTTTGTGTTTTAATAAATATTAAATATTATTTAAAATAAAAAATGATTAGCATGTGCAACACGCGCGCTAATGTGTAGAAGTCACGAGTGTCATTGAATAGCTTGCGCAACATCGCTTGATGCTCAAACGATGGCTTTCTAGACAGCGTTCGATTTGTCTTGGCGACGCCTCCATTCTTAGGTGCGCACATGTGGCTGATAAACCTCCAGTTTAGTGACGACGACCTTTACTATTTTCCCTTCTTTTCTTTCCCCCTCGATTTCGGTGTCCAACCCTTCATTTTTTCATGACAATCTTTCAAATTGTTTTTTGTCTATGTTTGGTCCATGTTGTTTTGATTGTTATTTATTTTACTTGAAAAGAATTATAAAATTGAAATGTTTTTTTTCATCCTCTTCTAATTTTTTAAACCTTACAAGTTTGGTCTTTGCTATTTTGATTGCTATTTATTTTATTCAATATATTTTTTTTATGTTTTCATCATCTTTTAATTTTTCTCCTATCATATTCGATCATTGTTCTTTTAATTGTTATTTTTTTACTTTGAAAAATTTTTTATTTTTTGTTTCGATCTTATCCTTCAATATTAAATTAGTTGATAATTGAGCTTTTCAATTAAATTCATGTCTATGATTTAAAGGATTGTTGTTTTGCTTGTTTTTTTTCTTTTTATATATTCAAGTTTTTTTTTTTGTTTCATCATCCAGCGTCTAGTTAATTGGAGATTGGGATCAATTAATATTTGTTATTTGCTTTCTATTGGATTTTTTACTTATTTTAAAAATGATATAAGTTATCTCACCTAACAACATTAAGTTGTTTGACAATTAAGGTTTATAGTTTTATTTAACTTATCTTCATCAAGGTTATCCCAATATCACAATTAAATTGCAAAATTTATATGCTGACTCGAGAAAGCTAGGATCATAATATTTTGTTTGCTAAAACTTGAGATTTGATATATATATATATATATATATATATATATATATATATATACGCGCACGCGCACGCGCACACTCTTTACGAAGTTATTGCGTTCACATTTATTTTTTGTTTCATTATTAGATAAGATCTCTCAACATTTGATTTTTTAAAAAAATATTCTTGTCTTAGTTCGACATTCAATTGATCGAGAATTGATCATTGTGTTTTCTTTCTTGTTTTTATTTTTACAGGATTATTCCAATCTATTGCTCATAATCACGAGGTTAGCAAGTTAACCTTGTTTAACATAAGTTTTTTTTTAGTTTTTTTTTTAATTTTATCCTTTAACATTAGATTATTTGACAATTGAACTTTATGATCTTATTCAATTTGTTTTTAACATGGTTAATCCGATATCACGATCAAGTTATGTATTTGGCGTGCTAATCCCAATAAGCGCGAGTCAAGATTTTTTTACCTTTTTTTGTTGGTATTTTCTTCAGTTTATTTATTGTTATTGTATTTTTTTTACTTATCTTTATATATCAACCGAGCTTATTAAATTCAACCGAGTCAATAACCCAAGTTTAGTCTTTTTTTTTTTTAATATAGAAATGCTTGCATCATCCTAACATCTTTTTTTCCTACATTGAAAAAATTAGGTCGGTCCATGACACTCGAGCGGCCTATCAAGTGCAAAGCTAAGATTTAAGGGGTGTTTGAGATTGAGTTTTAACTTATTTTTTGTTAAAATCTGATTTTTTTTGCTTTAAATTATTTCTTTTAGTATTTTTTTATCGTTTTTATATGTCGATGTCAAAACTAAATTCTAAAACAATAATATTATTTTGATATATATTTGAGTAAAAAATACTTTAACAAACAAAAAGCTACCATATTTTCAAATAGCCCAAAGTTTAAAAAAAAACAAGAAGAATAAAGAAAAACAGGTGACCGGATGGGATCTGATTATCGAAACCAGTAGAGCACTGTAATTCTTTAAGGTTAGTGACAATACAGTATACAAGGAATTTCTGGATTGTTAGTTTTGATTTAACTGTTTAAGATTTCATCTCATCCAATCAATAAATAATTAAAATTATCAGTATTTTTTTATTGAAAAAACCAAAACCATTAATTTCAAAATTAATGCATTCAAGGCCCTTGAGTAGTCGGGGTGCTTCACTTTACATGTACATAAGATATTCCTGAACATGATTCCACGTATTAAAATTATACTTCCTTTTCCAATTAGAGGTTATTGTATCCTAATAAATGAATTCAGAGAAGATATTATTCTGATGACCTCTTCTTGAAATGAAAGGAGGAAATTTAACGACCAGTCGTTCCAGTTAGTTTTCCAAAAGAATAATTACCCAAGCTCGAGGTGAGCTGAAATCAATTTCGAGATAAAAACATTTCTGAGCTGAATCGCGAGTTTTAACTTATCGTAAACACTAGATAAGTTTCAGCTCTGAGACATAAAAATATAAGGACTGGGCTAGAATTCCTGGCCTTTTTGAGGTCTGGATTACTTTAAATTTGGGCCCACGTTGCCCTCTGTTTCCAACCTGGGCTTTGACCCATTTCCATGAATTAATTGACAACAACAACGACAGACAGACAGATTTTCCCTGCTAGCCAGGATCGACTGCGACTCAGGAAACGGGGAAGGATCCTTGCGCGCTTCTATCGCTCTCTTTTTTGGCAATTTCTCGCTGCTCTTCCCTGCCGTACCTCAACAGCATTAAAAAGCAAAGCAGGAAAAGAAGAGAGAAATGAAAATAACCATAAGTTTCTTCAATTCTTTGAGATACTACTTTCTAATCATTGCCATTCTACACCGAGTTGGGTCTCTCGACCCAGTCTCTGCAGTCTGCGAGCTTAGTTTCGTTGTTAGAGACAAGGTTTATAGCTTCAACTTGGTTTCTCCGCTCCCGAATTTCCCTCACGGT
Organism: Populus nigra; assembly: GCF_951802175.1. Lineage (NCBI taxonomy): Eukaryota > Viridiplantae > Streptophyta > Magnoliopsida > Malpighiales > Salicaceae > Populus > Populus nigra. The sequence goes on along the minus strand of NC_084861.1, from coordinate 12,004,444 downwards.
GTCCTGAGCGAAGATGGGTATTCATTTACTCTCTCTCTTTCTTGATCTGGGTTTTTCCTATCTTCATTGAATTTTCTCTTATTGCTTCTGTTTTCACCTTTCTGTGCTTGCTTCACTTTGATGGCATTCCCGGCTCACTGTTCAACTAGATACTGTTGTATTGCTTAATTTTGCGTTAAAATAGCTCGGCATAATAATAATGTAAATTAGGTGAAATAATGATCTTGTTTTCTTTACATTATCACTTCTATACCCTTGGTTTAAAATTTTGATGATGTAGTAATAGAAAGTGGCAAGAGTCGAGCCTTAGTGGGATTTTTAATTGAGTAGAACTAGGCTAGTAGGAGACAATACTGCGGAGATGTATGTAGGAAACGTGGAAACACGACAAATGACTGGATAAAAAGTAAAGTTGCAGCCATAAGGAAGTGAAGGTGCCACTTATGTGATGATAAATTGAAAGACAGCCATGTGATATGATTTCATCATGTATTCATGTAGACTTTGAATTTGCTGGTACAAGAAGTGATTTTATCCATGGACAGAATAAGGAGAGAGCAAAGTGGGTCCAATGAATTTTTTATGAGCGTGGAAGGGAGACTTAGTTAAATTGAGCTGTTGTTTAAGGCCAAGAATGAGAATAATAAACTTGGAATGTTTGATTTATATTTAATTTATGTGAAGGGTTTATCAGAAATGAACATAGCAAACATTAAAAATCGATCTGTATACATGTGTGTGTATGCTTTTTCCATATCAAATCCAGCATAGAATCATTGCTGGACCATGTCACATGTATTGCAAGATTCAGGGAATCCTGATTTTATCAAATAGGGATGGATTCTGATGGAGATCTATAACTTCTATTCTTTTTTGGTTGGTGTGACTGATATAGGTTTTATAAGGCAGCAGTGAACGAGACTGTGCTCTGGTTTCAGGTTGGCTCCATCAGGTTACACTTTATTTACTCGTTTTCTAAGTGATCTTTGTTATTTGTGTAAGCAGTATGCTTACCTGTTTATCAGATGCGGTGCAACCTCAAAAACAAACACGCACTTAGCTAACTCCACATTAGAACTTCCACAATATCATGTAAAGAATAATCACATTCCAGGATTGTTATTTATGAATCTGACTTGCAAATTATAAAGTTGATACCTTTTAAATTCGGAAACAAGATCTTGCTGATTCAAGTTCAACAATTTATTACCTAATTAGAAAACACAGAAATATGGTTCCATGCCGCAAACGCTGCATATTCATTAAGGTTCTTTTATGAACCTTTTCTTGCAATAGCAATCTTGATTCTGAATTATTTCCACTGTTTGAGAGCTGGTATTTTGTATGGAGTCAAAATCTTGTAGATTGAAATTCAACAATATACTCGATCCGATGAAAAATTGAAACCAATGCTATGGTTAGAGGTGTTGAACTTGAACAGGACGATTTGCTATTAATTTTCTATTTTTTTTCAGTAATGATCCCTCTACATGAAATTATAGCTGAATTATTCCAGTTGATTTTCCATTGATTTTTTCTTCTTGGTTTCATGGAGCAGCTCTGTGATGGAATGATTTTTAATCATGACCCCCCTAGATGTGTTGAATGCCTGGTAAATTCCTCTCATCAAGATTAATTATAGTTTTTTTTATATATATATATATCTGGGAGGTGGAAGTTCTCGATGATGAATCGTCAAAGGAATATTGTTAAGGCATTGGCACGAGATGGACTCAGAACCAGCACAAGTCAAACATTCCCATTGTATGCATCTGATTCATCTTCATTTAGTTTGGCATATTGTTGTCATATGGAATTGGAGTTGTCACTGCATGGTTATCTTGTCTATCTACCTTTAAGGATAAAATCATTGTCTACAAGATTGGTTTAGAGAACATGTGATATGCTCTCTAGGTAGACCATATAGAGATGTTCCAGTGGATTGTTGAAACATCTCATTACAGTCAGGTGGCATTTGTTCATCCGCTGCAGCAGAAGTTTGCTGGCATTTTTCATCAATGAAGAATTGGGTGGAGAACCATCAGATTCCATGTGATCTCTTTCAATCTTTTATTTTTAGGATGCCTGCTAATATGCTCAATTATGTACCCTGTTAGCCAAGAAGCAGATATTCTATTTACCATCAGAGTTACAAAAGGTTTTTTTATTTTACTGTCTTTTGGTTACTGCAGGACTGCGGGGGGGCATCGCGTTGTGGCATGGAATGCAGTGCTCTCATGGCAAGGAATATTGAAGGTAAACAATGTTAAAGAGTTTATATATGTTTGATATTTTAGTTGCACCATACTTGCATTTATACCTAAACCCTACTGATGTACTTTAAAGTTTTTCTTTTCAAATATCAGGTTTCCCCAATATCCGAGTCTGTTTTGAAAATAAGCATTAAGCATGATTAACTCAGTTTTTTTAAAAAACATGGTTTTGTAAATAGTGCAGATCCTTATCTAATGTGTCATTTGTCAGATTAACTGATAAGGCTTTTTAGTGCCATCTTATTTGTAACTAGTCAGTGTAAATTAATATTATACATTCAAATGCACCGGGTCTAAAAGGTGTTAATTCAATTCGGAATGTGAAGAATTTGCATCCCTATGCTACGAAGACAAATAGTATTGTTTCCTCTTGACTTAAATGAGCATCATGTTCTTAGCTAAATCATTTCTCACAAGTTACAATATGAGATAGCTATATGTACACGACATGTGCATCATCATTAATGTTGGCAGAGCATTGTATCTGTTTCAACCGAGTAGTAATAATCTTGTTGAACTAGTTTTCATCACTCATTTAGACATGTCACAGCCTCAAAATTAATTATAAATTTCAATCACAGAGGTAATATTGTCATCATTATCCAAAATGTTTCTTTGCCATTTCAATTGAGCTGTCTGAATATTATATTGCCATGTAATAAATCAGAATGACGAGGAAATGTCTCCCTAGCTCTATTATTTTAGTCTTAGAGACAACCATTCTTGAAACATGTTAAACTAGACCCAGGTTATGATTAGATCCTGACATGTTTGCAGGCTATGATGTATGCACCACTATTGGAAAAGTCACTAGCACTAGCACTAACATTATTGGTAAGATAATTATCTTTCCCTTTTTCTATACATAATATAAATGATATATCTATTTAATTCTTTATGCGTGGGTCTCCAATATGGGTTGGTTATGGCAGCGTGGGTGTGCTAGCCCTTTATGATCCTGTGGTTTATGAGAGTCCTTCCCCTAATTTCACGTCTACCTTTTTAAATTATTGCTAATGCTTTGTCTTATACGCATCAATGTTGCAGATAATCAAAATCCCCACAAGGGTGTGATTGTTAAGATGACAAGCAGTGGATCAAAGCATAATTGTTCACTCTCTGTCTCTGTCATCTGTGATTCAAATAGAGTTCATGTGAGGGAGTTTTCCTTGAATCTTTCCCTCCAAACTTTCTTATTCTACTACATTAATTTTCCTGGAGCTGTTAATACCTGATCTACACCCTTTGACTTCATTTATAATTCTGTTTCACAGGGGCCACACTCATTGGAGAAACTAGGGACCTGTGATTATGTGAGTTACTGAATAAATCATTTATAACTTAAAGTGGTTGTGGTTAATGATTAGTTAGTGACACAATGTTCTCTGGGAATTGTTAGACGCAACTGATATGTGCTGTGAATGACATGCTTATTATGCATACAGACTAGGCCCAGAATTATGTAGCCTTAAAGTGTTACTCTTTATGTTGGTACTTATTTCATTATTTCTCTGAATCCTGTAAATCATACAATTGAGATCTATAGAGAATCCATCTGCTGGCTCTTATAAATTACTTCTTTTGCTTGTTTGCTTATCTACTGGATATGGAGCTTTTGGTCATATCATAGCCTGTGTTACTAGTAAAGGCGCCCACTGTCATTTTTCTTCTGTGTAGTCAACTTTACGTTTCGGACATTGAAAATGTTGGTGGACATGCTTTAATGTGCATTTCAGTATTTCAGGCTTCTAATTTTCTCTTTCTGACAGGCCGCAGTGCTACAGCACCCTTCTGGTTGTGCCACAATCAATGGTCATGGAAAAGGATGGGGCTGGTTTGGTACCTTGATGATCATGTAAGGGTTTCCTTTTCTTCTTCTTTTTTCCTCCTATTATGAATGCCATTCATTTGGTGACACTTTGAGTTTTGAAGAAGCTGTTATGCTTATCTGATTCTTTTTTTGTTTTTGTTTTTTTATAAATTTCAGTGTCTTTTGTCTTTTTGGAGGTTATTTATTGGCGGGTGCAGTTTATCGACATTTCTACATTGGAGTTCATGGGTTAGATGTATGTTTCATCTCATAGCTGTTATTCTGATTGTCTGAACTGTTTAGATGGCTATTAGCAGCAATATTGTCCAGTTAGTAACTTCATCCCAGTAAAACAACTTATACGGTGGTTTAAATCATCTGACTTTAGGGATTGACATTTTCTCTGCTGTGGGATAAGAGTTCCTCATTGCGGGCTAATACGAGATCTAGTGAGATCTTCTTAGGCTATGATCATTATATGATTTCAATATTGTTAGCCAAATGCTGCTACATTTTTTTAAACAAGCCTGAATTTGCTTTTCAATATAGTGGCTTCTGTTCCCCAGTAGGCCAAAGGATGGTGGCATGATCTAGATGTTATTATATATAAATCTGAGCTGCTAGAACTTGTAAAGCTAACATAAGAAGTAAAATCAAACCTTTCTGGATTCAGACATCAAAAGTTCTATCTCATTCTCCCTTGATTATCCTTTTCTTTTGTCCTCTTTTTGGCTATGATTATGTTAATTGGTCTCTACCTTATGATGCAATTCTATCTTAGTCTATTAGGATGTAATTCTGGGGGTATTAGTACAATTTCCTAAATGCTTCTGCTTTTCTAGGGTTTCTTGTGTGACTGCAGAAATTTCTTTCTTGTAGCAGTAGGGTTGTCATGCTTGATTTGGGGTGATGGATTGTCTCAATTTTACTTGGTGTCCAAATTTCTTTTCCTCTCTTTCAGCACCAAACAGCTAACGAATGCATGAGAAGCAAATAGCAAAGCATGTTCATTGTTGTAGGAAAGACATCATTCATGACATGAACCTCCTGCAACCAATCAGTCACACAAGCAGTTGTGAATTTAACTGATTTTGTTTTCCTTCTTTCATCAGATGATTCCAAACTTGGATTTCTGGACCAGGCTACCTCACAGAACACAGGTATTCCTTTTATGTGCTGTGTTTCCTTGGTTAGTGCTGTGGCCTTACTATCCGCTGACCTTACTATCCGCTGACCTTACTATCATGTACCTATCTTGCAAATGTTTTAGCTGATTTTTCTCCATAAAGAATTTGGCCGAGGAGGAACAGAATTCATGCCTAGTTTCAACTAGTTTTCTTGCACAATTAGAGTGGAAAATATCTCTAAAGAAAGAGTTCTCTCAATTGTCCAAGTCTTATGTTTGGTTCCATGGGGTATTTCTTTTTAGAATGGATCCCATGGGATACTTACTAACCCAACTATGAATAGAAGTGGTTAGATGATTTATGGGATTTTGACACATTTTGGTTGTCTTAAAAGATGGTTTCTAAAGTTCACCAATGTTTCACTGGAAAAGAACAAAACAATCAGCTGTAAAGTTCCTGAAGTTGAAGTCTGGTGTGGTGGTGGTCTACTTTGAAGTGAGCGTATGGTAGATGCTTACATAGTTCACAGTATATAATTGCTGCTCAGAAAGATCTAACTGCTAGCTAGTTTACCAATTATAGAAATGTTGAATACAGACATCTGAAAACAATATAACAATATTATATTTTTTTGCTTCTCACTTGCAGAGTTTTTTTGCATCTTTGGTACGGAGATTTAGAGGACCTACAGAAGGTTATCGAAGCTCCTATTCTCCTGTCAACTTTTGAAGATCTGGGACTTGATTTGCGATTTTTTGGTGATGAGGCTCCAATTTCTGTATGAACCTCATGCAAGTAAATCCGACCATGCTGATGGTTCCATTTTAGAAAAGCTGCTGGTAGTCAAGTCTGAAGTGTATGCTTGAAGCAGGGTTTGAAAATCCTTTTGCACAACCATCCTGTTCACGATTACACCACAATATCCAGGTTTCATATTTCCTCTTTTTTTTTTCATTGATGATATTCAATAGATTGTAATCTCTTTGACATGACAATATCAAGTATTATCATTCATTTTCTTTTATGTGATGTGTTGAAGTTTCTTTCCTTTCCTTTTTGATGTTAGATTATGCATTTTTGTATTGCACCCCCACATTCCACTAACACCTTTAGTGCCCTCATGTGCCTGTTCCTTCCTTTCTTTATTATCTCATTCATAGCATTCAAATGTTTATCACTGTATCTCGAATTCAATGAGGTCTATTCTGCAATTTCCTTTTTTTCTTCAAAGCATTCTAATTTTTTCATAGCCCTGATGAGTAACCTCTCAGCCATTATGAGGTGCTCCAAAATGCTACACCTCAAACTCTGCCTACTCCAAGCGCACATTCCTTCCCACTCCAATCTTAGATCACTCCTGCCGAAGCAAAATTTGCAATGGTATTTATTTTTTCATTTTTTTCCTCTCAAAAACGTGATGAATCTTTTCCAGGCAGTAGGTAATTTAAGTGAGTTCTAGAACTTGTTTTCTTCCGAACTTGGATTTTGCACAAAAGGAAGTTTGTGAAAGATAGAACAGGTGTGTAGATAAATGTTGTATAAGAACTTGATATGAGTGTTACAGGGTGTGTAATTGAAACATGGGACAGGAGCAGATGGAACCTGCGAGGTGATCTGCCAGATGGAACCTGCAAGCTTGGTTAGTTTTGCCTAAAGATAGTGGGATGTCTTAAACAATCTACAGCAAGTTATCAAAGTGTTTTGACGAGGCAAAAAGAGGTTGATATAGTCAGAGAATTAATTTATTTACTTTGGAAACTGGCCTATTTTATAGCTATTAGAAGCACTTTATTTAATGTTTTATTAAGCGATGGAATATAAAGTTTCATTACATCCATATTTGGCCTAGTAAAGGGTAAAAAGAGGCAGAAAGGAAATGCATGAAGGATTGGAAACCACAGATAGCCGATAGTTGTGCATGAGGAAATCTAGTGATGCCATGGAATTGTTGAGAAAAAAAAATTCGAGATGGTAAACACATATGAGAAGCCTTCAGCTGCTTCTGACTCATGTTATAATCTGAATGTTCGCATTTCAAGTGACGTTCTTGGATATTGTACTTGGCATGATTACTTCCATTTGCATCTGAACTAACTAATACCCAACTATGATTTCGGAAGGTTTCCTGCTTTCCTCCACAGCGGTTTGTATTTTAAGCTATTCAATTTGTGTGTCGCCAATTCAGCAAAGACACAATGCCTTTTTTTTATAAAAAAAAATGGTGAATGGCATCATTCTTTGGTGAACATAAGGAATCTTGCAAAAGGTATTAAAATTGTACCAGATAGAAGTGCAAAATAACGGAGAGCCATGGATTGATGAAAATATGGTTTCGAGTAGTATGGAAGACTCGAGGGTTTATGTGATATCATTTTGAATCATGGCTCTAAGATCTAACCCAACTTTAATTCGATGTGTAAACGATGAAGATTTTATTAGGCCCGTAGTTGCCATGTGTTGTTCAATCGCTAGATCCTAGTAGTATAAACACTGGATAAAGACTATTAGATAGTAGGAGAGCTGTCTGCTGTGTGACTCGTGTTATTTAGGTCTTGTTTGGAAATTTAGGCTAAATTGTATTTTTAAAAAATTCAATATTTTTTATTTAAAATTATTTTTTTTTAATTTTTTTAAATTGTTTTGATGTGTTGATATTAAAAATAATTTTTAAAAAATAAAAAAATATTATTTTAATGTATTTATAAGCAAAAAATATTTTGAACTACAATCATAATTCTAAATAGTCTTTAGTTTACGCCAAAAATCAGTAAATATTAGCTGAGATAATTTACTTGTATTTGCTTGCCTTTAAGAAAATAAAGCGCATATATATATATATATATATATATATATATATATATATGTGTGTGTGTGTGTGTGTGTGTGTGTGTGAATGGTTAATAGTGTAAAAAGAAGTTACAGCCAGGTCACGAATCATAAATAATCTATAAAATGTCACTATTTCTTTTCCATTTCGTCATTCGAATATTTCTTCATGTTTATATTAAACCACAAGCTTATTCTATACGAATTCTCAAAGTCGACGGCACAACAAGAACGAATAGACAACTAATAAACAACAAGGGAGGTGAGGATCATTAGTAGGTAACGATTTTTTTAATCCTAGTATTAGTTAATCCATCGCCATTACATACTTCCTAGAGTCAGCGTAATTGCAGCTATTATGTAGCTTGTATGATATGGACTGAAGAGTGAAGGGGAACGTAAAGTACTATACAAGATAAATAAATAAAAGGCCAACCACTCGAAGCGGAAATGCCACCAAATGCTCACCTAAACCTCTCGAATAAAGAATTGCAACTCCTCCTCATCTTCTCTTGATCGTATTGTTATAGTTGTGAATGAATCGTTTGTGTATTTAAAATGTCAGGTCTACCATGACAAGTGAAGACAATTATGTGCTAGCCATCTCTCACTGCTGATCTTAACGTATAAGTTAAGAAATTATCATTGCTTCCTCTATCAATCATGCAATGCCCACAAGGGCCAACTCAGAAATTATTATCTATCATCGCCCCTTGCCAGGAGGGCTTGGTCTTCTCTCCTCTTGTGCTCTTGAGTTTTGACTCTCATTTCGGGTGCCTCTTTGCAACACGCTAGGCCTCGGATGATGCGGACATGAAAACCAGGATATTAGATGAAAATGAAAAGCTACAGTGAGCAAATTAGATATTAAAATCTCGGACAATTTTCAGTTTTTATCAGATACTGCTGTAATCTGCGTGGAAGTAGCTGGATGTCTCCATTTCCAGAATCTTCCAGGAGCTGATTTTGCATTATTTTTTTCTTGCTTTTTTCTTTTTTTGGACGAGGAGGGGAAAAAAGCTGCTTGTTTTTATGTCTACAAATTGTTTTTTTTTTTTTTCCTTTCAAGAAGATCATTGCTCTGGTGAACTAATTCTAATCATCCAAACAAGTCAAATAAAACATCGTGGATACAATACTAAAAAGGTACACAAATCACATGCATGTTAGTTGGTCAGGGGTTCGGTGAAATTGCAAATTGTAAGGTCGTAGGCCAGATCAACAAACAACGTGTTCCGTAATGCTATATTTTTAGAATTTCGTTTTCCTTTATATATATTTATATTAACTTGAATAAATGCACAAGGTTTTGTTAAACTCCACGCCAAGAAATCAATGGTTGTATAGATAATTAACTGATTAAAACGATTTATTTTGTCATTGAACTTCCTTTAAAATTGCCAGAAAGATAAGGCAAAGGATCAAGAACCAGAATTGTATTTTTTTTTCTTTTCCTCCACATATCATAACCATTGTGTGTTTTTTTCTCGATTTATCATGTATGTAGTTACAAAAACATTGTATCATCCTCGAATATCAATCCACCTAATTACAATCATGCATTTGAACAAGACAATTATATATATTCGCATTCAATAATGTGTGGGAATTAGCCATCAACCATTCATCTTAAATTAATTTATTAATGAATATCAATTATATATATATTAATAAAAACAAGAAGAAGAAGAAGAAGAAGAGGGAAGAGAGAGAGAGAGAGAGAGAGAGAGAGAGAGAGAGAGAGAGAGAGAGAGAGAGAGAGAGTTATGTCGTCTTGTATTCGAACCGTACAAAAAAAAACAAAAAAAAAACAAAACGGTTATCACGACACATCAAAAACAACATGAGTATTTCCTTTCCTTGATTGCTCCAAACCTACATGGTTCCTATATATAACACCATGAACATAAATAAACGTAATCTTAAACTAACAAATATGAAGCAACCGTTCACTGCTTCCTCTTCTTCTTCATCTCTAATCAGAAAGGCCCGTCTCTCTCCTTACCTCTTCACTTTATTAGCCTTCATTGTCTTTGTTGCCATCCTTTACGGCGAGGACTTCGTGTGCCTCCTTGGCCAACTTGACCCCAACGTGGACCGGCTAGCAACCATAACCGGTGAGTTGAGTCCATCGGTGGATATCAAATTTTAACTCTCTTTATTCATATATAATTTCTTCTTTTTAAAAAGAAAAAAAAAGTTTTCGTGTAAAAATGTGTGGTTTACTGAGATGGCCGTTCATGTCATGTTTTGGGGTTAGAGAAGAGGTGGGAGAAGCTACCTTTCTCAATAGGGAAGACCCCAGATGGTTGTGACTTGTTTAGTGGGAGATGGGTGTGGGACGATTCAACTCGGCCTCTTTACGAAGAATCGGAGTGTCCGTACATACAGCCACAGTTGACATGTCAAGAGCATGGCAGGCCTGATAAGGATTATCAATACTGGAGATGGCAACCTCATGGCTGTGATCTTCCCAGGTAATTTAAACTTACCAAATTAGCTAAATTGGACTGTAATTTTACAGTTTGAGCAAATTAAGTTTCAATTAAAATCATACCGATGCCAGCATTCTTATTTTAAGTTGTAGTTAGATGTTATGATAATGCCATAGAGCTAGAATCTTGCGTGGCTATTATGTCCTTTCCTAACTGTAAAAAGGTAATATTTATCAACTTTTAAAGGAAAAGGGATTGGTTGTTTTTTTATTTTTTAGTTTTTTAATTAATTAGTTAGGTGCTAAGCTAGCTAGCAAATTAAAATAGACCTTTACATTTTATAAAACTAAATCTAATTAACAATACATGGAGTAAATATTTTTTGAATGGAACAAACTAATTAAGTGATGATTGCTAAACGGTCCAATTTAAATGACAGTGCTTTTGTCGCATGTTTACTATGCAGTTTTAATGCCACTTTGATGCTTGAGACCTTACGAGGAAAAAGAATGATGTTTGTTGGCGATTCCTTAAATCGAGGTCAATATGTCTCCATGGTCTGTCTTCTTCACAGACTCATCCCTGAAGGCCAAAAATCCATGGAAACGTTCGATTCTTTAACAGTCTTCACTGCCAAGGTGACAATAATTGATTTTCTCCTATAATTTTAATTGGCTTCACTATGCTTTAATCAAAATCAAAATGTGTCGTAAACACAGAAAAGTAACCTTGTTCATGATTGTACAGGAATACAATGCAACAATTGAGTTCTATTGGGCACCATTTCTCCTTGAATCAAACTCGGATAATGCCATCGTTCATAGAATATCAGATAGAATTGTGAGGAAAGGTTCGATCAATAAACATGGCAAAAATTGGAAAGGCGTTGATATTATTGTCTTCAATACTTACCTATGGTGGATGACTGGCCTCAAGATGAAAGTCTTGTAAATACTTCTTACTCTTAACTTGTCACACAGCTTTTGAGTTTTGTTAGCTTGAAAAATTAAGGTATAACAGCTTATGTTTTTCAGGCACGGTTCTTTTGAAGATGAAACGAAAGATATCATAGAGCTGTCAACTGAGGATGCCTATCGTATGGCAATGAAAAGCATGTTGAGATGGGTGAGAAAGAATATGGACCGCAAGAAAACAAGGGTCTTTTTCACTAGCATGTCACCTTCTCATGGCAAGTGAGTAGACTGTGTCCCATTTGATCATGTAATTTCCAAAAAAAAAAAAACATGGATGTGGCAAATTAACGAACCAAAAAGGACCAAGGATCTAAGAAACAGAACAGAATTACATAAACAGAATGGGAGATAGCTGCAAATATTTAGGTGTCTTAAGTTTATTTAAACAGGGGATTAACTAACAAATGATGTGCTTGTCAGGAGCATAGATTGGGGAGGCGAAGCGGGTCTTAACTGTTTCAATGAAACGACTTTGATAAACAATGCCACGTACTGGGGATCGGATTGCAGGAAAAGCATAATGGAAGTAATTGGAGATGTGTTTAGGAAATCAAAATTCCCCATCACATTTCTTAACATCACACAACTCTCAAATTACCGCAAAGATGCGCACACCTCAATACACAAGAAGCAATGGAATCCCCTGACTCCTGAGCAAATTGCTAATCCTGTCAGCTATGCAGATTGTGTGCACTGGTGTTTGCCAGGCCTTCAAGACACCTGGAACGAACTCTTATTTGCCAAGCTGTTCTATCCTTAACATCCACTGGCAAGTGAAACCTGTTGTTTTTTTCAAGTGGGAATTGATGTTGGTACAGAGGTGTGATTTTCATTGGAAATTGTGGTGCATGGGAAAATGCGAACAGGATGAGAAAATTGTAAAGAGATTAGATGACCATGTGTAAAATACTGTTGCAGAAGAAAATTCACGGGAAAATTGAATTGATTTGTTCCGGTTGCAAAATCAAATTCTAGTTGCATTGAATTTCTTATACTTCGGGAATTACACTTTACCTGTTGAAATTGCAGTAAATGTAGATTCGCAGCATTATCCATCATTGATCATCCCTAAAAGTATGCCTCTTGGCCCAGCCCGCACGAGGCTTCTCCCATCTCACCAAGCATTCATGATTCAACCTTCCCGGTCCCATGTCGATCAACCACTTTTAGCATCAACACGAACTAGCCCAGTGGCCTGGACACAAGACATCATTGACTCCACTGTAAGGACCATCTCCATTTCGAAAGCATTTTTCATTCCTACCCTTCTGTAATCTTCACTTGACTCTGAAAAATGGATTTGATCATTAACAATCATGTTCTATATCTTACCATTAACGATCTGAATTGAATGGGATAAAGAAATGATTTTTAAGTTGTCATACTAAAAGTACATAAAATAACGTTTATTTATTCTGAATTTAAGAAAGATATGAAATATAAAGAAAAGAATATGAGAGGATCTGGATAACTAAAAACAGTCCCCGCTTTTATACAAGTGTTCTTGAAAACATCCGATAAAACTGAAACAATGTAGAAAAATGTAACATGGTTCCTGCACAAAGATGACACAAGAATTGAGAAATTGTCCTCAGCTTTTTTTAACACCCCTGTCATTGTTTTTCTCCTAAACGCAGAAAATAAAATCTGACGTCAGGTTAATCAACCTGGAAAATCCTTTCTTTGATCCTCTTCACTGTGATAGATGATTTTAGCAATTTATATGGATAATCAATACAGTGGAATGAATCTACGGGGAGCGGTACGGCCCTGGCCCCTCGAGGATGAAACCGTATGATATAATTTTAAACAATTTCAATTTCATCTCTGAAAAATAAATAAAGAATTATCCCCTCCAGTAAAAATAATTCCCTGCGTAATTAGTTGGATCCATCCCCCATTTGAAGGTGCGATGCAGCTGGCCTCTTTCCTTCGGAAGAACTCAACATGAGCTATCAATTTGGATCCATGAAAAGTGAAAAGTGAAAAGACATGTAATCAATCCTCGTTTTTAATGTTATGGTTAAGAGCTTGAGGCAGCTGGAACTCAACTTGATTGTGGGCCTATCCCATAACACATCTGTTCAATCCGATAGCCTCTTTTCAAGTGTAAAGGATATTATTTTTAAATGGCTCAAAATATATTAAAATAATATATTTTTTTATTTTTTAAAATTTATGTTTTTTTTGATGTTTTACATAAAAAAAAATTTAAAATTCAATGAAAAACTAGTTCTACCACCTTTCATAAGCAAAATTTGTTAAAAGGATAAAACTGGGCATTGATTGTTTAACAAGGCCTTCTTTCATCCTTTCAAAAATCATTCGGGGCAATATTGTCCGGCAATGTTTTTTTAATTTTTTTAATCTTTCATCCTTTCAAAAATCAATCGCCCGTAGCTTTACTTCTCGGTTTTGGATGTGATCGCGCGCATGTGTGGTCTTTGATACTGACCTGAATTAAAATTTATCCCCAGTTTGCATTATCGGGGAGTAATTTTAACCCGCTTTGGTTTTTGATGTCGGCCAAGAGTTAACATTTTTTTTAAGTTGGATTTCTAACTCATAAACTATATTTATTTGTATATGCAAAAAACTCATATCTCATAATTTTATTTTATTTTATTTTATTTTTATCTGTACTTAAAATAACAACAGCCAGAAACAATCTTATTTACTATTTAAATTAACATCCCAAGGCGCATAGTTGGATTTCAGTACGTCCGCTGTTAGATATTCTTGATTAATTTTTGGGAATAGTGTTCGCTTAACTCAACGGTTGTTTCTAATAAACTAAAAAAACATTGAAGTTGAATGTAATAAAAATACATTTACCGTTAATAGGTCATATCAATGCTCTTGCTATGTGAAGGAGTTTACAATGTCCTTTGGCAATTACATTGTAAGATATTTACATGTTATATTTGTAATAGAATTATTAACAAATTTTTATTATTTTCTCTAGTAATTACTAATGAAACATATTTTATCGTAATTTATATTAGTAATTACTGATAAAAAAAATTATTTAATTTCTGTGTGTTTATATATATATATATATATATATTAAAGTACAGATAGATTATTTTTCATGTGTTTATTTAAATATTTGCTAATTTTTTTTAGAGTGATAGTTGTCAAAAAAACCATCTATATGTTAGGATACTGGCATGCAAACCCGACAAGATAAAAGACAAAGAATAGGATAAAATGAGAAATTAGACACACAAGAATTTACGTGGTTCGCCCAATTTGGCTACGTCCACGGGCAAGTATAGAAGGATTTTACTAAGTAATGTGGGAATTACAACCTCTCTCTCTACTAATAGGAGAACAACTGAAATCTCTCTATTAATAGGAGAAAACACCTCACTTACTCTCTCACAAATACCTCAGAATTTTGTGGGATTTCTTTCCCTCTCTCACTCTTCTCTTCCTCTCTTGTTGTGTGTTTACAATGCTTGGATGCATTGCCTATTTATAGGCAAGCATCCATGTAAATACAAGGGGCAAGGCAAGTGGCACAAGTTTGGTGCCTACAATTTATGACTAAGGAAGGATGGCTTCACCACCATTGTTGACTCCCACCATTGTTGACTCCTTAGGTGGCTGGTTTCACATTCTCTAATTCAATCTTGGTGGCTGGTGGTGGCTGGCTTCACATTCTCCCACTTGAAGACTTTGATGATTTAATCAAGTCTTCACACATGATCTTCTGTGATTCTTCTATCCTTTCTATACTTGCCATCTTCATGCTGCTTACGTTTCTGTTAGACCATAAGAGGATCTGCACCATATATACTTGTCAGTGTTGACTGGTTTGGTCAAAGCATCTGCTGGGTTTTCCTTTGTGTGAACCTTTTGAAAATCTACACTTCCATCTTCCACCACTTCGCGAACAAAGTGATACTGAACATCTATGTGTTTTGTTCTTGAATGAAACACGGGATTCCTTGCAATATGCAAAGCACTCTGACTATCACAATACAAAAGAATGTTCTCTTGTTTGTGCCCGAGCTCCTCCATAAGTTTCTTTATCCATATTGCTTCTTTACAAGCTTGTGTAGCTGCCATGTACTCAGCTTCTGTTGTGGATAAAGCTACAACAGTCTGAAGTTTAGAGACCCAGCTCACAGCTCCTCCTGCAATTATGAACACATAGCCTGTCGTGGATTTTCTTTTCTCAAGGTCGCCAGCAAAATCTGAATCAACATAACCCTTGACAGTAAATTCTGATCCTCCATAACATAAGGCAGCATCTGAGGTACCCTTGATGTATCTCAAGATCCTCTTAATAGTATTCCAATGCTCTCTACCAGGATTTGCCATGTATCGACTAGCTGCTCCCACTGCTTGTGCAATGTCTGGTCTTGTACATATCATGGCAAACATTAAACTTCCCACTGCTGATGCATACGGTACTCGAGACATCTCCATCCTCTCTGTTTCATTGCTAGGAGACATACTTGAGGATAATTTGAAGTTAACAGGAAGTGGGGTGGAAATTGGCTTACAATCTTGCATGTTGAAGCGTCGCAAGATCTTCTTCAAATAATTCTTCTGAGAAAGCCAAATCTTCCTCTTACTTCTGTCTCGGTGAATTTGCATCCCTAGAATCTTGTTTGCTGGTCCCAAGTCCTTCATATCAAACTCCCTAGCCAACTGTGCCTTCAATTCTTGGACTCGATCTTTGTTGGGGCCTATTACCAACATGTCATCCACGTACAACAACAAAATGATGAAATCTTCTTCAAACCTCTTGTAATACGTACAATGGTCTGAACTGAGTCTGTTGTACCCAAGGCTAATTATGAAGGAATCAAATCTCTTGTACCAACACCTCGGCGCCTGTTTGAGACCGTATAGAGATTTGTTCAACCTGCAAACCAAGTGCTCCTTGCCTGTTTCAGCAAAACCCTCTGGTTGGAGCATATAAATTTCTTCTTCAAGTTCTCCATGAAGAAATGCAGTTTTCACATCTAACTGCTCTAGATGAAGATCAAATATAGCACACATTTCCAAGACTACTCTGATTGTAGTAAGTCGTACCACCGGAGAAAATATCTCATTGAAGTCTATTCCTTCTTTCTGAGCATATCCTTTCACCACCAATCTTGCACGATACCGCTCCACTTGATCATTGCCATCACGTTTTATCTTGTAAACCCATTTGTTGCCAATGGCCTTTCTTCCTTGTGGTAGCGGAACAAGATCCCAAGTGTTATTCTTATGCAAAGCTTCAATCTCCTCTTGCATTGCTGTCATCCACATAGATACATCTGTGCTTTTGATAGCCTCATGGAAAGTTGATGGCTCTCCATCCTCTGTTAGAAGACAGTATGCAATATTGCTCTCAGTAACATATTCTGAGTGCCAAGCCGGTGGTCTTCTTTCACGAGTCGACCGCCGAACTTCAGGAGTTTCAGACTCTATTTGTTCTTGCTCTTCATGCTCTGGTGCAGCTTCAGAAGAAGTACGATTCTGAGTATTTTCCATCTGGACTTCTGTAGTCTCCTTTAAAATGCTATTATTTTCTTCCATTTGCATTTTATCTTCTGCAAATATAACATCTCTGCTGATGACTACCTTGTGGGCAGTGGGATCCCACAAGCGATACCCCTTCACTCCATCAGCATATCCCAAGAATATACATTTTCTGGATTTTGAATCCAGCTTGCTGACTTCTTGAGTATTGTACATCACGTACACAGGACTTCCAAATATATGCAATCGAGAATAATCAGTTGGCTTTCCAGTCCACATCTCCATCGGTGTCTTCAGCTCAATTGCAGTTGATGGAGATCGATTTATCACATAACAGGCGGTATTGACTGCTTCTGCCCAGAATGACTTTCCTAGACCTGCAGTCTTCAACATTGCTCTTGTTCTTTCTAATAGAGTTCTGTTCATCCGCTCTGCCACTCCATTTTGTTGTGGAGTGTATGCCGTTGTGAACTGCCTTTTGATACCTTCATGTTGACAGAAGTTATCAAATTCATCACTGGTATATTCTCCTCCATTGTCAGTCCTCAAACACTTGATCTTCTTTTCAGATTCAAGTTCCACCCGCGCTTTGAAAGTTTTAAAGACTGCGAACACATCTGCCTTCCTTCTAATTGGATACACCCAACATCTCCTGGAGAAGTCATCTATGAATGATACAAAGTATCTTGCTCCTCCCAAGGATACAACCGGTGCTTGCCAAACATCAGAGTGAATCAGGTCTAAGATGCATTTGCTCTTAGTTGTTGATGTGCCAAACTTCAACCTGTGCTGTTTGCTTGTAACACAATGCTCACAAAAGGGTAAAGTAACCTTTGTAAGCCCAGGGATTAACTTCTGATCAGAGAGAACTTTCAAACCTTTCTCTGACATGTGGCCTAGTTTTTGATGCCACATCATCGTCTTCTCTTCTGCAGGACTAGCTGATGCAATTGACGCTTCTGCCCCATGATGTGTTTCTCCCATTAATACAAACATGTTTGCAACTGTCTTTCTCGCCTTTAAAACCACCAGCGCTCCCTTGACAATTTTCATTATTCCATTGTCTGTTCGGATCTTACAGCCAAGACTATCAAATTGTCCCACGGACAAAAGATTCTTCTTTAAGTCTTTCACATGTCGCACTCCTGAAATAGTACGAATTAAGCCATCATACATCTTCAATTTGATGGTGCCAATGCCAGCAATCTCTACAGCATGATTATCACCCATGAACACTTTGCCTCTAGAGATGGGTTCATATGTTTGGAACCAATCTCGATTAGGAGTCATATGCCATGTTGCTCCTGAATCCATTAGCCAGACCTCAGTAAGCTCTTCTCTATCTGTAGAGATTGTCGCTGCTTCACTATATAAAACCTCCCCATCTTCTGAGGTGCTCGCAACACATCCTTGAGGTTTTGATGACTCTGCAGTGTTCTCTATACCCTTTTTAAACCAACAATCCCTTTTGAAGTGCCCTTTTCTGCCACAGTTGTAGCATTTCACAGTCTTCTTACTTCTTGATTTGGACCTCCCCTGCCTTTGACTCCCACTGGAGCCACGCTCCGTTGATCTCCCTCTTGACACCAACAATGCCTCTGCTTGGTTTGAACTATTTCTGTCTCCTTTATTTTTGCGCCTATTTTCTTCTTCCAAGATGGCGGCTGCAACATCATCAAAGACTAAATAGTCTGTGAGGATATTATTGGTCAAGTTGATAATGAGCTGATCATATGAATCTGGAAGACTTTGAAGTAGAAGCTCTGCTCGTTCACTTTCCTCTATTTGTTGACCCAACGTAGTGAGTTGTGAAAATAGAGTTCTTATTGTGTTGATGTGGTCAGTCACCGCCGTGGTTTCTGCCATTCGAAGGGTATAAAGTCTCCGCTTTAAGAAAATCTTATTGTGCAAAGACTTGGACTCATATAGCTTTGTTAGAGTCTCCCATATCTCCTTAGCTGTTTTCTTCTCCGCCACACTTGATAACACTTCATCGGCTAATGCTAAATGTATGTTAGCAATAGCATTGCCATCCATTTCATTCCATTTTGCATTATCAGTGATCTCCGCGGGCCGATCCCCAATTGCTGCCAAGCAATTGTCTTTCCTTAAGATTGCCTTGATTCTCATTTTCCACAGTGAGAAATTGCTCCCCTTGAACCTCTCTATCTCGTACTTTGCTGCCATTGTATTCACCGAGATCTATTCAGCTATCACCGTTTCACAGATCTGTAACGTATATAGAAATAGTATCGTGTGAATAATACTTCACTAAGTAAGTTCCCAGGAAAGATTGGAGGGGTCACAAACGGTCCCGCTTAAAACCCAATCTCCTTAGACAGAACTTCCTAGACTGTATTTAATCACCGCACTGACTTTCTATATACGCCAACAGTAGCGTATGTGAACAGTACCGTATGGATGAATAGTGCCGTATAGGTGAATAGTGTCGTAGACGTGAATAGTAACTGTATACACGAATGACTTTTGTGTATTAACAACACCAACCAAGAAGGCTCTGATACCACTGTTAGGATACTGGCATGCAAACCCGACAAGATAAAAGACAAAGAATAGGATAAAATGAGAAATTAGACACACAAGAATTTACGTGGTTCGCCCAATTTGGCTACGTCCACGGGCAAGTATAGAAGGATTTTACTAAGTAATGTGGGAATTACAACCTCTCTCTCTACTAATAGGAGAACAACTGAAATCTCTCTATTAATAGGAGAAAACACCTCACTTACTCTCTCACAAATACCTCACAATTTTGTGGGATTTCTTTCCCTCTCTCACTCTTCTCTTCCTCTCTTGTTGTGTGTTTACAATGCTTGGATGCATTGCCTATTTATAGGCAAGCATCCATGTAAATACAAGGGGCAAGGCAAGTGGCACAAGTTTGGTGCCTACAATTTATGACTAAGGAAGGATGGCTTCACCACCATTGTTGACTCCCACCATTGTTGACTCCTTAGGTGGCTGGTTTCACATTCTCTAATTCAATCTTGGTGGCTGGTGGTGGCTGGCTTCACACTATACTTACAAATTTAAACTTTTAGATGAAATTTTAAGATATGATTTATATTATTATCTAACACACCTCCTCAAGTGAAAGTTTTTTGGGTTTGAAACTCGCACAAACTCACATTATCTTATGCTTAATTTTTATCAAATAAATAAAAATTATAAAATTTAAATTCATAACCATTTAGTTATCAAGACTTAAAATCATGTTAAAAAACTATTCTAATCTAAAATCTTAAAATTTTAAATAAAATTTTAAAATAAAATTTATATTATTATCCAAATAAAAATTAGTCTAAACTAAACTTGCTTTATTACTCTCCAAGACATGTTACTTTCTGTGCCTCGTTAATTTTGTTTGAGCAGTCAGCCGCTCATAGGAATATTTTTGGCTTGATGCTCACAAGTCAGGTTCATGTGCAGCTTATGTATAAAATGTTTTCTGAGTTCCCCTGAACGAATGTTTCTTACAGCAATCCTTAGATCTCGTTAAATGCTCATTTATACAGCACTCATACTGAGAATTTCTTGAAGTTTGATGGGTTTTGCAAACAAATGCCCAGGGGATTATTAAAATTTAAAGCTCCACGGACACAATTTTCAAATAAAATTAATATCTTTAATAATCGTACTCCACGTTTAATCACTTGTTAATATTTTTTAATGTTTAATATACCCTTGTCAATAACATATATTTACTCCCTATTTGTTTTTGCATTTCAAAAGTATTTTAAAAAAAAATTATTTTTTTTATTTTAAATTAATATTTTTTTGATGTTTTCAAATCATTTTTATGTGTTGATGTCAAAAATAATTTTTAAAAAATTAAAAAAAATATTATTTTGATATATTTCCGAGTAAAAAACACTTTAAAAAACAACCGTAAAAATCTTTTTTTATATATTTTTTTTGCAATATATCTCCACAAATCATTGGACTTTCCTTAATTCTAACATTGCTCTCGTTATCATTAAAGGTATTGCTATTTAATATCAACAAAATTTGAATTTTTTTCATATGTCCTCTGCAAAAAGCAAACAACATAAGAATACTAATTTTTTTCTGATATTTTTTTTTCTGAATTATGATAAGAACCAAATTGAAACCTCTAAAATATTGGATGGTCAGTGCTATCATTGAAGTAAAAAAAAAAGAAGATTAAGTTGGTAAATTTAAATTTTAATTAGATATTTTAAATAGACGATAATCATCCTATTCTACCATCCATAACAATGATAATAATGAGCCTAATTGAATACTCGTCCAAGCCCATGTATACCTATTGGCTTCACCCGTTATGTTCTTATTGGCCTATTCCTAGTTAATTAAATATATATAACCATCATTTAAGACTGACTGGACTTCTTTCTATCACTCCCTCAGCCTCAAGAGTCCCGATGCGAAAAATTGGAGGGCGTTTCTGCTGCGCTTGAACGCATGTTTGTTCTGTGGTTCCGTATTTAAAAAAAAAAAGAGTTGAATTTTTTAAAAAAGTTATTTTTATTTGTTAAAGTTAAAAAAATTAAAATATATATTATTTTGATATATTTTTAAATAAAAAATATTTTAAAAATAATTACTACTACAATATCAAAGAGACTTATAATTTGAACATAAAAAAGACATGTAAGAGTTTTAATAAATACACTAAAAAAATAATAATTATGGTGGTGTTTAGTATTCAATTGCTTTTCAAAGTTTTTTTTATTTAAAAATATATTAATATAATATTTCTTTTATTTTTGAAAATTTATTTCTATTTCAGTACATAACCCAAAGCTACTTAAAAATTAATTTAAATATATATATATATATATATATATATATATTAAAGATCGGCAACGCGGCAATAATAAACAGGAACTAAAAAGATTTATAATTTGGGTGTACATAGTGGCTTAATAAGAAAAATAGCTTCGAGAGGTCAAATCAGGGGTGGCTTTGATTTGTTCGTTACGTGCACAAGCAAGTGCAGTTGGGGTTCAATAAAAGCCCGCTTGCCCACTTGCATACCAACTTGCCGAACAAATAAGAGAGCAGACAGCATATAAAAGGTAGCAAAAACTACAAGTTGCCTCTGTCTCTAATAAAAAGTTTTGTATAATTAAAATCAACTTGGCAGCACCTCTTGATTCCCCAATCGCAAAAGAGAGTTTTCCAAATTTGTATCCAAGCTCTCCATCCAAAACATGATTAGCGATTCGAAAACTCCTAGCTAGGGTTTTTTCAACTAGAGCACTGGTTGAAATGTCGAGATTTCTTTGCAACTTCTAGCTTGAATGGAAAAGAAGTTTCAAAGAAAAAATAAATACCACTGCCGAGTCCTTAATGGGTATTTTTTACAAATTAGCAAAGTTTTTTTTTTGGGCCAGAATAGCACCATTTGAAGAAACAAAATTGGTGAAATAATACATTTTTATATTATCATGTTTTAGAAGCATAATATTTACTGAATATTAATATTTTTTAAACGCGACAAAATAATTAGTCACGCTTCAAAATAGCGACGTTGAGTAAAAGTCGCGCTTCTGAAACGAAACAAGATAAAATTCTAATCGTCTGGCTCAACCAATCGATCGATTGGATCCAGTTGTATGAATCGGTCGACCGTCTAACACGTAAACTATAATTTAATGAACTTTTTATCCCAAATATGTTTTACGAGTCAAAATATATATTTTTGTTCAACTTATATATTCCAATTAAAATCTTAAAAAGTTATTATTCACACAGTAGTTGTCCTCTATTTTTCAATGTCAGTGATGTAGCCAAGCTTGCGATAACATGTAATTTTAAGCAAACAGATGTAGGTTTGCCATAACTAAACGAGGATCTGCCCTAAACAGATTACATGGATGACTAACAGATGTATTTATGGATTAGTAGAATAGGTCTAAGCTCAGGAAAAGATCTGGTCAGGCTGTACCAAAATAACAGCTAAACAATATTTTAACTTTTTATCCAACCATTGCATCATACTTAAATTTTATCAGGAATTTCTAAAGACTATTTTCCTTATAGTAGTCATTGTATTACTACGCGAGCCATCAGATCTTTATATATCAAAAACCTCACCAAGACCCCATGCAATCTTGAGATTTTCTTTGTTATTTTTGAAATCAGTTGACTGGTTTCACTTATCATTGTGAACCAGTTAACCGATTGAGCCATATAGTTAGAGTTTTACTTTATCGTGTTTTAGAGGGGCAACAAGGTAAAAATGTGTTACTTTGCTAAAACTTTTTGCTTCTATGTTAATTCGCCAATTGTTTTGATTTTGGAGTGTTTTTTTGTACTTTAACACCTAAAAAAAAAGATAAATAACACATTACATGAAATATTTAGCAAAGTAACACTTAACCAACAAATGTGTTAAGGCTCATTTTTCTTCGGATGTCTTGTGTGGCACACTTCGATCATTGTTGGTGACTTTTCTTGATGTTGTTGGATTCTTTCTATCGAAATCTTCCCAACAATACTAGTAATGTCATTATTGGAGCTTCAATATGTCTTCAGGATCTTTTTTTTCATTGACCTTTCCCTCTCTCCCTGTTGTAACTCTTGAAGAGAGCTAAGAGAGAAAAATATATAAAAGACCTTGAAGTTATATTGAAGATTCGATAATGACACCATCGATATCATTTGAAAGACTTTGACGAGATGAATTCAAAAATATCAAAAAATATCATCAACTATGACTGGAGTGTATCACACGAGTCATCTGAAGACAAATAAGCTTATACATATTTGAAAGGTTTCAAGTTTGCTTAGCCTACTTTAATCATCATTCGTGATGTTATTTTAATATTATTGGATTTGTCTTATTGATATATTTTTAATAGTATTGGTGATGTCATCATTAAATTTTTAATGTGTCTCTATGTACTTTTTTTTTTCTTTTTTTCTTTATTTGTTTTTTTTCTTTCCTTTTTTTTATTGTAAATTTTATTAGCTAATTTTTAGAATTGAAAAGAATCATAGATGATATCTCATACTTTTCTAAATTCTTTTATACTGCTGTTTTTTTCAAGTACTAAAGTACGAAAATACTCTTGATTTTTGTGAGCTAATTTCCTAATTTGTCCCAGCATACTGCAAGGACTAAGGAGACCTGCAGCTAGAAAGTACAAGAGTTACGCTGATTACCAATTCAATGGTTGACAGTGTATTATCGGCTCCAGGATCAAGAATTGAGAAAAAGGAACATTGTCGTACATCATTCTTTTACATTCCAATCATGAACATGTCTGTGTAAATGCAATTCAACCCGAGTTTTTAAACAAATTTATTTTTATTTTTATTAAAATTTAATACAATTTATATATTTTGAATCGTTTTAATATATTAATGTCAAAAATAATTTTTTTTAAAAAAAAATATTATTAATATATATTTTAATATAAAAAATTATTTATAAAATATTTACAACTACACTCTCCCAATCAAGCTTATAACAACTAGCTATCCTTTGCATCTCCTTGACGTTGAAATAAAGCGTGCTAAACCATCAATGTGAAGCAAATATAAAGCTGGAAACCACCTTTAACACCTCGAGCACTGTTTGTAAGTGTGCCCAAACCAACCTGTTTAAAAAAAAATATTTAAAAATTATTTTAATATACTAATTTTTAAAATAATTTTTAAAAAATAAAAAAATATTATTTTAATATTTTCAAATGGTTTAAATATACCAAGTTATTTAGAAGTATAATTAAAAGATTACTATTCAAATTTTTATTTAAATATATTTAAATAATATCTTTTATTTTTTATATGAAAATGATAAAAAATCAATAAAAAAATTAATTTAAAACTAAAAAATTTCAAAAAAATATAAAATGCAATGCCAAAGGTGTCTGTGTATTGGACTGTAATTATGACTGCAGCACGAGATCCATAATTCAACGATTCTGTTTATCATCAGGTTGGCATACGTTCCAGTGCGCAATTATTTGCATTTTGGTAAATTGCTAGTAGCCAGCTAGC
Source organism: Populus nigra (assembly GCF_951802175.1). Classification (NCBI taxonomy): domain Eukaryota; kingdom Viridiplantae; phylum Streptophyta; class Magnoliopsida; order Malpighiales; family Salicaceae; genus Populus; species Populus nigra. Next base: position 11,979,502 of record NC_084861.1, on the reverse strand, counting down.
TAATAAATCAATGGTGCCCAGCAGAAATTCACTCATAATTTTTTCAACAAACACATGAGAGTTAAAGACTCATTGAACAATGCTTATATACCATTGCCATGAGAGCTAGCGAAGATATCTTATATAATTTTATATTCATTAATTATCACACACAAAGCATACAGAAATGTACTCTGTCAATCACTAATAGACAGCTTGCTGATTTTATTTTATTTGTCCAAGGAAATACTCGTGCAAACTGGGGTTGATAAAAGCATAGACCCAACGCTCTTAACATTACAGCATATTTCTTGAAAGAAAGAAAACAAATACAGAGGGAAAAATCGAAAGATCAAGTAAACTAGTGACTGCTGTACTCACACAACTATTGATATTCTTTAGTTCCCAGAAGAATAAAAATATTTCATTTAACTGGCACAAATAACGAGACAACAAAAATTAAAGGGCATTTCATAGACCATACGACTTTTCTGGATTCACTGTGATTATGTGCTCATGGAGTAGCAGAAATTAATCTCGAAGGGAAACAAAGTTGACATGTACAGAATCAAAATATACCATCACCCACCGATCTATGAAATTTCTGATAAGTGCGTCGATCAAGATTCCATGATGATCATCAATCCATCCAAATCAGGGGAAAAAAAAACTCAATCAAAACAAATACTCATGATGTTATTGATATCTGGTTATTCCGTGCCTTCTTCCCAGCAATCTGAGCTAAGGATTGTAAATTGCACCGCACAATTGTGTCCACAAAACTACATGTGTCCTCTTTGGTATTACCAGGGGGTACATCCACAACGTATGATTCGACGACAACTGTCCCATTCCCATTGGGCGAAGCGTGAAGCGTTGTCACAGACCTGTAGTTATTTAGCCTGTGAACGCCGCCGACCACACTAAAGCTCAAAACATGTTGTTCATCGTCAAGAATTTCAAGCCTCTCCGTGCTTGATGCTGCAGGGAGGCCAGACACCACGTGCACCTCCCTGAGGGAGCCAACGTTCCCGTCTCCGTCGATGACATGGCAGCTCTTGAGGAAATGTTTGTAAGCTTGAGGGTTATCAAAACGACGGACGACAGACCAAACGGTGGGAACTGGTGCATTGATGGTCTGAACCACCACGGAGCAACACTGGTTGGGCCCCGGAATGCGTGTGTGGTGGCAAGAAACGTAGTCTGGTACCGGAGTGTCCCATGCCAGTGGGACCCCCCATGTGTTCACGGTGGTTTGTGATTGTTTATGGCCAGTACGGGTCGTTGTGGTGCTGGTGGCTGCTGCTCTTTGGAGCTGTAGTGATGCAGGCATCTTAAACCTTTTGGCTTTCTTTTTTCGGTGAACGGTTAGGCTTAAGATACATATATATATGCATAGCTAGATAAGGAAATTGTTGTCCACTTGGATTAGTTTGATGTTTTATGGAAGAGATTTAGTTCGGTGTGTGAAATATTTTAAGGCTGATATTACCAAGCAGGCTATGCAAGTTGATACTCAACTTGCAACTTCTTTGGACTTCATTTGGGTTGATTATTCCATCATTTAATTTAAAACTACAATAATGCCATTTTGTTCATGTCATTTGTTAGGTAGGTGACTGTTACATATATATACATACATACACACACTATTGTTTTTGAATTTCAAGCTTGCTAATCGCCATGCTAGTGCCCATTTTTGGGGCGTAACCTGCTATTCTATTTCAAAAAACATTTTTTTTTTATGTTTTCAATGAAATTACAACGGAGTTTCAATCCCTTTATCAAACCAAGCCTTAATCTATAGATGGGTGATAAAGATTGTAAACTCCTAGGTGCCTAGCTATATGACTACAATCCCAAGATTTGGCGCATATATATATATATATATATAGACACACACACACACACACATATACACACATGTGGGGGTGTTGGGGGGGATTAAGTGATCCATACTAAGCTTGTTTTGTCTTGTTCATCGAACTGAAGGTTTCACGATCTTTTGAGTTAGATATTTCGTTTAATTAAATATGATTCTTCTTGAGAAACATTTAGCTAATGTATATACACGCGTAGATTGTATTGTCAGGAAACGGATTTTTGTGCCATGTACATATATTCTGATACCTGAACCCCTGATATCTAATTTTTCGGCGGCTTTGTCGTACAACTAAAACTCCAGAGACAATAGGGTGTTCGAAATTTTTTCAGAGAACCCCTCAATATATTTGAGTTAAAATTAAAAGTAAGTTTTATTTATTTTTTGAGTTAAAATTTTATTTAAATTTAAATTTTTAATGTATGCTCTTTAATATGATAAATAAAAAATTTATCTTAAAAAATATTAGTTAATATATTTTAATGAAATTCAAAACTTTCTAAAAACACTCTATTCTACATTGAGTTTTTTTTCTCATTATATTTATAAAGGATAGATGATGAGTTAAGATTCGGCTTAAATGGCACCTAAGTTGAGGTGAGAGTATCAACTCGTGCTCAAGCCTTGGGTCCCAGTACATGCTTATATATGAGTCTGGGTTAAATGTAAAATAATTTTTTAGATTATAAAAAATTATTTTTTATCAACTTAAATCCAAGCTTAGATTTAGTATATGAAGAATTATTTATTCCAATCTAGCCCATTATTTTATTCATATAAAAAAATAAGAATCTTATCAATTTTTACAATATTTTTTCAACAAATCTTAAACAAGTTTTTCAAAGTAAAAAAGCATTTGTTTTATGACCATAATTTTCAAGTTTTGTTATGGTTACATAAGAATTAATCAAATGTTAATTGATAATATAAAAATTAATTCATGTTAATACTATAATTAATTATTTAACTTTTTAATGCTTATAATTAATTATAAAAACAGGTGTTTCAATAACGAAAATTATCATTATTTATCTTTATATACATATATATTTGTTATAATAAACTAATCAATTTAATTTATGCTTATTTCCTACTTACACAGCCCCCCTACTGGAATTGTTTGCATAAAATGACAACCCACTTGAGTAGTAGATGTCTTTTTCTTTGCAATCTTGAAGATTGTTCTTGTGTTTTCAAATATCAAATCAATCACTGGTTTTTTATTTTTATTTTATCTTTTTTATTGTTATTATTTTTTAAAATTTTTTTATCATTATCATAAAATCTATTAACATTATCATAAATATTATTTTCAAAACCGTTACAAAAATATTACTAATACCCTCACTGTTATCATATTATTGAGGATCATTTCTGTCATTTTATTATTGCTCACGACCATTATCATTATTTATTAATAAAGTCATGATCATTATAAATTCAGTATTAATATAATTATTATATAAATTTTAACAATGTATCAATAATTATTATACCGCAGTTATTATATCCATTATTACTATAAATATTGTTGTTGTGATTTCATCATTTAATTATCATTATTAAATTATTGATATTTTTTAATTAATAATATGTTTTCATGTATGTATAAAAAGACTTGTTAGGTAAACACACAAATAGCTTTTATAAAATAAGAATTAACAAATATAAAATATTTTTGGTTTTCTAAAAATAGAAAATAAAAAATGGTATCAAGTGGGTTCTTAGCGATAAATATCCTCCCATACTCATAAATTTCTGAACCAGGCAACATGGAAAAGGTATTTCTCGAAAATTGTTCGAAATGGAGTTTTTGAAAGCCTGAAATTAGCTAATAAATATTCGAAATTGAAAAATACAGAAATTGAAGGATTTGGAGCTTTTGAGTATTATTCAACAAATTATTTTCGAAGCACAACAATCAAAGCCAGGGATTAATTAAAACTTTATAAGAGGAGAATCTATATTTGTAAATTTTTAGGGAAGGGATGTAAAAGTACCAAAGCTATATTTATAAATGCAGGGGAAATCTTGAACAAAAATTCAAACTTCGGATGAAAAAGCCTACTCTATTTGGCTACTGATCAGAGAGTCCTTCACCACCAACAACTCTAACCATATCAAAGTTGCAACTGTAACTCACTTTTATACCAAGCGAGTCCCTTGTAATAATTCACTGCCTATAAATATAGATGCTACCGGTTAATTTAAAGTCAAGTAAAATTTCAAATAAAAGTGAGATATCTTTAGTGAAATGCCGCTTCTGAAAATTCTTATAAAGTGTTTGTATACATTAATATTCTCTAGGGAAATTTTAGAGGTAGAATTGTGACAAAGTAGTGTTTGTCGCAGTTTTTTTACAATAATTTTAGTTTTAAAAACTATTAAATTATTGATTTTTTAGTGTTTTATGATGATTTTGATATTATTATATTAAAAAATAAAACAAAATCTAAACAATATTTTAATACTTTTTTTAAAAAATATAATTCATTAAAATACATAACACCCCAAATTCTCATACCCAGCTGGTTTGTGTATGTAACTTGATTGATATTTCGTCATCCTAGTCGTCATCCATGACAAAAAAGTTCTTCGCCTTCATTGAATAAGAATTTCCGTTTTCAAAGTGCAATCAAGTTGAATGCAACTCGGTAACAAATCTGAATTTTAGTTTGAATTCAAAAGCACAAAAGACACGCAGGAAAATAAATTATACGCTTCGGAAAGGAACCCAAAGTGATTGTTTGTTTTTCGAAAATAAACTACTGGTAAGGAATTAACGGGAAAGCGTGCTATACAGCTACTCCTACATCAATCGATTTTTGCTCACAAACAATTAGATACCGATTAACGTTATGCATGAAGCATTGCTGTATGTATCTTGCCTAAATAACAGAGATGATTTTTTTTTTTTAATAATTCAACCGAGCTCGTCTAAAACCTTGAGACGGGGGGCTTTCTTTTGTTTCCCTTTCCCTTTCCCTTTCCTTGTTTTTATTTTTTTTGGTAAATGTTGAGACTCGAGAGAGCTGAGCTTCAGTGCTTTCTAATATTGTGGTGTATTATATTTTTTAAAAGTGTATTTTATTTAAAAATATATGAAAATGTAGGTAAAATCAAGGCAGCACGGTGAAGTGAATAATCAGGTCTGTTTATTCTACTGTTGCATTAAATGCATGTCATGGGTGTATACAATATATCAACACTGCACGTACCCGAGACTAAGTTTCTGCCGAGAGAGAGGGGAGAAAAAAAGGGAAACCAGACGAGGAAGGAAGTTTAAGGAATTTTGTTTTGTTGTGCACAAAATCCTCTTGGATACCCTTATTGTAAATACCTGAAATAACTGAATTCATAAACAAAACAAAAATTGTTTTTTCACTACCTTAACTGAGATGACATCAAACCTCAGCGGCCGAGATAAACACATATGTCAAAGGCGTGTTAATTTTAAAAGCTTAACCGTTAATCCCATGTATTAATTATTATGTCAACTTTTTTAATATTGTCATTGAAATTTATGCAACTTTGGAATTTTAGTCTTAGCAATTATTTGCTCTGACGGAAACGATATTTAACTGACAGGATTGGTCACTGAAATTCTCCTTAGGTTAAAGGGCGACGTTATCTCGAGATCTGGGAGCTTGTTACATAATTTCAACCATCGACTAGAAGCTATGTCGTCATGCATCGACATTTATGTGGGATTTTTACACTGTATTCGGTAACATTTGTTTTTTAATTATATTAAAATAATTTTTTTTATTTTTTTAAAACAAAAAAATTAAAATTTTTAAAAACACTTTTTTAAAAGCTGTAAGTGGATGATACATTTATGTGAAGCTTCCAGAAATGGAACACGTGGATCGAGTTCGGGGGCAGCTATTTATTTTCCATTAATTAATAAATCTATTTACTGCAATTATTTTCCCTGGCTATGCGCAGGGGTATTTCGATAACTTCGGCCATCCAACTTGGGGCTTTATATAATTCCATTATCAATTCTAATCATCTCTCTACTCCAGTAGATAGCTAGTTGAGGTATTACCGTGTAGTTTAATCTTCGGACAAACTTTCTAGCTCCACTTTATTGTCCTTTCCTCCTTATTTCTTTCCCATTCGTACCAACTTCCATTAATCTACTCGATTGTTTTTAAGTCGAGACCAGCTCTTCGGTTTATGGAAGACAGGAAAAGAACGACAACAACGACTTTGCGCTCTCACAGGAAGACCTTAAGTTTAAAGTTTCCATATAATCAAGCCTTAATTAAAGTTAGATGCTTTCCAACTGACCGCCCTTTCCAGCGATTGGGTGATAGCTTTACAACTCCCACTGATAGCGTTATGTACAGTGTTGACCCTAAAAAAGGAATGATCATTGATAAGGGGACCACATTCAATATTGAGAGTATGTTTGAAATAACTTGTAAGATTGATTTTTAATTCTGAGATGTTATTCATTTTTCTAAAAACAATATTTAATGATAAAAACAAATTAAAAATACCTCTTTTGAAAAATAAATGTTGCATGGGTTAGTATCAATGAGTTAAGGTTAGAATTTTTAATTTAATTTTATAATAATTTTTTAAGTTAAGTCTATAGCCAGTGGTTTTCTACCTAGTTGAAGGGTGTTCCACATTACGATTTAAATATTATTTGCTTTAAATTTAATATTTTTTAGTTAAAATTAATTTTTATAGTATTTTTTATCGTTTCAAAATGATATTAAAAATAAAATAAAAAAATATTATTTTAATATATCTTTAATAAAAAAAATAACAACTCCGCTACACAGTAAACTGCAAATGTGGAAAGAGTAGAGTTGGAAGATATGTAGTTGAAGATGCTTCTTCTGGAAGGCAATAGATCTGAGATGGTTCTTCTTGTATTGAGGGACTGCCCCATGCATGCGATGCCTGGAGAGAGAGCATAATTGATTCGTGGGTCACGAGCTTTTATTCTATGGATTTGTTTCCTTATATGCTACACTACCTCTCATGTAATGCTATGGTTGTAGAATCTATTCTGTGGACTCCTTGGTTTGGAACTGGGTGCTGGCAGTCGTGGAACTGGCGCGACTCCACTTGTTTTTGTACCTGAATTTCTGCCGCCAAGGAACTAACCCAGTGTTTGCTTTGCAATTTTCTTGCCAGAGAAGTTGAATAGAGATCATTATTTTTATTTTAGTTTAGTTTATAATGCAAGTTATTTCTTAAAACTAGTTTAAAACCATCTATTCACTTGTTTTATAAATGTTAAAAAATGATTTATAATCATCTAGGAAAAGATAATTCATTGTTAAAATGATATCATGGATAAAAATATTATGACCGAGTCAATCAATAATTTATTCCTTTAAATATATTTAATAATAAAATAAATAATTATAAATAAATCATATATCAAATAAAATATATATACCAACACAAAACTAAAATCAAATATAGTTGAAAATGCAAGATAATAATTTCATCACAAATGTCTTTTTTTTTTTTTTTGCTAACATTCAATTAATCCATACATCTACGACATTGAATTTGTTTTTTCATGAAATGATCAATTTTTATTTTTATATATTATTTATGTTTTAATTATTGTATTTTTTTTTAATAGTGATATTCATTGCTTGTCATTCAATAAAAAAATAATTTACTCTAATTTATTCTTTTTGCAATTGTTACAAATTATTAAATTGATAAAATATTACGACCTCTCTCTTGCTTATATTTCTCTTTTTTTTTCTTTATGATTTGTAATTTTATATATATATATATATAGTCTTGTCCATGTCTTCTATGTCCCTCAAACTTGATTTTGTCTCTATTGCAACAACCAAATATATTTTCATTCCTCGTGTCTTATTTTTTCCTTTAGACAAACAAACAATACTTCGATACATCACTAAATTTATAGAGAGCCATGTTGGTTGTATTCGTGTTTTGTTAGAGGATATTTGGAGGGCGGCTAGCCCTGGAATAATCCGTGTGTAATTTTCGGAGCACAGTTCTCATTCCAATAAAATAAAAAATAAAAAACCAAGCCTTGTAACTGAATCAAAACTTTTACGCCAAACTACTTTCTATTTTTTTTTAATATTTACTTACTATTATAAAAAAATTGATAAATAAAAAATACTTTATGATTAAAGAAAAACATTACTTGGTTTTTAATAAAGAATTTTCCTTTTATTTCGGGTAGATTACACATTTGTCAAAGAACCAATTCAACTAAAAAACTTAAACTTTTAGGTGAGATCTCGGGATATGATTTATATTATTCTTTAACACACCCCCTCAAGTGAAAGTCTTTTGGACTTGAAACTTGTATAGACCCATATTACCTTGTGCTTAATTTTTTTTATCAAATAAATAGAAATAGTGAGATTCAAATTCGAAACTGCTTGGTCATCAAGGTTTTGATACTATGTTAAAGAACCAATTCAACCCAAAAACTTAAGCTTTTAGATGAGATCCCAGAATATGATTTATATTATTCTCAAACAACCTTCTTGAAGTTATGAAAAAATAAAAAACATCTTGATATTTGTTAATTAATTATATCAAATTTGATTTTTAATTTTTTGATTGCTATAGAGTTTATTTTGATATTTTTTAATTTCATCCCTTAAAATTTAATTTTTATACCAACTTTGGTCCTTATTTTTTTTTTTATTTTTTTTTCTCTTATTCTTTTTTTCAATTGAGAATTTCTATATATATTTTATCTCTATTCTTTTAATTGCTTTCTATTTTATTTAAAATATTCTATGAAATTGATTTTTTTTCAATTTAATCTTCTTTTATTTTTTTTATTTATCATATTTGATTTTCATTCTTTTAATTGTTATTTGTTTTATTTAAAACAATTTATGAATTTATTTTTTAATTTTATCCTCTAAATTTTTTATATGTCAAACCCATTCCCCATTCTTTTGATAAACTTGAAAAAAAAATAAATCTAAAAATTATTTTACCATTTTTTATGACATCATCAAATATAAAAAGCATTAACTTTTCACCAATTTACTTCCCATTTAATTCGCTTTTCAAAATAAAAATAAGCTGTGCCAAGTACATATTATAAACCTTCCCACAAAGGAGAAATTTCAACCGAAAAAGAAAAGGGAATCAATCACCTGCAACTCTTCGTAAACCAATGCCAATTGAAAGCCGTGCAGTGTAAGCAGTGGCAAAAAAACATTCACTCAATATTGTCAAACATAACGAAGAGAATTGGAAAAACACCAAGAAATAAATAAGATAGAGATTACAAGCAGGCTAGCCTTGGAATGAATCAACTTCCCTATAAAAACGGATCTATGGAATTCTTAGTCAGGGAAATTAATCTGGTGTGGATTATATGTGAGAGTCGAATTGAAGTTATAAATTTTCACGACCAAGTTGCAATTGATGTTTATTTTATTTTCGTCAACTTGGGACATACCGTGGATGTTCGGCTGATAGATGCTCCTAACAGTTCATGGTTGAGGTCATCTTTGAGAGGCCAACAGTTTTGCAAGTTGATGGTGGTATATCCATCGAATCCAACCCATGGTTTTGCCACTTAATACCACTATAAGATACGCATCCCTCTCAAGAAGAGCCAACAATTTAACCTCGGTAAAAGAGTTCTCGAGCAGTGGTGGAAGTAGAAAATAAAATTAAAAAGGATTAAATTTTTAATTATTTTATTACTTAAACTAAAATTATAAATATAATTAAAAAAAAGGTTGAAAAACAAATTCTTGCAGGAACCGGAACCCCTACCAACCCCTCCCTGACTCCGTCCCTGTTCTCGAGGACTTCAAAATCAAAACTGTAGTGTGATGTCCGTTAGTGATGCACATTGTTATGCCGAGACCAACTCGGATTATCATTTTAATATTGCAACTTACCATTTCATTCGTTCCTTGTCTGTCTGTATAATGTCAGGGAACCATGCGCCGGGAGGACGATGTGAGTTTTTTTTTGGATGAAATTCTATATATACGCAAAAGCTTACGAACATGACTGCTCACCATCTCCAACTATTGAATTAGAGGTATATTCATATATGTTAGCCACTCACCTTTTTTTCTCAGCTAGTGGGGGTAATTTCCACAACCACCTTGCATATGCACCTCAACAACGAGTCGAAATTTGACCACGAATATAATTAAGCACAAACATGTTCACAAGTAATGGTAGCAGGAGCTTTCTCCACTCACGGTCAAGTTCCAGTCAAACTTCTGGACTGGACAAGGAATGGATAACCGCATAATTAAAGTATCCGCCATGCCTTTGTCCGGTGCCTTTGGATGAAGGAAGCTCCATTCAAGCGATACGCTTATAGCTCACAGAAGAAAAAAGGCTGATGTTGAAGTGTAAAGGCATGTGGGCCTCTTTTAGACCAGAAGGATTACTGTCGGCCTGATGCCCATGTGTTATAATCTCAAAAGATATGAAAGCCCGATCCAGTTAATTATATGTAGCCCAAAAAGTAAGGCCAGGCTCGAAAGGCAGCTAAAAAAATTGTGGATTCAACTTCCTGTTACTATTTCAGGAGAGGAATGAAATTGATTATTATTAGTTGATACTGTGCTACTCACAAAAATAAAATAAAAATAAAAATAATAGAAGAGGCTTCCCTGCAAACAGTTCTACATGATTAATCCAAAGAAAGTAATCATTGGAACTATTCATAAAAAAAGAAGGTGATGATCGATACAACTTTATGGGTTTGCATCAGAAGATAAAACATAAAAGACAAGCATGCAAGTAGATTATGGATGCAAAACAAGCTATAAATATCATTATTGACTACAAGAAGCATCTCAATTATTAAAATAAACCATGTTCCATGTAAAATATGATCCCATGAAGCATCAAAACAGAGAAATTTATCAGATGATTCAGGTACTTGCATTTCAAGCTAAATTGAGTTATCATGATGTCTGCGGGCAGGTTTCAAAGCACCAGATTCTTTAACCTAGCATGTCAAGACTTAACATGTATGTACGCATAAGTTTTGAACAAAGTTTTCCCAATGCAATTAGGAATGTGATTTTGAATGATAATCTAACAGCATTGGAAATGAAATGACAGAAAACTAAACCAGTTCGTTAAGCTAAACAGCATTAGGATATATTATCCTGCTGACAAAGAAACTGCTTGAACAACTTGGACATGGAGCTTATTCTGAATGGCAAAGACATGGTTCAGCAAGTTATTATATTTGCCGTTAGCTCCATTGCAGCAATTACTTGAACCTTTGGAACCACAGAGAAACATAAGCAATATTGACGCCCTGATAATATAAAATGAAAAACAGATATAATGATTAAGCCAGAGAAAGACAAAAAAAAAAAAACAAGAGGAAACTGTAACAAAACCAGGAAATTTCTTACTCTTCAAGGAAGGTAGTCTACCATCAACTTGTTGAAGCCTTCTCGTTCTTCATTATCATATGGAATGACTTAACCCGGTCCTCCTCTACTATCTCCCGTAATACATCGTCCTCAATCTTTTCTGCTTGCCATCGAGAAGGGTCCTCCACAAATTCCTCACTAAATATCATGCGTGAGACCCATTCCTTCCATGCTGTCCTACGATACTTGTCCTCTTCAACTGTGCCTGTTGCCAGAAGCTGATACACATAAACCATCTTCTGTTGGCCAGGCCGAAAAGCTCGTGCAATGGCCTGCTTTGTCTTGGAAGGATTCCACTCCGAGTCCAAAAGAATTACCCGTGAAGCTGCTGTCAAACTTATTCCCTCGGCACAAGCTGTAATTGATGCAAGTAGAACCCTTGAAGGCCCTCCCAATTCCTCAAACTTATCCATCACTCTTCCTCGTTCAAACAGCTCTAGTTCCCCTGTAAGAACCAGAATTTCTTTACCCTGCTGCCATCTAAAGATATTCTCAAACAATTCAAGGAATAATTTAATGGGTGCAATGTTGTGGCAAAAGATCAGAACCTTCTCGTTCTTGACTACACGATACACAAGATTCAACACAAACATCACCTTGGACCCTTTCTTACAATCAAATCTTAACTTCTCAAGTTCCATCAGTTCCTCCAGATTATAAAATTTTTTAACACAGACAGAAGAATTGACCAATGAAGGATGTATTGAAGCAAGAGTTATCAAAAGCTCTACTTCCAGGGGGTATCCAGGGCATTTTTCCATTATTTTATGGAGTTTCACCAAAATCTGATGTTGAATATCTGTTGGATTCATCAATATGGTGTAAATCTGTATACCAGGAAGGGTGTCAGAAGCTGTGCCTTCATACACGTCAATGAACCCATTAGTCATGTTTCTCAGCATATTCAAACCCTGCATTTTCTCTTCAGCCTCATCCGAATTAATTTTGCTTGCAATGTTATCTATGAAGAATTTTCTGGCGCGAGATTCCAGCAAATGACGTGCTTTTTGTGCCCCTTTCTTTTTCCTCTTAAACTTCGGGTCTAATGCCTTCAGAACTTCTTTGATAAACATTGGTCTTGCCAGGGTAAGGGTGTTGAAATATTCACAAAAATTATTCTGAAACAAAGTACCTGAAAGCAATATTCTCAGATCTGTTTCCACTTTCATCAAAACCTTTCTCAACCTTGATTTTGTACTCCTGGGGTTGTGTCCTTCATCAAGTATCAACATTCCAGGACTCTCTCGCAGCACTTTAGCCATATATTTTCTGTGGTTGTACTTCGAGTCTTCTCTCATCAATGTCAAAAATGAGGTATAGCCCATTACAAGCACACTTGGTTGTGCATGCCACTTTTGCATTTTCTCCAGGCAATCCAAAATATGCACAACATCCTGGCTGGGCCTTGGACCTGATCCTCGAAGCGCTGCTGGAGTCTGCTTGAAGACTCTAGAAGATCTGGTGCCATGGATAAGATGAACTGGAACAGGGATTTCCCACTTGATAAATTCCTTGTACCAGGTATAGAGAGTTGTCTTTGGAGCAAGGACCAGAGGCCGTTTTCCTGGAAACAACTTCAAGTAACTGACAAGGAATGCAATGATGAGAAATGTTTTTCCAGCTCCAGGAGTATGAGAAACAACACAACCACCTATCTTCTTAGATGTTTTTTCCATATGTGCCGGTACCAAGGATCCAGCAGTGTTCTTCCATAGAAACTCAAAAGCCTTTTTCTGATGCATGTGTAATTTCGGTCTGAGCTCAGGGATCAAGTCCCAAACATTGTCATTCACTTCTGATACAGGCACATCTTCACCTGAGGTATGATTGCCAAAAAGACTCGAGCCCTCATCTTCATCAGGTTTAAGCTCCGAATCCTCTTCATTCTGTGGCTTACTTTCTGCAGTCCAGCCTGTGTGTTCCATCTAGAGAAATGTAAACGCGCATAGTATAATCAGGATTCTGTTTGAAACAATAGCATTAGATACTCCCATACAAAATTGTTGAAACTGAACAACTGAAGTTGGAACCTGCCATTAAACTACCCCACCTAGGAGACTATGGTCAAAGACCAACCAAAATGCAATGAGATGAAATTCAGTATACATTACACAAGCAGTAGGATACCTAATTATAACTACTAAGTGCCTCCCCTTCATACTCACTCGTCTATCCAGAGGGCTAATAAACGAGGTACAGCAGCCACATTGAAAACATTGGCATCATGGGTTTAAAAATTTGACTTACAAATGGTGCTGAAACATATTTTATTTCAGTTTTCACAAAGCCGCATATTTGGCATAATATCCCAATTTCTTCATCCAGTTTGAATTCGTGCTGGCAATTTTTCTGTGTAGTCTGAGTGGAAAGTAGAGCCTGCAAATCCTTGAGCCAATCAGAAACGGTAATGAAGAAAAAAATACGGTACAAGTGATATGAAAATATAAAAATAACGCACCTGTACAAAAAAGAATCAAATCAAATTAACAGTTCTACCTCATTATCTTCAAGTATATATGCTGATGCCAGGCATAGTTCCATCTCTCTCCACAACATTTCAGTTTCTGAGCTTTCTCCATCATCCTTAACCGAAGATGGTTCCATTTTCTCCTTCTGATCTGAGCTATGTTTTGCTTTAAACTCTTCCCACTGGTCAATAATGCGTGGAACCTCCTTTGACTTGATTGTGGCATCAATGTTCTTCATATAAGAACTTATGAGTTTATTGTACGCACCAGCACTTAAGGCTGTCCGCTTGTAAGTCATTGGCGCACAAGAATCATCCTGCTTTACATGTGTGGATCGGTATCTTGCTCTTTGAACTTTCTTAGTAGAAAATTTTCCACCCCATCCATTTCCAAACATCAAATCTCCATCACGATCATTCTTCCTGTGCGCAGCAGGAGAACTCTTTTTTCTGTAATAACTAATCGGAAATTCAATAAACGCTTGTGAATAAGGTTCAGGAGTCTTCTCAGGGGAATCAAATTGTTCAAAGGTTGCCAGAACATCTTCAGCATGCACAGGAACAATAGCAAGTTGATCTTGGTGTTCTCTTCTGTTAGCCACGCCTGATTTAACCTCCCTAATTTGAGTTCCATGCTTTTTTCTGTTGGCCATGCCTGATTCAGCATCCCCGAGTCGAGTTTGGTGTTCTATTCGGTCAGCCATGGTTGACTTTTGGCATTCTCTTCTCTTAGCCATGCCTGCTCGAACCTCCCCGGGCTCAGTTTGGTGATCTCTTCTGTTAACCACATTTGATTTAATCTCCTTCAAGTAAGTCTTGGTTCTGGAAACAGGGATACCTTCCAAGAGTTCTAGTTTACGAGAACTAACTCCCACTTCATTGCATGTTTGCTCTTCTGCACAACTTGCACCTGCATGTGTCCCAAACAGGTATGCCAGTGGTAAGTGCATTTCTTCTTCTTCTTCTTCTTCTGCCTTCCACTTCAGTGGTGTGTATGGCAGGGATCTTACCCAGCCAATTTCTGTCTCTGCAGGAGCATCACAGGCAAGGAAGCGCTCAGGTTGTACATTTCGACGCTTTGACCGCCGCAAACTCATAACATCATAGCATGGTGATTGTTCGGTCCCATTGGTGTCACTAATATGGCCTGCTTCACTACAAGCATCAGTGGGAACCAATTGGACCACAAATGGGGTTGAAATACTGTCTTTCACTTTGAAAGTTACACAATTTATGTGATTATTAGATTTTAATGAACAGTGCTCATTCTCACCACCCAAAATTTGGTAGACAATTTTATTTTGGACTGACCTTACATCAAATTCAACTTGCTTCAGAACTGATGCTACAAGCAGCCATGTAAGGTCAGCTGAAAACCTCCCCAAAAAGAGTTTGCTTCTTTGTACTAAAGAACAGTCCTCACAAAATTCCCAACGATAGAACTGAGCTTCTTGCTGATTGTTGTCTGCTTCACATGGATCGTTGTCAAGTTTCTGAAGAACAGAAATTTCATTGATTCCTACTGCTTCAGTTTCTTTACTAAGTCTGGCTCTCTCTGAACCAAGAGGGCCTTGGTTAACATAGAGGTTAACAAAAAATTGACATGAGCAGTGAGATACATGAGGTTTCCGCTTGATAGAACTTATCTTAGCATCAACCCACACCTACATGAGAAAGAGCATGTGAAAAACAACGTTAAATATGAACATCATAACTTTTGAAATTTAACTGCTGCAAAATTTAACGAGAAGCTCTTTCAAGCAGGAAAATTATTATGTATTCAGTGGGTGACAGGGATATTAGAGGAAGCAATTCAATGTTTTGTGCATTATGATGTGCATTTATTAAGCCACAAGAACTTTTTCAATCATGTTTAAGTCATGTGCTGTTCTAAAGAAATGCAAACAGTTGTAAACACTCAATAAGCAAGATTGTGATAAATGTACACCATCTATAGTCCTCTCATAGTTACAGAGCTTTCAGTAATGCAGCAACATGAAAAGGTCACTTACAGGTTCTGAATTTCCTTCCCCAGTATTCTTCGCGCGCTCAGAAGATGAAAGCACACAAACATCAATACCAGGCCTCAGAAAGCATGTGCAATCAGATGAGGTAGCTTTCCTCGACTTCACTCGAACGTTTGAGAAAGGACCCTTCTCCTCAATTCTATGATGGCTATCTACAAAATGCACAGTCATAGCCCCATACCTGATTTGTATAAGCTCCACGCTTTGCCAAGAGCCACAGCATAAAGCCTCAAAAGCTAAGCGAATAAAGCATCAATAGAACCATATTAAAAAGATAGTTATCACAACACGTGATGCATATACAATTGCAAAAAATATTTCGGGAATCCATAGCCATTTGAAAAATGAAACCATCCAGGCTTCAACAACTTAAATCGGAATATTCTTAACGATCAAACGCACAGATTTCATCGCTGCATAAATAGTAAGGACAAATGATTTTTAAGATTAAAAAAATCTGAATTTGATGGTTCACACCATCAATTTGTCTTTTATGATTGTCCCATCTTAGCTCAAACATTATGTGGCTCTGACAATTTGGCTATCCAAAAAACACATATATGCTTATATAACTTCCACAGGCCAACAATTTATGATAATACATGAACCTATATTTAGCATGGACTCCTTGCTCAGAATAACAAAAACTTATGCTCCTCAGTATTGGGGCTCGCTCCTAAGTAAAGTTAAGGATAACATTAGAAATAAAAAAAGAGAGAGTAAGGGAATTAAGGAGGTAATACATACGGTGTGCATTAAATGGATGCTTGGACTGATGTAAACGCTTTCTCTTCATTGTTAATCAGCGAAGAAGCTAATTCTCTTCAGCAAACCCTGAGATAGTAGAAAGAAAATGACAGCATCATCATATACTCAAGGAGATACATTTAAATTCGAACTTGAAACCAATTAATGTTCATGAAGTACATGAAATTCCACCAAAGTAGCTTTTCTTTATCTAGTAATTTAGATTTGATGCAACAAGCTTTTACCAGTAAATTCCAAGTGAGTGAACAGTCCTTTGAGCCACAATGCAATAATCCAGGCTGCATAAATGAGGATTCAAACTATAGATGTGAGCCTCAACAGCTCATCCCAAGCTCCCCCGTTTTCCACTTGGCTAAACCAGTGGGGAATGACGAGTCCCACAAAATAGGTCAATAAGCATCTGCATTTTGTCTAATGGTAGATGTGAGCCTCAACAGCTCATCCCAAGCTCCCCCGTTTTCCACTTGGCTAAACCAGTGGGGAATGACGAGTCCCACAAAATAGGTCAATAAGCATCTGCATTTTGTCTAATGGTTCTCACCTCTGCAAAACCAAGACTGGAGAGAGTTGGAGTTTTACACTTGTCACTTTAAGAGGGAAAAAAAACGGAAAAGAAAAGAAAAGAAATAGTAAGATTGGCAAGCAGTGCCATGGCATCATTATTGTTTTTGGTGCCAATTTTTTTCCTTGGTATTGCCATACCATCAATTATTTAATATAGCCATGACAGAGTTCAGTCCAAGTCTAGTGCTATCATTTCAAGCCAGGGTGATCAAAATAACGCCTACTTGCTTTCACCTGAGAAATTTTTACAAGGACTAGTTCGCTCGTTGGTCCAGCACAGTTTTAACTAGTTGATGCAATGGAGCCTACGGTTTATAACTGTTTGGAGTGTAAACCAAGAGAGAGTGATTGGTTTGGTGGAATGAACCAGCTCCATGCAATAGTTTCTCGCTTTTACCCAAGGATTCTTGTTCTACGAACTAGAAAATTAAAAGGAAAAAAGAAAAAAAAAACCAGAGAAAGAAACGTGATTATTTACACTCCCATTAGTGAGTAGTGACTTTCGCTCTCTTTTCCTGGTTATAAATCCATGATACGGTAAATTAATCGGCAATTAGTAGATGATGTTGAGTATGAGACTTCTGTGGTAAGTAGTTAAGCAACAATACTTACAACCCCCTTTTCTTCTTGTTTTTTTTTTCTCACTGGAAAAATGAAGGGGAAATCCACCTTTTTATCATTCTAGCAATCATTCCCTAGAAAGTAATGTTGCAAAAAAAATCTCCTCTTTTTCAACCCCAAAAAGAAATCTAAGAAACATTCAAGCTTGAACCAGTCAAAACCCCTTGTCAGTACCAGTTTTAT
Source organism: Populus nigra (assembly GCF_951802175.1). Classification (NCBI taxonomy): domain Eukaryota; kingdom Viridiplantae; phylum Streptophyta; class Magnoliopsida; order Malpighiales; family Salicaceae; genus Populus; species Populus nigra. The sequence goes on along the minus strand of NC_084861.1, from coordinate 11,961,601 downwards.
ATCAGAAAGGAAGACAGAGCAGAGGGTTGTCTCAACAAACATGAAAGAAAAAAAGAGAGGTATGTAAAAGGAAAGGAAGTTATTATACTAAAAGTAAAATACCTGAACAGAACTTCTGTGTGTCTGATAAAAAGGCAGATTGGGGTGAGTTATGATGGAAAGGAGTTAGGCTCCGGCAAGGTTTTCATCGAGAAAGAGACACTGAGCCATGAAAATGGAGTGGACTTGGAGATGTGGATGCTCGGTACCCGCTAGAACCGAGAGGGGAATAGTGGGGCGAAGAATCCTATAAGTGGTCTGGGTCACTGGGAACCTCGGGGTTTGTGTTATTGCGTTGGTAAAATCATAGGTGTCTGTTCGTGGTGAACCAGTTGGCCTGTTTGGTAGTAAATTCATGAGTTTGGTCTGTTCTGGTCGTAAATGAGTGTGGTTTAAATTATTTTTTAAAATGTTTTTTTAAAATATATATTAATTTAAAAATTAAAAAAATTAAAAACTTTTAAAATGTAAAAACAGACCTATACAATGGTCAAACAGTGACGTGCGAAGGAAAAGAGTGAATTACTGTATTATGTAAAGGGATCGCTGTGATTTTTCTTTTTCTTTTTCCTCTGTTTTTTCTTTTTATTTTGATCCCTTGATTTTTTTGGTACTTTGATATTATATTTATTCAGAACTGATATCGATGATTTGCTTTTTATATTTACATGTGATCATCTTGTGATATCCGAGGAATATGTCCTCACTTGATCATGCCTTGGAATATCTCTTAAATTCTAGGTCTCTGCACAAATAACGTGTCCTTGCGTAGGTTAAGAGTTCATCTGGAATTGTTGCTATCTGAGCTGATAATATTTGAAGAAACGTGATGCAGGAGATTGGAATATGGTGGTGTTGGCGGCGTCTTTATAAGGCCATCACTGACAATTTTCTTTTAAAAAATAGAGTATCAGAATTATGCTCAATAAATATACCACTTCTTATACTTCTTGCTTTTTTTTTCAAGAACGAACCTTTTAATTTCCATATTGCACCGTCGTGGGGTTCTAAATATCAAAAGAGAAAAAAAAACATAATTAAATGGTATTGTACTTTATATTTTTTACTTAAAAATACATTAAAAAATTGTAAAAATATATTTATTTTTAACTAGTACATCAAAATTATATAAAAAAATTTAAAATATATATTAATTTAATATTATTTAAAACAAATATATTTTTAAAAAGCCCACGCACTCCAAGACAAAGTATTACACTCGACTTTGACGAGGTAAGACAGACAAGAAAGAAAACGCTCGACTGGAGCACGCACCACGGAATACCGATTCTTTTTTCCCCCTTTGGGCTGCAAATTATGTTTATGTCGTAGCAAAACGAAAAAACAGTGACTTCTCTTCAATTATTTTCGAGGGAAAAAAAATAGTAGACAGAGCTTAAAGAGAGTGATAAAGGTCAAACCACTTTCGTCGTTAAGTACACGTTAGTGGCTAGCCAGAGGCCATAGGCTATATCACTCTCTTTATAGCCCAGGGTCCAGATCACAGGAGCTGTCCAACTACGAAACCTAACAGGGAGGTGTGTCGTCAGTCTTCTTTTTCAGACCTAAAATGTCAGCATCTTTTTTCGAGATTTGTCGCTCTCATCTAGACTTCTTGTGCTCCGAGCTAATAAAACGCGCACTCTGGGCACTCATAACTGAACCGGGCTTTAATTATATCAAGATCTACGTACGATGCCCAGGCCCATAATCTATTATTGACCTGAATTGGTAGATAAGCCCATACAATCTATGATCAATGGAAAAAAAAAAAAAAGTTTTTGGATTATTTTTTTTTAATTAAAAGGAAGGGAAATAAATGGGTTTTGAGCGGTGGTGTTAGAAAGCACACGGTCTGCGAGATTCCCTGGCGTCTCATCTAAGGCACTGGGAAATGGGAATAAATTATCCGTTGATTCGAACTGCTTTTCTTCCGTCTCATGAATTTGAGCTTTTGTTCCCTTTGATTGATTTACTCCAGACAATTTCAGTGACAGAAAGATAGGCTCATTGCATCGAAGGAAAAAGATAGAAGCAAGTAATTTTCTTCTATCGGACGCGGACTTCCACCTTAGCTTCCATGTCATTTAGATAATAGGTATAGTATTATAATGAATAATGACAGATATTTTTAAAAATATTTTTTATTTAGAGATATATTAAAATAATATTATTTTAAAAAATATATTTTTAAATTAACATATTAAAATAATATAAAAACATAAAAAAATAATTTCAAAGGAAATAAAAAAATTTCATTATAATAAAATGTATGAGCGAATGATTCGCTTGCAATGCGTTTAAATAAGTTAGTAACTGAATTAATTACTACAAATAGATGAGATCAGCAAATTAGAATGTCTGAAAGACCAGTAAACACAATACAAAAAAAATTTAAATAACCACTAAATGAATGACAAGAGATCCCTAGCTTAGTTCACTAACATCGGTTTGATAATTAACAATTGTTTTTCAAGTTTGGCTTCTAATTTGCAAAATGTAAATCAAGGGACTAAAAAACCAGTTTACATCATAATTTACGAGCCTTCAATCAGAACCTAGAAACACAAACACTATTTTACTCGAGAAAACGCTACAAAGCTGTCAAAATCCTAAGCTGAAGTACCCCTCTGCTCCTGTCATCCCAGAATCAATATCCCCTAGCAGCTCTTCTACGCTAAAGATCTCATCCCAGCCGTAGCTGTGCCAGTCATTGGTCCACGAAGGATTTTCTGATTGAATCTTCAACTCATCTTGACTCAGCTTGCTATTTTTTTCAACTCCCCGAGAACAATCCTCAATATGTTGGCTTGATACATTCTGCTCGTAAACCTCAGCTTGGCTTGATACATTCTGCTCGCAATCCTCAGCTTGGCTTGATATATTTGTCATCCAATCCTCAGCTTGGCTTAATACATTCTGGTTAGGATCCTCGCACACACAAACCTCAGAGTGGGTTGATGTGGTGACGGAGTCAACAGGACTTGCAGCTGAAGAATAGTATGATGGTGTCACAGCAGAGAAGTTATCCTTCGATGAGCTTGTTGAATTCACCGCTTCTGGAATGTTTAAACGAGCACAAGAACCATACATAGCTCGTGCAGCATTATCATAGGCAAGAGCAGCTTCATAGGCAGTAGGAAAAGTACCCAGCCATAGCCTAGGCCCTCTGTTTGGCTCCCGAATCTCAGCAACCCACTTCCCCCATGTCCTCTGTCTCACACCTCTGTAATTGCAGACTGAATTCTCTGGCCCTCCTTTACCTTTCATGCACCCCTTCTTTGAGCCCTTGGCAGGAACTTTACGAACTGGTTTATTACCTCCATCACCTTGAGCATCAAGATGCTCATTGTATTCCTTCCACTTTTGAAGGGTCTCAGCTACAGATTTATCACTTGCCCTTTTCCTCTTCTTAGTAGAATCCATGGACATGGAAGTGGCGTTCGAACCTTGAATAAGAGTACCCATATTCTCGATCTCAGGACCCAATAATTATGATCCCAGTACTGCAAAACTACAGGAGTTTCAGAATCTGCAGTAGATAGAAAAGTAAAATTATGCACCACTGCCACAAACTTGAACAGGAGAAACACAATAAAATAACAAATCTCAAAATCTCCAAAGAGTGACTCCACTACAGCTAATGTTCGATATATGTGTACATAGAGAACCAGCTAATTCTCATCCTCTCAGGCCAACAAATTTACTTGTTCGTAAAGTTTTCTCTATTTTGTCCTATTTTAAGTTTTCCTCTTCCGAGAAGGAGATTTTCCTTGACTAGCAAGGAATAAGCCTCTATCAATTAAAGCACTTGAAAGAGTAAGTATTATTAGGCATCACCGAGAGAGTTGTCTTGACCACCAAGTAAATCAATAAACCCAGACAGTAAGAAGATTTCCTCTGTAACCAAACAGGCCCACAAAAACTTAACAAAGAAGATCTAATTTCTAGAACAAGAATTCACCACAACACAAACACCAAACAAGCTTTGTAATATCTCACAATCCAATTGGGTTTTTAACACCCAGAATTTCTTCCAATTATAATAACTCCAAATTCTGAAACCCTAACCCGGAAAACGAAATTCACCTATCAAACACCAAGAAACCAGAGATTACCACCAGTTAAAAAAAGCCCAGGTCCCCAATTCAATCAATCAAACCCTAGAAACAAAAACGAAACTGAATATATATATATATAAAAAAAAAAAAAACCTTAGGCTGAGATTAACCAACTAACCTGTCAACCAATGGAGAAGAAATTCGCTTCAAGAAATCAAAATCTTCGAGACCAGACACGTATCACTTAAATTTCCTTGGCTTCTAATTCTCTTATGGAATTGTTGTCGTATGATGATTTCCTTTTCTTTTCAGCGCGTTTCTTTCTTTTCTTTTCTTTTCTTTTTTCTTCGCTGTCGAGAGAGAAAATGAGAGGTTTTAAAAGAAACAGAGAGGTCACGCCCAGCTTTAATCGATTAATAATCGAGAAATCTGTAGAAACTTGAGCGTACCGAGATATTTATAGGCTTTATCTGGATACTTTTGTAAATTAGATTTTTTATCGATGACGTGTCGATTTTACATTGGTGACTCTGACACCTGGGAACGCGAAACTTCTCGAACCAAGAGAGGCTCTCGTCTCTACATGGCACCAAAGGAATTCCCCTCTTTAGGCCTCTTTCTGACTAGTTTCTCCCTGGTGCTTCCTTGAACTTTCCATTTTGCCATTTAAACTTGTTTATTCCATCTTTTTGTTTCATTTTAATTGCCATTGGTTTTTAAACAGAATATTTTAATAGAGATAATTTGTTCTGTTTGATCTTTTGAAGGTATTTTAATTTGTTCGTAAATCATACTAAAATAAGTAACTAATTTTTCTAATAAATATGGTTTCAAGATCTAAAATGTATATTAATTAGAATTATGCTGATTTTATTCTTGAAATGCATAGATTATTACTAGTTTATAGGTTTTTGTTGTGTCATATCAATTTTTTTAACATAACAAAAAATATTTATATCATAAAAAATTAATTAACATTGTTTTTAACTTATCTAATGAGTTAATTTTAAAAATTTATTGCACGACTCTTTACTCAATTCAAATTTAAAATTAAACAAAATAAAAATTATATTAAATAGATTCAATCAACTTTGTCAATTAAAAAACAATTCAGACAAGAGTTAAAAAGTTAAGGGTTTAAATTGAGGGGAAAAAAACAATGAAAATAACAAAAAAAATTCATAATCTAATTCAGGTTTTAAATTAAATTGTGCAGGGTTATCCTAATATGACTAAATCGACTTGACTGCTTCAAAAATAACCCAATCAACCAATAAACAAAATATAAAGATAAAATTAATAAAAAAAACATCTTAACTCGACTCCTTGTCATGTCTGTGTTTAAAATTAAAATATTTAGAAATTATTATAAAATGATACGGTTACATTAGTCATCTAAACACAATCTGTATGAAGCCGCATGATTTCTTCTAATTGTTCTAGTAGAACAGGGTAATAATCAATACATATCGAAAAATGAACATTTTTCATCTATCAAAATTAAATATTCATATGTGAAGTAAACATTCATGAGAATGCTATGTCTGCGTAATAGAGACTTCACATGGAGAAGCTCGTGTGCTATGGACTGGAATTGACTCTATTTTACAAGTGTGATTTTTGGTAGATGTATGATTTGGGTGTTTATAAGGTGTTTTGAAATCAGTAGGATTGCTTTTCAAGTGTTTTTTATTTTAAAATTTATTAAAATAATATTTTTTATTTTTAAAAAAATTATTTTTGATATAAACATATGAAAATGACATGAAAATATAAAACATAAAATATATATTAATTTTAAAAAAATAAAAAAATTTCAGAATTTTTTAAAAGCATTTTTCAAACCAAACACTGCTTAAGTCATTCAAGTTACTAGTGAAAAAAAAAAAGATAAATAAAGACTACTTGTAAAAAAAAAAAAAAAAACACAGAGAAACACAAGAACACAAGTCTCAATTTCAGCTCAACATTGCAGGATCAAATAAGAAACGGTTACTGTAAAATTATCATGGACATTTAAGACTGTGCCATAAGATTATCATATTATAAAGCACAGAAAAAAAAAAGAGCTTATAGCTGCATAGTTTTTTATTTTGTTGAAAAATAGCATTGTTTTTTTTAAATAGTAAAATAATACATTTTTAAAAAATTTGGCAAAACAAAATGGATGTTGTTGGTGAAAACCTGACATTCCAAAGAAATTGTTAAATAAATTAAAACAAACTACAATGAGAAGATAATAAAAGAAAGAAATTAACCTTGAAATGCTAAATTACAATACAACATGTGCTATTAAAAAAATCTCTTAATATGATTTTAACAACATTTAAAAAAGTCAGCAACAACAATCATAGCAGGTAACATAAGCCATGCAAAGAAGTTAAATGACTTTCTTGTCTCTAATAACATGTATGGTCAACTTCAATTATAGTTGGCGACCTTTCTTAGTTGCATTGGATTTATTTTGTCGGTATCTCTTCAATAATATAAATAGGGTTATCATAAAGTTAGATTTATATTTGAAGTTTTTTCTTCTTTTTCTTATTCTTTGATTGTAATTTGTATTGGTCCATTTAACAATTTGTTTGAAATGTTTTAATTTTAATCATGACATACACCAAAATATGATGATCACCCAAACCTTTTTTGCTCGTGTTGTTTGACTATTTTTTTATAAATGATATTAATATATAAAACACTTATTTTTTTCTCCTTAAAGGTCAACAATCCAATGTTGAGCTAGTACTAGTTTATTGATCACATTTTTGCTGCGACTTTGAAAAAATGATCTTGAATGTAAAATAAAAATATATAAATTGTCAAAAACTTTCTAACACTGTTATGAATCTCATCTTAGCACAACTGTTCAAACTTGTAAAATCACATGGGAGTTGTCTTAATATGATATTGTTCAGTAGGTGGGTTTAGAGAAAATTAAATCAACCTAAAACTAAATGATATAATTAAATAAAAATCACATATTAAATGATGAAACTGAAAAATAAATATAAAATTAGATAAAAAAACTGAATGAATTAAAAAAACTCACATGTATTAAAGAATGAAATTGAAAAAAATAAAAGATAAAAAAGGGCAAAAAAAGTTTAATTACAAGATAAAAAAATAAAATTTACCACTAACTCTAGAAAATAAAATAAAATTAAACTTTGTATTAAAAGATAGAATTTTAAAAAGATAAAAAAGAGTTATAAAAACCCAATGAAAACAAAACACATGGAATCAAAAAATTAAAACCCAGAAGATTACAAAATGGTCGATAAACCCAAATGGCCAATTAAAAAAAAAAGCCACAAGACTGTTGAAAAAACTTAAACCCACGCACTTGGGTTTTTATTTTTCTCCACTCTTTTTTTTTAAAAAAAAACAATCACAGTTTGTGTTTGTTTTGAAAGAAATATTGATCTAGTGTACAAAATATGCTATAGTCACTTGAGTTACTACACAAAGTAAATATAAAATTACTAAAAAAACATATTAATCAATTCGAGTTTGTTTTAAATGAAATATTGTGCTTCATAGAAGTTAAATCCGTGATCTCTGAAATGCAACACGCACTAACAACTCTAGCCAGGACACGAAGTTGATTTAAAATAATTAACAACCTATATTAATAAAATTTACTGTTTATATAAACAATTTAAAATGCAATTAAATCGAGTGTCAACGTTTTTTAGTTGCTAGTATAATATTACTTTGAAAGTAAAACGTGTACCGTGATGTAATAAAGGTATTACTATAACGACGCTCCCCTAATCTATGTATGTCACCGCGTTTCAAAATAACGTGAAAGCAATCTTGTCCCGTGGGTGTGTGAAGTGTCACCTATGATGCCATCATTGACGACATTCAAAAGAAAAGAACCCATTGAATAGCGACGGATCGCTCGGAGTTGTAAAGCATCCACGTTTTTTTACAAGGAAGTGACGATCTTTATGACGACGTTTTTCCGAGGAAGTGACGATTTTTATTGCGTGGGAGCCGAGGCACATTCCAACCCCCTAGTAATTCCGTGCTCTGGACTCGGGCCATATTTATTCATTCATAGCTGGGCTTAGGATAGACATAGGCCCACAATCACGACGGAACTAAAAATTTATCTCGGTACACATGGCTCAGACTAGCCTTCCCGAACACGAGCCCCCTAAGAGCAAACGTCATCTGCTTGGAATTTTGGAAGCCTCGAGACCCAATCAGTCCAAAGCACGTCACCCTCGGGATTGAACTGGGGGGGGGGGGGGGGCACCTTGATGGTCCAGCATGCTGACACCCCAGACAAGAAGAGATCTTCCTGGTCCATTCAAAATCTTCCATGAGATCTGTATATGTCGTATTTATTATTTTTAAAAAATTATTTTTAATATTAATATATTAAAGTAATTTAAATTTTTTTTAAAAATAATTTTTAAAAATTAAATTTTAACTGATCTTTATTTAGACCATAATCTCATATAAAAAACTAAATTACATCCCCATCTAGTCAAATTTATTAAGTTCACTGGCATTCAATGAGATAAGATGTATATATAGTTTAAATGTGATCCCTTATCTTAGAAAAGTATCGCTGCAGGGATTAATTTAAATAATCATTATCAATAATATATAACCCATAAACATAACTTTTTTTTTGTCATATTAGTCTTTATCTTAAAGTAGTTTAAAATTATAAATAACAAGAGAATTAATTATAATACCACTGCATTAATATACTCATGTGAATTCAAGGTATATAAATCAGCTGAACTCCAGGGTTAAAAAAGAAAAACTTCTTTATAAAGAGTTTCATCTTTGTTTTCAGAATCCTAACATTTTCTCTGTTACAGGACATACATGCTTCTAGCCTTACAAGTTCTTCCCGCTAGTCTTGAATTTGACTTAATTATCTGATAATCTTGAAAAATCATAAAACCACGTCAGTTTAAGGTTGTTCAGTAACCCTATCACTAAGCTAACAATTAACTTTAATAAAAAGGATTAATTTATGATATTCAAATAAAAATACTAAATGACCAACTCATAAAAAGCTACTAAATAATCGAATCTATTTTATTATTTTTTATAAATGAACCACTCCGTTGTTTCCTCCTTCCATGTTTGGATCTGGGTCGAAGGGGATTGAATATTAAGGGCTAGCCTTTCGAGGAGGTGAAAAAAATTGGTGACTATGCTGCCTTTCCAATTTCTATATTCATATTTTACTACGGAAGTGCTCAAAACGTTAAACATTTCAAAGCACATATAGCAGAGAATTCAAAAAGTTTGAATGTATTATTAACGAAGAGAAGCAAAAACAGCTCTGGAAAATCAATAACAAGCAGGTCAATAACTAAAATAAGATGGCAGCTCTTGTTTCTAAGGCTTGTAAGCCCAGAGAGGAAGAATACAATAATGAAATATGTCCCCAAATGCAGGGAAGAACAACATGGGAAATTGACTACAAGAAACAGAAAAAAAGGTGAAAGAAAATCCTATAGTTGTTGGCTTCTATGAGTGTCAACAATGGGTAAAATCTTCTTTTACGTATTGATATGAATTAACATATTGGCAGATCGGCTGGAGGAGGCTCGACACTCTGTAAAATCCCAATCCCCTCTTCTACCAAAAATGCCATGGCCAGACCCCATGTGATGTGAACATCCAAGTGACAGTGCATTAGCCACACACCTGTTTAATTATCACAAAAAAATGTTAATGAGGTTAATGTTCAAATTGAAGCACATCATGGATCAACTTTAGATCAACTTTAAATTACCTGGGTTATCAGCAACAAATCTAATAACCGCCCATCCATTCACAGGTACTGCAACTGTATTCCTCATTGGTGGATCAACAAGGTTGAATTTGGATTTATCAGTTTTGGGATTGAAATTCCCAAATCCTTCAGCGATGATGTAGAAGTCATATCCATGGAGATGGATTGGATGGTTTTCTGGTGTGACAATGCTCGTGTCTTGAAGCACAACCTGCACCCTTGATCCGTACTTCAACTTGTACAGCTTAGTTCCACGAGCAGGTTGAAAGAGGGAACGACTAACATTGCCAGTGTAGTCAAATTTTACTTGTGGTTTTGCTGGAAAATCGGTAGTGAAAACTCCAGGTATTTTTTGCTTATATGCTTGCAGTAGCGAGGCTTTTGAAGGAAACACAAAGGACACATTGTTCATACTAGCAGTGAAACGAGTGCCGTTGGGTCCTTGACACCGCCTAGCTCTAAAGTTTTTAGGACAATTGTTGAGTCCTAGGCCGATTGTGAAGAAGAGGTTCTCATCAATATCGGTCGGGACCTCAACTTTTCGAGGACTTCTAAAACTTCTACTGAAGGCTGTGACTGTAGCTGTGTCATTGTAAGCTGGAAGTGGTGGCATAAATGGTTTCTTTGTACACTTCGCAGGGCAAAGAACGGATTTGTATTCAAGAATGGCAGTGGTGGTAGTATTGTCAAATGGTGCATTTTGCGCACTTTGATAAGCTCGGGCTGCCATGTAATATCGGCCAGGTAGTTGGTCGCCAGAGATCAAAACATCTGTGGTTTGGCCAGGTCCTAGCATGATGACCGAGGTGGTAAAGGGCTTGAGATAGGATGCATCGGCACCGACAACTGTAAACTTGTGGTTGGCTATGGTGAAGAAAAGTGGTTGATTGAGTGCAGCATTGATGACTCGGAGGAGGTTTGTCTCACCAGAGTCGATCGGAACGATTGTAGTATCTGCAACAATATCAGGTCCATGAGATCATCATCTATGAAATACTGATGTGATGAAGCTTCTGTGCACTAATCAAATTTCAGTTATTTTAGTTGGAAGTCTTGGAAATGGTCTTCGTCTCCCTAAAAGGCCATTGGGCTACACCCCACTAGGCCCACAAAGAATTCTTAGATCGTTACAGTTTGCACTATTTTCATAAAGCCTAGATGTCTATTTTTGGAAAAAGATGATTTTGGAATAGTGACCCAAATTAAAAAAGGGCCCATTTAGGCTTCAACCTAAGCTATTCTCACAGGGCTCTTCTGATGTAGTTCAGCAGGTCCTACATTGTTTATTTACTACGGCACTGTTTGTGAGCATTGAGCAAATACACAGTGGTTAATTTACCTTTGCTGGAGCAGTTAAAAAGATCACCAGGTTGACCGTTAATGGTATAAGCATCAGATATATTAGGAGCCGCTCCGGTTCTAGCTGCTTCCCTCACCACATCAATAGGGTTCGTATCCCACCATTCACCTGAACATCATGGTTCGTTAGAATCAACAATTGTAACAAACGAATGTTTATTTGATTACTTGGTCGAAATTCACAGATTCAGTAATTAATAATGATTTGCGAGGAAATTAATGATGGATAACTAATTACCAAGGAGTATGGGTGTTTCACGCTTTGGCTTAGAGAATGGATACGATGATCCTTCTCTTGGATGGATGATTAGAGCACCATAAACAGTTGCTCTAAGCCAGGAGCTATGAGCGTGCCACCAAAGTGTTCCTTCTTGTCCTTCAATAGTAAACCTGTAGGTGTAACTTCCACCTGGTCTAATTGGGCATTGTGTCACAAATTCTGGCCCATCTGCCCAGCCCGTTCTCATTTGCCTAATACCGTGCCTGCACAAAAAAAAATGCCACACGCTCCATATAAGGATTTGTCACGAACATATATATATATATATATATGAACAGTCTGGAAAAGTTGAAAGACACGAATGCTATTAGTTACCAGTGAATGGTAACATTATATCGGGCTCTGTTCACAACTTTTACAACTAGAGTGTCTCCGTTCTTCACTTCCAAGGTTGGCCCCGGGAACATTCCGTTTACTGTGATGCTATTGTGGGTTTTGCATAGCCTTTTCACTTTTGTTGCTTGAACCTGTTCAGAATATATCAAATTAATGTCAGGAGAAAGAGGAAGGGGAATAATGTATAGATTACACACACACACAAACACAAGCAAGGAGAAGGGAGTTATTTAGACATACAGTAAAATCATGGTGGTGGGTTTTTGCAATAGCTAATGACATTGCTGAGGCCAGAAGCAGGAGCAAGAAGAAAGAACAATGGCGATTGGCAAAGATACGGTTGATAACCTCCATTTTCTTCTTTTTTGTTTAAGACACCAAGCCTTTCCTTGAAAGGTGATTGATTAAGATAAGTGGTGATGAAATTAGGGAGTTAAGGAAATCCTTTTATAGGATGGGTGTGAAGCCTAACGAGTTGTTTGAGGTTGGCAGATTAGGTTTTGATTTAGGAAGCGGTCAGATTTCTAAAGCAATAAAACTTACTTCAATCCTACAAGAGTTGTTGCACCCACTGGCATATCGAGATTGAATAATTTCTCAAATGCTTGTTTCACAAGTCTTTTCGCTAAATTCTTGTTGAATTTCAACAAATAACCATCATTGATAATTTAATTTTTTTGTAAGGAAAAAACAAGGGATTGTGACTTAGTCCCTTCCATTTTTCTGTGTTCTGTTACAAGGAAATGGGGTGCTATTTTTTCTTGCAATTCCTGTACGTCTCTTCAATGTATAAAACTTCAACATCTATAATCGTCAAGTACCAGAAGAAACCCTGCACGCAGGTCAAACTCGTTAAAGGCAAAGGTGCTGGCGTGGGCCTCCAGATCTTGTACACACATGTTGAGAGCGATGCTCGAAAATTACTTCTTTGATGGACGATGCTCAGTTAATTTTTTAATCAACTCAATTAACCTTAAGAGTTCAGGGTTAAATATTGACACGTGCATGAACAATGCTACCACTTATTTTAATTCCTTATTAAGGGATAAGCCGAGCACTATTAGAGGTAATTTATTCTCATCAAATGTTACTGAGAATATAAGTGATCTTGTCAGCTGGTAATTGTTCCAATGGCAACGACTTCATCAATTTTAGATTCGGAGGATATATACCGATTTCTTTGGCCCAGAAAAAAAATAAAAATGAAGACGTGCGGGGTTAATCAGCGCGATGCAGTTCCTCCAGCTTGCCGAAGGACAAATCTGATGATGGCTGGATTAAAAAATGATATATTTTTTTTATTAACATGATTGTTCAGTTTAGCTTTAATTAATATTGAAAAAACTTAAATTCATGATAATTAAAGAGTAAATACAAGTCCTAACTAATAAAACTACTCCTCGTAATTAAGTTAATGTGATAATTGGATGGACTTATGTACACGATGCCGCTTTGGAGACCACGGAGTCTTTGATTATATGTTAAACATGGACCACCCGATCCCTATATTGAAAGTCTTTTTGTAAGTTGAGTGTAGAGTTATTTTCCATTGTTGTGCAAGGTATAAAATTAATTATTTGTTTGGTCCCACGACAAATTTCTCAACGATGTATAATTAGGTCGGAGATGCTTAAAATAGGTAAACAAAAAGGCCGGTCTGGCTAAGAATATGCAACCCTGTAATATGATTGCTTACATATTGATTTGATGTGGTATATTGATATCATCACGGGTTGTGTTTTGAATTAAATGTCATTTGATTTGAGCTGTTATTTTTAGTTAATAATTTGTCATCATCCAAAGTAATTTTTTTTAATTTAAATTGCCAATGAAAAACAACAAAAAACGTTAAAAAAAGGAATAACTGCTTCAAATGATTCCCACAATCTTAAAACTCATTCCCAAAAAAAAAAAAACTTCAATAGCTGAAATAAATTTCATTATAGAATTATTCCAAACAAGCTGTTTATGAAGTATTTAAATCTCGAACTCCCAAGATTGAAAACAGTCTGATCTCTTCGAATTGAAGCATATCTTGAGAGAGACAAGGATGGTTAAAGATCTTGATAGGTGAACAAGATTGGAAGAGAAAAAACCACAGTTTGGTAATGTTAGTTATTGACTTCTTAAGAATAGATTCTCAATTAGTGTCTCGTAAATGAGGGTATGATTGAAAAACAGAGAGCTCCCTTGTCAAAGTTTTTCTGGTGCTTTATCTTTCATCACTTTTTTTTTTCCTGTTATAATTGAAACATTAATAGCTTGTTGGTCGACCCTGCTTTCTTGGCTTTTCAATTTCCATGGTAGTTGTGAATGGTGTGGTTAAACTCGCAGAATAAAAACACTACCGTATGAACCCATTCTGTAGGCCGAACAAGCTGCAAAGAACCTAGCTGTGGCAGAGCACAAGAGCCTGGGGAGGCCTAAGGAATGCGTCAAATACACTCTCCCTTAGGCCTTAACTACCAGTGGTTATATATGCTTCAGAAATGATCACATAATTGGTGGCCTGCTTGTAAGATTATGGGAAACAGATCATCACTAAACATGCTAACACAATACAGATCCATATTATTTTTTTGACGGCATTCCTATTGGGAAAGCTAAAGTGGTTGGCATGCTGCTGTGTGAAGCATAAACCCTATGCATATTCACGAACAAGCCGCAATGCTAACAGAAAGAGTGATGAAGCAAAATCAGTGAATCAATCCCACTTGTGCGAAGGTTCACATATGGCTTCTGCTCAGCAATATTATTGTCGTATTCAGCAACTGACATTTCATTATCAATAACCAAAGATTGACATCACTTTTTTATTACGCGACGATAAACTTCAAAAAAGTAAGGAGAAACCCGAGATTTTCTCGTGCCCACGATAAACTTCACAGCCAATCTCTGTGAGCTTCGGTTTTGTAAGTCTCTTCTTCCTTAACTCCTTTTGTCGGGAACGATTAATTAAACTTCCTGTCTGTAAATGAAAAAAAAACCTATATGTTGCTGCCCAGGATCGAACTGGGGACCTTTAGTGTGTAAGACTAACGTGATAACCACTACACCACAGCAACTGATTTGTTGTCTTCTGCATCGTTAATGATATCATTACAATGAAATATACAGTCCCCTAAATTTCCTTTCAAAGCAACGACGCACCCGTAACTGAGTCCCCTTCCTCCAACTTGAATTTCATATTCCCAATTGGGATCTCTAGTTCTTAAGAGAGCAATGAATGCCGGGGTAAATTTATTGCTCAGAAATTGAAACAGCAGGGATTAATTTATTAGTCTCTTTAAACTGTAGAGACTAAGTAATAATTAACTATGCATTGTAAAATTAATTTATTTTCTCTTAACCTCATAAAAGGATAACTTGTTTCAATGAGGTAGCTGAGCGTGCCATTTGAGCATATAATATAATTCAGCGGGTAAGGCCAGCGGCTACAGAATGAGTTGAAGGAGGCAGGTATGATGAATAGGTGCGGGCCAATGCCAATGAATGGAATCCATATACATGGATTGAATAAAAGCATTAAAATAGTTTGAAGAATAGTTATGAGGCCCGACTCGATTTGATATGTCAACTAAGAGCCTTGATCGGGTTTGTTTTATTCAAAACTTGATTGAATTTTTTTTAAAATATATTTTTTCTTTTAACTAAAAACCTTATATATATATATATATATATATATATATATATATATATATATATATATATATTTCAGTTGGTTATTAACTAATTTTAAAGTTTACTATATACATACTAGAATAATATTTTATTTTTTTAATATGAGATTTAAAGTCTTTTAACATATATATTCTATATTTACAAGAAAAAAGTTATATTTTTTCAATATAAAATAAGTAACTTAAAAGGCTAGAATAATATCCTTTTATTGTGGGATAAAAAACCTTTTAAAATAATATTTTTAATTTCATTATTTACAACATATATAATTTATATCCACGTAGATTATTTCTTAATATTTTCACATGAAATAGTAAAATTTTAAACAAAATTTTTTAATTTTTTCAGGTTAACACGGGCCAACTCCTAGACCGGGTTTGATAATTATGGTTTGGAGGGATCTTCTTGCAATCATAATTTAGATTTTTGCCTCAAATTGAATATTCCTCAAATTAAGTAAATTTTGAATTACATCCCTCATGTTTATGGGATTAAGAAACAGAGAGAACATTAAATTACATCTTTCATCAAAAGGTAATGCAGGGGAAAACGAAACTAAGACACTACAGCTAGCAGAACCCATATAATATTGTCGGGCTTATGAATTCCAGCAAACAGGTACACTTTTTTATTGCTGATCTCAGCATAGAGGCAGATCTTCTGGAGGCGACTCAATGGATTGCAATTGTCCAACTCCATTCTCTACCAAGAAAGCCGTGGCAAGACCCCAGGTGATGTGGACATCCAGGTGGCAATGCATTAGCCATACACCTATTTATGCAAAAGAAAATGGAATCATTTAATTTAAAATTGGAGTTGAATTGAAGTTAGAGTTTGACATCCTAGTATGATAATGCAGAATTGTTTTTTTACCTGGATTGTCTGCGACGAATCGAATGACCGCCCATCCATTTACAGGGACTGCAACTGTGTTTCTGAGAGGTGGATCAACAAGGTTAAATTTTGATGGATCTGTTCGGGGATTATAATTCCCAAATCCTTGTGCGATAATGTAGAAGTCATATCCATGAAGATGGATTGGGTGGTTTTCTGGTGTGACAATGCTCGTGTCTTGCAATACAATCTGAACCCTTGAACCATATTTCAAATTGTACAGCTTAGTCCCAGCAACAGGCTGAAAGAGGGACCGGCTCACATTACCAGTGTAATCAAATTTTCGTGGTGGATTTGCTGGAAAATCAGTGGTGAAAACTCCTTGTATGCGTTGGTGATGAGCTTGCAACAGAGAGAAGTTGGATGGGAGCACAAAAGATACGTTGTTCATGCTTGCAGTGAAGCGGGTTCCGTTAGGCCCTTGACACCGGCTAGACTTGTTAAAATTAGATGGGCAAGGATTGAGACCTAAACCAATTGTGAAGAATAAACTCTCATCAATGTCAGTTGGGACTAAGGTTTTATCAGCACTTTTGAAGCTAGTAGTGAAAGTAGTGACAGTGACTGTGTCATTGTAGGCTGGCAACGGTGGCATGATTGGTTTGTTTGATGAACAATTCTTGGCAGCACAGGCGGAAGATTTGTATTCAAGAATAGCGGTAGTGGTAGTATTGTCGAATGGTGCATTTTGCGCGCTTTGATAGGCACGTGCTGCCATGTAATACCGTGAAGGTGTCTGGTCACCGGAAATCAAAACATCAGTGGTTTGGCCAGGTCCAAGCATCAGGACTGATGTGGTGAACGGTTTGACATAGGATGCATCCGCACCAACGACAGTGAACTTGTGGTTGGCAATAGTGAAGAAAAGGGGCTGATTGAGTGCAGAATTGACCACTCGAAGAAGATTAGTCTCGCCGGAGTCTATTGGCACAATTACAGTATCTGCAAAAGAAATTCATATTCGAGTAGATTAGTTTCTGTGTTGTTGATGGCTTGCATAGCCGAGAACTACTAGCACTGGGAATTCAAGTTTCTGTTGAAGTGTTCTGGACCTGGGCTTGTTAGTGAATATCCAGCCCATAAGTCCAACACTACTAAACTATATCCATCCAAATAGAACAGTTTATACAAACTATTGTCTCAGACGTTAAGTCTACGACTTTGTGGGTGGATGCTTCATGCTTGGGTCCACGTAAACATGCATGCGAGTGAAAAAAAAGCATCATTAACACCACTAAGTTCTGTCCTAGGATAAAACAAAACCTTCGATTAGACATTTAAACCTCTGCGCGCTGTGGACTTGTTGTTTCCTCCCAGCTAGCTAGAATTTTCCTTGGATGTTAATCATGTTATTCTAACTGATATAGCATGATATATGGCCCATGAATAAATAAAATCCAATTGCCCTTTTCTTCCTTTTTTTTATATTATAGAATACATGAGTGTAGAATTTTATTTTTTTTGGGGCCGTGAGACTTTGAAAGCGATCAATCTAATGTGCTTGTACCGCAAGCTTGAGTTAAGGATTCGTTTACAAGAATATTGAAGCATACCTTGGCTTGAGCAGTTGTAAAGATCACCAGGTTGACCATTGACGGTATAGGCATCGGAAACATTTGGTGCTCCTCCCGTTCGAGTTGCTTCCCGCACGACATCAATTGGATTCGCGTTCCACCATTCACCTGATCATTACACGATAATTAACCACCGTTAATCATGGTTAATATCATTCTACAATATTTAGTTCGTTAAGCTACCTTTTCTTTGATAAGCTTGGACAAGCAACAAATATATGCACGTACATAATGTATATAATCGATAGCTCTTAAACATGATCAGCTAATTAGCCAAGAGTCAAAAATTAATTTTTCAGCAACGAGTTGTTTGATTACCGAGAAGAATTGCTGTTTCGCGCTTGGGCTGCTTGGAGAACGGGTACGGAGATCCTTCTTTCGGATGGACAATTAGAGCACCATAAACAGTGGCTCTAAGCCATGAGCTATGAGCATGCCACCACAGGGTCCCCTCTTGCCCTTGAATGGTAAATTTGTAGGTGTAACTCCCACCTGGTCTAATTGGGCATTGCGTCACAAATTCTGGTCCATCTGCCCATCCCGTTCTCATTTGCCTAACGCCATGCCTGTTGGGGGAAAAAATGATACTAATATAATTAAATGCAAGCCTCGTGGTACAATATACAAGGTTAATTACTATACAATTGTTGTTGTATATATATACTTGTCAAGAAATAAAATTATTGAAAGTAAAAGATTTTACGTCATGTGGAAAAGCTGAAATACGAGAGAGCATTTATTTACCAATGAATGGTGACATTGTATTGGGCTTTGTTGACAACATTGACTACTAGAGTGTCTCCGTTATTCACTTCCAGTGTTGGTCCCGGAAACATCCCATTAACCGTGATGGAATTCTGGGTCTTGCACAGCCTCTTCACTGGAGTTGCTTGAATCTGAACCATCGATCATAATATAAATATCGTAGTTAATATTTATAGCATCTAATTAAGTAGAAGAAGAGATTATGATAAGCTTAATGAAGGAAAGAGAGAAGAAATACACACAACAAAATCATGGTTGTGCGTTTCGGCGTTTGCCAAGGACAATGCAGAAGCTAAGAGTAACAAAAGGCCCAAGAAGAACAAAGAGAGACGATGATTGATGGCAAAGATGTTGTCGAAACCCTCCATCGTTCTCTCAATCAAAACAACCTTCGCCTTGATTGATGGTATTAGTTAAGTTGGTAATGTAGTGTGGAGAGTGGGAGAGAGGAAGCTCTATTTATAAGAAAATTAGACGCACAGGAATGTGCGATGCTGGCAGATTAGGTTTCGGTCAAGAGCCAAGTGCTCATATGCAAGGGCAAACTTAGTTCAACCTCATAGGAGTTAGTTAGCTTGGTGCACCCACTAGCCTACGAAAAAGCGTATAATTTCTTTTAGTGTTTGGTGGACAATTCTTTCTTAGATGCTAAAATTCAACGAAGCATCAATACTATAATTAATTATTTGAAAATAAAATGGACCCTATTCTTCTTAATCCTTTAACTAAACGATTTAGCTCACAGAAGGTCGAGATTTGGTGTTTTTTGCATGCTTTCTTAATGCACAGATCACAAAACGGAGTCCCCATCCTTATATTTTAAGATATTAGGAGAGCAATAGTCTAACGCAAGAGCTTTATTTTATTTTATACCCCCGGCCCATGGGAGGCCAGAAAACGCCTTTCGTCCCCCCCTCGTCGAGTATATGCACAGTTCGATACATTAACAGTAGCGACAAAGCACGTAATGGTCAAACAGCTTCTTTTCAATGCAAAAAACTTCAAACTCCAAAACGGAAATTATACGTTCTCATCGTTTTTATTTTCTTTTTCCTTTTAACAAGGGTGATCGCTAGGACGACGTGGTAGATATTAAAGTGTTTCGTAATTGAAGGGAACTACCTACTTAATTGATAAATTTATACCCAGGCTCACGACTAATTAATAACTCTATTGCATGTAACATCACCCATCTGCGAGCAAAATGCAGTCCTTTTCATCAAATATATATATTTCTTAAGCAACCGTGATATTAGACTGATGTGTCGAAGTGTTTGAGAAGAGGAAAGCGCCTGCTGGTTGACCTTTTACGTAGAATGGTCCAGGCAGGAGTGAATAGTCTATTTATGAAGATTAAAACATTACATAATTCCTGTAAAGAAAAGGTGTTTGCAGCCATTGCTCTTTTTATTCTGTGTTTGGTTGATTCCCGAGATATTTTTGAGGCCTTTACCTATGTAAAAAAATGTTTGTTCCCAAAACACATGAGTCACGTATAAATCCAATTGTTTAAGTTCTACAAATGACATGGCCATACAATTTGAAGCCATACTTTCGTTATCTTTAGGGTTGAGAATTGATTTCATTAATTAGATCATTAACCGTATTTCATTTTTTAATTCTTTTGTTCAAGACTCTGGGTAAAAAATCATTGATCGATGCACAATTTGATAAAAAGATATATACATTTGATTATTAGATAAAAATATGATTAAATCATTATAGTGGTTTTGTAGTTCGCTTCTTTTACATGTCACGACAAGATAAATGGATTAGTTGAGTTCAACGGTCAATTTTATTGAAAACGCGACCTAATTATTGCTTTTCAATTTCTTGAAACAAATGATAGCTAGTGCACGCAGAGTATTAGATTAGTAAGTGCTTTGTCACCAACATGCTCCAAAGCATTTCTTCTGATTAATAATGGAGTCCAGAAGCATGCATGATCATCGATTAAAAGTTAGATGGCTGAAAAAGGTGTTATCATGCAAGGGTTACATACAAGTCACCAGTTTAGGTTAAATGCCCGGGCCATAGCTGAAGATTCAATACGGTTTCCTTCCCCGAATGACTGTAAAAGTCGTCTTAGTAGGTGTAATTAATTAACGTGATTTAATTTGTAGTAGAAAAATGCTGGGTCTAACCAAAAATTTCTTTCTTAGAAACAGCAGGTTTGAAATGCATAAAAAGAGTCTGGGATTAATGATATATAGGGCATTAATTAGGTACGTAGCTTGTGATGATCAATATCACAAGAGACAGAAAAGCATAGGAACCATGGATTTCCGTGTCTATTATTCCATTCGTCTACACTTGTCAATGCATGTTCGAACAACTATAAATCATCTTGTTTGATGTTTTTCTATGATCGCGTGTTGTTTCCGATTTCCTGTCGTTAATAAAGTCTTCAAGCAAGAATTAGGTTGATAGTCGATGCTTGGAATTGGTGGTTCTTGTTGTTGGTGGTCAAATTTGACATTGAATTGCCAAAATAAAAAAAGAAAAACAAATCTTGCTGTCCATAACATCTTTTGACAGCATTATTAGTGAGTTTATACAGTTTCCACGTTCTTAATTAACGTGATCATATATAAGCTGTCCCTCCTGTATTAGAAATTATAATTTAGTTACATAATTGGCATCGATCGTGGAGTATTTCATTAACAATTTGTGATAATTTTAGTAAATTTTAATGTGATATTAATTGACTGGTTTTATGTTTTTAGCAAAAACAAGGGTATCTTAGAAAGGAAAATGACTAAAATCGTCGCATCTCAGCAACGTAATGTATATTCTGGTGGAGCAGAGCACTTACAGTCCAAAGATTAGTTTGTGATTCTTGAAAAAGAGAATTTGGTTGGAAACCCTTGCAACATGAGGATTAAATAATAATTTACTCTTTTTCTTAAAACATAAATTATCCATGCAAAAAATAGAAGATTTTTTTTCATATATAGTTGGATAAAAATCTTCTAGTTAAATTGCTTTCTACATTGATTTGATCGGTTGTAATTCGTAAGCATTGCTCTTTTTTCTCCTCAGGGATAAAGAGATTAACTTGATCTTATTTAATAGCCGCCTGGAAACTTTTTTACCCTCATCATCGATCTCAACAAGCTCGCTGATAGAGAGGCGAAAGGACAAAGGAAATAAAACAAGGATTGAGAAATGAATCATACTCTCTCGCCACTCCTACATGCACTAGGATTATTACTCAATGTTCTCAATGCCTTAGTACAAAAGGGAATTATTAGGTACCCAACGCCTTTCAAAAAGTGAGAGAAATCCTTTTAAAAAGACAGCCAGGGAAAAGTTCGAAAATGATGGATATCCCGGAAATTGTGTTTGTCGGAAATCGGTGGGTCGAGATTCTGGCCAGCAGTCTCGAAGACCAATAATGATTCTTCTTTTTTTTTTTCTCCCTTTTCGGGGCACAAATGAAGGGATATTTGTGCAGTTATTTTAAATAAGCGATCCTAATGCTTTTCCTGTATATTTTGCCTATAAACCTGCTCAAACTGAGTTTTAAGCTAAAACTACTTGATAAAAACAAAAAAACTTCAAGGCTTCGAATTAAACTTTTTTATTTTTTTATATATCAGGATCATCACTAAACTTAAGAAAACTTCATCCCCCCCCCCCCCCAACAAATTTATCATAAATCAGAATTGAACGGATCTAACCAACAAAGCAGAAGGAGATTCAACTAGCCTAACAATCAAATCAAGCACAGTGGAGACCTTGTCACACGGCCTTTATATAGCAGGTGCCAATGTGAACTTATATGAAATCACCTTAGAGCACAAGGAAAAGTATGCATGGTTTGTTGAGGTTGGGTCAATTGGCAGTTGGCAATGCCTAACAATGTAGAAATATAAAAATGAAAAAACGAGCAGACATCAAGTCAAAGTCTGCAAGAGAAATTTACAAGGGAAGAACGGATATTAATCTCTTTGAATGGAAGCATGGAGGCAGAATGATACAGAGAGATTGATGGAGATTGGATAGGTGAACTAGAATGAATGATAGAATAATAAGTTGGTGAGTTTGTTATTGACTTTGAGAAAACAAAGTGTACATTAGTAGTGTGAATATCAAAACATTAAAGAATTGATTGAAGAGCGGAAAGTTTCCTTGTCAAAGTTTTCTGGTGCTTTATCTTAATAAAACTTTCGCTCTTTGCTTTCTTTTTTAGTCATTCCCATGTGTTTGGTCAGGTCCTGTTCATGGGCTTTCATTTTCTGTGGCAATTTTGAATAGATGGGTGCAAATTTATAATATTTTGCTGCATTATTTCAAGAGTTTTCACATGGCATCATCTTAGCTTGTGAATCATGCATGTATACCTTTCCTCGTAGCTTGTTCCCTCAAGAAACAGAGTATCAGTATTCCCACAGGACCATCAGCATGCCTGTAGCAACTAACGACCACTCAAGCGGCGGTGAAGCTAGAAATATTGGTTAACAGAGCGAAATGTTTTCACAAGAAATAAGAAAATTATGGAGGGCAATTACTTAATTAATCCTTGAAAAAAGGAAAGGCATTGCGCTACTAATTAATGAGTGAATAGTCATCATTATGATTTGCTAATTGACACTTGAATACAAGCTACCGAGTCTAGTCCACTGGTTACGTTACTGCCATCCTCCCCTGTAGGTAGGCATCGGGATTGAGCTGTCGTATAAAACAATCTATATTGGATTAATGGATAGATTATTGTTATTATTTTTTCTATGTAGATATAATTATAGTTATCCTATTGTCCAAGAATTTCTCGGTATCCATCACGATCCCTAATCATAATTCATTTAATTTCTAAGGATATCGTAGGCTTGTACCTTACGAAGGATTAGCAAATCAAAGCCCAGGGCTGAATAAGCATTCCAAATGACTGGTGCATAACACATCTACTGGCCCTTTGGATCTCCGTTCATTGCACATCTGGAGCACTTTAAATCAAAGCATCGTGATGTATCTGGGCTTTGATTAACTGTGCCTCTATCAAGTTATGGCCTCACCACAAACAAGTTACCGGTTCCAACATTTGTTTCTGGATGCAATAAACTGTTTTGATTTCTTTCAGTTCAACTGTTACTATCAAGAATTTTTAAAATTCCTCTCTTTTTGTTCAATCCAAACAGCTGACTGACTGACTGTAGTAGTCTGCCAGAAAGTGTGGGCATCAATGCCAAAACGTTACGTGAAACTAATGCAAATAGTAAAGGATAGATCAGTTAAATAATCTCTGTAGCTTTCGGAAGCTAGATTGCATTTTTACCTTGCTGATTGTTTTATTAAAAGATGAACTTGGAAATCAAGTTACGCAAATCATTCTTGGTAAAGAAGGGCCATGATAGTGAACTATCATCTGAAAAAAAAAAAACTTGACCAAGTCAAGATTGAAAAGAAAAATCTTAAGCTTGCAAGTCAGAAATTCTTAATACGAACATGGTAAAAAAACTGTCCTGTTTTTCAGATCAATTGGGAGAACCTGCTTATAAAAATCAAGATGAGCTGAGCCAGAACAAATATATCCTCAAATAGATCGGAACAAACGTGTATTACGGACACTAAATATCTCTTAACACTAAGACTCGAGAATGAAAGAATTGTAGCAGTCTACTCTATTTCCTAAACTCTCTGGCCACCAAATAAGTAACCCCATTTCTGGAGTCCCTTCCCCATTTGTTGAAGGAACCCCTGCACCATCATCTCTGGAAGGTCCGGGACTTAAAGCTGTCTCTGGTCTAATCTCTTCCAATTGCTGAGGACTTGTTGAACTTCTGGTCCTGTTGAAGGTGAGCGATCACCACAATGCAAAGCCAATTTCAATGTGGTAAGCAACTTATCACCGATTATTGAGGCATCTTTCATCAATTCCAAGTCAAAAACTTCATTAGTCCACTCTTCTTTGACAATAGAGGCAATCCGTTGAGGCAAATCCACACCATTCATTGGCTTACCAGGAGACTTCCCGGTAAGTTCCAAAGTACACTCCAAGGCTGTACACATCTGTTTTTGTGTTTTTGCTATCTTAAGCTTTGAAAGCTCTGGTGCTTGATATCCTAATGCTTCTGCAGTTGCAATTACATTAGTGTTGGCAGCAGCTGTCATTAGCCGGGATAGTCCATAATCTGCAATTTTTGCATTTTTGTGCTCATCAACGAGGACATTGCTTGATACAAGGTTTCCATGTATGATATTCTCATTGTCGTGCAGGTAGAACAGGCCGCGCGTCATGCCCTGTGCTCTTTGCATTCTTGTTTGCCAATCAATTGGCGTATCAGGTCCTCTAGCTGCAAGTGCAGCAAGTTAAAATACAGCATGTTGCTAGCTGAAGAGAATAGCTTGTAAGAATATAAAGCAAACTAAAAGAATTTATGCTTTTGATGGAAGAATGTTGCAAGAATTCCTTTAGGCATGAGTCGAAAACAAGATTCTTCCCTCCTTAGGTCCCAAATAACAAGCCCTTAATGCCAAAAGATTTGGGTGCCGGATTTTACCGAGCACATCAACCTCGTTTTCGAATTCTTTCTGGCCCTTTGAGATCTTTTCTCTTAATCTTTTCACTGCAACTTGATTCCCATCCTTTAATGTGGTCTTATAGACAGTCCCATAAGTGCTCTTTCCCATAATTTCTACAACTGCACGCAAAAGATCATCAGCTGTAAAAAACCACTGGCCCATCAAAATGCCTAGTTCCCCCTCCAGCCTCTCCACCAGATTCAACTTACACCTATCGCAGGATCAATAAAACATTTTCTACTAGTAGAGGTACGAACTATACCAAAATCCTATAATTCAAATGTAAACTACATCATGTGTTCATCTATCTATAAAGACAACACTAATATAATATATACTATGATATTTTACTCAGAGTAATATATCCTCTTCTCTTTTGGTTTTTGGTTTGTAACGATTTAACACTTCTAATGCATAAACGAAGACCTATCAAATATCTTGTTTCTCGGACCTTCCTGTTTCAGATTTTGAAGCCTGGACCTTCGTTTTGAAGACTTCATCATCTTCAATGGACCATCAGAATTTATATATTGAATGTTGTAATAAACAGCCCATTACTACAGGCCTTTGATTGTCCTAGAAAAAAATACTACTAGCCCAATTCTAGAGGAATATTACAAGTGGGTTTTCTTCGTTGTTTGTTTGATGGCAGAGAGATTATTTGGCCCAGCAAACAAACACACCTTTTTACATTTTTTTCCTCCCCGTGAAACAGCTCAATGTATTGGAGGTTCTCTCTAGTATCCATTATGTCTGCATATTCAGAGTCAGTCATACATATAAATCACACATAATTCATAGATAGTGATAATGACGAAGCTGTCAATTTCCATTCCATGAAATTCGATAAAAGAGATGGGATTTCATATGGTTTGAACCACTTAAATGGAGGTAGCTTGAGATGATGTATTAGGTTGGACTGGTCTATATGAAATCATAAATCATGATTGATCAAAAACGACGAAGATCATAGAGCATAGGTATCTAGAAAATCACTTGGTACTGTTTTTTTATTAACTCACAAGTGGCGTTCTAGCAAATAAATCTATGAGTAGTCACTAATAATCCATAAATACACTACATGTAGTAATCAAAGAGCTAGGTATTTATGAAGACAACTCTTAAAACATGACAAGTCAAACTGTATCTTCTTTTCTTTGCTAGCTAGAAGAAAGCTTCTATTTCATCTTTGAAGGTTCCAAAAGCCTCACCGAAAATAACCTATTTATAAAAAGATATTAACTTGATGTATTAAAGGGTGTTTAGAGTATAATAGTGATTATTTTTTAAAATATATTTTTTATTTAAAAAAAATAAATTAAAATAATATATTTTTTATTTAAAAAAAATTATTTTTAATATAGTATATTAAAATAATTTTAAACATAAAAAAAATTCAATTTTTCTGTCATGTAAATGGCTGTTTGCAGTTACAAACAGCGGCTGAAAAAATCTTGGAGCCTTCCATAGGTGAGGCCAAGAAGGAGACCAGCACAGCTGCACGTTATTGAATAATCAATGATGAAACCCAATTAAATGGTTAATCAACAAAGTGCATCATCAATCAGGAAAAAAAAAAAAAAAAAGGTTATTATTAATAAACAGATGAAATCTCATGGCACCGACAAATCGCCCAGTTTAATTTTCGTTATCATACCGATCGATACATCGAATAATATCCCTTCGAATCTCCAATATCTCTCTCTCTCTCTCTCTCTCTCTCCCGATTCTCGAATGCCATTAGCCTTGTTCCTCTAGACTCTCTCTCGCTCTTGAGGTAAAGATCTCATAACGAACACCACGCATTTTCCACACTAGGTTTCACGCGCCGCCAAAATGTCCTCTCCTACAATCCCAATCTCAAATCCCCCAACCCTATCCCAACCCCCGATAGCAACTCCCGCTTTCCGCACTTTCCTCTCTCGCCTCTCCATCTCCATCCGCCAAGGCTTCTCTCAACGCCGCCCATGGTACGAGCTTATAGACCGATCCTCCATGGCCCGACCCGACTCTATCTCCGAAGCCGCAACCCGCATCCTAAAAAATCTCTCTTATTTCAAAGTCAATTACATAACCTTACTCGCACTTATACTCGCTTTTTCCCTCCTTTCTCACCCCCTCTCCCTCCTCGCCCTTCTATCACTCCTTGCCTCTTGGATTTTCCTCTACCTCTTTCGACCGTCAGATCAGCCTTTGGTTATTCTCGGCCGTACATTCTCGGAACGTGAGACGCTGGGGATTCTTGTTGTTTTGACGATTGTTGTTATTTTCTTGACAAGCGTAGGATCGCTCTTGATCTCCGCTTTGATGGTTGGGTTTGCTCTTGTTTGTGCTCATGGCGCGTTTAGGGTTCCTGATGATTTGTTTCTTGATGACCAGGAACCTGCTAGTGCTGGTTTCTTGTCTTTCCTTGGCGGCGGCGCCTCTTCCGCCGCTGTTGCGGCTGCTCCTGCTGTTGTCGCTCGTGTTTGATGGTGATTGAACACGGTTTGGTTTCTGTTTTAGATTAGTGGTGAAAAGATTCAATGGTAGAACAATTGCAAAAGATTTTATTAGGGTTTTGTAGATCGGAATGAATTGGAAATTTGATGCATCATTAGATCTTTCAAGTAATTGATCTTGTAATGATGAATTTGATAGTTTCAAGCTTTTTGTTTCTAATTTTAAATTTATCTTCCTTCCTTCCTTTTTTTTTTTTCCTGTGGTGAGGGTGTGCTATTATTGATTAATCATTTCTTAAGACCTAATTAGTGTTTTACTTTAGTTTGGGAAAATAATAGTTGGTTGACAAATGACATGAGACTTTGTTTAAGGTCTGAGATTTGCATGGTTGAAAGTGGACTGACTCTGTATGAGATGGAGAAGCAATGAAAGATGAAAGTTTGTGAGCTAGTTGTTTGAAAAGTCATGGCAAAGTTTAGGGTTGCCAAGTTATGATAGCAGGTGGGATTGGATGGGATGAATCTGTCAAGTATTCGAAAGGAAGTGAACCTGGGCTCTTGATAAATTAGACTAGTTTTTGTTGCAAGTTATCTGGAGCTTTGGATTGCCATACTGTGTTCATTTTCAGGAAAGGAGCACTTACATGATGACATTGAGAGCTTAAGGGAGCTTCAACAATAACTCAATGTATTGTGCTTGTAGTTTGGCTTGCTCTTAGTTCTTTGCCGGGGCAAATGTGTTTTGCTTCTAGCTTGTTTTGCCATGCATTTGAGTTTCGAGCTTACGTCCAAGGGTTTTAAATCCTCTTAAATACAGATCAAGCTGGAAATTTTCCTTGAATGTTGTGTTAGGGTATTTCTAATTGTTGTCGTGATTGCTGAGTTTGTTGGCAGTGAGGAAGGAACACGCCTTGTGATTTATGTATGAGAAAAAACCCAAAATCTTGGAGAATACATGGTGGGCATTTGTTTTTCTATGATGCTGTGCAGCTATCTTTCTTTAGTCTTCCAGGATTTGTTGCTTCTCGGAGTACTGCAAATGTTTGCACGCATGCTAGAAGCCCTTCCAAACCATTTTCTACTTTTCTTCTTCTTTATTTTTTATAGATGCAATGAACTCTAACATATATGGTCCGATAATAGATAAATTGGGCAATTATCACAGTAAATGTAAAAAATTGGTGGAATGATATCGTTTAAAAAAATTTAGCGAAACAATATATTTTTATTTTGTCACTTTTTAGAGCAGTGAAGATTTGCACTCAATTGGTGACATAGCTTCATTTGGTTATGATAGACCTATATTTAGCTATTTAAAAATTATAAATTATTTGTTATCACAAGTTTAATCATATTATTAACATTAAAAAATATATAATAACTATTTTTTTAATCTATGTTTTAGTTTATAAAATGAATAAAGATATATATTTTAACTTATGAAATATGTTTGAAAGCAAATATTTATAAAATTATGTTTTTTATAAAAAATGGTCGGTCAATTAACATAAATAGATCTAATTAGCCGACTAGTTGAGCCATATGATTAGATTTTTAATTAGTTATGATTTTAAAATATGATAAGATAAAAATATATTATTTTTTCAAATGTTTTTTAAAAACAATGTTATTCCGTTAATTTTTTATATAATTTGAAAAGAAAAAACGATAATATAAATTCAAAAGAGTTTTTTATGCTTGTGTGCCGCTCCATGCGACGTATTGAACTTAGTTGTAAAACTAAGATCACCGAGAACTTGGTTAATTGCACAGAGAGCTAGTAAAGATAAATCCAAACCATAAGAATGATCCCCTTTAGCTCTCGCTGGAAAGGAAAACAAAGCTGATTCTTTCTTGGGCCTTCTAAGAACTTGTTGTGAGAGGTAGAATAGAAGAACCTAACACCTGGGCACACAGGTCTTCGTGTCATCAGCCTCTGGTATCAGCCAAGCCAGAAGGCGGGGAAGGACTTGCATCCTTGCATGTATCAACGAGAGAGTAATTATTTTTTAAAATATTTTTTATTTAAAAATATATTAAAATAATATTTTTTTATTTTTTAAAAATTATTTTTAACATCAAGATGTTATAAATATAATTTTTTTTAAAAAAACCTGTCATATAAATGACATTATTATATTTTATAGCGACATAAGTGCAGCTAAATATCCAGCACATAAATGGTAGTTTTATTGATGAGATGGCATCGTCACATCTCTATAGTTTTTGGTAGAATTGTAAGATTAGATATTTCAGGGACTGATTTGATATCTGAAGATGTGTAACTAATTTCAATCAAAGCCTCAAAATTCAAAAATCAGAAAATGTTTTCTTCTAATTGCAAGTGATGGTATACGAAATAGCATGCACTCGTGTGACTCTATCACACGCACTTGATGGAAAGAAAGAAAGCCAGAGTAATTATCTAATATAAGTAAATTTATTTGCCTCACATTTGTAATCATGCATAGGTTCTTGATGGAAAAGATAATGCTAATACTGGCACCCATAAAAGCATCAATCTTGCTACCAATTTCCAGAGAAACATTACTAAAATCTAATGGTGTAAGGGTGAAATTGAACAATATTAAACTGTAGAGACTGAATATGAACGCAATATTCAATTCAGGGGTTAATTTGTATAATTTTGTTTATTATTATTATTGGGGGGAGGGGGGTGTGAAGGGGTGGAGAAACTGAGGAGAGTGGGCGGAAATTACAAAGGCAGGGTTCTATATCTCTATCGAACCGTTCAGCTAAGCTGACTGAACTAACAATTTTGTAAAGGTTCTTATTAAACAGGAAGCCATTGCTGTCTTCTCCTCTCTACGCGTTACAAACAAAATTCTTCATTTCTTCTCCAATGGAGTCCTCTGTTCTTCTTCGATCCTTCCAGTGTAACTCCATCTCTCCTTGCATTTGTGTGTTTTGTTGCTTAATTTGCCGATAATTGTTCTTTTTTTTCATCCTATCTCTGTAGTTAGATTCAAATCAGGTTGCAAGTAGCGAGATCTATTATAATTTTTTGCTTATGTTTATGAAATAAAAATTGCATTAAAGAGAGAGAGAGAGAGTTGATATTTAAGGCATGTTTGGCTCAAAATTTAAATATTGCAGTCCAGTTTGTTCATCTTACTAATTATTTTGCAGTTTTTCACCTATAAGTATATAATACTCGAGATTCCCACTGCAGGTAACTTGCTCGCTCAAGGTCAAGGCTTGACTGTTGGCAGGAAACTGATATCTTATCCATCAAAGAGAAATCTAAGACTAGTATCCTGTGTAAAAACATCTGAAGCTCCTGCAATAGCCAAGAGTGATGGTGAGTTATGTTCTAGTAACATGTGTAAATATGATTTGAGCGCCTTTTATTTTTGGCTTGGTTTTTTAAAATTTGCTGCCACTGACGAGGCATGTTTTATTAGATGGCAATAAACAAGGGTCATTGGAGAAGAATTCTCTGCGAAATGCAACTTTTCCGAATGGATTTGAAGTGAGTGTTTCTCTTTGAGCTTTTAATTGCTTTCTAGTTTTGTTGCTATTAACTTGTGAATTTATAGTATTAGATGGATTCTTATATTCAAACTATGTCATTTTTCTGTTTTAAACTACTTTATGTTGTTCTGATGATCTGATCATGATTTTTAACGCCTCCTAATTGTATACTAGATAAATGCGGATTGATTTTATGATTCAGGGTAACAGAGATACATTTTAAGTTTTTATTTGGTTGCCTTTGTTTTGAGAAAGCTTGAATAATAGTTAACAATCCTCCCTCATTCTGCGAGAATTTGAGATTTAGGAAACATAATAACCAAACTAGACATCAAATGTGCTCTCTCTCTCTCGATGGTGTTAGAAATGAATGCAGTTAGTGAATCAATCAACTTGAAAGTCAATTACTTGCCTCTGTAAAGCTGTTGAAATTTGTCACCGGATATTCGGATTAGGACTTTCAACTTGAAAAGGCGACTAGATGCATGATTATGGATTGCATATAAGCTTGTTAAGGTCTGAATGGACTTTGTCCTGATATTAACTAATGCTTTCCCAGAATCACCAGGCTAACATATCATCCCTGCTGACTATTTGCCCTGGCAGGCACATAAGGGTTTCAGATTTGATTTTCACATCAACTTTCCTTGATGGTTTGATTATTTATCATGCTGATGACTTTGGTTTTCTCAAGAAGGCTTGATTCAACATCTCATTTTGATCTATATCATTTTGCATACTTCTGACATGAATCTTCCTTGGTTCTTGTTTTCAAATCATCAAAGGCACTGGTACTAGAGGTCTGTGATGAGACAGAGATTGCTGAGCTGAAACTGAAGGTGAACTCCTGATTCATATTGTGCTTGTTTGTCTTTCACAGACTGCTATTCTTGTTGCCCAGCCACATCCTTAGAAATGTCTCTGATTGTTAAAAATAAGGTTTCGGCACCTCAGCGTAGATGAATATAGTAGTGACACTATGTTCCATGTCTGCAATCTCCTTGAATCTTATGAATACATTATATTACTGGTTCTCTGCTGTTTGCGATAGGTCGGGGACTTTGAAATGCATCTGAAGCGGAACGTTGGGGCTGCGAAAGCTCCCTTGATATCATCAACACCACTACCACCTATTCCAACTCCACCAATGGAGGTATCAGCAGCTGTTTCTCCATCGCCATCGCCATCTAAATCCTCTGTCGAGAAAACCACTCCTTTTACAAATGTCTCCTTTGGGAAGTCATCTAAGTTGGCAGCATTAGAGGCTTCTGGAGCTAGTGGATATGTTCTAGTTGCTTCTCCAACTGTAAGTAATGTTACCAGAGAGCAAAAGGCCAATGTCCTCTTTACTCGTGAACAAAGCCTTTAAGGTGACATATGCGATCACTTTTTTTTTTTTGCTAGGTTGGCTCATTCCGAAGGAACAGAACAGTGAAAGGAAAGAAGCAGCCTCCTATCTGTAAAGAGGTAGATGCGGCACACCATTTTTGTCTGTCAGATGTTTGTGTTTGTTGAATTGTTGCCAACAACAAATTTCGTCAACTAAACTATCTATATTCAATTCCCCTAATTTCATTTATTTCAGCAATGTGTTATTTGCCATTTAGTATTAGTTTTTATCTGCTAGCATGACATTGTGAGAGTTAATGGTTGAGGGCCAATCCTAGCTTATGTTTTGTATTTATGGTACCTTTCAATTTCATCTGTAGTTGCAGCCTTTATCAGATTTATGTGAACCAAATGAAAAGAAAAAAGAGAAACGATTTGGTAAATAGAAGTTATTTGATTGTAGATAGTTTCAGGTTGATGAGACATTTTTTAAGCTTGGTAGATCTGTGGCACACGTGGAAGTAATTATTGGTTACTGATGTGCTGCTCATAAGTAACTTATGCTCACTCATCTATTAACGGAGAATAGCCATGTTGAAGAGAATAGCGCACACCGATAACTTGCATGTGCTAGAATTTATGTATTGAATTTGGAGATCTCAAATTCAAAATTTCATTTGATCGAGTTAATTTTTCCATCACCAAAACTGTGGCCTGGCATGTACTAACTTTTTTTTGTTCCCTGCTCATATTTACCATCCATTGTAGGAATGCTATTGTGGAAAGATATCTTTGAACCTCATTATCATGGCATTAATCACATTCATTCTTGATAACTATGTTGCGTTAATTTAAATGATCCAAATATTGAAATTAATGTTGCATAATGGCTTCGTCTTATATTGCCCTTTCTTTAATTCTGAACATTTTAAATTCAAATTTATAGGGTGATGTGATCAAAGAAGGACAAGTGATAGGATATTTGGATCAATTTGGTACTGAACTTCCTGTTAAGGTGAGTCTTCTATTTAGTTTCTCCAGACCTGAGTTCGCTTTGATGATTGATTTGTCTCATGCTGTTGTTGATGATTGAACAGTCTGATGTGGCGGGAGAAGTACTAAAGCTCCTCTTCAATGATGGAGGTAACACATCTACCATTGTAATTTCACTTGCAGAATTTTAGCATCTTAATTTTCAAATAACTTGGGAGTCAATTTTTCTCTGACACTAATGAACATATAGACACTATTAATGGAGTCTTGCCAGGTTCAGAATAAATCAGGCTATGAGTGCAACCCAGGAAGCACAAGTTGAAGTAATTGTCATTATAGTTTCATCGTATCTAATCCAATGAGTAATTAGGTCTCTGAAAAATTGCCGGCAGCTTCAGACTATAAAGATGCTTGCCTGAAGTGAAATGTTTAGGATATGAGTTTTTGATAAAAATGTGTTAGATATGGGATGCATTCAAGATATATATATATATATATATAATTTGAAGAAAAGAAGTGGTCAACAAGGGTGCAACATGCAGACAGATATGCCAAGGGAAAGGGGGGAATATAATAACATAGCACCTTTCTATCTACAAAACACTTCTAACATAAATATCGATCTACCTTTTTCTGATGATTTTGTGAATGATATGTGATTAAATGCAAGTTATATGTTTATCATACAGAGTTTGTTTTAGGAGTTTATGCGTTTTCCTCTGAGGCTCAAACATGTGATAAGACCTTTTTAACTACTTACTAGGGAAAATGTGAAAGGGAAGGGTTCACTTGATTATGAATATAGATAGGTGTCTTGCTGTCTCTACATAATGTTGCATTTTGGTCCTGGAATGCTTTCATCAAGCAAAGGTTTCCTCGTTGAACTCCACTCTTCCTATTCTCTTAATGTTGGTGCTGGTATGTGAGGTCTTTGCTCGTTAACTTGACTTCTGAAGCAACAGAGTTCATTTTTGGTGGGGTTTGGACCAGTTGCTTCCATTGGCCTTTGACCTTATTATTCGGTGGCTAATTATGCTTTGGCAATGTCAGTAGAGAACAAGGTCCTTGTTCAATAAAAATCTTTTTTTGAGAAATTGCTTGGCATTGCATTAGAATTTACAGCTGTGGGATATAAAAATCATCAAGTCAGCGCAATGAAAATTTTGAAATTGGTAAGAGGCGTTGATGCTGGTGAAACATGAACTGCTATATTATCTGGCTGTGAATAAATTCATCTTGTCTATCTTGTTGGGTTTTTGAGAAACTGATCGTCTTAGTTCGGTATAATACAGATGCAGTTGGGTATGGAGACCCTCTTATAGCTGTCTTGCCATCATTTCACGGAATCAACACCTGACCGTACTGTATCTGGTAACCTTGATGCAATTCTTGGGAAGCTCGCAAGGGTTGCATATTATTTTCGCTGTTTCTTGTGGTCTCTCCATCATGTGCTGGCTATCAGAAGACACAGGTTTTGATGGTAATTTTACTTGGCTTTTTCGTCAGTTACATTGATATAGGAATAATTTGTTGAGCATTCTAGGCCGTTGAGAGGATTGTTTGTGTATTAGATGGTCTTTTGTTTTCCAGTTGAGCAATGCATGCCTGTTGTTTGTGGTGTATCGATATGAAAAAACTCGGGAGCATTTCCTACAAAACTTTCAGTAATATATTGTTGTTATTCGGTTCGTTCTTCAATTCGAGAGTCCCCAGTCAATTTCTCTCCAAGCAATTCATCACCTCGGCTCTCCACAACGTAAAATTTGGTCGAAATTGAATTGATAGAGAGCATCAAAATTGGCGAGGCTTGGAAACAGGACGAGGTGACGAGCATGACTCCAAGTGCCAAATGAGTCAGAGAGCTCTTAGGCTGCGCTAAAAAATATAAAATTGAAGATTTTGACTCGGAAAGCATGAAAATATGAAAAGGTAGTTTAGATATTGTTCTGGTTTAATTTTTTGCCATTAATTAGGACTTGTTCAGTATTTCTTTATTTCCTTGTAAAACAACGGAGATAAGAACCAAAATCCAAAACAAGTGGCTATATCACGAGATCCAATTATGTATCTATCTAAAATTCCCTTTGCCGTTTCCAAGGCTAATCCATACAAGCACCCTTAAATTAGAGATCAACTAGTATGATTTTTGTTCTATTAAAAAAAGGATCAACTTAAGAGATAGTAGATGACCAACACGAAGAACAAATGAATTAAATTATTCACAAAAGCATAACAAAGTGATTTTCTAACCTATTCCAGTAATGTGATGCTAGGAAATGGAGTGCGACACTGTAAAGTACCGGCCATTCTGAAAACGCATAAAGCACAGGGCCAAAATTTATCTAGGGAGGAGCTGTAAATATTTCATTGAAAACTCCCTTATATGTGATGCTGAAACAAGCTATGCAACTTCTTCGCAAAAATTTCATAAAGAGCTTCGAATTTTGATTGAAGCCACACAACGCTCACTATTCTGAACAGACTGCCATTATAACAGACAGCTAAGAGGACATGATAGCTTCAAAAACGAGACTGTGCCCTGTATGTTTTTTACTAAAGCGAAGGCGAGAGCAAGGCATCCTATTAAAACTAACTCGTCTATGAGAACCTATATCCATATGAACAGAAACAACAGTACCAGGTGGTCTTGTTGCCATGGGCCCTTAATCATGCAACAACAGCAGAGAGGAAGCATCTTTTCCCAATGGCTTTCGAGAAACCCTCCTGCCATCCATGGCCTTCCCTGAAACACTCAACCTGTCATCACATGAAAGAAAATTAAGACAATTTTGGCAGTAAGGAAGCCCTAAGTGGCTAAATACAAAATGGTGTACTATTGTGCTTTTGGGAGCAGTTGTATACCGTGTCTAGTATTTGATTATCATTATCCAGCCCCCCAATGACATAAATTGAATCTCCCATCGCAACATCACCAAAATATCCCCTGGAACTGTTCATGGATTCTGCCTCCCTCCACAAACCAGCACGAGGATCAAATACCTCAACTGTTGATACCATCCTGTCCCCGTCATAGCCCCCCAAAGCATACCTGCCAACACAATTTTCCAAGGTTCAGTCCTCGCATTGTAAGCCCTGTATAAAAGCACAGGCATAGGGGATATTTTACTAATATATTTTGCGGCAGTTACTAAAATGATCTTCCGTTTTACTTTGATTGCTTTAAATAGATACAGAATTAATCCATAGAAGGGTTAAAAAAAGTCAATATAAATAGACTCACAATTTCTCATTCATAGCAACCAAAGAAAGTGACCCTCTCTTTGTGGTCATACTGTCAAGTCTTGCCCATGCATGTTCTCGTAGATCATATCTTTCAACTGACCTGTGAATTTACAACAACATATTTATGTAAGACCATCATGAGAAAATCCCAAAAGACAAGTCAAGAACATCTACTGCTTAGTATGAGTAACACTACATGTAGTAGGTGCTGAAAGGATTATTATCTTTACATGGTAGCAAGAATTTCAAAATATTTTTGAAGATATAGATCCATTTGCAGAATTAATAGATTAATATAATAAAAATACATTAAGCTTATTTCAGACATGCCGCACTGCCTGTGCCCAAAAGTAAAAGAACCGTGTACGATGTCCTTAAACAATTGAAAGACCCTCATTACAAAACATCGCCTTCTAGCCTATTGTGTTCTGTACAGAAGAGCAAAACAAACAAGGAACATATTGACCCAAATAGGTTCAAAGAAGGTAATACCAAATGTTTGTGAATTAACTCTGACATCGATTACAAACAACCACCCATCCAGCCAGCAATTGAAAAGGAGAAAGAAATGAAAGGAACATCTTACTTTAAGTATTCCTTTCCATTGTATCCCCCAGCAACGTAGAGCATGCCATTGATTTCTGCTGCAGCGGCTGCAAATCGCTGGCAGAACGAAAGCAAGTCAAATAAATAACCATCAGAAGACAGTGCTTCGAAGAGAAAACTTTGAAACTCAACATTACTAAAAGTTGAAAGATTCAATATTTCTACCAACTCAAGTTGTGAACAGGTTTTAAAAGGGTACCTTGTTACGCATTGATTGAGTAGGGATCCACCTTCCAACATTCAGATCAAATATTTCCACCTCAGAAAAGCATTCAACCCCATCACCACCTCCAACTGCAAGCATCTTGTCCTCCAAAGAAACACTTGCCACACTTCCCTTTCTTCGCTTTAAGGAAGGTCGAGAACTCCACTGCTTGATCAAAGGGTTGTATGATTCCACTTCACACGAAGAAAATTGAAATGTTATTGCTTTGTGAAATAGAAACTCAGCAATTTGAAATGGATGAAAAATTGAAAGAAAAAACAAATATACCTGTGTCATACCAGACATCGTCATTTGCACCACCAAATATATAGATTTCACCATTTAACCTTCCTGCTGAGGCATATCTGCGTATGGCACTCATTGAAGTGAGAGATTCCATCTGGTCCTGTGAAGGAGAATAAGAGTCCAAACCCAACAGCCATGAAGAACCATCAAACCCTCCTATTAGTATCAACTCATCACTGCAAGAGTTGAATTCTTCTAGCTCAGACCCATCTTCTGCAAGATGACCCATTGCTGGAAAGGACACATACTCCAACATCTTGCACCGATCTTTTAGTTGTTTAATTTCATTTCTTGATTGAACCTGAATTGCCAATTTACTTTCAAGTTTTAATTCAATAGCCAACAGAGAAAAAAATCCTATAAAAAGCAAAATGATATGATAACCCCATTTGACCTTCTCTCCATTATATATAAAAGTAACCAGCTTCATCATACAAGTATATGAAACTTGTTGAATTCAGAGATTTAACAAATTCTTTAAATAGGGAGAATATTCCATTAACAACATTTCAACACATGTAAATTGAATAGAAAATTAACGATGAAAATTGACCAACACAAAAACTCCAAAATGAAGCAATGTTGAAGAAAGTTTTGGGGAGAAAAATGGAATTTTCACAGAACATAAATTTGCATCGACTTCTAGAAGAGGCTTTGAGAGAGTAGTGAATGATTCATAATCAACCTATTGTGAAAGGAATACATACAAGCAAGCACAATACATAGTAGAAACCATGGACCACGGCATTGCACTAAGAGATCGCACATGAATGGTAGCTTAATGGATGTGTTCACGCTGATCACAGAAATTGTTTGATCTATAAAGAAGACAGCAAATTCCCTGAGTTCTCATGAAGTTGACTTTATCAGTTCCAATTGCACAAAAAAGGTGCTTAATTAAAGATGAGTCAATTTTAACAGTTTGCACTAGTAGACTAGCATAGCATTTCAAAAGTTGTCATATACCAAAGACAATAGTGATTAGTGAATAATAGATCATACCAGCTCATGCTCCAAATAACTGATTTTTGGAACTTGACTTGACTGAGATGATTTCAAATCTTCCAATTCAATAGATAACTTCAAGACATGTCACAAACTATTAGAGGAACAGAAAAGTCCATATTAAAAACACAAAGCACGACAAATACCACAGCTTGCCTTGGCTAGCACGGAACGAAGATATAAAGACTCCATTTCTGAGTTCTTTCTTTCCTGTGAATCTACCTCAGAGTTTTCTCCATCACTACCCACTTCCATCACCTCTCTTGCATCAGATCTGTTTTCACTTTCACACCAAGTACTCCATGGTTTTTCTGGAAAAGCAGTAGCCATGCAGGTTGTTATGCTTAACTTATTGGCATCCAGATTTTCAACGTTGCCCACGCTTGCATCAGATGATTCATTATTATCTTCTGCTGTCATCTCGCTTGCGCCAGGATCAATGCTCTTTGTAAACAAAGCAGACAGTGATT
Organism: Populus nigra; assembly: GCF_951802175.1. Lineage (NCBI taxonomy): Eukaryota > Viridiplantae > Streptophyta > Magnoliopsida > Malpighiales > Salicaceae > Populus > Populus nigra. The sequence goes on along the minus strand of NC_084861.1, from coordinate 11,922,224 downwards.
TTTTCTTAATGGTAGAATCAATACATGTTTCAACACCAATATGATCTGCAATGGATGTATCGAGATTTGTAAGATTTACATTGGATGACTCAGCGTTCTCCTTTTCGGTCATTGCTCTTGTATCGGGACAAGTTTCAAATTTAAACAAGGCACTCCATGGTTTCAGAGGAAGGCTAGAGGTCGTGGTGCTCTCTTTAAAATCATTAAATTTATCCATATAGTCATTTTCTTGCCTCGCATTGGGATCACAAGGCAGATAATTCCAGTTGTGCATATCCTTGGTACTTGCAATGACCAGTGAAGATGAGAATTTTGAGATAAACTTGTTTGTTTGTTCCTGGTCTAGTTCAAACCAAAAAAGGTTTGGTCTATAGTAGTTTTCTGCGATGATTGGACTGAACTGATCTTCCACTAATGGCTGGCACTGCATCTGGACTCGTATCCTAACCTAAAGGAAACAAGCATGGATTAGGTTAGACTTGATAACTTAGGAACCGAAAACAGAATTAACATGTGATACCTGTGCAGAGTATGGGGTAATGCCTGAGCCATCTTCAGTCCAGGCATTTGGATCAATATTCCATCCTCCATGACTGGTAGCCTCAAATATGCCATGAAGCTTCCTGTCACTGTAGTTGAATAAAAACAATGGTAAACCAGGATCTATTTTCTTTACATAGGGGTAATGTGAACCTGGTATTCCTGTTCAAGAAAGCATATTAAAAATTTCCCAAGTAAGTGGAGTCAGAGTATGTACACATTATAATCTAAACATGAAAAACAAGTGAAGGGTACTAACCAAACAACTGTTTTGAGAAACATTCTCTGATTGTATTATTCTTGCATCCAAATATTACTCCAGCTAGATCACTCTTCCTCAGATTCCTAGCTGTTATACTGCTATTAACTGACGTTTGAGATACTGATTTCTCCTTAAAGTGGAGTGTCCGTGTCTTCCTTCCTGCACCCATTCTTTTGATTCAAAAAATAAAAATAATAGCCTTCCATTAGTTTCATTTTCAATCAATATTCCAAGATGAATAAAGAACAGATTCAGCAACTAAACAATTCCCCCTTGACCCTCCTTCCCCCACCCCAAAAGCCAAAAGGGAAAAAGAAGCGAAAACTAATCACAGCATGCCTTGACAGGGAGAATTGCGCCGCACTAACAGGTTTTATAGTGAGAACAAATAAATGAAGGAAAAACACAATAAACGGCAACTGAAAAACTTGAGCAAATATACATAACTGGAATTAAAACACATCATAACAAAGAAAATTTGAACCACATCGATACAATTCAAAGCAACAAAAGAAAAACACACTAAACATCTAAAATCTCCTACTAGACAAAGGACATAAGATGAACACGACTCGTTGCATATCTTGGTTTAGCAAATCAGACCTTAAACACTCCATATGATTAAAGAAATTTATGTTCTCATTCAAGTTTGGCTTCCTTCCTTAAGATGCTCTAGCTGACAACAATCACGTATCACAATGATAATGCTGACTAGTGTCACTACACTTAGTCCCGTTTCATCAACAACATCAAAACTCTCATCAGACATGAAGAATATTCCATAAGGTGTTCAAACTCCAAATGCTAACAGGGATCCTCTTCATCAAATAAATTAAAATTTATTTGATGACCATTGCCTAGCAATGGTCATAAATTTAAACAAAAAAAAAGAGAAAAGAATCTAGGAAAAGCCTCATGTAAAAGCCTGAAATACATAAAAAAGAGAGTGAATAAAGTGACCTTGAGACTGAAATCAACAGTCTATATCGGTGGCACAAAGCTAGGCAAGTGAACATAAACAGGAGCAGGGTTGAATTAAATAAACTACAATACAATCCCCTTGAATCTTGAATTTTCCCCAAACCCGGCAAGCAAGCTAAACAAGAAAGAGATATAATCACTAAATGTTTTTATCATTTTGAAACAGTAATCACAACATGTCGTAAGAAGGAAAACTTGGAGCTACATTGAGCCAGAATTCAAGCAACCTATGAGGAAAAAAACGTATTTAACATCGAAGCAACAACAGAAAATACTCGATCAACGTACATGACATGAGACAATAAATAGAATTCCGAAAAAAACGTATCTTAACAGAGAAAACCTGTACCATATTATACTTAGAATTCAAATCAACATTTTAAAAAAAAAAGCACTAATGCCTACAATTTCTCGCTGGAAAGATCATCACGATGAACACGAAACACGATTAATTAAGCTACTTAACTCTACTCCACATGAACCACAGTTGAAGGATCCTCTTGAATTAAATAATAAATAATAAATAAATATAGCAAACTGATTTCAGCTTTCTTTCACGATTTTTAACAAAATAAAGAGGGAAAAAAACACCATCATCTTAAAAATGAACCAAAAACAAAACAAGAAAATCAGTATTTATGGAGGTCAACCGTCAGTTAATTAATGTCGCACATATTTCTCCGAAGTTTTCTTTTAGCTGTAAATTTGAGGTAGGAAAAAAGGAATTCATAATGATTATTTTCCAGAATAGAAAGAAATGAGAAGTAGAAACACAAACCTCTCTCACTCGCTCGCAGAATAATGGCAAACTAGTTGATCATCCAAAAAAAATAAAAACAAATCGCTTAGAAATATAAAGTGAAGACTAAAGGTACAAAACAAAAGGATAGTTTAACGTAAGAACCTTGAGACTGAAATCAAACGTCTCGGAAGAGATGCATGAGCGAAGAAGAGAAGTGAAGAAGAGTGTTTGTTTGTTTCTCGGAAAAAACAGTCAAAAGAGGAAAGAAAAGGTTAGGGTTTCTGTAAACAAATATGGAAATGAAGGGTGACGGAAGGAGAGCAGGGGGTGGCAGAGAGTTCAGGGAGGTAAAAGGCACAACAGTTCGGGAGAGGAAAACGTTATAGGCTCTCACGAAGAAGTGCGAAATATGACCCCCATTCTCGTGCTCATCTTTGCTGTTTTGAGAGTGTACGATCTGACAGGGAAGTGAAATTATTTATTTGCCCACGATTCGACATTTTCCTTTTTACTTTTGGTGCAGGATGACAAGGTTTATTTGTAATTAGGAATGGTAGTGGTGGTTCAGGCGGGAATGAAAATATAGACTCTATAGTCTATACATGCATGAAATGTACATATATGTGATATGACTTCTGCGACAGTTTCTTTTATTTTCCATTTTTTAAGTATAAAAGTCGAATATAATCTTGGCGTGTTAATTCAAGTAATAAATGAGTTAGTTTTGCGTTTGGATTTAACCAATAAATTAACAAATCCAATTCCCAACGAGCAAGAATATTGAGAGGTTGAAATTATATTACAAAAAATATTCAAATTAACTCGTGTTAATATTCTAAAATTACGATCCTAATCACAAGGCTAGAACAACCCTCTATATATATATATATATATATATATGACAACCCATAAATAATCACGAAACCATTTCTCAATCACTCAAAGTGACAATGGATGGAATTAAAAAAATTAATTAAAAATGATTTAAAACAAAAGAAGTGCATATTAAAATAATAAATACAATTTGACATAAAAACAAATGGCAGGACCTTTTGCTATTTTGGCGAGGACAGGCATAAATAAGGAGATAAGGGGAGAGAGAAAAGAGAGGGGATACGAGAACAAATAAAACCAACAGCTATGCTCATTTACCTCGCGCCTTTTACATTGTTTCATATTCAAATCTGGCACCCTGAGGCTTATTTTGTTTAGGTCAGTAAAATAAAATTAACTGTGCTTCAGAAATTTTCTCCCAGGCCAGGTGTCCCAGTTTCCACGCAACAAAAAAAACATTGTTAAGTCTAAAAAAAAGAAAACGAGTGACAAAAAAAAATGGTGTTAATCGTTCCCTTGCCCCGTGCAATTGATCAGCCCCTAGCTATTTCAAGAAAAACAAAAGAGACAAATATTTTTATATTGTTCAAATTCAATTCTTGTAGCTTTAATATTTTTAAATTAATTTAATTTTTATCAAATCAAATATTAATGGATTAAGCTTTTTTTTTACACTCCAGAATCTCATAAGCTTCGAAAATAAAACAAACTACAAGTCTCAATTTCAAACAAACACAATTTTAAAGAAATAAATTAAAAGAAAACACAGTGAATTATTATAATTACGGTGCAATGAGTATGGATGAAAAATATTTTTTCCAAACCCCTTAGTTTTTTTTTTGTTAATCTTAGTCTAAATATATAAAAATGGATGCAAAAAGTTACCGAACCCATGTGAATTTATGGTGTTGCGGTAATATTGTAAAATATGTTACGATATCTCATGTTCAACACATGCACTACGTTCGTCCTTATTTATGATGTTCGTCTACAATATATAATGATAAAACATCCTCACCTTCGAGGAGAGTGGATGCCCCTTGTGTTTTTTTAAGAGCATATATATCCCATTTCAGATCATGAATGAGATAAGTCCAGGTTCAGTATTATAACTATTACGTGCATTAGATAGTAAAATAATAATCACAAAATAATATATTGGGTTATTATTATTTTTTTTATGATCAGGATATCTTCAGATCAAATTTTACATGATAAAATTAAATGCATATATTATATAAGTGATGTACCGGGGAGCATGATTCTTCCTTGGTATGTTTGGAAATACAATAGTTAAATATTTTTTAAAAATATAAAATTAACTTTTTTTAATTCTAATGTGTTAATATTAAAAATTAAAAAGTTAAAAATATTTTTTTTTGATGTTTTTAAGTAAAAAATATTTTTTAAAAATATATTGCGCCAAAGAGGGCAAGACACCTGACAATATCTGGAATTTTTCGTTTGTAATATCTTTAACCAAAGAAAATTAGAGTAACAAAAGAAATCAATTACAAAGAAGAGAAGAAATTCTCCATGTTTGTAAATGGTAAAGGCATGATGGTTACATAATCATGGACGAAGTTTCGTCCGTAAAGGCTAAACAAGATGACGACTTTGATTAAACCTATAACATTCAGTGAAAATTTCAAATTTACCGCTTAAAATTTATTAATATCAACCATACCAACCAATGATTTAATTTTCTCAATTGAACCTTTCCGTCAACCATGGTTAACAAAACCGTTAAAAAAACACGCGAGATTAACATGAGCAGCATCTGTTTAGAAATTTGGAGGGAAATTTCTCTTTTTTTACACTCCCACGCGTTTCTCAAGCATACGAGTTCGATAAAAAGTCCCAATTAAACAACACCACCCGCTGCCCCAATTTTTGTTCTAAAACACCGATCCATCGAAGAATACAGTAACCCTAATCTCACAATTCCTTCAATAATAATTCAGAGATGGAAAGCATGGAGATGGGTGCTGATGTTCATGTGGTCTGCCACCGTGGCGAACCAGCTCGAAACAAGAACTAGCTGAAGTTTATGTAATCCGGGCGGGAGGTTTATGGGCTGCCCAGAATTCGAGGTCGTATCATTTTTTCTTCTTCTAAAATTTTCGTCTACAGAGGCAGTCATTGTTTGATGAAAATGAAAGATCCGGAAGCAGCTGGATGTGGTTTCTTTCAATCCACCAAAAATGCCTTCGTGGAAGAGAGGTCACGATCAGGCTGATGCCTGACTATCGATCGTTCCAGAAAACGACTGCCCATGTACATGCAAGAGAGAAGAAGTTTAAGATCTGTCTCCTTCTGTCATGGGTTTTCTCTTCGGTGATTGTGTGTCTGTTGCCTGTACTTGATTCATAAGCAATATGTGAAGAGGCAGTGGGTGGGTATATTGTGAAATGGATGGTAGAAAAAAATGGCTGGTTGATATAATAATTGATACTGAAAATTTATTTTAGAACCCATTTATTTTTCTATTTTAAAAATATTTTTTAAAAATATTTTTATTTTTTTAATCTTCAAATCAATTACTTGTGTTAAAAATAAATTATTACATTTCTAAAAAATAGTATTTTTTAAATTTATTCATTACTTTTGCATTTGAAAATAAAAAAACAAAGCTAATTAAAAACTCACAAAACAAACTAAGCAAACGAAGACGGGTTAGAGAAAAGGAAAATCAAATAGATAATCTTTGCCACTCCCGACCTACCTTATCTTCCTATCTCCTCCACCATTCATGCTCCATCATCACCGTGAATGGTGATCCTTCCACCTCTTCCATCACCATCGTAATTGTAACAATTATCCAACTAACCCTATCACAAATCTACTTAGGCATGTATGTGGACCTGTATTTCAGAATTTAGACTGCGAGTTGGAACAAGAGAAAATAAAAAATTCTAAAGTGATAAAGAAGGAGGGAAAGTCTGAAATTAATGCTTCATAATCAATTATTTCAGGAGGAGAGGCTCCCCACCACTACATTCGCTGCTTTTCCTGGTATTGCTTCTTTCCTTTTTTAAATCAATGAATGATATTATCTCGGAGGGTAATATTCTATTTGCTAAGATTACCTGTTACATGACATCCAGGTTTTGGTTGCTAGCTGGGTTCTTGTAGCTTTAATTCTAAGTGTAATCTGGCTGCTCCTATTTACAAGATAATTGATGTTATTGTTTTGAATCATGAGAAGTTTCACCTTTTTTTTTTTTGTGAATGTGTTAATTTGCCTTTTTTTAAAAAAAAGTTTATGTGTCAATTGTCCAATTTACCCATTATTTTTGTTTCTTTTCCAGGAGCTGAGCTGCTCTTAATTATTTAATCTGGATCGGTCCAAAGGGTCCATGTGACTGTATCCTTTTGGAATCTAGATAAAACCAAGTGTATTCCTTTGGAATCTAGATAAAACCATGTTTTTTTTATATAAAAAAAATGGAAGTTAAGGCTGTGAAACCTGACTAATTAGATACTGAACTCATCAAATCAACTTCAAAAAAATTTTTAATTTTCTTACAAGATAATACTATTTAATTTTTTTTAAAAAAATTATCCAAAATAATTTAGTTTAATTTTGTTAAATAAAAAATTCGACCGAGTTCAACCGCCAATTGCATGATCCAGTACCCACTGTCTTTAACAGCTACCGGATACCAGTTTACAGGAGAGTGATTATTATTCAGTTGAAAACTTGCCATACTTTTTGCGAATATACTGACTCATCTCCTTCCTCCATCTGCAAATGTTGATTCTACTGTCAGAAAATCCATCTTCTTTTCCTCTTAAATTATAGAGTGAAATTGATTTTTTGTCATCACCCCAAAGCCTAACCACAGAAGCCACTTCTGGTCCCCATGAAGACACCACAAACCTTTTTATAGCCACATATCCTAAATTTCTAATTTTCTGCACCTCAGAAAAAAAACAGCTCAGCAAAATTATCAGTTTTTTTTTATTAAAAAAAAAAACAATTACACGCCACTTCCAAGTCACGAAGTTTTGTTTTTCCCTCTACTTGCTGAGTACAAATCCACACTCCTGCTACTCCACAGTACTTTATTTCAATGGGCCACAGTCTCTCTCTCACACGCCCTAGCCGTGTGTCACCACACCACAGTTAGTTACTACCGTTTCAAAAAAAAATGAGGCCCCACACGCAACGACTCTTTGCCTCTACACCACCACGGCACACTTGTCCCTCCACTCCACCCTCACCACCTCTCCGCCGCCTCTTTCCCTCCAAAACAATTTCCCTTGCACACCGCTGCCACCTCAGCGTCCCCGATTCTCCATGCTCCAGTCAAACTCAAACCACCACCAGACGCCGCCAGGTGTTGCTCACTCCTCTCCTCGCTCTCGGCGTTTCAATCCTCCAATCCGCCGCCTCCAAAGCCGAGGTAGCCAACAAAGAACCGGATTCTCCGCCTCCTCCGCCTCCGCCACCGGCGGCGGAGAAGAAGGCGGAGGAGGTGATAAGTTCGAGGATTTATGACGCGACGGTGATCGGGGAGCCGATGGCTGTCGGGAAGGATAAGCGAAAAGTGTGGGAGAAGATAATGAATGGTAGGATTGTGTATTTAGGAGAAGCAGAGCAAGTGCCTATAAAAGATGATAAAGAGTTGGAGCTTGAGATTGTTAAGAATTTGAAAAAACAGTGCGATGAGAGGGAGAAATCAATTTCTCTTGCCATGGAAGCCTTCCCTTGTGACTTGCAGCGCCTGCTAAATGAATACTTGGATAAAAGGTGGTGTATCTTCCTTTTCTCACCATTTATTGTATAAACATTATTCTGAGAAATCAATAATAGATTATTCACGTTGATGTTTGGGAAATTTGGTGGCAGGATAGATGGAGAGACATTGAAGGGTTACATGACGCACTGGCCGCCGCAAGGATGGCAGGAGTGTGAGCCTATGTTGAGTTATTGTCGTGATAATGGAATTAGAATTGTTGCTTGTGGTGTTCCGCTTAAGGTAAAATGAAATCGCTTCTTTTGTATATCCATCAAAGTGTTGAATAATGCTATCTGCAAGTTTTAACACATCGGTTAATGTTAGTAATCTATACTTATTGAGGGTGACAGCTTGTTTTTTCTCGATTTACGGATCATTTGTATTAAAGGAAAGATAATTTGTTTGTTTCGTTGGTTCTGTTGTTAGCTATTGTATAACATTGGAAGAAAGTTGCGATTTTTATGATTTTACGGTAAAATCGCTGTATTTTATGTGCATCAAATACGTCGGACAATAGTTGCAATGCCTATTTTTGGAGTCTATTATCAGGCTTTTCTTTCAGGATTTGTGGGGGGTGTTTTATATTTAAGTAGTAAACTTTTTGCTTATCCTTCTTCTTTCATATTGAAGTGTTTGTTTCACTTAGTTTAGTTTGTTAGTTTGTATATCAGTCAGAGTGTGAAATGATATATTGTCATGGATTTATTGATCCCTGTGGCATGAGTAGGTTCTGAGGACTGTGCAAGCCGAGGGTATTCGTGGGCTTTCTAAGGCTGATCGTAAACTGTATGCTCCTCCAGCTGGTTCAGGCTTCATCTCAGGATTCTCATCTATCTCACGTAGATCAACTGATATGAATGCTCCAAAGCAATCTGTTCCATTTGGACCTAGCTCGTACTTATCTGCACAAGCAAGAGTAGTCGAGGATCATGCCATGTCTCAAATTATCATGCAAGCAGTTATAGATGGAGGAGCCAATGGTTTGCTAGTAGTGGTGACAGGTGCAAGCCATGTAATGTATGGATCCAGAGGGACAGGTTTGCCAGCAAGAATTTCAAAGAAGACACAGAAGAAAAACCAAGTTGTTATATTACTTGATCCTGAAAGACAGTTCATACGAAGAGAGGGGGAAGTCCCCGTCGGTGATTTCTTGTGGTATTCTGCTGCCAGACCTTGCAATCGGAATTGCTTTGATCGTGCTGAAATTGCTCGAGTGATGAATGCAGCTGGGAGGAGGCGAGATGCCCTGCCTCAGGTAAGCTGAAGGGTGCAATATAAGAGCTATATTTTTCCTTTTTTGTTCTTGAAATAACAACTATAGGACAGAAGAAAGGTGCAAAAATGTGGTTACTTTGCTGAGTTTGCAAGTTACCATTATTTTCCAATCATAAATTTTCTCACACAATTGCTGTCTCCTCAAGGACATTCCTTTCCTTTTATTTCATGAAATGATATGCTGCTATGCTCATCAGGACCTTCAAAAGGGACTTGATCTTGGTTTGGTATCGCCAGAAGTACTGCAGAATTTCTTTGATCTGGAGCAATATCCTATTATTAAGGAACTCACTCATCGTTTCCAGGTATACTCACTCTCTGGCAGCAAAAACTTTGTTCTCATTAGAATTTTGTCATTCTTACCGCAAAGCTTCTTGACATTATCATTTGCTTGATATGGGATGCTGCTAGGGAAGGTAATGTTGTTGGTACTCACTTGACCATAGCTCGTTTAAGTGTGCAGGGTTTCAGGGAAAGGCTGTTGGCAGATCCCAAATTCTTGCATAGATTAGCTATAGAAGAGGCAATCTCAATCACCACTACTCTCTTGGCGCAGTATGAGAGGCGAAAAGAAAATTTCTTTGAAGAGCTTGACTATGTAATTACAGATACTGTCAGGGGAATAGTTGTTGATTTTTTTACTGTGTGGCTTCCTGCCCCAACTTTGTCATTCCTTTCTTATGCTGATGACACAGCGGCCCCTGACAGTGTGGATGCTTTAAAAGGTCTCCTTAAGTCCATCCCAGATAATGCATTTCAAAAGAATCTTGTAGGGAAGGACTGGAATATCAGTCACAGAGTAGCATCTGTCATTGTTGGTGGTGTGAAACTTTCTAGTGTTGGATTTATTTCCAGTATTGGGGCTGTTGCTGCCTCAAATCTTTTGTATGCAATTCGCGAACTCATCAATCCAGCATTGGTTACTGATCAACGAACTAAAAGATCACCAATACTCAAAACAGCAGCTATCTATGGATGCTTTCTTGGAACATCAGCCAATCTGCGGTACCAGGTAGAGTTACTTGTTGCTGTGAAAAATGGACCTGTTAATTACATTTTTTGCATTGCAAATTATCTGACAAATTTATTTGGGCATAGATTGTTTATTGTTGATATCCAATTTTCTCTCAATTTCCATCATCACTTTTAAGAGAAATTGCTGTTCATGACCTTCCAGAGTCTGAATCTGCCTTGGCTTTTAGGTTACCATGCATACCTAGCTTTTTTAGGACCTGTATTTGCCCAATTGCTTAAACTAAGGCTGTAAATTCTTAAATGTCTGCTATAGCATATAAATTTGATTTAGTGTTGCGCCTTCATTCTGAAATTTACATAGTCCTTGAAAAGCATGGTCTGTTATTTCATTGGTCAATATGATAAATGAGCTAAACAACTGGGGCAGCACTCCTGCAAGCATCGAGCTCCCAGCTTCCATGTCCTTGCTCTGCTGCTTTTATAAGGGAAGCTATGTAGGCTTAGTCTTACAGGCTTATAGCTGTCTCTATAAGAAGATTGAAAAAGCATGCACATGGCATTTCCGTAGCTGATATTCTGTAGGATTTGGTAAATTATTTTGCTTGAGCCTTTTCTTTTTCTTGGTTATTGCAGATAATTGCTGGAATTGTTGAGCATCGAATCTCTGATGAATTTTCTTCTCAAACTCTTCTTGTAAATATGCTGTCATTTATTGTTCGGACAATTAACTCCTATTGGGGAACTCAGGTTAGAATCTTCTTCATTCACTACAAGTTCCACTTGGGGTAAAAGCTCTATTTTCTTCTTTGAAATATCTTTTTAAGTCATGCATCTCTTTGAAATCATGTAGTCAAAGATACTAAGCATTTGCATGTACTTATCTGAAGAGAAAGGCTTCTGCAAAAATGGTAAACCATTTATAAACTAAGGGGATTTATTTCATTGGTATTAAAGTGTGGAGGTGTTTCATTTGGGGTGATTTAGTTCACGAATATCTACTTGATGGGCCCAACCAAAATCAAAATCATCAACAAAAAATCAACAATGGCATTCAGACCATCAAAATCAACAATGGCATTGCATTCCAGTGTTTTCTCTTTTTTAGCATGAACTTGACTTTGTCTTTTGCCTTAATTCCTGCAGCAATGGGTCGACCTTGCACGCGTTTCAGGACTGCAAAGTCAGAAGAGTGAACCACCCTCTTATCAGACACTGGATTCTCCGAGTAATGCTGCAATTGGATGTAATACCTTGGAAGATACCAATATTGATGAAATCAACAATCAATGAGGTGATGATTCTACTTTCATATTTTTGTACTACTTTGTAAAGCTTTCTTCCTGAGCTGCTGAGAGAACTGAAAGGAATAGATTTCAATCATATACCTCTTTCATGGCCCTAATGTAATTTGTTCAGTATAATTCTTTGAAATTTTGGCAAATATGGCGTAGGCACACTAGATTTAGCTGCATATTGTATATCAATTGCGCACTAAATTTGAATTTATGCAATAAATTCAGAAATATAGCATGAAATTATTTCTCCAGAGAAATGAATGGCATAAACCTCAGGCAGTTTGTTTTATTTTACTGTCTATTTCACTAAATATTAACTTGAAAGTTCAGGGATTTTCTTCCAAGGGAAACTAAAATGTTGTTTTTATGGGATTTTATAGATTGGATTATCAGTCCAAGGTTATGGGTTCTAGTTTGGGATTTTTTATTTGATGAAATGTGGGTGAGCGTGGGAGGTAAGTCCATCTGGTCTAAGTTCACGGTTCCTAATTTGGGAATATAATTGATGAGCTATGGGTGAATTTGGAAGGTGCATAAAATCATAATTCTTTGTAGTTTATAGAGAAACAACGGTATTTTGATAACTTGGTAAAATTAGAATCTTCTATGAAATTCTGAAGCTTTCGTGTTTACTATAAGTAAGGTTCTAAGTAGGATAAGTTTTGGTTGGGATTTACCTTTGTGCCGGGGTTATTTTCTTAGATTTCATAATGAAATAGTGAGTGTTTTGATTTGCATTTGAGGATGGGTATGGAATGCAAGTTTTTGTTCTCTCATCTCGTTTACCCTGTCTTGTTTCTTCTATGGTAATCTCCAAGTCACTTTCTGTCCTTGCTTAAGCCTTGAGTGTAAACTACTAGAGATTCTTATTCCTGCATGTTTTCCTCCTGTTCTCAAGTAATTAAATCATTAGAAAAAAAATCCTAAATTTCTGACTTAAGCTACCGCCACAGGGATCCCAAAACTTGATTTTAGAATTCCAACTCACAGAACCCTTTTTTTCTCGTGTGTGCCAAAGATAGAAATGTGCAACCCTCAATCAGTGGTAGGGGAGTTAATAGTATTACCACGGACAAACTGATTTAGCCACCACTACAAAGATGAGGGGCTACTCTGGTTCTGCCAGCAATTTGTTTTTTTTTTTTTTTACATAGGATCCCAAAATCAATGGTTATGGGAGTTAGCATTAGTAATTAGCGGGGTAGGGGAAGTGTATTGCCACCGGGGACTGAATTGGCTACCATTATGAGGGGCTCCTCTTGACTTTTTTTGTAATGGGGCATTTTTTTAAAACTCAAATATGCTAGACGGAGGATTTGAACTAGTAAACTCTTCACTACCACTAGATTGGAGGCCGCCATTTGTTTGGCATCAAATCTCACCTAGTATATAAGTGCAAACAAACCCTTGAAACTTTATTATTTGACTTCAAACTTTGCAATCCTCAAACCTACCCAGCAATAACACACTGCCATTTTTAGGGAGCATATAAATCCAAACTTCGTATGCCACCTAGTAACTGTGAGGTACAGACATAGCAAAGCATTGGTGATACATCTGCATATCCAATAGGATTGGTATTTGACATACGGTTTCATAGAAGTTAGAGAACATGTAGCTTCTTATTTTAACATATTGGATATTTATATTTATTTATTTTGATTGGAAGGAGAGCTTAAAGCCCTAGAACAAGAAAACTACAGGGTACATTCTTGGAAAAGAAATCCCATGTCTTCTAAGAGAGAATTAAAACAACGTGAAGGAATAGAAGTCAAAAGGAATGAATGCCCAAATCTAAGCGGAAAGCATAATTAGTCATAGCACAACAGTATATGTTTAATGTGATATTGGCAAGACTTCTACATCAAAACTTAGACTCATTCAGATTCTGCTCTTCGGTCATCTTGTCTTGTAGCATTTGCTTAACCTTTTCTAAGGAAAGTTCTAGGTTCTTCAGCTGCATCAGATTTTTTTTGTGGAACATTAGATTCTGTGTCACACATTCTTAAAAAAAGAACAAAGAAAAAGAACTAAAATCTTAAAATTTAGGTGGCCATGATAAAAGGAGTATAACAAATTTACCTCTTGTTTGGCAAATCTATTATAGACGAATAAGCCACTAAACAGATCAGAGCTGTCTTTCATGGTGCTCTCTTTCTGGGAAGAAGAAAAAAGAAAAGACTTTTTTGGTTTCTTTCTTCACTTTGTATTATTTACGGTCTGTTTAATGACAAGGATACAGGGGAAAACAGAGTTGATGAAAATTTGAGCAATTGAGCATACCAGATGAATCAGTGTCTCAAAACCTTTTGTGCTCATAGATGTGGGCTTGACCTCCATTTCCGATAAAATCCTATTACATCGGAAGAAATCCAAGCTTAATTGTGGTTTTTGTCTAGAATGTTTGAAGGCAGTAGTTTTACCTCCCAATTGTGTGAGTAAGAAATTGACTCCGTGCAGCGACCATATCATGTTCTTCACAAGACATTTCCAGCATTCTACAACCCTGGTCAACAAAGAAACACACATTTCATAGTTATTGCATTATGGAATGGGGAATATATCAAGGATGCAATCTTATTGAAAATGCTGGGTCGAAAGCTTGGTGGAGTTTTGTCTCCCCCACACCCGTTTTTATCAATAGGTGGATTCCTTCAGAAGAAAAGTGAAGGCGTATAACAAGCATTTTGCTGTCTTCGTATGTTCAGTAGCTATTCTTTTATCTGTTCAGAAGTGGTCCAATGACTAATAAGGATAACTTCTCACTACTCGAGTTTTAGTTGTTTCATGTTCGTTGTTTTTAGGATAGAGATGTCGAGAAAGTGGGCCCGTTTCACTCTTCCTTTTGGTCAATTAATTTTGGCTAATGGTTTATCTCTTTGGGTCAAGTGCTTACTGATATACATGGCTTATAGGTCGCTTGATTAGGCTGTTGTTTAGCAGCAACTAGTAACATCTATGCCAGCTTAGGCCAAAAGGGAGAGTTATCTTGATGGTGTTATCAGGTTACCTCAGTTTCGAAAATTCGTAGAAAACTTGAGCACGTAGCTTCGTCCTTTATCCGAACTCTTTCATACATAAAAGCAAGATCTTTCCATCCATTTTTCCCACTCTCCGGCCCGAACATTGGATGAGTGCACAACACGTCCAATTCCTCTGGCAGTACCTGAGCAATTGACATGCGCGCTTGAATACTCGCCGATATAATAACATCAAAAGGAACATATCGTATTTTAACTTCAATATGGTATGATGGAAATGACAGTATACTTTCAATAGAATATCTCTCGGGTACTCTTTGACTGAGAGAACATCCACAAAGAGAGGTGACCGTTTCAGGCAATGTAGTGGCATTGTATTGAGAACCTTCGATAGGGATAGGATTGATGTACAAATCAAAATGACATCATTATTTGCTTCAAGAAATGTGCCCGTGTCCCTAGCAAAGCATGAGCAGAATTATAAAGACTGCATGTTCAGCAACAATTCTTGCAGACATTTGTGTGTTTGGATGTGTGCTAACCTGAAGAATGAGATGCCCAAATCTTGGCAGAGGGAAGAATGATCGGAACGAGAAGTTGCCCGTAAAGTATGCCCTTGTTTGATCATGATCTTTGCCAGGAACTGTGCAAAGGGGCCAAAGCCCACTATACCTATTTTCAGATTTCTGGAAGGCGAAGAAGAAGAAGATGATGAAACAGCCATGTTGTTAATGGAGAGAGATAGAGAGGAGGGGGAGAGGGGGGCTGTGTTTAAATGAGAGGTCTGGTTTAGCGCGGCTTTCTAACAAGAGCCGTAATTGACTGGGGAAGGAATTTGGACGTTTCCTTTATTGATAATCGTGGGCCCTGTGGCTACTGTCATGCATGATGCATCCTCCATTTTGACCGTTAGGAAGCATTAGATTCTGATCGTGGTGGTTCCTGAGTTTCTTCTCAACCCAGTGAGGGTTTTTGCCTCCCCCTTCTCAGCGGCTCAAATTGATGAGTCATCACAGGCCCAGGTTAGTTATCTCTTTTTCTTTCTTTGCCTAAAATGGTCACTCCATATTCTTGACAAATCACGTTCACCAATTAATACTTGACAGCAACATTCATCTTCTCTTCAACCCCCAATGACGAATACCCAATTATCTTCTCGTATATATATAAAGATAGAATGACATTGATTTTTTTTTATTAATATGAATGTCTTTATAGACCTTAAAATTAATGATAATATAAATTTTTAGTAATTTTAAAATTTATAGAATTTAAATGAATGAAAAATAAACAACTCTAGCTTAGTGATTCAAAACTCGACATCGAAACTTCTTTATGCATCCCTGATGTCGAATATGAGCAAAATTGTTTATGAATTCACACTAGGGGTGAGCAAAAAAACTGAAAAATCGATTTAACCAAGAAAATTGAAAAAAAATTAACCGAAAAAACCGAACCGGTACAAAAAACCGATTAAACCGATTAAAATATTTAGGAAAATGTTCGGTCCGGTTCGGTTTTTGGTTTTGGTGTGCCTGAACCGGACAAACCGAACCGGTTCGGTTTAAAAATGAAAAAAATAAAATAAAGTAACAAACCAAGCGCGGGCCACCCCTCCCTTCCATTAGCCAACCCCAGCAGACCTTTATCATTTCTTTCCCTTGCACACAGCCGCCCTCTCCCCTGTTTAAGTCTTTGAATGCTTTCACATTGAAGGGTCCCTTCATTCACAGCCCCAATGCTCTCTTTGTCTCTTATCTCTCAACGTGAAGGCAAAGTAAAGATTACAGGTAAAGCTTTAATATTTCCTTTCAACATTTGAGTAAAATTTGTCTTCTTCTCTTCCAATCTTCCATGCTTTCTGTCTCTCATCTCTAATCTCTCAAACTTGTCATGTCAGAGATGAATTGCTGATGATTCTTCCATTGATTTATTTGATTCTCCTTCATGGGTCACGACTTTTAACAGATCCCACCTTGATTACCGGAGAGGAATTATTTTGGGTCTAGAAGCTGAAGAGTGTCCAGAAAAATCAAAGTAGTAATGGCTAAGAATTGATACTGTTTTTTTGCAATTATTTTTTCCTTTGCAGGAAGTTGTAACAACGAGAACAACGTTGTTGATTCTTAGAGGATGGCATCTTGGCATTGCAGTTCGGTTTGAACCGGTTTGGAAGGGAAAAAAACCGAACCGAATCGAAATTAATCGGTTTGAACCGGTTTTCGGTTCGGTTCGGTTCAAAATCTAAAAAAAAAAACGGTTTGGTTGTTTATTTTGGTCCAAAACCGGACCGAACCGAAAATGTTGAGCCCTAATTCATACTCGTTGGGCTATATTTGACACCTGCATACGAATTTACCTGTCAATCACCGCAATCTGACATCTGAGAGTACACCGTGAGTTGGATAACAAAATAGGTTTAGAGCAAGTTTTGTGGGGCGGACGTTAAACGAAAATTATACCCAATTGGACCACTATTCGGAGTCGGATTGGATTCTTTCATTTTTAGAGCGCGCCCTGAATTGATTCTGTCTCAGACTATAGAGATTCAATGGCAATTGATTCCTTTATTTTAAAAGAAAAAAAGTTTCGTACTTTAAAGTTAAGAATCTAATTTTAATTCATATCATTTACTTAAATCTAAAATAAATTCTTGAGTACTAAAAGATCCAAAAGGACACATTTCTAAACTAAAAAAAATGAAAAAAAAAAGAGAAGAAAAGATAGACGACTAACAAAAAAATAAATAAATATACAAAGAAACATGAAAGAGAGAAAAAGAAATGTGGAGGGCTGTTGTTGGCAAATGATGCCTGTAGCAGCCCCAACACTTTCTTCTTCTTTTTTTGAAAAAAAAAAGATTAGAGAGGGATACATCTCCTTCATGATTTTTTTTTCAATGTTATGAGATATAACATATTTGTTTTCTTTCTTCTTAGTTAGATCCATTCATGTTTAGAAGGCTTCTGATCCAAATTTACTTGGATTCATTTTTGGGTTAAATGATTTAAACGGGGCAAGAGAGAAAGAAATGTTAAGTAATTATATTTTTATGAATTTTACCTCGCCTTAAATATTTCTTCATTTCGAATTTGCTCATCTAGATTTAGCAAAATCTTTTTTTTTTCCTCGCATAATTTGTATAGAGAGTAAACGTGCATGCGAATTTAGGCGTGCTTGTTCTTTTGTCTTGGGCCTTGGGCCCTGTATGCAGGACACAGGATTAGAGCAATGACGTGTTATCTACTACGCAGATAAGAGGCAAAAAGAAAAGGGGGGGACCACCTAAATTTAAAGCATTTAGTACAGAAACTCCACTCACATCGTTACACGTCAGTTTTCTTCTCTTTTTTAAATCAAATATTACTAATTATCAGTTCGTGGATTGCATAATCCAATGTACTCTCTCAGGCCAAAACAAGGTGCAGTTCATTCCATAAAAAAAACAAAGGAGAAGAAGAAACAAAAAGAAAAGGAGGAGTAGCACGTGCCTTTTAACAATGCTTTTCTTTCTTTGGGGTCCCAGTAGCTTTGGATTTTGGGAACCTGCCAGGATCACCTTACTTGTTTACCGGTAAAAGTTGGTTTTAAAATTATTTTTTATTTGAATATTTATTAAATTCATGTATTTTTTAAGATTTATAAACGATAAAAAAATAATTTAAAATAAAAAGAATAATTTTTTTTTCAAAAACATGGTGCGGGGTATTTATATTTCTGACTTCTGTCTTTATTGTTTGGTGACCTCCCCGTAACGTTTAAATTCTGTTGTTCCGGTCATATAAAAAAAGTGTAATTGCTAGTGACTTGAGATAATGTTGTTAATAAAAACATTACTTTTCTAAGGATCTCAACAAATACTAATAGTTCTTGCTGTCCAGGCAGATTTAACTATATGATCTTGTCTTGACAATGATCTGAGTAATTCAAAACATATCATCTAATCAGATTATTATTTTTTTGTTGTCATTAGATTAATATTATTTAAGAAAATATGATTATATAATAAGCTTTTATTGACAAAAATTACTTTAAATGTACATTTTATATTTATGTTTCGAGTATAGTATCAATTTTCTTTCATAACTAGAAAAAAAAATGTACATTTTACATGCCTAACCAACCAAAGAGAATTTTAAATGATAATTAAAAGAAAGATTTTGCATGCATTTAAATGGAAATAATGTTCCGTTTAAATGTTAATTTTAAAAGATCCGATTTTTTTAATTAGAAAACACTTGTTTAAAAGCAAACAAAATAGCCCTTGAATATATTAAAAAAAAATAGTGTCATTTCTGCAAATAGAACCCGAAAGAAAGGCTATTTAAAACCGGACCTTGCTATATAACCATCATAGTTTTTATAGAAAATATCTCTCCTTATCCTTAACAGGCCGTCTCTCTGCATCTAGTAATACCCACCCTTCACTCATCTCTCGCGCTCTGTCTCTTTCTCTCTCTCTCTCACACACAGCTTTATTTCAATTGGCAATGGAGGTAATGTCTCACAGATCAGCATCAACATTAAATCCCAACGCTCCGCTATTTGTACCGTTGTCATATCGAACGGTGGAGGATTTTTCCGACCAATGGTGGGCCCTTGTCCAGTCCTCCCCTTGGTTCCGAGACTACTGGCTCGAAGAACGTTTCTATGATCCCGAATCTGACCCTTCATTCTCTGATATTTACGATTCTTTCCTCCCCGACGATCTCTACTCTCTCTTCTTCGACGACCCAATTTACGACACTATCAAAGGTAAGTGCCGTCCTAGAAATTAAAATTTCTGTGGTAACTCGCCCGAGTCGCCAAGTCTACTCTCTAACTCGGTTTTCTTTTCTCTCTTTTTGTTGCAGGGGAGGAGGAGGAGGAGGAGGTGAAGGGATGCAACAAGGAATTGATTTCGCTTGGAGTGATGAAGTGGAAAAAGGGTCGAGTTGATCGTGCTCAGGCACCGAGGTATTTGGAGAAGGCACCCAAGATAGTGAGTGTGAAGCTGAGTCCAAGGACGATTCAGCAACCGAAGTAGAGTTGTGTGACTCGGCAAGTTTGAGGATAACCCAGTTGGTTGTTTTGTATAGAATCACTCTTAGACTTTGAATTCTGTTCTAGCTGTTTCTTTTATCTGGGTTTTTCATGTTATTGTGTAGAAAAAAGAAAGCGCTTTGTAGAATCTTAGCTTTATTCGGGAATAATAAAGCAAATGAAATAATAAGCATTTGATTAAATCCAGTTTTTTCATACTTTTTTTGAGCTTGGATGGCCTTGGACAGAGAGTAAATTTGATTTGACTCTAATAGGGCATAGGCATAATTTGTAAGGTATTTTTTTTAATTAACAAGGTGTCTGGATTAGCTTTTAAACAATTCGATTAAAAATTCCTAAAGTAATGCTTTTGTTATTGCAAAATAATAATAATAATAATTGAAACGCAAGAATTAGTGGGTTGCTGGGGCCGAGTATAAGCTAGGTAAATTATGCCATCTACACAAGCATAGAAAATGAAGCAACATCAGTTTACCAAGCTGGTTTTGATCCTTTGTGTGATGCATTGAAGGTAAGCTGAAATTCGTCATGGAAATAACTGATTATCTTAGCAATTTGTTGCCCCGACAGAGCTGATTACATTGTGGTCTCATAGTTTAGCAAGTTAATTTTATCTACCTTGGCCATCCATGTGCTTGCTTTCTTCCCAGTAACACACGCCCCGCGACGTTAATGCTTCAGTACCTTTTGATAAAAAAGAAAAGACATCTGTTAAAGCAAATTCTACTTCTTTAGGAAACGAGGAAGGATACGTAACTGGTACAATGTCAAAGTTGTATGGTTTCTTTGTATGTTCTTGATGGTTTTCACGAATCTATCAATGATTGATTATAACAAAAAAGGAGTTTCTATTAGGGTCTTACTACGTACCCTGCTTATACTTGATAGGGAGGCAATGTTGATGGCGTTTTTAATGTCACAAAAGCAAGTGCTAGAAATATCCTCGGAAGCAAGTACATCCCCTATCGGCCCAAGCTCTCGCAAATTCATCCATTCTGATAGGTTTGATAGAGCTTCTGGCTCTGTTTCGGGCAACGACCTGCCAGGATAGGTCGTAGTCTGCCAAAATTGACTGAACTACGAGAAGATTCCAGATCCATCTCTTGCACTATCCTCTATGAAATTGATATTAGCACCGCTTGGCATTTCTGTTCTAACTTTTCTCAAAAACTCTTCATCATACACACTCGCATAACTGTTGGATGAACTCTGGGGTTTTTGGCCGTCCTTAAGGCAAAGGATAGTGCCTCCCGACGAACACTATGGCTAGCCGATAGATCTTTGATGTGGCAGAAATAGAAGACAAGCCGAGGATTCTATGTCGATCAATAAGAATACCTATAGAACAAGGGGCCCTTTCCAGTGCTTCGATATTCAAGTTCCTCAATTCAGTATTGCCCGGCGCCACGTTTCTTCTACCATTCCAATGGAAGTATTACGAGAGAACAAGCCTTGTCATAAGAGAGCCAACAAATGTCGTCGTGCATCTGTTTAATTGGTGATATTGCAGTGTATGCGTTCTCACCAGGAATAACTTCTTATACGACCAAAACCTAGCCACGGGAACATGGCAATGTGAAGCTTTTCAGGTTAAAGCATTGAGACTTCCTGATCTATATGTTTTTGTGGTTTTGACTTGCTATCCTGCTAGATAGGTGGCCAGTCTAAATTTCTTTCATGATAAGAAAAATGATAGCAATGCAAGCGTTTTAAAAAAAAAACAAGAAGAAAAATTAAAATTTGGGTCATCAATTGAATTTAATAAACTGATTAGTTTAAATAATATAAATAAAAAACACAGTAAATAAATTAATAAAAATATCAAAAAACTACCTTGAGTTTATCTACATTAGCATGCTAACTTTGCGATTTGATCATGATATTAGGATAACTACAAAAAAAATTGAATAAAACTATAAAATTCAATTATGAAATAATCCAAAGGGAGACTAAAAATATATTTTTTTTAAAAAAAAAGTAATAAAAAAAAAACTTGAATCAAGTCAGGTTAAACTTGTCAATACCGTGATCATTGACAGAAGATTAAGATAACCTTATAGAAAAAAAAGTAAGAAAAAAAAGCATAAAAACTATTTTTTAATAAATTAAATGTTGGGGGATGAAATAAAAAAAATTATTTTAAAAAAATAAATGTTGAAACATCTTATTTGAAAACAAGTAAAAAATTAAATGAAAACATGATAACCTTATAAAAAATAAAAAAATCAAATCTATTTCTAGCAAATAAAATGATTAAAGTATTAAATAATAAAATTGAAATGATGTGAAATATCAAAGCATTTCAGGATATGTTAATTAATTAACAATTAAGGGGCGGCTTCAAGCTATAGAGACAAGATTTCAGCATACGGGCTCATCTTCTAATCGAGGAGCCCACAAAAGAAGGGCTTTAAGTACAAAATGGATTGTCTGGACTCGTGACCGCTATAGCCCAAAGGGAACGTGTTCCCTCCTGATTCACAGAGTTCCCTCTTCCATTCTGCAGAAAACAAAACGCTCATCTGCACTATAAATAATTAGGCTCATTATCCAAACAGAATAGCAATAAATACCCACTGTCGCCATCTTTTTAAACTAATCCCTTTGAAGCTAAGGTAAACACCCGAGAAAATAACTGAACACAGCACGTTACCATTCCTCGTAAATAAGTGTAATGTGGAATCGGATCAAGCATCGTCGTCATAGAGCGTAAGTATACAGCAACGATGGATGAAATCAAATGGGTCGGTGCAAGCAGCTGCTGCAAGTCACTGCAGATCATGTGTAGAATATTATCATTACCCTTTTTCTTTGCATAATTTTATCCCAGCTACTAGTTTTTGTTATTATCTGTAGGGCAAGTGAGGTCATTTACCCTTTTATTTTTATTTTTTAAAAAATATTTTTTATATTAGAATATTAATAATATCTTATCAGGTTTGATTTCTATTAATTAACCAAGTTAGCTATTATTAATTTATAACATAACATAATATATAATATATATGCACCACATATTTCATTAAACTTTTCCTTTTCTTCTATTAACTAATTGAGAGCTTTTTTTCTTTTGAAAACAGAGAAAAAAAAACAGAATGATACAAAAATAAAAGGTAGAATAACTAATTATTCCTTTATAATTAGTTATTGAGAATGTTAGGGTTTATAATAATTTAGGGGTTTATTGAATTAATATGTTTATGAGTAATATTATATGAATATGAATTATAACAGGTTTTTATGAATTGATATTTATTTTGCTATGAATTTCATATAAAAATTAATGGTAATGAACTTACTAATAATTAAAAATGAACTATAAAACAACTCAAAAAATCAAAGACGCAGTAGAAAAATTAAAATAATAATAATTAATATTTATGTTTAACCTACTTGTAAAAAACAATAAATCACTAAGAATATCATCAATTTGTCATGACAATCCTTTTAAACCATGATTTTAGCTACTCTCTAATATACATCACCATAGAATTGTTGTCCAAGAACTTTACTAATACTTGAAAAATTTAGAAAACACAAATATTGAATCCACCATAAACTAAAAATAGATTGGTTATATATATTAAAAATATATTTTTGATGAGATTGATAATGAAGTTATTATAAAGCGGTTTAAAATATAAAAACTTGAAGAAAACAATTATAATATAAATTTTTTATTTTAAAAATATTATTAAATTAATTTTAATGAGTTAATATATATATTTTAAATTGATTTTTTTTATATGTATCACATGCCTACGTAATATGCAACATCAAATATTTATTTCAAATTGACGCACGAGTGAATCATCAATATCCTGTATATTGTACATAATAACAAGTGAATGATGTCAAAACTTTAGTGTCAGAGAACCCACACCAAATCGCCTGTCAGCACTTGTAAGATTATACCAGGCGGTGATGGGATGACATCGGTTTTCGTGAGATAGTTCAAAAGGGCTGCCTGTGCAGCCGTTAAATTCGTGAAAAAAGAAATGGAAAGGAAAGGAAAGATATCTCTGCTTTAAGATAGTCCTTTCTCCTGAAAATAAGTTTCAATTTAATTAAAAAAAAAACGACCTTCATGGTCAATCCAAACGACAGAGGCATAGGGCATTGAGCACCGAGGTTTCTGGCCAGCGATCCTGGTAGGCATTTCCTGCCTCTTCAAGTCAGGATCGGGATTGCTTACCTCTGTATCTTGGATTCAAGCCTTAACATGGATGCATGTAACATTCGCGAGTGTTTTACCTGCTTATCAAGCTTGTAGGGTATTTAGTAAGTTCAAGAATTAGTTATAATACATGTAAATTAATCTAAACATCTTAAATTATATATAAAAAAAGATAAGTATTGAATTTTTATTTTTTTTACTTAGAACAACCAAACAATTTATGTATTTACTGTAAGATTCTCTACAAGTGTTGACTTTTGCTCAGGATGACACTTTTTTTTTTTTTATATATAATCACAGTAGTTAAGCACCTTTCTCCTTAATCAGTAATTATTTATTGTGAACATGTTATTGATATTCATCGACCTTTTTATTAATATAAAGTATTGCATCTAACGATAAATATTGATATTTTCACCAGATAATTTTCATGCAACTTTTAAGATGAATTAACGTGTTAAAGGTCTATAAAGATTCTACACTACTAAATAAACATAACATGTAATGATTTTTTCAAACTTAACACTTATCTACACTTATATTTTCTCATATATTTATTTTTTATTATACATATATTAACTTAAGTATTAGAGAGTCCCTCGGATACACAAATTTTTTATGTATTTATTGTCGAATTCTCTATAAGTGCTGATTTTTTTATTTAGGATGACACATCGTTTTTGATGATAATAGTGCAACAAACACCACGTTTTTTGCAAATTAGACGCATTCTTTTTTGACCAATGACTACTTATTGTCAATGTGTTCCTGGCATTCGTTAACCTCCTCGCCAATGATAATGCAGGGTGTTGCATCCAATGATAAGTACATATGTTCTCGCCAAACAATTTTCATATAACTTTTAAGATGAGTTGAAATGACCGAGATCTATGAATATTTTAGATCACTAAGTAAATACATCATATCATAATTTTTTCAAACTCAACACTTTATTATACTTATATTTTCTTGTATATTTATTTTTTACTATACCGGTTGAGACATCAGAAAATCTTTCATTAAAAAAAAATATTTTAAAAATATTTTTTTATCTTATCTTTCATCACTAATTAAAACTTTTCATTAATATTAGCTGAAAAAAACCCGCATATCATTTTTATTAATGCTAAAAAAATAAAATTTTGAATGATATTTTTTTTTGGTCTTCTAAGATATCATATACGATGCCTAATTTAAGGAATTGATTTGATTCGCACATGGCTGGTGTGGTCCATATGTTTCCTGTTTCACTTGAAGTCTAAATCTTAGAGGAGGTCATAAGAAAATAATAGCCGAGGATGCACGATTGCTTTGAACCTGTGTTGCAGGACTTTTATCAATTTTTTATTTTTATTTTTATTTTTATTTTTATTTTTATTTGATGCGCACATGGCTGGTGTGGCCCATTTTACCCCTGTGAACTGGAAATTATTACGTTCTTGCTTATAATAATTAGAACGTTGGATGTTGGAAAGCAGGCGCGTGATTTTCTTTTCTTTTTTTGGTAAACTGACCAGTGAGAGGGAGAAATTGAAGTGACGTCTGTTACAAGCGCGTGATTTCAGCGTTGCTTATAAAAGCGTCTTCTACCTCTCCAGTAAACAGAAACTACCAAATCAAACACTGCCACGTGTTCTTCTTCCTTCGTATTCATTAACTTCTTCGTCAAGATTCCTGCCCAAAAATCTACACCCGCACCAACCCCCCCCCCCTGTTCTCTCTCCTTCTCAACGAAAACGTTCAAAGGAAACAATGTTCTTTCTTTCTTGATAAATCAAACCTTCTCTTTTAATAGAAAACAAATCTCGAATTGAAAATGGGAAATGCCCTGAGATTCCTGTGTGGGCATTGTTGCAAACCAACGGAAGCAGGGGACTCTTATTCATTGGGACCACACGGTGTATCAGCAGCCACAGTCGGTGTTTCAGCTCTTGCCCGTGACTTGTTACACTTTGAAATCACCTCTCAGGTATTCTTTCTTCCTTATGTTTTAAGCTTTCTTGAAATTCTGGCTGTCTCTGTTAATGGTTGACTTTTCTCATGGTGCAATTAAATTCCTGGTCATGATCGATCTGAGTGATCATGGAACTTCCGTTATTTTTTTTTTTTATTACCATGCTATGATTTGCCTTATTTTTATGATCTTTAGAGTTTAGAGTGTCTTCTGCTTGTTTTTTCTTAAGGTCCCAGAAGGACTTGGCAAGCATGTGGTTTCATCCAAGAAGGCTCAAGCTAACTGGTAATAATTACACCACAATCCCTAATTCTCTGCAGGTTGTATGATTGCAAAGTTGCAAGCATGTAGTAATATGTAGCTAGTATAAATTTTGGACTTTTATGAAGGTATAGAAAGTTGTTGGAGGCCTGGAAAGAAGCAAAACCCCCACCAAAAACTCCTGAAGAAGCTGCTAGGCTGGTTATTCAGACCTTGAAGAGACACCAAAAGGCAGATGTTGAGGTACGAATTGAAAACCACCTACCATAGCATTAGATTTGTTGAGGTGCAGAATGTTTACTACATCAGCGTAGGTTTAATGCAAGATTATTGTTCCTATTTTACCTCACAGGGTTTATTGGCTTTCTATGGTCTCCCGCTTCCTCACACGCTTATTCAAGTTTCTACTGGGATCCCAACATCATTGCCTGAAGGGGTCAAGTTTGAGATGCCAACACTACCAGTTAATTATAGCAATAGCCCTTGCTCAAACTTTGAATTTATTTACAATCAATTTATTTCTGAGAATAGGTTTCATGTGATAGACAATTTGATTTAATTAACCCAGGTGGATGCAAAAGCCGTAGCTGATGGAGACACCATTACAGTTTATGTTGGCACGACCGACCCCAGGGAGTCAGCTTATGTTCCAAGGGAGGTTCAAACGGCAAATGTTCAGAGATCTAAAGCTCGTGCAGAGAGGAACTATGGGAAGGCAGATGCGCTTCATAAAAAAATTGTTGAAGCAGGATATCGGTTGGTTTTCTGATTTCTCTTGTATGAATTTTGTTCAATGAATACTCGGGCGACAAATCCCTTTCCAACAAATGCTTTGTAAACTCTTTTGCGCGCAGGGTATTAAATATTCAAAATCAGGAGATTCTTGCTCGAAAGTATCGCATTCGATTAAGGTAACATCTGCTCCCCGTAAGATTCAGGGGGGGTGTTTAGTAGTGTGGTTTATTTTTTAAAGTGATTTTTATCTGGAAATATATAAAAATAATATTTTTTTTATTTTTTAAAATTAATTTTTAACATTAAAATAATTTAAAAACACAAAAAATAATTAATTTTAAGTGATTTTTTTAAAAAAATTCTTATAAAACACGGTTTCCACTAAAAAAAAAAACAAAAAAACCCCCCAGTCCCTGAATAGTCTGCGTTTCGCATAAGAGGTTAATGTATCTGGAGGGGAAACGATATAGGGGCATAGATGCACCTGAGAGTGCAATGCCATATGGGAAAGAGGCGAAAGAGGAGCTTGCTAATCTTGTTCAGGGCAAGTGTTTGAGAATCTTTGTTTATGGAGAAGATCGTTATGGCCGCTGTGTAGGTGATATATATTGCAATGGAATATTTGTACAGGTGTGTCCCCATTTTCTCGAATTTGTCTTTCTGATTTATTAGTGGTGTATGAGATTTCTAAAATCTGTGTGTATAATAGGAAATAATGCTCAAGAAGGGGCTCGCATGGCATTATACTGCTTATGATCAACGCTGGGAACTAGAAACAGTAAGTGGCCATTATTCTTAGCTAACTCCCGCAATGGAAATTACTTGCTCCTTTCCATTAGTGGATATAATAAGATTGAAACCTCACCTCGCAGAGAGAGTTTTTTAATATAATATCAAAAGATTTTAATAACCAGCGATTCCTTACTAGTATAGGGATGTGTTGGTGAAAAGTAAAATTATATCATTAGATCCACCAAACTTGAAACATTTCTGACACTTTCGTAACCTAATTATTGTAATTTGTATTCATCTTACTAGTGGGAAAAGGAGGCTCGAGCAAAGCGAGTAGGGTTATGGGCTTCACCAAATCCTGAGAAGCCATGGGAATGGAGAAAGGACAGACGCGAAGGCAGATAGTATTGTCCTAATTAACCCATCCAGACAGGCGTGAGTTCTCTTTTGGGTGGGAAGGAGCCTGCCTTGAACCATATTACGCCGGCATGACCCGAACCAGGCTTCAGCAACTAGCAACCCATTAATTGTACCGCGTATGAACTTGGAATTTGTCTAGAAATCCTGTACAAATTTATGCTAAATGCTAATTCAAGTTTTGGTTATTTAATGTTGGATTGAAAATGTTGTTGAGAGCCAGTAAAATATCTGTCAATGATCAAGAACTTAAGAGGATAAAAGAAGGGAAATAACAAGCGTGCTAGGTTAGAATCTCACCTCTAAACTGAAACCATGAATATCCGACAATCAATTGCAAATGGGGAAGAGAAAAGATTAGTAAAACACGTTTTATATGCAACATTCCTGTTTCTTTGCTCGAGGCAAATGTACCAAAGGACCAATAAAAGACATAATCGAAGATGTTTCTAAGCGAAACCATATGCGCAACCTCTTCATTCCACATTGTGTGCTAAACAGTTTGTGGTAAAGAAAGAGTAGAAAGAGAGACAGGAGAAATTCTTTCCGGAAATGGTCCGGAAACATATGAACCAGGGCCCAAAATTTAAATGCAAAAACACCACACTACAAATGAGAAAACATACCTAGAGGCTATAGTTGGATAATACAAGGGAAAACTAAATCAAAAAAGTTTAACAGGTGGGAAGGATATCATCAGCATCTGGACTTTCAAAGAGACAGCGCAGCTGAAAAATACACTGCAAAAGACAATAAACAGAATTCAGTATGAAAGCTCTTCACAGCTTGCCAAAATCCATTTATGAGATGCAAACTACAATTAATAGCTTTATATCTTTCCAGTGTCCAATTTTCTTCTACTGGCTGACCATCAACCTGACCAACCAGCCATTCACGCCTAACAAGACCTCAGTTGTTTATACCCCTAAATCTTTCCACCTCAAAGGATAATACAGCTTAATCCCTCCAAACACATTTCATGGCTTCCTGACAAAACCCTCGTAAAAACCAGAGCTCAATGCGCTGTCCAAACCAGCAGTGTCAGCTGTTGCTTAGCGTGCTCTCAACAGGTGGTCACTTTAAGTTTTATGATGGTATGCTCTGCAATTATATCTCTCTTGCTAATATTAAATGGAGATTATAGCTTCTCTCACCTTCTTCTAGGAAATACCACCGACTTTATAGAATCACTACAAACTATTGATGATAAAGTGAAATTCATAATCACTACAAGCTAGTCATGCATAGATGGGCCTATTCAGCATACTGTAAAAAAATGATTGATCCATTCTAAATCCAAAAAAGCAAGCCCATGAATTTGCAGTGGCAAGATACTTTATCCAAGGACAATGCCCATTCATGGCAAGGACTATAACTGTCTAGTTTGAGACTAACAACATGCAAAATCATTAAGGGGGATGATTAATGTGGGTGCAATGTCAAAAAGAGTTATGTCTGGTAGTCATAGTCATGCCCATCAGGTCAATGGCACAAGCAAGCCCTTGACTTCTAAAGAATAGATTGATTGAGGCCTGAATACACATTCGTACTCCTTAGATACATCAAATGTCAACAAAATTTACTTATTCTAGTGAACGAGCAAAAATTTAACAGAGTCATGCAACATTAAAAAAGAAATGGAAATTCCTCAGTTCTCCTGGACCATATATCCCTATCATCATCTCATTTTTTCTTTATTTGCCAATATAAAATAATCTCAGATATCCAATGTGGGCATAAGGAAGTAAAATGGATCAAATTGAATACTGGAAAGCTATTTCACAGTCCAGCTTGGGATTAAGAACTCAAGAAAATAAAGCAAGCATAATAGAAACAGATCATGACAGCAGGAGAAACTCTAGGATTCAATTGGCACCATAAGGTATGCATAGAAAGGAAAGCTTTTTAATAATTTGGACAGGGGGGTAGAGTGGAAGCTATTCTGTCTTACTTCCTGGCTCTGTTTTATAAGCAAACATGCAAGTCCAGTGGATATCCTGATTCGTTATGGCAACTTCATAGCAGTTGACAATTACTCCCTGAAACCACTTAAGATCATCGAGCGCAACATTGCCAACAACAAATTATGTTACATAATCTTAAGCACTATGGCGTTACTTTGGGAGTTTTCTCCTCTTTTGTGGTTTCCAAAGCCGCAAGAGGGTTCTTAAGCACTATGGCGTTACTTTGGGAGTTTTCTCCTCTTTTGTGGTTTTCAAAGCCGCAAGAGGATAAAACACAGTGATTCCCACACTTTGTTAGGAATGAACAAATCGACAGCGTAGCAAGAGCTTCTATTGAAGCTGAACATGACCCAACATATTAAGCACGTCATAAATTT
This sequence comes from Populus nigra, assembly GCF_951802175.1. Taxonomy (NCBI): domain Eukaryota; kingdom Viridiplantae; phylum Streptophyta; class Magnoliopsida; order Malpighiales; family Salicaceae; genus Populus; species Populus nigra. The sequence continues at coordinate 11,891,934 of NC_084861.1, read as the reverse complement.
TAAAAGTTATTATAGTACATCCAGTAATGGTTAATTTTCTTAGACAAACTGGTACGAAAGATGAGTTTTCTACTGGTGCATGGAAGGAAAGTGGAAATAGAATCAATCAATAACAAGAAATTAGCAAATTAGCAGCAACAATGGTAGATTCACCTTGCATTCTCGTTTGTGATTTTGTCAAGACTAAGAATGTCTGGTCTTATTTCCTGTCATCCTCCACTTCATCTGAATCTGAGTCACTTGCATTATAACCTAAAGGAGTCCAGATAAAAGTCACGTAAAACAAACAGAGCCATACTCTAAAATACCACTGAGAAGAAGGGAGGGAGGGAAGGAGAGTATATGTACCTGGACGTTTATCGCTTACTTTCCACACCGACATTCGACGTTTCGAAGCTCTACTCATCCAATCACTTCCCTTAAACATGAGTTTATGAAGATCATTTAGAATGGAAAATTCACAACCAAAGAGATTGGGGGGCAGTACAAAACTGAAGATTAAGCAGGTAAATTGACAAATGGAAGGCTAAGAATAGCTGGTAGCCTGGTAGGACTATAGGATTAGCAATGAAACAAAAAGCCTTTATCAAACACATACTATGAGACTGTCACGCTGTAAACATTTCACTTAACACGCCCTCTCATGTTGAATAGAAAATGATAAACTTTGGTATTTGTCACAATTAGAAACAAATGATTCTACAAAGACACTTTCCAACCCTTATAATCTAAATAGCGAAAATCAAGCTTAGCTCACAGTTCTAAATGTCAATTTAAAAAGCAAAATTTCCTATATCCACCAGGCTTCCAGTGACCTCTCAAACGTCAAAATTGTATATACCATTCTGCAATTTGGATGCCAACTGCCGATGGAAGAATCTTATCTTTGGACTATATAAACTTAAACCCATTTCCATTTTGCTTCATGCAACTAATGCACAGTATTACTTCACTAATCTTTAAACAACAGCAAAGAAGACCACGGAAGTATTTAAAAGTTCTAATTTTCTGTTCCTTTTCCCAATTTCCTCAAAAGCAAACAAATGTAGCAGCCTTGGAATGCTATATAATATTCTCAACCCAAATTATAAACACAACTAAACAAGCATGCAGAAGAAATTGGAAAGGAAAACCTGCAACCTAATATGAATTGAGTTTTCCCTTTTTTAAAGCCCAAGGCAACATAACACTCAAAAATCCAATATTTTCTTACAATTTACACCAAACCTTGAAATCGCACATCAACGGCTGCATCCTGATCTTGGAACTAAATACAACGCTAAGAACAATAAAATTAAAGAAACCAACACTACAAAGAAAACCCAGAAAGAAAACAACATAAAGAGCCATAAAATAAACAATCAAAGAAAGAAAAAGATAAAACCTTTTCAACATCTTTAGGGACACCATAGCCATTAAAATACATCTGACCCACAAGAACTTGCATGGTAATATCACCAGTCTTTGCTTCCTTTAATGTATCTTGAAACCATCTTTTAGCACAATCAGATACAACCAGACCTAAGGGCACCCGTTTTTGGCCATCCAAAATAAGAGAACTATTTTCCATCCCTTTTGACCTTCAAACGCTCCGAGTCAACCCGGACCTCACCCGGCCGCGATGGAATGGTGGGCAGGATGCTTCTTTTGTGTTTTGGCTTGTGTAAGGAGACTCTTTTGGAGAGTTCTAGGAGTTTGCCAGTGGAAGGAAGTGACTTTCCCGTACAAGAGAAAAAGATCGACAATATTTTGCCGGGGGGTTTTGTCAGTTTTATTGGGGCTTTTGTTTCTTTCTATTGTTGGGGTTTTTACTTTGCTTTTGTTTTTGTTTTTGTTTTTCCTTTTTTATATCCAATCCTTATCTGTTGTTTGAACAGCTTCCTCATCAGATGATATCCATGGTAACGGTGATTTCCTGGGGGGATTCTTTACAACTTATTCTTTATTTATTTATAATTAAAAAAAGGTCTTCAGATTTGTAGGGTGGGATGTGAAGCGGCGTAGGCATGGAGAGACTCTCTTTTCTCCTAGCCTCGAAGGACGACTTAATTCCCATCTGACCTAGTTAAACTAAACCCGTGATCTAATTGAATTACGGCAAATCCTATTTGTAATACCTATCTTTGAAGAAAAAAATATTTCTCATATTTTTATTTCTTGAAATAATATATTTTAAAACTCTTGAGGTATCATTCATTGAGAAAGGGATATGTCGGTTTGTTATTTACTTTGTCATTTTAGTTTGAAATCGAGAAAAGTTGTGAGAATTTCTCTACCAACTAATCCTTTCCTTTCTCTACCATAGTTTCTGGAGTTAGAACACCACATAAACCACCTTGAATATCAACTAGATCATCAACTGGAAGCTTACCGCGGACTGGAATTTCTCTACCAAGACTGCCAGGGAACACATAAGAAGCAAGAAGCCTCGTGTTGACTGGCATATTCTTATTTTGGGCACTAGGAATCTACCAAGGTTGCTGTCTTAACAGATTGTCTACAGAGATGAAACAAATTAAGATGGACACAAGTATTAATAGTGATTGCCTTTTCTACATTGATGATAACATGGAAGATAGCAATCATTTGTTTTTGAGTTGGGCATTCTTTCAAAACATTTGGAAATCAATTCTGCGATTGTGCTGTATTAATAGAACTGTTGTCAGCTGGGATTAAGAGTTTCAATGGGCCAAAATTGACTTTGAAAAGATGACTTTCTTGTCTGCTCCTCTCAGGATAGCTTGGAGTGTCACAATATATGATTCGGAAAGAGAGAAACTGCAGAATTCACGATAATGCTCAGCACTCCGAGGAATTTGTTTGCAAATGTGGATTTTTGATATCGTAAGGAGTAGGTTTCACAATTCTAAGCTGTTCTATAAGGCTCTTAACAATCCAAAGTGTGTTTTGTTTTTTACGAATTGATAGTTTGCTCTGTATTCAAGGAATTGTTTCCTTTTGTTTTAGATTTTTGCATTTTTTGTATTAACTCTTGTAGGGCAGAGCCCGGCCCTTTTTGTTGTCTCTTGACCTACGAATCCTTTTCATTCATAAAAAAAAAAAGGAAGGAAGGAAGGAAGGGAAACGCAATTCCAAGTTGGTTCGACACGATTTCGATTCCAAACTGATATTTATCAATATATTTACAACTTTTTAGTTTCCATAATCTTGCAGCCTGCAGAATGCTGATTGTTGATTCAATTACACAGGAGACCAAATAAGTCTTTGAATTCTTTGTTGCAAAATGCAAACGCAAAAAATAGAAAGATTATTTTCTAATTTGTTTTCGACATAGAAAGAAAGAAAGAAAGAAAGAAAATTGCTCTATAAATCTCACAGAAATACAATCAAGCCTTGGCTTCCTATTTCAAGATTTCCTCTACTTGTTCGATCATCATGACAGAATACCTAGCAAGACTCGAGAGGAGAAAAAATGAAATTACTCCACCATACAAAGTAGAGGTTTTTTACATGATTAGTTCATCAGGCCACGTCAAACGAAGCCATTACAACTGCTGACCAAATCCAAAAAAAAAAAAAAGACCTATCAATAGGGCAGAACGCTCTCCAACGTTCATTTGGAAACTCCTCCCAGCAAAAATTCTCATTTGAAACGAGGGAGATCCGTTTTCAGACAAAAAGGGATAGAGTATCTACCTGTAAGTACCCCTCCAATTATAGAAAACGTTGAGTAAAAAATTCTATGTAAAAAGATACGATAAACGTAAAGAAGACAACTAAAAAAATAGGAAACAAATCAAACCAGCAGTTTTTGGATAAATAACCGAGCACAAACCGTAATAATTTGGCGACAAAAAAAGAAGCATTTGATTGTCTTCCAGCTAGATAGTTTCCCACAGGTTTTCAGGCAATTCGATGAAGGTTCCTGAGTGGGCTTATGGGGTTCCTCCTGTTAGTGTTATTGGGGAAAGCTATTGTACTCCTTACCCCCTTGAGTTGATTGTCAAGAAGAAGATTAATAAACTATCCAGTTCGCAATTTCAAGTGTTTGATCTCAGTGGAAACTTTCTCCTAAAGGTAGATGGTGGTGTCTGGAACTTCAAGCTGAAAAGAGTTTTGCTTGATCCTGCTGGTTTTCCAATCCTCACATTGCGGGGAAAGGTAATTGATAATTAATCTCTTGTGAAAATCAATCCTAGCTAGCATGAAAAAAGAAGATCATATATATTATTCCTTTAATTTTTTAAGAAGTGATAAATTGCCAGATTATATTGATATTGCATTTATTGAAGAACCTGAAGATGTCTATGTTTTACTGTTATTTTTTTATGTCAAGGCACTTGCATTTCGGCATAAATGGAAGGCTCACGCAGGTGAAAGCACACACGACACCAGCAATATCCTCTTCTCTGTGAAGCAATCTCATCCTCTCCAGATAAAAAAACAGATCAATATCTTCTTGGCAAACAACTTCAAGAAAAAGGAACCTGACTTCCATATAACCGGAGCTTACACATCCTTGTCATTCAAAGTTTATGAAGGCCGTAGACTCATTGCAGAGGTACTAACGAATAGCTTTTATGCTTATATATTTTTAGTTTCCATAATAATTTGGCTTCAGATATGAAAACGCGAACATCTGTTTGACAATGTTCAACAATATTGTTGAATATATATATAGTTTCTTTTCTATTAAAAAACGATGGATAATTTTAACCGACTGCACTTAACGATTTATTAATGTAACGATATTTTACAGGTCAAACATAACTTCACTCTTGATAGTTTCTGCAAGGGAAAGGAGAAATACAAGGTTAAAGTTTATCCAGAGGTTGATTATGCATTCATCGTGGCATTGCTGGTGATTCTTGATGAGAATGACACCCCTTGAACAAGTGGTCCTTTTTCTTCACCGGTATTATGCAACGACGCTCCGATATTGTTTCTGATGTTTGTTAAGCTTTTATTTTATTTCCTTGTATTATCTCTGTACTCGTAAGGACTTGAGTATATTAATGGAAGTTACTTTTAATCTATTGTTGTCAAATCAAAGAAATTATTAGATATAGCAATCGTATCTTCTCGTGTAAAACTGGATCCATCTATCATGAAAATGCCCGCAGACCCCATTTTCTCCGAGAAAATCACATGGACAGTGAATGATTCCTTGTCAAGTCGTTGCTTCCATAGCCGCTGCTTAATTGTGACCTTTCATAATTATCATGTTTGAACGGGAAGATCGCTCTCGCCAGTTTGAACGGGAACAAAAGGATTAATACGCAGGTCTCGAAAGACTCTTTCCAAAGATTGTTCCCCTTACCTTTTTTTGTCCTGAAGAAATCAACGTGATGAGGTTATTAGAAACCTTTAAAAAATTATGGTTTTCTCATGGTTGTTATAAATTAGAAGGCGTAAAATACTGGATTTAGATCGCTAGGACACTTGCAAAATAAGTCTTTTGAAAAGGTCGGGTGCCCTTTAATATCTAACCTGTTTGGGTAGGAGATAGGAAGGAGCCTTGTGAGCTCGTGCATATACGTTATTAGTTGTAGAGAATATTTAGAGTTGAGTAAAAAGAAGAATACAGAGGTTTTTTTTTTTTTTTGAGAAAAAGATGACTTCTCTTAGGTTCAAAACTATCTATTTAACATTGAACTCAAATGAGTTTGTCTACGCAAAAATAAGATGACTAATATACATGTTATCCATGATTTTAAACTACTTAATAATAAAGATCCGGAGTTATAACATATCAATGCAAAAATTATTCTAATTTGAAATTTTATGGGTTGCATATTGCATATGATGATAATAACTAGACCAGTTTTTAGGACATAAATATTAATAAAAACATGTTTTTATTTAATGAATATATGTTTTGTCCTGTAATTTGTAAGAAGTATATCAGGTTTAATATTGCAATGGAATAACCGAACTGATTCGAAACCGGTCGTTTTAAACAAGTTTTAGTTTTTTTTAAATCTGATTTAATTATTTTTAGATAAAAATCAAACCGAACTGAAAATAATCACCTCTATCATTAGAACACCTGCTACAATCGGATCCAGATAAAAAACCGCATCCGAACGAGTTTAGCTGTGTATTATAGCTTTGGATTCGTGTAACTTCCGAGTCTAAATTCAAGCATTGAGATATAAATTATGTTAAAGAGTAGAAGCCCCGAAACTATCGAATCGTAAATGGCCAAAATGCTTGCGCAAAAATCTTGCTCGGCGATGAAAACCCGCACCTTATTATTAGCGGCAACGCGTACAAATTAACAAAACCGAAGGGATAGGTAAATCATTCTTTAAAAAAGTTACCGAATAATTAATTTTAAGAAAAAAAAACATGAGTAAAGGGCTTTAAATTGTGGTTACAGTCTGTGGCATGTGGGCTTAGAGCGTGTTTGATAGTGTGGTTGTAGGTGTTTTTTAAATAACTTTTCATACTGAAATGCATGCCAATGATGTTTTTTTATTTTTTAAAAATTATTTTTGATATCAGCACATCAAAACGATCCAAAAAGTATAAACCGCACTCAATTTTAGCAAAAACAAAAAAATTTAAATTTTGATGAAACGCAATTACAAACACAACGCCAAACGATGCCTTAGTCAAACACGGCCGACACCATTTGTTTAATACTAATTTAATTTAATATCTCCTTCCCATCAAAATTGGAATATTTATTTTTTATGTTTTTTAAAAAATTAATTTGTATTTTATTTTAAATTAATATTTTTAATCTATCCTAAATCTACTCACTTCCCCCTCCTGGTGATCCAAAGCGAATACTTCTGCCAACTGACAATTCGGATTGACACTCCTTCAGTGTAAAGATGATATTTCAACGATGTTCCGTGTAAAGTCGAAGTAACAACGAAAAATTCTCTGCTACTTGTGTCCAAGATACATAGAAGAAGAGAGAAAACTACAAATTTTGTCAATTAACCATTGATTTAATCAAAAGCTTCTGTAACCAATTAAAAAGGATAAAAAAAGGCACCGAAAATGACAGGACAAGATTGGTGTGAAAATTAAAGAAAACAACCAAACATAGTAATTTCATGGGCTTACATTTTCCTCCACCATTGAAGTGGCCATGCTTATCTTGTTTGCAAGCACATTGTATTCATCATACGTGTAACATTTGATATGAATGTGACAACCAGTTCCGACTGTGATTTAACCAAAAAGAAAAGAAAAAAAAACTTTCGAAGAGAATATTATATTATTTTAGAGGTGTTTGTTTTTTCGGTACAAACTATATTTTATAAGATTTTAAATTTTTTTATTTGGAATTAATGTTTTTTTAGTATTTTAGTATCGTTTTGATACGTGAAAAATGAATTTTTAAAAATAAAATATATATATTATTTTTATATATTTTCAAATAAAAATATTTTAAAAATAATCATAACACAATCCCAAATTCCTCGCGTATCCATGTTTGCTGCAAGCTATCAACGCAAGACTTACCCCCTCTCTCCTCCGACCAGGACAAATCCCGACGTTGTTTTTTTGAAGAAAAGTGGATGGATTCTAGCAAAAGGGCACTAAGGCAGAAGGGCACCACCAGCATCTCAAAGCAAAGACTAGTTTCTGCATGTTTTTTTTTGTTTTTAATTTTAATTTGGCATTGTCGAGTCGACTTTTGTTTGGTTCGGTTATTTATTCAACTGGTTCTAAAGCTACAAAAGAAATCATATCCCATCATGTTGGTCTTCTTATCATGATATCGAATCAAGATGGAGAGATTTTTGCACTAATCGATCATGCAAGTATATGAAATGGTGGGCATATTCGGAGTCGCATATCAGCAGGAAGTACTGTCAAAATCAGTATGGGGAATATTGATATTCTGCATAAAGGATCTCAGCACACTGGAATCAAAAACGAAATTGTTCTCTGGACACTGCTCATGTTGGCCAACATTCCCCGCCTTATCTTTCCTTCCTGCTTTTGTTTCTATCACAATTGCACTTCTGCCCTATTTAGAATTGTGTTTTAAATAGAATTTTAAAATAAATCATTTAAATTTTTTTATATTTTTTTATATCGTTTTGATATTATACTAATATCAAAAATAATTTTTTAAAAATAATAAAATATTATTTTAATATATTTCTAATATATATTTCTATATATTTATCATGTTTAGTATTCAAAATTTATTTGGGGAGTAATGAAAACTTTAATCAAAGAGCCATCATAATCCTACCTTCGTATTATTTACATGGTTACCAAGTAATAATTTATTTAGAAATGTGTTACATGTTATATTTCAAAGTGTTTTATATTTGAAAATACATTAAAATATATTTTTAATTTTTTAAGTATATTTGTACATCAAAATAATTAAAAAAATAATTTAAAATAAAAAAATCAAGATTTTTTATAAGTGTAATTTAACCGCACTCAGAACATACTCTAAAAAAAATAATTGTCGGAGACACTAGTACTCGTTCAATGAAATTGGATTTGATCGAGCGTTAGAATTATCACACCAAATTCATCTACTAGTTAAATCAATTGAAACAGATTGGTTGTCCTCATCTCCCAACAGCAAAACAAGTGAATTTTTGTAGATTCCTGGCCCATAGGATCAGATAGGTGCCATATCGAATTTGAGCGTCAGACTTAGAAACATGTATGGATTGGGTGTTATCAGCGATTCATCGTTAACGATTTCTAATTAAAAACAACTCGTGATTAATTATTAAGATTAAGGATAAAAAACCCAAGTAATTGCCCGCTTAATCTCCGTTTCCTTTGATTTATAATATTCATGTCCACGTTCATGTACCTCGATAACATCGTGACAGGAATAAAAATAAAGGGGAGGGTGGGAGTTCTGGCACACCATCATATGTGACCCAAATAATGCACAACAAAAGCGACAGGCCCTCCCGTTCCAGAGTCGGTGCATGATATTAAATATTAATAGAAAGTTGTCCGAGTTCCCTTGCTCGATCGCTTTTGTTATTTCTGTTTGTTTTTTGGATCGTGAATGTCTTTAGGATAATTATTAAAAGCCATTCAATCTTCTTTCTTTATCTTTTTTTTTTTTTAATAAAACTTATCATGAACACTTGTAGAGTTATAATACAATAAATCTCTTAATGAATGCTTAGAAGTGTTTTTTTAAAAAAAATATTAATTTTTTTATATTTTTAAAATTTATTTTTAATATCAATACATCAAATCAATATAAAAATACTAGAAAAAATAAATTTTAATAAAATACAAGTTAGAAATTCAAATTCAAACCTACAATTAGTGTATAAGAATCTCATATGCATGATTAACCAAGGGGTAGCTTATTCCGGCGCAGCTAGGATGAAGGAAGCGGAGGGCTAGCTGGGAAAGTGGGAAGAGTCCAAGGTCCCATGGACACCCGACCGCTGTCCCACCTCGAGAAAAAGTTACCATGTTAGTCCCCACGATGATCCCATATGAGGACGCACTTCTTTTGGTTTGTTTTGTAATTATTATCAATTGAGAACGTACCCACTTCTTCTGTTGGTCGCTCCTTTTCATGTGATCAAAATTGATTCGATTATGTGATCCCCAAACGAAAAAAACAAACTATTTTGATAATGTAGTTCGCACACCTTCCATCAAAATGATTGGTTCGATAGGGCTGTGCACGCTGATGCTACGATGAACCTACTCTCACCGTGCTGTTTGAAAGTATCACCTATAAGGATCTAATCTGGGCCGTTCACCTGGCAAGACAAGGTCGCTAAGTTAATAATTATAACGCCACAAGAAATGTGCTGTTTACCAAGAAAAAAAAAATATCACATGCTATATATGAATTATTACTAATATTTTATATTTTAGTCTTGTTTTAATGCAATCGCTTCGCCATTAAAGATACATATTATGAAAAAAAATACGGCAATTATACATATTAATCCCCTTTTAAATTTATATATTTCAAAATATATTATTTAATAAATCATATACTGTGAAGTACAAAATATGAACCAAACATTGAAGATAAAATAAAATCCTTAAAATATTTATTATTGTTATTGTTATGGTGTAGTATTTCTTTTCTCCTTGTTATTGTTTTGAAATAAAAAAATAAAATGATTTTTTATAGAAATTAAAACTAAAGAGTAATTAAAATACATGTCCAGCCAAGCTATTTTAGTTTTTTTTTTTTTTTTTTACCATAAATGATGGTGTTGGAAACTTGGAATAACAGAGTGTAGACCTAAATGGTATGGAGCCCTGTTCCCGCTCCACCCAATAATGCTGACCAAAACCTTCAAACACTCCACGGGGCTCCAGAGTGACACGTGCTCCTGCCCTGGGTTCTCTAACTTCATCAAAATCTTGTCCGTTCTCCATCTTCATTAAATTTAACATTTATCGGTAATTTAATATTTTTCTCTAATTATATATTTTAAAAGCAGTGCTCACTGCTCAGTGCACAAGTTATTTAATACTGTTGCCACAATTTTGGTAAAACGGTAAAAAGCGAGGGCGCATCCAGTAAATTAAAATTAGAAGAAGAAAAAAGATCATCATCATCATCATCACCACAATACCACATCTTTATTGAGCAATGAAAATACCGAATAACAGGGACATGTAGCGTTAACCGAAGAGGTCTCCCCATCTTGGCTGGCTCTAACTACTTTCACTCTTACAACTTTAACAATCAAAACCAAACGAAAAACGACAACCAGACCAGTAAAACAAACCAGACAGGACCCAAGTGACGATGATTCACATCTCTCTTTCACAAACAAAACACACGTGCGCACCCTATTTATTCCAAACCACGAGTATATTACAATACGTCCGGATGCACCTGATCAGAGTCCACTCAAATAGCCAGAACCAAACCCGGAACGGACTTACCGATCCGGTTGGAGAGACTACTCTCCCAGACGGATGGGCAATGCACAGGAGAAATCTCAGTAGTTGATGATGACTTTGACTTGGACTTAAAATCAGACGGCTGTGATTGGTTTCCAAGACGAGTAACAGTAAGAGAGGTATTGAAGTACTCTCTAACCTGGGTAATTACCCCATCCGTAACAGTCCAAGCGTGCACCCAGGAAATGGAACGACTGGTATCACACCCTTCAACAACCACAATGTTTCCGAAAGAGGTGATGGAAATAGGCGAGAACTCGAACGGCACGTCGTTGTCTTTTTGCTCACCAGTGAGAAGGCGCATCAGAAACTGGTGAGACGGCGGGCCATGGAACCACCATTCAAGATCGTGGGCTAGGATCTTGTGTACCGTGTCCACGTCACGTGACTTTAAGGCTTCATAGAAAGCAAGAACCACTTCTTGGTTCTTTCTTGATGATGTTGGTGGCTTTGGTTCAGTGATTTCTGCCAGAATTTCTTGTGAGTTAGCCAGTTCTTGGAAAGCTTTGACAGTACCTGTTAGACAAATAAGAAAGAAAGAGAAAGACAGACAAGTTCTAGATAGAGGTAGATGTGTCTAGAAGAAATAGCTACCAGAGAAATGAGAACTGGTGGAGTTTCTATTTGGGAGAGGGGAGCGTTATATAGAGGGGCATGGATTGGGTTATGATTCTGTGTTTTCATGCTCGGTGGGCTTCTGAGGATAATTTTGTCATCGTATTATTTCTCGAGGGTGCTTTGGTGATTTCAAAGGAAATATTGTTTACACTCGATGAGTGTTTGGTTGTATGGTTTCTGGGATGTTTTATACATTATATTAAAGTATAAAAATATGAAATGTTATAATATGTTTGATAAAAGAATATGAGGCTGAGTGAACTTTAATAAAAATCATGTTAACAATTGTTAGCCACGTGTGTGTGTGTGTGTAAACCATAAGGATAGTTTTATATAAGACTTCAAGATCGATACTGAAATAATTGATACGATAAAAGCCGAAATGAAATATCCCGGAATCTGTAGGGGTTAAAATGTAAGTTTTGAAATATGATGGTTAGAGATGACGTGGCGTTAAAGGATTGGAGAAAGGGTTGTGGAGGATTCTTGGGGCTTGTCTGTATTCTTGGACGCGCCGAGGAGGCGAGGACAAATAAGCGGTGAAGACAGATTAGTGGAGCCAACTTTTTTGACCTTTGATTGGAATTTAAGTAGCTAAAGACAAGTGTTTTTGGTATTTTACGCTATCGACTTTGTGAGGGATTGTTTTTATATTAATTAATTATTATTAATCAACAAGAAACTAAAACATGGGGGTAAAGTATTTTAGCAGAGAACAATTAATGGGTGATTTAATTTTTCACGGGACATGCAAATTAATTATAGACAAGCTTAATTTTTACCTTTCATTATAAATAGCCAAATGACTTAATTAGCATTATAAGTAAACAAATATTAACTTTTATCGAGAGAGAGACCTTTTAGACATTTCATTTCTCAAGCACGATTAATTTCCTAAGGTGTCCTGGCAAGTTACTGGAATAAAGTTTCATTTTAGAGATTTTTTTATATATATATAATTAAGTTGATTTAAGAACTTAGATATAGAATATTAATAAAAAAATAATTGGTCAAAATATGAGAGTATCCTGCCATTTATATTTCATATCCAGTTTAATTTTTATTTTTTTATTCATATTTATTTTTATCTTTTTTTAATTGATTTTTTTTATTCATTTTCATCTTCAATAATTAGGTTTTATCTTCTTCTTTTTTTAATCAGACTTAATTCTTTTTTTTTGATATTTTTATATCATTTCACTAGCTAAAATTTGTTAATTTTGACAACATCCTTTTTTGCTGGTATTTAATTTGTTATAGATCTTTATTTTGTTACATCTATTTTAATTTCATCCATTATTTTTTTACTAGGCCATAAGTTTTGAAAGTCAACACGAGTTGACTTTGGATTTTTTTAAATTTTTTATAAAATTATTTTTTTTAATTTTATCTTTAAATATTTGATTTTTAAAATTGGTCTTCATATTTTTCTTTTCATATTTCTTTCTATAACATCATTCAAATTTTATATCAATGGTCGGAAGATTAACGAGTTAACTTTAATTTTTTTTTCAGCTTTGTACCTCAACATTTTTTTTATTAAGAGTCTTGCTTCGTTGGTTTTTTAAGGTTTATTTTCTATACGGTCAATCCTAACCTCATGACTATAGTCACGAGTTTTAAAATTTAAAATTGGTAAGTTTTGGTTATTTTTATGTTTTTTATATATATTTTTTTAAATTTCATCTTTCAACGTTAATTTTTTTTAGAGTTGATCTTTGTGTTTTTTTTCCTTACTTTTCTTTTTGTAGGGTTATTTTAATTATATTCTCATAGCCACAAGGTTAGTAGGTTAATTCTAGTTGACTTAAATTTTAATTTTTAAAAATAAAATTTATTTATTTTTATCATCATAACGTTAAAATAATTTAAAAATAAATAAAAAATTCATTTTTCCACCGTGTCTAATATACTGAACCAAGGGGTCCAAAGTTGCCCTGATAAGGGAGGTTGCACGCTACTCATCAACGCGAGGAAGACTAGTTTGGATTATACCATGGGAGGATGGAACTTTTTGACCAACCAACTTTTCAGTAGTCTGCGAGAAATGGATTTTGAAAAAGGCACTGAAAAAGGGCTACGATTAATTTCATTTCAGTAGTTTGTAATTCTAATGGCATATGGGCCACCCAAAAGACCACGAACTTTGAAATTATTATTTTTTTCATGATTTTATCTTATCAACTGGTTTGCCCATGATGGGAGATGCGAAGAGCTTTATCAATCGGTGTGCATAGACAGCATTGCGCTTTGATTTGCCCATCGTTGAAAAAGACACCTCTCCTGAAATGAAAAGAAAGCTCAAGCACAATGCTTTGAAGAAGACGTGCATCACTGTTCAATGCCTTTTTCAAGGGCAAACCACCCTCCCTTGTCCATAAAGCAAAATGAAATTAGGTTTTTTAGGATTGAGATTAAGAGGCCAGATTTTATATTGTATATACGTTCCAGTCCTTAAAAACTCAAATCGCTTTCAAAGAACAGGATTAGAGTAGACAATGTCCAAGTGGGTGTTCATGTTCCAACAGGTTTTGCAAGCTAATCGATGGCACTCGCTTGTTCCGATGAGGAGAGTAGGCCATTTGGCGTGGAGACTGTTTTACGAAGAGATGCTGCTCTTTTTAATGGATTAACACACGTGCCTATTTTTATATATATTTTTTATTAACATGAATGTTTGGTTAATTTGCGTGTATTTCAATTAATCCCGCGAGTCTGAAATTAACAATTATATAAGCTTCTAGTAGCCATCATATCTTGATATTATTGCTAAAGATTAAATTTACCAGAGAGCATGCCTGAGAGTTTAGTATAGTTGGCAAGTATTTATTTATCGATCAAAAATCTTAATAGACTATTAACATGAATCGATTAGAAAATATATTTGATCTAGGTTTATGAAAACTCACCTGATGATATCATCGTCAGGAAGACCAGTTAACAGTGCTAGGCACCTAGCAGGGATCTCATGGCCTCACTATCTAACAAGAGATATGGAATCAAGAGGAAAGGAAAAAATCAGTAGAAGAAAAGGATCGGGAGTGTTTGGAAAGCTGTCCAAATCGTGTTTTTATTTTTTTTATTTAAAATAAAATTTTTATATTTTCAGATCGTTTTGATGTATTAATATTAAAAATAATTTTTAAAAATAAAAAAATTCTATTTTAATACATTTCTAAGTGAAAAATATTTTTACCCGCCATCATTACTACAATCCCAAACAGACAAAATAGATACCCAAGTGGCGATGGAAGCTCCGGTTTGGTATTGTGTTACAAACATGTTTGAGTAAATTTTGAATATTTTTGTTTTAAATTAATTTTTTTATATAATTTTAGATTGTTTTGATGGGTTGATATTAAAATAATTTTTTAAAAATAAAAAGATATATTATTTTAATGTATTTTAAAAAAAAAATTTAAAAAATTAATAATTAAGAAGAAAAATGATCTCCACTTTTAAAGATTGACACTAATTTATTGCTGATTTAGATGTATTGAGATGATCTCGAAAATTTGCAACCTTGCAAATATACGTGCTTATAATCAAAATCCCTTTCGCGGGATCGAGTAATTAGTGCTGCATTGTGGGAAGTCACCTTTGATTAGTGAAAGCAACAGTATGCATGCATTTCAATCCACTCTGTTCAGTTCTGGCATAGCAGAAACCTGGTTGGTGCTTGCTACTTGCCCCTACCACCCTGTTTACCTGAGACAAAAAAGCATTGATGTCCTTTCGAATACGCGTGGAGCCATGAAGAGCTTCCGGTAGCCTTTCCTGTACTGACCTCCGGCCATTCTCCTCGTATACCATCATCAAAAAGCTAATTTGGAGTACGTGTTCTGCTGATATAACCTTCACCGGATCTTGTTGTCAATTTGTGTGACCAATCAACCTACTACTCCATTACACCGTCTTTCCTGCATGGCAAGACACGCGTATACAATACAGATGCAACATAACAAAAAAATCAAAAGCAAAACAGACAACGGAGTAAAATATGAAAAAGTTTGAAACAAGAACCAACGCATGCTTTGGTAATCTTTCTCTGTTACTGTCTGCTTATGCATTCATGGGGTGAATTTAACATAGTCATTCAAGAAATGACCCTTTTCATCGAGGGACAAGATTCAAGAAGCAAGCAATAACCAGTTAAACAACAAGAAAGTTGGTGTGAGTGACAAAAGCGATAGGTTTCTTTCCTTTAATCATTGAACCACCCACATAACACTAACAAGCATACTATGTTCCTATGTTCGGTAAGGACAAGCATGGTATAATTTTCTATAAGACAGTGGGGGTTCTTGATTCAAATAATATCTTTCTTTTCTCAATCACCTTTCCGAATCAATTGCAGGTGACTTCATCTTGGAAATTAAAAGTTTTGCTTAAAAAATAATTCTTCTAAAGAATTATTTTCAAATGTATCCACATTTCTCCATTTCTTTTTTTTTTTTTTTTTTTTTTTTGGATTCGAGGAAAACCCCACCTCCCGGAAAGCGCACTTTGTGGGCCCAGGTGAGTGAGTAAAACCCCGGCTGTCCCAGGCTCTTACAAGAGGTGCACGCCCTGACTCGAACTCGAGACCTGCTGTGCAGATCTCAAGCCCTTTGCCACCACGCTACACCCCTTGGGGACACATTTCTCCATTTCGCTCCTCTTTTTCTGGAGAATGGCATTACATGGAGTCCACTTTCTGTCATGAAAGAAGAGTTTGAAACCACAATCATCCACCTCATATAAAATTCGGCTTCCCCTTTCAGTATGAATTTCATTTGACCACCATGACACTATCTTTCTTACTCTATAGTATTATGTTAAGAGGAAGCTCTAACACCAAACTATTTCCTGTTCTTTTCATATAATGTCAAGGCATTACCATTAAAGGGGACCGCACATAATGTTGTTACGGCAATTAAAAAATTGGTGGTGAACAGGTCTGTACTCTGCAGAATGGAAAGAGACCTGGAGTTACAATAGTATCAATTTCCAGCCAAACAGACCCTTTGCTAAACCCTGTCTAGCTAGTGTTCTCCACGAGGTCCTCAAGCATGGAGATAGTCCCACTGCTATAATTTTCTGGGAATGGACAGGACATTAACACATCATATATACGATCTTAAATTTGCAAAGCAGAATACTCACGGCAGAATTATGAACTAGGATTATGCAGCCTGAGCCCGGTTCTCTGTGTATGCAATACCACTCAATGAAAAAGCTGGTCTTACAGGTGCACGGCCGTGATCACTTTGAATGCAAGTTATCGACGTCAATAATAAAGTGAGCAGTGTACTCTTGACTCTCATGGCATTACAGGTTCATAATATTGCTTAACATGCCCCATTACAGGCACATAAATTGACAGCTTGGAATCTTGGCCGCGATCGTCACCCATGCGAGAAACCAATACCACCGATAATTTAATGACCCCTGTGATTATATGACAAAGTAACCACTACTCTCCTTCTCTATGTATATTCATGTTTGTGCTATGCAATAATGAGAAGGAATAGCTAACATTGAATATCTCCTTACGAACACTAAACACGCGGTTACAGTCTCAAACAAGTAACAGAACAATTCCTGCCACAGTTGGACTTCTCATTTCTCCCCTGTGGACCTCCAGCCCTATCAGTGTCCAAGAAGACGGGCGTTAATTAGAGTATGAATTGTAATTGCCAATTAACCAGCAACTGGAATCAAATAGTGTCAGATACAATACTTGTATTGAACGATGATTAAAGAACAATCCGAAACAGAAAAGAATTAGAAAGAGAATCACAATTCACAGGAAAAACAAAAACAAAAAAGAACGCTGATAAAATCGGGTGTGTATAAGGAACATAAAACGATTTAAGTTATGCAGAAAGGGGCTTGAGTGAGTCAAAACGTATAATCACTGCATCTTATATAGTATGGATCTAACAAAATACCAAAGGGGTACCTTTCCTTGACGGATGATTTGAGTATTTTCTTTTCCTTGGTTCAGAAACTCTTATTCTCAGTGGTATTTATCCTCTTCTCTCTCTATTTATTTTTTCTGAATGGATTGCTAATTTATCAAAGAAAAAAAACAAACTAGGTTGATGGAAGTTTAAAAATCTTTTCCAAGAATTTTTGTAGTCTAAAAAGTGTCTCGCAGAGTGGAGCCAGGTGCCATCGATATGTGCCAGTATCTGTCTTTTTTCACCACCTTAACTCATGCAGTCAAACTAGGTGCCCTAACCTACTTCTATTCCCACATCCCTATAGTAAATCTAACACAAGCCGTCAGCAAACAAATTAAGCAGACCAAGTATTGCGCAAGAAACTCATCGGGAAAAAAAAATGCTGGGTCACGGAATCCCGGTCTAAAAACTTAGAAAGTTGCAATCAAATGAAGCACATAGAAGTCATTTCATTTCAAAGAACCTAATCACAACTTTGTAGACCGTTGCTATCAGAAAATAATTGTTTTTGGAAATATTTTCTTCGTAGTTTGATCAAACTATGGACAGGATTTTGAAGCCATATCAAAAGCAATGGTGTTCAGAATAAAAACACTTGTACGAGGCAAACTTGCATGTAAAAAACAGAGAGAGAAAGAGAGAGAGACAGGGATATCTATTGCATTTCAACATACTACACTAACAATACATGTAATAGTTTTCAAAACCCACCTCGTCAATTAATTACAAAATACAAATGCTATATATGTTCTTTTCCAGCTGAATTGGCTTCTCTTTCTATCAATTATGGCGCAGGTGGAGTCATAGTTTCATCCTTAACTCCTCTAGAAGACTCTTCTTTCACCATAAGAAGCTGCCTACTAGGCGTGTTATACCCCTTTGAATCTGTGCTCGGGCTTGGAGAATTAGATATCGTAAACTTGGATGGGCTAGAGTTGTTTCCAAGTGGAGAACTTGGGTTTGAACCATCTCTGCAGGGGAAAGGTGAATGTGTGGCATCTTGTTACTGCAGTCCATTTGCTTCTGACAGAACTTATCTTCGATAATATCATAAGAATTCCCAGCTCGAACTTCCTGAGCAAGAGAGCACCAACAACAACATAACCACAAAGTGCAATCAGAAACAGCTGGCTCACCAAAGCAAAATGTGTAAGCTAGCAAATTGAATCTCTTTCTCATTTGAATCCTCCAAAAGCCACCGTATAGTAATCCAAATGCACAAAGAATAATTCTAGTAATGCCTAGTGCTTCTCTGACAGTCTCATTATCAATATTAACAGCAGCCATGTTGAAAATCCAAAAAGGGGCCAAGCAAAAGTGGAGAAAAGTTAAAATGTGAACATACACGCATGTTCCCAAGTCCGAGTCTCTCCATATTCCGGATGATTATGAATTCTTTCTACACAAAAAGAACAGAAAAGCGATAGATATGCTATAGAAATATCATCCCAAAAATCAAGTATCCCTCCACTCCACTGTGGTCTAGTCTCAATAATTCTTTGTTCATCTCTAATGAATTTGGCCTCAACTTCCCTGGCCTTTAACCAGCGGAAATCTGCATCTGTGCTTCCTCGTCTATTTCAGACTCGTAATCCTTCCCAAGGGGACTAAGATTGGAGTATACACCAGCAGCTGCAGGTGCAGCTATTGCAACAGAAATGCATATCCCAACTCCTATGGCTGGTCTCTCTGATCTCCTATATCCTAAGTTAAGACCACAAAGTGCATATTGAGCAAAACAGTTAAGATTGAGTAAAGCCACCACCATCATATGCGCCCACTCATGAGGCTTGTAAGTCCCATTCTTGCAGTAGATCTTTATGAGTCTAGAAATGTCTTTTGGATTCCATCTACAGAGAAGTACAAGGTCATAAAACCGCTTTGGGTGTTGGTACAGACACATGAGAGCAGAGAGTGCATTGAGAATTTGATTATTGACTTCAAACCATACATCTCTCTGGGACTTCTTAGGTAGTGCATGGTCCAACATCCCAGTCATGACTAGGAAAAAAATTGCCCCTGAGATAGCAACACACATGATCCACACAGAAAGAGCCATGTTCATTGGGTTCTGGATCCATTCTTTGCCCATTTTCATGAGCGAAGTCCAATCAATCCTCCGTGCAAAAACCCCATTAATGCGTTCTCGAAGACCATGGCTACTCGAAGATGTCACTGAACGTGAAAAGCCGTCTCTCTCCTGTGCTAACTGCCTGAATTTGGCAGATGCATAACCAAATTTAAGAAAGTTAATCCTATTAGGAAGGGAAAGTAAGCTATCTTGGGACTTCCTCTGTGGGTTTTCATTGCTTAATAGTGTCCTCCTACATGCTGAAATCTGAAGACGTATTTGATCCTGGGCTTTAAGTACCATTACATTCCTCAATTTCTTCTTTGGGGTTCCCGTAATTAACTGAAGTCATTATCACCCTCAAAATTTGAGCTGTTATCAGTACTAATTAATTTAATATCTGGATGATTAAAATTCTTTCGAGTCGTATTTAGATCTGTCGAATGATCAGGTTATATAATATTATTAAAATATTTATATATTAAATATATTTAACTATAATTAGATATTCTAAATAACTTTTTTACCATTAAAATATATATAAACAAAAAAGCTATCTCTCTCCTTAGAGATGCTATTAACTATCTCTTTGTTTTAGCATATCTAAAGATTTACGTCTTCTTGTAAATATTCATTTCAAGAATTGTTTTCGTTGAACTTTTTATTTCATGATGTAGATGAAATAATAAATATTATTTTAGATATTCTACTAGTTGACGTTCAATTGATTTGCATTAACTCTCCTAACTTTTTATATATTATATTTGTTATAAAAAATATATAATATAAAATACAAAATTCACCTCGAAACACCATTAGCCCCAAAATGGAGCCCGAACCAGTTCTGGACTTGAATCTGCGATCTCAATGAGGCTTATTTTATATGATAGACGTGCTAGAGACCAGCCTAGAATTCTCCAAATCTAAAATTTGTTCTTGCCATTCTAAAACCTAGATAGCTCTACGCCTGCTTAGATTTTAGAACTTTGATTTTAGAAGTGTCCAGCTGATCGATTCAAACGATTGAAAACTCAAAACAAAGGGCAGAGTTCGGTTGTTCAAGCCTTCAACCTCCGAATCTCCAGCGAACTCCACCTGATCTAACCGTGCTGTTCATTGCTGCTTTGATTAGCGACCAATCAAGTACAGCAGTTAAACACGGCGCAGTTCATTGGTTCATTTAGCTCTCGATGATGATGTGCAGACGTGACCAGAAAATCAAAGTAAAATCTCGCCAGAATATAATATAATGATAGGTGAATCAATCCAAAACAAACAGCTATATTTAGACCTCCTCTGTTTATTTCTCCAATCGTATGTGAATGTTGGGAGAAGGGATTGACAAACTCAACAATCGTAATTGCCTCTCACATCCACGTATGGGATGAGTGAGACAACTAAACTACATTGACCGAAGAAGCTAAAAAGCTTCTTTTCTTGTCGTAAACCCGCCAAATGGGCGAGACCGTAAGGGTTTGACTGAAGAAATTTGATTTTATCCTCTGCAAATCCCTTTCTCCTTTGAAGTTCGTGGGGGAACCACGTGACGCAAAAGAACACCATAAACACACACAAGTAAAAACCAAACCAAATATACTTAGTAATAGAACGCATTGTGAACGAGTGCAACTGGACACACATCACAGTACAGGGCAATTATCAGTGAGAAACCGAAACAACATATGTTTGAAACCTAAAGTTTAGGTGAGGTCATCCTCCTCTAGTTCTTTAGCTTTCAGCTTCTCTTTCACCCTCAATAGAAGGTTTGTCTTCCAGGAATCCTGCACAGCAAATAAGGCAAAGAATGCCATCATCAGCAGATTGAGAAACTAGATATCAAGTTATCAGATATACAAAAGAAGTAAATAGCGAGAGGTTAATAGGTGGCTGTGTAGTTCAGTGGTTCACTTCTTCACTTGGTGACAGGGATGTATGACCGAGAAAGTGAAACAGTAACAATAGGAGCAGATATAGAACCCTTGATGAGTACAACAGATAGAATACTTCATGCACAAAGTTACATGCATTCACAGATTTTCTAGTAAAAGTTCTAAATACAGAAGAAATTTACCTATCCCTAGAATTGCTTTTTTCAAAAAAAATTCAAGCGTGAAGCACTTAAGGATTATAAGGAGAGATGTACCAGTGGCGTCATGCTATCAAATTCCTTGACAACATCAGTGAATTTTGCAATATCTTCCTCATCAATGACAGCAGCAATATCCTGTCACCAGAAAATGTGATTGCTCATAGACATTCTATCATTACACCCCAAAAGAGGGGAAAATAGAGACAGAAAAGGAGGCGGCATCGGTGTGTGTGTGTTGGGGGGGAGGGGGGCTGATTCAGATTTCATATATGAATATGTGGATACACACAAATAAATAATTGTATATGAGAGTTTTTGTCTATAGTCTGCATATATCAATAAGCTGTCAGCATCATGCATAAAGAAGGTAAATTGGATGTTAACACTTAACAGTCTCATAACAAAAAAAGTAATATATATATATATATATATATATATATATATGCGCATTCAAAACCAACAGAAAAAATGGAAGCAATCGACCATTTCCAAGGAAATTGCTATAAAAGAAACATATTAAGACCAACAAAAGTTTTCCAGGTTATACATAACATACCGCAAGCAGTTTATATTCACGAGTTCCTGAAAAAGTTGGATCCATCTCCTGCAACAGAAATTTAAGTTTCATTGATTCAATCCAAGCTGTATGGTAAATCATCCAGGTGCAAATGTGGAGCCAAACTTAAGACCTGATATCGCTCTAATGCATTGGTAATTGCAACAACATCGCCTTTGCAGAGATGGCAAATGCCAGCATTAAGAAGATGACCTTTGACTCCATACTTCAGTAAATTATTTTTAAGTGATTGTCGAGCTATCTCTTCGTAAATGTCAATTGAAGTCTGGTATCTGGATAAATCACCAGAAAGTTAGTCAAATCTCTAAAAGCCACTTTAGCAGTGCGCCCGAATTGACATCACTTTACTCTAAATTATTAATGTTTAATACTAGTTGTCATACCAAGCAACCAATGCAGCAACATTCAACGTGGACAGAAAAAGATAAATATGAAACATATTAGAGTGCATGTAACAGCATCCAAACACAAAAAAAGCAAATATACGCCAAAAATGAAAACAACACCCTTACTGTTCGAGCTGAGCAGCAAATTCTGCCACTTTCTGCTTGCATTGGTTGGCAGATGTTGTTACATCTTCATTTTGGAAGAAATCGGCAGCCTTATCATAATATTCCATAGATTTTTCAATATTTGCATCTGACTCGTACAATTCAGCAATTTCCTGCACAGTTAAAGGCAGTTCCAGGTTCTTGAATATCTATAAGAAATTAGAGCAACACGGATCCCTAAATTTTTTTACAAATGTATCCCTAGTATACCATTAGAGTTGCATGCTATCAAATTCTTGAAGCTTAATAATGTTGCAGATGATTAATACAGTAAAACCTAAAACAATAAATCAGGATATTTTATACATGTAGTTTGTCAATCAGAAATTCTTCTCAAAAAGAAAAAATAATTGCCTAAATACCAAAACTGATACAAAGAGAAAAGTAAAAACAACAAATAGTAAAAAAAAAACGCTGGTAAAAAGAGTATACCTTGAAATATCTTGCAGCCATACTGATCCTTCCAATATCGCAAAGCATATCTACAGCCTGAGCCAAGCAAGATATTGCCTCTGCACAAGGAGAAGCTCCACAGATGAGGTGATGTGTGCAAGGAACACAAGATGGGGGAAGGCGGATACAACCCCATTACATATCGCATATTGGTAACTTATATTAATACCCTTACAGTAGCGTACACATGTAAAAAAGGCACACTAACAATGAACCAACAATGATGTGAGTTATATTTGCAATAAATTCATGCCTTGAATTAAATAATTGTGTAGGAAAGCAAGCACTAGTGCATACCAGTAGTGGATGTTTTCTTGTAACAATGAGCAGCGTCAACATAAGCCGAGGCAGCTTCATGTTTGCTATCCAACTACAAAAAAAAAAAAAAACATAAGATAATAACAAAGTCAGGGAAAGAAATATTTGATAAAATTCAGTGCCTAATTCAATCATACACAGACACCTTCAAATGACACTGTCCCAGCTTGACATACGTCGATCCAGCTTTTTCCCCTGAAACATAATAACCGGAAAAAATGAACAACCGATTGTACAAGCCTACCACAAGCAAAACTAATTGAGGATATAACACAACTTTACATGTTTGTTAAGTGATCATTTAATTGATAAACTTTGACTATAATCAAATCAAAACAATAAAAAATGCAAGTCCCTATCCATTTTTAACCAAACCTTACGAATTAAGATACAAAAAATCCAAAAAATATTATTCCAATATAACTGCTCAGACCAAGGGAAAAAAACCGATTCAATCGCGAAAGCAACAAATGATCAGGAATACAGAAGCAAATAAATAAAATCATAAGCTGAGATGATGTAGCAAGATCCTAAATAAATAAAGAAAGGAAAATGAATTATTTATTTGAAAAGAGAAAAAGAAGAAGAAAAGGGGGAAATGAAGCGATACAGGATTTAGCGAGCTTGAAATTATTGGCAGCTTTGTCGAAGAGATCGGCGGCGTCTTCATATTTGGAACCGAAAATACCCCAACCGTTCAATTTCTTCTCTGCTTTCTTCTCGAAATCGTCTCCTTTTGCTGCCAAATCCATTTCTCGACTTCCTCAACGATCTCTCTCTATTGTTTATTTTTTTAATATAAAAAAAATGGTATTTAAAATTATTATCAATAGAGATGAAAATGTCAATCGCAATGTAGACTCGGCAATAAACGGAAAGAAAAAATCGTAGAAGTGAAAAAAATACAATGACGATGGTATTTGTTGAGGGAATTTTCCAAGAAGAGAGAAATAAAAATATATTCAGTTATTATTATTTCTAAATGTTCTTTTGACCTTGTAGTTTTTATTTTTCAATATTAACCTAAAGCCTGCGAAAATCATCAGGTTGAACCGTTTGTTTTTTTTTTTTTTTTTAGCTATAAGAGGTATTATTGTTACGGCTCTAATCCAAGACTGATAAATTTGATGATATTCATTAGTAATTATTTATTAGTGGCATTTTAATAGTTATTTGTTAGGCTCATTTTAAAAAATATAGATACAACCAGGAAAAAATAAATTAGATGAATATATTCTTATTATTCTTGATGAATTGTGGTTTTTATTTTTTCTTTTCTTCACATTTCTCTTTTATTTAAGGTAAATCCAGGAAATAACTATTAAGATTTCATTGATTACTCTTCGAATACTGTAAAATTTTCAAAGCCTATCGATGCATTAACTTTTTTTAACAATTAAACCTATAATTTGAATTTTAATTGGTGATGTAAGGATCATGTACATATATAATCGTGCTAAAAATATTTCTAACATTAAAAATTACACAGTTTTTATAACTATAGCTTTACGTGAATGTAATTACAATAGTGGTTAATAAAAAAAAAATATTTGGTTAAAAGAAGGATTGAAGAGGAGATTTCTAATAACATGGGAAAATGAATCTAGAAAACATTAAATGTAAGATATTAAGACTTAAGATTTTAGCTTTTAAACGTGGAACTCGCATATAACCAAGAATTTATATTCTATAGTTAACTTTCAGTGCATTTATCTCTAAACTTTTTACCTAAACGGGTACTAACTACTATTAAGTCTTTGTTTCATGATTATTGATATTAGAATCTTTAAGATTATAAGCACTAAAGTCGAACATGATTGCATCTACAGGGACTAAATTATATTTTAACCAGACAAAAAAATCGCTTGTGTTTTTCAAGTAAAATGGCTGCTCTTCCTGTACCTGCTTTCTTGATCTGGGCCAGGCTGGTTCTGTTTTATAATTTTATTATTTGAGCGAGCAGGCTGTTTGATTGGGCTTCAAACTGGGTTGTTTCTAGATTTCTTAAAAACAAAAAAATTAACGTAACAAAAAAAGGTACAAGGTGTATGTTTTTTTTAATTAATATAGATGTTCGATCAACTTATATGTATCTCAATTAATTTTATAGATTTTAAAATTAATAATTATGTAAGTTTTTAATGGCTCTAAAAGGACTCAAACTCGTGATCATTAAAGAGCAAACTCAAGATTTGACCAGTTAAATTAACCATCAAAATTAGTGTGTTTGTTTTTGTTATATGTTTGATATGGAATATAATTTCTCTATAATTAAAAAAAACACAAGAATAAAAATAATATTTTTTTTATATTGTAATTTACACTTGTTCTAGTGGGAGACATCACTAAATTTAAAAAATACAGCAGCAAAAACATAAATTTAATGCTTTTATTTTTATTATTTTTATGTTTTATGTTTTATGTTGTGGAAGGTTCTATCCCACAACAAAAACAAAAGCAAAAACTATTGATTATTGTGTTCGAATTTGTCCTTCAAAAAGGAATCTGCTCCAAATATTTAAGTCCATAACCCATATAAAAAGTTTTACATTGAAATAAATTTTTCTCATTTTTCTTCTCTCATCCTTCAAAAAAACATAATAGCAAAAGCATGAATTTACCGCTTTTGCTTTTGTGTTTTTTCTTGTGGAAGGTTCTACACTTCTACCCCACAACAAACGACAAACACCAGGTGTAATACACTAATACCTGCTTTTCTGTTGATTACGATCATTGCCTGGCTGGTTGATATTTCTGTGGATTTCTTGTGGAGATGTACACATTCCGAGGATACAACAACATATGCTGGTGTCATGAGGGAGGCTTTTGGGAGAGTAGGATCCGTGTCTGTGCAAGGATGTGTCATGATCACTATTCCTGGGTGCTTGATTATTATCGGTAAATGTATATATTTATGCATGGAACTTGGCTGTAATCCATGTCTTGTTTTAGCTACGGAAGTGAATTTGTTTGTCAGCTCCGTTAATTAGGCCTTCTGCCCTTGAATTTCAATAATGAACAGTCCTTTGACTAGCTCGTTAAATATAACAGTACTATTTATGATGGCAGTGAATTGTAGAGCTCATAATACATTTACCATTTTTGCCAGGGGACGTACCGTCTGGAAATGTCCATGATGGATCAATGCACTTGGGTGTGTTGCAAGAATGGTTTGGAATTCTCGTGCTTTTGCGCTCCTCTTCGTTGTTATTTTTGTTATGCTTCCACTGGTCTTGTTCAGGCGTGTGGGTAAGTTTATTTTTTCATCCTTTTTTTTGAAGGCATAATTGTGTTGAAATCTACACTGTCTAAGTTCTAATTTCATCCGGCAAAAGAACCAGTAGTTTATTAGAGGATCATGGTGAGAACAGTGTGGCAATGCTCAAGTTCCCAGAAAATATGGAATTCAATGAGGGATCACACGCAGATTATTCGGTTAAGGAGAGTGACTAGAATGTTGAGAAAATGAATGTTTGAAATTGGACGTTCATTGAACCTGTTGAGAAAAATTGGATGATGGCTTGTTCGAGTTAAATAGGTTGTGGCTTCTGGAGCTAAAAGATGGGGAAAATTCGTTCATGAATATGTTTTTGGGTGGTGATCCACAGTTCAAGGCAATGGAAAATTTCACGGAATTCTAGCGGAGGACATGTAGAAATGTGAAGTTGCGTATAAAATTAAGATTTTTTATTTTTGCTCTTTGAAACTTCTGAATTGAAGCAGACGACACAAGATCAAGATCAGATAATCGAACAGAAGATCAAGTTTGCGTTGAAAAATAATATATGAGATCGCGTCATTTGATTCATTACAACTACTGGCTTGTAATGTGAGAGAGCATTGACCCAGGATTTAAAAACAGGGGTGTGTAAGATGATAATCCAAACATTCTTGAATCAGATTCATACATCATTGTGAAAGCAAGAAAGAAAGATTTCATATGACAAAAAGAAGTTGGAAGAAGAAAGATTTCATATGACGATAGGAAGTTGGAAGCAAATTTTACAGACACAAAGGAAGAGGGCTGAATCAGAGCTTTCCAAATTCCACCAGATTGGAACAAAGGCCGAAGTGCATTTGATAATGCGTGAACTTGCAAAGAATCCTGGACCATACAGGGTTAATTGATAAAAGAACAAGACTAGCATAATACTTCCATTTTACCATCTGAATCGCTGGGTTGACGACGACAGCTGAATTTGTTTAAGGTATTTTCATAAACTCTCCAAAGAGAAAAGGTCCAACAGGGCACCTGTCCACGCCCATGCATAACTCCAGCACCAATGAACATACCCATTTCTGGCGAGCACATCGAACAGTACACACAAAATAGTTGGGGGACCTGTGCTGAGTACTACTTGCCTGGCAAACCAAACTAAGCTACTCAATGTAAAACACAGCCTTATGAATGCAATTACAAATGCGCAGAACTGTTTGCTAGCGACTCCATGAGCTCATGATACGTGAGCCCTTTGATTCATAGCATTAAAAACATGGTTATCATAGGGGAAAAAAGTTGGCTTTGTATTACATTAAAAAAGGATGCACTGTGTTTTCATTCCTTGTAAATTCTAATCTCTCCAAGATATCAAAATGACTGTTTGACCTGGCCGCACTTCATGCCTACAATGGGAAGGTTTAATACCTTGAACAAATTACTTAAGATGAGTTCTCATATTTCAGATCCTGGAACCTCTTCAGCAAGCTAGCCTTGAATTTCTCAATTTCTGCTTCCTCAGAGGAATCTGGGATAGTCTTAATCACCGATATTGCCCCAGCAAGGTGTAAAGCTCCTAGAGCTTCATCTGCAGTTCCAAAACGTAAGTGCTAAGTTCCAGTAACTCTTGGCAGCAATTGTGCTGTCATTTACATTTATGGACGTTGCAACGTGCTTGAACACTCAAATATGTAAATTGAGCCAATAAAAAATCACACCTAAAGAATTTAAAAATTCTCAAAACAAGGAGTCGAGATTAGAAAAATCTAAAGGATTTAAGAGTGCAATATTCTTTATTGTTTTAAACATGTCTTATATTGGAAACATGAACTCCAATTTGTGTTCTTAACCTGCTTTTGTTCATTAACCAGAACCAGAGTCATTTCCTTTTATATTGGTAAATCAAATTTTTATGTTGCTAGAAAAAAAGTATCCATGATTTATGATTTGATATCAATATCTGAGATCCATAAGAAAAGGAATATAAAGTACAATCCAATGAATGCAAACATTTTGATGTAACCTGACTGTGAGAGGGCAG
The DNA here is from genome assembly GCF_951802175.1 of Populus nigra. NCBI lineage: Eukaryota > Viridiplantae > Streptophyta > Magnoliopsida > Malpighiales > Salicaceae > Populus > Populus nigra. Next base: position 11,863,191 of record NC_084861.1, on the reverse strand, counting down.
CAAGAGCTTTCAAAGCTGCTTTCCTGGTGCGGTCATCTTTTGCAGCTTCCAGCATGAGCAACAACTCTTGAGCCCCACCTATCTCCACTATTTTCATCCTTCTTTCATCTAGAATCAAGAAGAAGAATAAGCAGCGCATACACGCGAGAATTTGTCAATAAAAAGGAAAAATCTTCAAACCACATCCCGCATGCCAAGCTAATTCAATCTAAACCAGACATCCGGTAGTTGACTACTTCACTATGGGTCACCACTTCTAAAAATCATGGAATTTCCTTCGTTTAAACCCAGCAAAAACACTCAATTACAATAGTCATGAGAAAAGAAGGGTCTAGTAGAAATATTCGATACAGATTTCAGAAGATGCAATCAGTGGATTTACAGGTACAAACCAATACATCACCAAATGCTTGAACTTTAATTACAAGAGATGAACAAAGGTCCACAATCACAACCCACATCAACTTAAAACAACCAGCTAGTAATTTACAGATAAGAACTCTTCCAGAGTAATAATTGAAAGAGGTGGTTACCATCAACGGCGAAACGGGCTAGTCTAGAAGCTCCACTTCTTTTAAAGAAGGGATCTTTAACGTGCAAAAGCGAAACCGACTGTCGCAACATATTATCTCCTGCAAAGAGGAAGCAAGCAAACAATGTCAAATCTATGAATATTGAAAACAAAGGCCAAACCAGCACTGTGTTTGGCATACCCATGTAAGGAAAGAACTGATAACCAACAAAGGCTGCGGTCCCGACAAAGATTGATTTCAGCAACCATCCAATTTTCCTCTCAGCATCTTCTTCAATGGATAGCTCATCTGCAAATTTAGAATTACCCATTAATACTTGTAACTAACTAACTAAATAATAATAATAAAAAAAAATTAACCATAACAAAAATGAGGGAGAGAAAGAAGACCTCTTTTACTGAATGGTGATGAGGATGATGAGAAGTGGCGAGATGGAACATTTCGAGGATTAAAACGGCACAAATACTGCACCACAGTATTAGAAAATAACGAAATAAATAGTTTGATTGACTGAACGACATGAGATTTGATTTTTTAAGAAGAAGGAAGGCATTACGTTCTTAAGCGCGCGCATGATGCTGCTGCTGCTAGTGGGTGTGAGAGACCTCTCCACTTCTCTCAATCAAAACCCAGGCACAGGCAGGTCCTCTCTGTGTTTTTTTCTTTTTTGCTGCCCACCGCGACCGCGTCTCACCTGGTTAAGTGAAATAAAAATAAAATATATTTGTATATATATGAAATGGCCTTGTAGAAGAGATTAATCGACTAAATCTAGCGATCATAATCCTACGGCGTCGTCTGCAGAACTTCAGATACTCCTTTTCAAGATAAATATTTTTTCTCTCGAAAGATTATTTGTTCTATACCTGAAGTTATTTATTCACTTTTGAATCAAATCAAGAGTAAAAACCGCAAAGCAGCAGCAGGTCATTTTCAGGATGTCATAAATCTCGTTGCCCTTTGAGGTGAAGTTCGAAGATATTTCAATCTCTTGTAATTTCTAGAATGCTCTTTAAATCCCACTTCTTTTTCCCTAAAAAGTTACAGATTATAGTTATTATTTTTTTCAGAAGAATAAAGAAGGGGGGGAAGGTTCCATCTTCACGATTGAAGGATAGTGAAAAGGAGAAAAAACCCTAGTTCCAATAGCGATGATGATGAGCAACCGTGGGGAATTATCATCCAACAGCTCAATCGCGCTTGGAAGGTATTGCAATGTGAAAAGAATAAATAAATAAATAACAAACTAAACTGCATTCTCTTGCTTCGATTATAAATAATCTATTTCTTCAATAAAAGGCAAACGCAGAACAATTTAACTTGGTACATGACTCTGTCTGAAAGTGAGTCAAAATTTGCTTGAAAGTAGTAATAAACTCAATAACATAGGCCAAAATCTTCAGTATCAGGATGTGAAGCTATCCCTTCATCTTCAAATGGTCGCTTTCTTCTCGTACTTTAATGCCATGAGGTACACCTAAGCCTCGGTAAAAGCTACCAAGGAATCCCTACCGATGAAACCACCACTCTCTACTTCCTGTCCAGAAATACGAAACAGATCAATTCAATAAGACATCGACATTTAATATAGGAAGCATAAAAACGTTGGAACAAAGAGCTTAAAAATTTTGCAAATAAAAGAAGTGGCAAACTCCATAATCTGTCAAGCAAGACAAGCCATATGATCTGTACTCTTTTGAAGAGTAATGGAGCCATATGATCTGTACTCTTTTGAAGAGTAATGGACAGTATGGAGCCTGCCGGGAAACAGGGAAAGACCAATCTGAGTAAGATATATAAAAGATGCACGTGCATTTGAGAAATCATAAGCTGCTCAAAATGCAATCCTGCAACTCATAAACCAACCTTTTGGTTTTGGTTTTGGCTGTTGGAACAACCAGTCCTCTTTTCTCCAGGCTTTTAAATCGATCCTTTACTAAGGTGCAGCAACCCTTTAATCAAAAACAAAAGGAGGAAAGATAATTTCCTTCAGTTTCCATTCAACCTTAAAGCAAATGAAAAATCTGATAAATAAACAGAGAACAACAGAAGAGAAAAATGAGATGACCTTTATTTTACGGAGGGATCCAGTAATCTCTTCAGATAACGGTACTTGAATAGGGGCAGGCTCAAATCTGAAATACCGGTTGCAATTAGTTTTGCAATGGTTGAGATTAATATACTCAGATAAAAGTGGAAATAGAGACACGAATCAATTTAATAAGAAACCTTAAACTTTCGAATTTTCTTGATTCCCAACTAAATAAAACGTTTCTTTAACATCTTAACATCTCCAACTTGAGTGAGTCCCGAAAAAACAAAATAAAGAAAGTTCACTGATCTATTTGCTCTCCCAACCAGCACTAGAATATAAAAATTTTAACATGAAACCATACATACTTGTGCCTTCCCAAGCGAGGTGGACGTGCCTTTAGTCTTTCTTGCTTAGATACTATTCTCCGGATGTTTCTCTTATGCTTCTCCTCATCCTCTTTCGCTATTTCTTGAATGATATCTGGCAAACTGAAATCAAGAAGCCAAAGTAAGAGTATATCCTTATGGGAATCTATCTCACTTGAAAAGCACCTTTCTCAACATAAAAAAAAAAAACTGCTTTCCTACCTGTCAATTCCTTTGGAAAGTTTCTGTTTCTTCTTGACTTCTGCTTCTTTTTTCTCCTGCTCTTTACGCCTTGCTCTCTTATTCAATACAACTCGTGTCACCCTCTTTGTTTGAGTGGGCCTGCACAAAGGTCATTAAGACAGAAAGAAGTCGTGTGATTGAATATTGAGGATATTAGTAAAACCCACCCAATTTCTTAGCCCAAGGAAATTTAGAAAACAAAAGCAACAACAGGAGCCTCAATCAAAACTAGTTGGGTCAGCTATATGAATCCTTTCCCACCATTCAGCTCGATCATCCACATAAGAACAATTAGAGCAAAAGAAATCAAAATAAATTCAATTACGTCTAGCATGATAATTCAATTAAAGAAAGATTTTTTTTATTTACAATTATTTAATAATAATTGAACATAATCCTAGGCACCCCAATAATATAGATCCATGCCCGCATAATCTGTGTGAGCAAGATGTGATATGTACATATATCATACCAACCGTGGTCATATAAGGTTAAAATAAGCTGACCTTTGCTCTTGTGCAGAATCCTCATTCTCATTCAAGACCTCTTCATCGGTGTCATCACCATCACCATCATTCCCATTATCCGCATCAAGAAAGTACATCTGACAAATTGTGTATATTTTAAGAGAAGGCACACAAAATACAAAAGTGCAACATTTTCACGCGCAATGTTCACAGTGAACAATAGAAGCAAATAGAACACGAGATACTTACATCTTCTTCATCAATTACTTGTCCAGGAACAGTTAAAGGGACAGGCTGAGGTCCCAGCTCATTTTGATAAACTTTCTGCATTTCTGTTGCAACAGCTTGAGCCAAAGAATCCTGGATTGAATTCAAAGAAATACAGCATTTGAATTTGGAAGGTTCAACATAGGAAATACATGTGATCACTAATGCAGATCAAATTACCTGATGAGCTTCAAATGAAGGATTGAATGAGCATCCTGGAGGCTCAACTTCCACAGCTGGAATAACTGAAGGTTTGGATATCTGTCATCAATCAGATAACAGTAAGGCCTCATAAAAAGGAAAAATCCAGACAGTGCCAATATCAAATCGAGTACTGCTTATGTGTTTCTACATTTCTAAGGAGCAAAATGGGATCCACTAGCATCAAATTCATAGAAAGACGCCGTTGTACACAGTGAAGCAGCACAGTACATGCATTCCTTCTCAAATCATATGTCACAGGAAATATGTGGCAGTGGCAAATCAACAGGCATGCATAAAAGCCAATCACACAGGAAGTTAAATCATAAAAAGCATTAGGTACCTTTCTAGCTATGCCATCGCATTCGCCTGCAAGAGTGTCGGAAAGAACCAAGCACAAAAGTCATTATTTCCAAATGCCAAACTGACAGAAAAACAGGAAAAAAAAGAAAAGCCAAACCAGGTCATTACAAATCACCTTCTTTTTCCCATATATCAGCCATCTCTGAACCCGAAACAGCACCATCCTAGAACAAAGAAATACAAACACAATCAATCCCACACTATCCATAAGAGCATAAAATCATAACAACTCTATCCTCGCGCACCTTGGAACCATCTTGAGTCGCATCTTTTGCTTCAGAATCTTTCTTATTCTTATTATTTTTCTTGCATCTCTTCAGCGAAGATGATGGCACCACTTGAACAAAAGGGTTTTTATGCAGCACACTGTCGCAACGAAGCACTTTCTCCCTGTGTTTCTCAATTTTCCGCTTCACAGAAAGATCTGTGAACAACAAAAGGCAGAGATTAGGGACAAAACAAGCAATCAATAATTAAACAGAACAATAACAGGATAGGGAAACGCCCTTGAATTAAAAAAGGAGCAAAGACATTGACGAATAACAGCATGAGTTGGGATTTAGTGGTGAAATTCAACAATCAAAATTGGAAACCGTTAAGCAATGAGTCTGGTTATCAGATCACGGAGAAGGATAAAAAGCGAACCTTTGGATTTGTCGACGAAGAAGAGGGAGTCGGTTTCGACATGGGCAAGAGAGCCGCCAGTAAGAGCGTCTTTTGTTGATTTCTCGAAGAAATTATCGATGTCTTCTGTGCTAATGTTCGCTCTCCATGCTTTCTTTCCTTTTCTTGAGGTTTTTGCTTTCTTCCCCATCTCTCTCTAGTTCCTAACACTCTCTGTGTGTGGCCGTGCTTGTATTTGTGCTTTGGCTTCCACCCGTCTTTGCTTGGGCAGATGAAAGGGAGGCGGATTTGCAAAATATGGACAGTGCCGTTTATATACCTAACCTGCTTGAAACGACGTCGTTTCTTAGTGGACAGAACGACGACGTCTTATGCGTGCTTCTTGTTCCTGGAAGAATGCTATTTCAACCCCCTTTCTTTTTCCTAATTAACTCTTTTTTTTTTTATTCCTTTTGATTTTTATCTAATTTATTTTTGATTTGAGGGTTAATCTATTCTCACTTTAGTTTTCAACCTTCAAATTAAAATTTTTATTTCATTTGTTGTCAACTGGTTGAATCTGACAGCAGGTGATCTACACCTATGTAATTTAACCATATGATCAGCCAATATGACGCATTTACCCAAAAAAAAAAATATATCAAAACTGAATTGGAAATTAGTGTTGTCAAGCTAGAAAAGAGTACAAGTCATTAATTACCACAGCAATATCTTCTTCTTTTTATCTTAATAATAAAAATATTTTCAAATCAATTTTGCATGCTGAAACTAAAATATTTTTCAGTTAGATTTTATAAAAATTGATGCATTTATAAAAAGAAATAAATCACATGATTTACTTAATAATTTTCATATGTTAGTTAAATCCCTGATTCCGGCTCGCTTGAGAACAGAATGTTGTAATTCTGAATACTCCTACTACCTAAGGAACCTCTCGTAGACAAGGCCCAAATACCGAATGTTGCAGAGGAAGGGCCTAAAACACTAACAATTAAAGCCTTCCTAAAGGCCCATACGAACAACAAAGTACAGCCCCCAGAAATTGTGAGTTTCTGATGAATGATGATGATATTATGACATATATAGCTGGGTCCTCGATCCCCGCTACAAGTATTCAACCAAGTAATAGCTGGCCACGCTAATCTGATTTTGTTTTGATATACAAACAGTTCCCTTTGATACACAGTTCTTTATACAAAAAATTATATTACTTCAGAAGATAGAGACTGCTGCATGGCTAACTGATCAGTAGCTTCCATGGAGTTGCTTAAGTGTCAATTAGGCTCACTTGCAGATAGTGCCATACTGTATTTGTGCTTGAGGTAAGCTCTGATGAAGGGATCCAATTCGCCATCCATTACAGAAGCAATATCTGATGTCTCATGTCCTGTCCGGACGTCTTTGACGAGTTTGTATGGATGGAATACATAGTTTCTTATCTGTTGGCCCCATTCTGCCTTCACTGCATCTCCCCTTATTTGCTTGATTTCGGATGCTCGTTGTTCTTCAGCTATGACCAATAGTTTCGCTTTTAACCGGCTTAGAGCCTTGATCTTGTTTGATAGCTGGGATCTCTCTTCTGCAACGCAGCAAGGAAACGCCATCAGTTTTGGAATTGTACAGCACTACAAAAACAAGAAATTCTATTTGACAAAGAAGCCTGTCAGCACTGCAAAGTTCAAATGGAAAATTTGATACCCAAATGAAAGAGAAATTGCATTGCTAGAGTGGCATACAGATCAGCATTCTAACTCTAACCAGTGAAAACTTCTCTTCTCAATCAGTAACGAGGTCTATTGACTCTCCCTCTCAAACCTTTATTTTACACGCTACTGGGATGCTTCTCCGTGTGCTCCCGCTCCCCCTTCCCCACCCCCTGTCTTCCCAACTGATTTAGCACCTTAAGCTAGTGGGAGGTGATGAGGTGTACACTGCATCTCACGGCTGAATATTTATGTTCACAACTTGGGAACTTTGAGCGTTTGCTTTTTTCTTAATAAACCAATTCCACTACTTCCCTTCAAGGTCACAACTTTTTAAGAGAGAACCAACAAAAGAATTTAGGGGCACAACCACACCTGTGCAGCGAACGGTTACACCGGTGGGAATGTGAGTTATCCTGACAGCAGTTTCAACCTTGTTTACATTCTGCCCTCCTTTCCCACCTGCCCTTGAAGTACTAATTTCCAGGTCCTCCTCAGGTAGTTCCACGTCCATCGACTCTTCAGGAAGTAGAGGCATGACTTCAACACCAGAAAAACTGGTCTGCACTTAAAACTGCATGTTAGAACATACACGTGGATCATTAAAAGAAAGGAAGAACCAAATTCCATTCGGAATTTTCTTATATCACCGACTTTTCTCAATCAATATATCATCCTAAATTTCATTTTATCTCCTTGTACAGATCCTGAAATTTCAATTGCTAATCTTTCATCCGCTTCCAATGATGTCTGGAGTTACCAACAAAACTATTCAAGATTTGGTATAAATCATGGAAAGCATGCATAAAGCACAAGACCATGACTGCAAGAGAAACTAATAGAACATTTTGATCATGTTTTGAAAACCATGAGAACATGAAACTGCTTGTTAATCACATCGCCAGGGTACATTGATAATGCTTTCTAATATACATTAGCGGAACTCCAGAATATGAGAGAAACTCATTTTTTAGGTCAATGCCATGTCTACACGGCATGACTTCACACTTATGTTCAACTGATAACTAGATAACCTATGCCATGAGAAACATGACAAGTATAAGTGGAAAAAGGTGTGGTGACTCAAATTCAATTTTCATCTACATGCCATTTAATGAGTTTTTCCCTTTAAAACCAGGCAATGTAACTAATTGAAGGTAGAGTTGAGATGCAATCAGAAAATAGCCATCACCGCATCTAAGTCATGAACTTATAGGGTACGTTTGTTTTGCAGAAAGGAAAACATTTTCCTAAGGGAAATATTTTCATGCAAAATAATGAGTTATTTTCCATTATTCGAATGAATCAAGAAAAATATTTTCTAACAAAATAAGCTATTTTTCATTTATGGTTTTTGAATGATGGTGATAAGACTAGAAAACTTGAACTTGCAATATTAGTGATAAAATGGTGGTGGTGGTAATGATAGTTATGGTAAACTTAATGACGGTTACGGTTATAATATTTGTGATAGTAATATTATTGGCGATAATGGCGGGTGTCATAGAACAATGGATGTTATAGGAGTGATGATAATAGCAATAATGGTGAAATAATGGTTACTTTAATAACAAAACAAAGTGGTTGGTGGTGGAGTCGACAACAACGGTGGTGGTGGTTGTTATTGTATTGTTGTTAGAAGGTTATTGTATTGTTGTTAGAAGGTTATTGTGAGATGGTGATGAAATAATGATTACATTTATAATAAGATGATGGCTAGTGGCAGTGTGGTTGTGGCGGTGGTTGTTGTGGTGGCGGTGATAGAGGGTTGTGGTGGGATGATTACAAAATGGTGTTTACAGTAGTAATAGGATGGCAGTTGCAGGGTTCGGTGGCAGGCAAATATCTTGAGTTGACAGTGCAAAGAAAAATATTTTCCCCTCCTTGAGAAGGTTAAAATATTTTCCTTTGATTGGCACTATTCAAGAGTTCAATGGAAAGTATTTTCTGTTCTATTTCCCACTAAAAAATGGAGGAAAATATTTTCCATGCCCCCAAGTTCATCATTCTCTTGAAGAAAAAAAATTTGAAGTTACCTGACGAAGACCTTTGGAATTAAAAGGAGATTGCCGCACGATTCTGTGTGTTCCCTTCTCCCCAGACAGGTAGCCATAAGCATAACGGCCTTCAACTTCAACTGTGGCTGATTTAATCCCAGCTTCCTCTCCTGGTGAACTTTCAACCACCTTTGTCTTGTATCGTTGTTTCTCTCCCCATCTCACATACATCCTGAGAAGCATGTCAGCCCAGTCCTACACTGGAAATGATGAGAGAATTTTACACAAGAAAAAGCAATAATATGCATTGATGTTCAATAATCTTTAGAACCCAGCGCCTTCCCGGCACATCCCAGTTTCAACCTGGGACACACCTCTTCGGATATTGGAGCTGTCACGGATAATAGCAATTTTGAAGTAGATGAATTTGGACTCCATTCAATCCAGCATAAAGAAAACAACAACATTTCAATCTGACTGATCTGAAGAGAGAAAACTCCATGTTTTACCATTGCCTTTTACATGCAATGGCTCGTTACCTGTGCGTCTGTACCGCCAGCACCAGCTGTGATGGATAGAACAGCACCTTCTTTATCATAAGGACCAGAAAGAAGTTGAGTCAACTCATACTTATCCAATGCCTTATTTAATTCTTTAATGATCCCAGTTGCCTCTTCTAGAAATCCAGCATCTGTGGAGTCCATCTCCTCTGTTAATTTAACTATAGTTTCAGCCTCTTCAACCTGCACCAATGAGATGTGCATATAACACCATATCCAGAAACATTTAAGGCCAAATCAACTTTTCAGTCATTGGCATGTCACTTTTTATTAAATTTCAACTATATCTATATATAAAAAAAACATCTCATCTTAGAATCCAGATACAACAATTAGAACCCCCATTTTTCCCAAATATAATGCTACACTTGATAACGTCATATAATAAACATACAAGCATATCAATGACACTCAACAGAACCAACTAGTTGAGACGCTATTTTTCAGAAAAAAGTTTGTAGCAAACTATTCTTCTTACGAATTCCCATCACCAACACAATCTATTTTTAAATAGCTAGTATTCCCTCATTTAGGTAGTTCTTCACACACAATCTAAACTCCAGTTTATTGGCCTGCATCAACTACATAGATTACAAAAAAACACGTAAACCCCAACAAGGCTCATTCTGTTGGTGACAAAACAACGACATAACAAGTCTAGGAAAGTATTTATTTACTCACAAATTATACATGCATATCTTATCTTTACTCGTCACAATTATCAACACCAGACCTTTTTAATCAAATTATTGAAACATATATTCATTAGATCAAATGTTAAATCATAATATATCTACAATCTACACATACTTGTAATGTTTTTTCCCCTCAAAAGGGACTGCTAGTGAGTTACACATTTAGGGGACAGCTACTATTGAACAACTCAGTGCTTAGAGAACAACTTTTCAACACATTTGATTTTCCCCAACACAAATAGCCAAAGTCAATTATGTGAAAAGATGCATTACTTGTTATTCTCGTGGGAAAATGTACTTCATATCTCACCAACGTTTACTTAATTAATGACCAATCTGTATTCTTAACTGAGTGGCAATAATGGAAAAGCAACTGTGACGCTATCCAAAAGAAAAGATTTGGACCTTGGTTTTGAATTCTGTAAGCAACTTTATCTTATCTTTCACATCGGTCAGGGCCAGCAGGGTTTCTTGAGCTTTAGCACGGTCATCCCAAAGGGAGCTATCAGCTGCTTTAGATTCCAAATCTGCAAGTTCTTGTTCTAATAGATGCAGACCGGAAGAAGCTCTCATCTCTTCAACACGCTGTGAGGCAGTTTCGACATCCTTCCTTAAGCTATAGAAATCTGTTAGAAATATTAACATTGTAAACAGACATTTTGATGGGCCTCTTAATAAATCACACAAGATAAAGTCCTATTGTTATTTCATGATATATGTTAAAATGGCAGTAGCAAGTTAGTTTGAAGCTCTGTCGCTTCCAAGTGCCACTTTACTCTAGATTTTCTCAGAAACGGTGGCTAAGAATCATTGGAAATTGGATATTGCAAGTGACAAGGTCACAAGACTACTGCTAGTATATGCTCAAGTATAATAATTTTACCAAATGCATCACCATGTTTGTCCTCGCTAATTGTAAAACCAATGGATAAAGAATCAACAAAGACACGCAGGGAAAATATTGAAGAAAAGTTATCAATTTCAATGCCCTATAATAGAACAACCATACCATAAGAACATATTATGCATTTTCTCCTATATTCTAAACTTAAAAGCAAAAATAACTGGCTTGAAATGATCATAAAAAACCTTGCATTGCCCATTCTCTGGTATCCGTATCCGTATCAGTTCCAACACTCAACTGGCTGTCTGGTGTGGCATATATAACTACATCCAAACCATACAAATATCAATTAAAAAAAGCACTAAACATTACCAGAATCAGTGATTTAAAAACCATCACACTGTATCGCACTACACAATACAAACATGATAGTAAATAAAACCCATTAAAATTCAGAGCAAATTAAACAACCCCACGAAACCAGAACTTAAATAGAGAAATGAAGACCACTAAGAATAAGAAACACACAGAGTGAAAAATGTATTGAAATTAACGTACCAGAAGAAAAGGAGCGAGAAGAGGTAGAGAATAGTGAAGAGAGCAATGGAAACATGGTAGAGTTAGAAGGAGAAAAGGAGGCCTTGTGTTGAAACAAAAATGAAGGTCTTGATGGTGGTGCTAAAAGCACAGTAGCACTGGAGCTACTGCATAAATTGCGAACTAGAATGCCCTCCATGCCACCTCAATTCAGACCAGCTTTTATAACTATCAACAGTCTGTTGAGAACCGAATGGCTCTCTCTCTCTCTCTCTCGATGCTTGTGGCTCAATCCTGTTTTCTTACTTCTGTTTCAGTTTCAAGAGGATAAGACAAGTGCCTTTCAATTAAATCTCTTTATTCACAATTAAGCAATTTCACCCTAATAACAAGATGTGCCATTTTTTTTATTAATATTGTAATAAATTTAATTTGGATTTTTTCAGTAAAAAAAAATATAATTTAACATCCTGAAAATAAATAAGAATTTTGGTTAATAAGTATTTTTTTTTCATTGATTTCATCAGGGTAACATTCATTAAAATTTAATAGTTTCAGGATAATACTGTTTAGTTTTAAACGTTAAGGACTTTAGTTTTTTCTTCTGTTGAAATCATCAAATCTTGGGCTGCGCCGAGGGAGTTAAAGCCCACGTAATAGAAGCCCGATAACAAGAATAAATGCCTAAAAGCCCATCCAAGAAACAGGCTCGTATAAAAAAAACAAAACAATTGGATCGGATTGGGGATCAGTGAGATGATGTCTGCTGATAATCTTTTTCATTGAGAAGTTCGATGCATCCTATGTTTTTTTTTATATATATAATTTTGGATGTTTGGTTCAATTTACACCCATCTTCTTGATTATAAAGATAATAATCAGGTAATTTCTCAGTTATCCTAAAATTTATATTACAAGTGATAGCTTTTATAATCAAATAAATTAAAATTATTTATAAATAAAGATATTTCAAAGTATTGTGAAAATGAGGGGCAAGCAAGCAATTCATGAAACTATCTAAAAAAAAACGAAGAACAATCTCAATGCATTAAAAATCGGCAAGTTGAAACAATACTGAACCTGACCGTGTATCAAACCAATCAACAACCCAGGTGCAAAATGTTTTTTTTTTAAGAAATCACTTGAATATTTTTTTAAAATTTTAATATTAACACATTAAAATTATTAAAAAATATTTAAAAAATCAATTTAATATTTTTTTAAAAATAAAATGCATCAAAATACACCGAGTCCAAAATACTCAGGTAACGCGTGAAAAATGCAGCCTGGTCCTTGGAGGCAACCAAAAGCCAATTGATAAGAAGAAATGGCACGCTGCGCTCACCACGATGACTAGCTGAACGTTTTTTCTTTTCTTTTCTTTTCTTTTAAAAAACATAGCCATGATCTTGGCACATGGATTTCTGTTTTTTTTTCATTTTGTAGTCAGCCACGGTCACGATATATGGCTAATAAATTAGCAACATATGATTTTGATTCAGTAAGAAGATGAAAGGGAGAATTTGCTCATCTAGGCTAGCTATGAAAACGTGGAGTCAAGAATAACCGGCCATCTGCAATGGGAAAAAGCAAGAGTATATTGTTTTTTTTTTTAATGTTTTTTTTTTTCTGGTTAGAAGAGCTATGTATATTGTTGAAAAACAAGAATGGAAGATGGCTTTCAGACTGCACACCTTCGCTCTGTCGACTCAAGCACTGCATCATCCTCCTTGTTCGAGTCTTCACCTCCAGGGACACTCGGTCGGGTCTAATTTTGTTTTCTCCTTCTCTTTGTTCCCCACTCAGGTTGCACCAAAAAAGGAGAGACAAAAAGAGAGCACTACTGGATCCACAAGAGCTCAACCCGCATGCTGATTCGGAGAAATACAGACGGAACATATGAAGATTTACATAAAAAAGAAAAACGTTTTTTCCTTTCATTATCATCCATGAAATCATACGAAAGATTGATGAGAGGTTACGGAATATAAATACAAAATACAAGCAAACAGGTCCAGTGCCAACGCATCTTCCAAAGCACGACCCACAATAGCTTCCAGCACAACCATTCACTTTGGATACCAGCATACATTATAAACATGAACACAGAGCAAGGGCTATACAAATACCAAAACACTTTGAAATAGAAATAGCATTAATGCAATGTTTCTTTTAAGCTGGCTGCTTTCATGACGAGAGAAGGCATCATGCATCACTCGAAAATCTCTTTGTAAAGTTTTTTACTTTAATTTCTACATGCATTAACTTTTGCTAACAAAAAATATACAAAATCCTCCAGCTATACCAAAGCAGATATCCAGCTTGATACGAACTTCAAAATTTCCAAAGTAGACAAGATTTACTCAACTTTGCTTGCGGTACTAGTCGCTAAATTACTTTCCTTCAGGGCCATCAAGACTTCTTTTGAAGCTAGTTTTTTGGCTGTCTTTTTATCTGCAACTGTAGCTGTATGTTTAAATATCAGACCATTAGCTTCAACCTCTATTGTGACAGAAGCATTCCTGCCGTTCCGAGAAACAATGGGTTTCTTGTAATCAAAGTGTTGCCTCTGACATAATTCAATCAATTCCCTAACAGGTTGCAATCTTAATGTCTCGGGAGTAATTAAAGGCTCCAAAAGTGGCCTTATACTTTCAAAGACTACCTCCTTGTTGTATCCTGAATCAACAAGAATAGCCCCAGCTAACGACTCTATAACATCTCCAAGTACCTGTTAGGATTTTGGTGAAAAGGTGAAACCAAAGCTTTAATTTTTTTAGCTGCTCGTTTATTTTTTTCATTCTTGAATAGAGTAATAACGCTGAATTCTGAATGTAAAAAAATAACTAACTAGCAGTTACATAATCAGACAAAGTTTCCAAACATAGGCAGGTGGGGGGTTCTTCCATGCCAGGCATCTTCCTCGATTTCACTTGTTAACAAGTCAAGATGATGTAAGCATTAACTGATCAGTAAATCATGGGCACAAGTGAACTACATTTAGGCTTCGTCAAGGAACCTCACTTGTCCACTCTCCACACTTGTGCTCAAATAACATAATCAACAATATATAGAGCAAAAAACAAAACCAAAGAATTTTGCAGGAAACGTATTTCACTTAAATGTGTTTAGCACTAACCTTGGGAAAAGCTGTCTCGGATTCCCATCCAAAAGTTGATTCTAAAGAAAATTCCTGAATTTTTGTTACAGTGGCGACGATATGCTTGTGAAGGTCATGAGAGGCATGAAGAATGTGTCTGTCCAAGCCTACCTTAACAGCAGATTGTGCATAACAGTCATTGTTTACAGAAGCAGACCTCAAGTCAGTTAACAGTCCTGGTGACATCCCAGGATATTCCTTGTACATATGCAAAGTGATGAGATAATCCAGCACTGCGTCTCCAAGAAATTCCAGTCGCTGAACAGCAGTTGATCATGTTGAAGTTAGGATCACCACAAACCAGCTTTTACAAAAAGGATTACAGAAACTGAAGCCATCTTTGGAAAGAGAAAATGCCTGTGTTTGTGTGTTTTGTAGTGTTACATCACCGATATTTTCATAAACAGCATAAATGTTATCAAGTTGTGGATAAATTTACCTGATAACATCTTGGGATCTCAGGAAGCATGTAAGAACCATGGGTCAATGCTTCTACTAAGAGAGAAGGGTCATTGAATGAATAGTTTAACAGTGATTCTAAGTAGCGGACATTAACAAACTTCTCTGCCTGCAATTGGATTTGCCTCTCATATGGTGTATTCATGAAATCCACCTTTATACCAATCCAATCCATAAATAATAAGGCTGTCACTTCACCGCCTGTACTGAGGTATGCACCAATGAGTGCCTCGACAACATCAGCAATTGTTTTACTTTTTACCTTTCTTCTTCCTCTGATGTAAATTTTCCTGCCCTCAGAAAGTGGCTCCTCGCTTAAAAAGTCACTACCCAACTTGCTACCAGGAATTATCCAGAGTTTTGGATCGAAAGATTCATTGCGGATAAATCCCTACAGTTCAATCAAATGAAACATGTGATATTTTTTCTCAGCACTAAATATTTTATATTGGTAAAGCAAACACAATGAACTTTTTTTTCCAAAGGAATGACTACCTGAAGTTTGTGGTTACATCCTCTTCTGCAAAGTGCAGCATTAGAAATAATTTTGTCCTTCTTAAAACTAAGAAGGCCCTCGTGATGATTTTGATAAATTTTAAATAGCTGCTGGCTTGCAGCATATTTAAGAAAAGAATCTCCTAGAGTTTCTAATGATTCCAAATTAAAATTCTCTTGGCATTTATTTGTAGTAAGTGCTTCCAATACCTACCATATAATAAAGTTTGGTTAATACAAGTCCAAAAAAACATTTTGCATCAGCAGAGTCAAGGTTCGGAAAAATAAATTACCTTCATGGATGGAATATTAACATTTCGCAGATAATGATCTGAATGCATCTTCTTTAAGTTGACAGCAATGAGCAGAGACTCAAGTCGATGCATTATTGATGGGATAAATGTATAAGAATAAAGAGTACTGATTGATATTGGAGATAAAATTATTTCACAAAGTTCAGGAGGCAACTCTACATGTGTATTCTTCGATGCTGTTGCCCAAAAAACAAATATCATCAATAATGTAACTACAGAATAATTATTGAACATTATGTAAAAAACTGATAAAAAAAAAAGAGGTCCTGATACCATATCCAGATGGCCTAAACTGGTAACCCAACTTCCTCTTGATTTATTTGGTAGAATGAAAGACAAAAGATAGATAGCACTAGATTTTGGAAATTTCTAGATTACCTAAGAATGCATGACTAGCCCAGTTAAATGCTGGTTATCAGTTGTCCCAGTTTTATTAATTCATTACACTAGCCTACTTCTGTGTTAAATTGACAGAATATTCTTTAGCTAAAAAATATTTTAAGTGAGTGTTGTTTCTATTAATTTTACATTCTTCAGAAAAAAAGGCAAAGGCTGTCAATTTCTTATTGTGATACTATTCATGTGATAAAGGAAGCAGGCAAGTAGTCAAAACATACACAATCCAAATAAATGGACCAAGCCTACATACCACAAATCAATCTGAATGAATACCCCATCCCATACCACAAATTAATCACATGCACTTTGCCCATAACAAGATAAGACAAAAAAAATAAAGACCTTTCTCCTTTTGTTTTCTGCATCTGTTAAGAAGATTGTGCACTGGAAAAATATGTTTCCCTTTAAGTAATGGTTCTCGATTGAAAAGCAATTGGATGCCATGCCTGAAATCAAGTGTGAGCTTCAGGTCACTCATTGGGCTACAAAAATACAATATATGTGACATAAAAATAACAGCAAAATTAAAATAGCATGATATAAGTGGATAATAAAAGAGCAATACCGCTTTGCAAAGTACTCTTTGTAAGTGATAGCCCCTCCATCTCCCATCTTTAAAAGCGAGTTTCCATTCAAATCCTCAAAAACACCCATGATGCAATAGATGTTACCATTGTGGGGGGTGCAGACCAAAGAATTCTGAAGCACACATGCGCAAACTGGACCACATTTGGTTTGGACAACATGAGCATTGCCATTCCGAGAACAGTTGAAGTGGTCCTCATTTTTATATGAGAACAACACAGAAATAATAGGTGTCCAGTTGATGGAAGGTTGTGAGCATGACCTGAAAGCAGGAAGTAGAAAATAGTCTATCTCGGCACCTGACCCTAAGTCTAATCCTTCTGAGACCTCTTTCAATTTATTTACACTATGATCCAAAAGAACTTTGAAAAGAGTAATCTGAAACCTCCTACATAAGAGGACCTGACAACCAAACAAAAAACAGAACAGTGGAAAATACAATACGTTATATAATTTTTCCATCACATATTACACCTATGACAAGAAAATAAGAAAACTAGAAGACATACCAGCACTTGTTCAAGATCAATATCTCCAATATACCTCAAGTTCACTGTCAATAAGCCCCTCTCAGCTTCTAAATCAAAACTCATGCTCCTTATGACATCAGATTCAAGTTCAGTCCTCAAGACAAGCACCACGTCATGGACAGGAATATCATAAGCAAAGTTCTGATTCAACTCAATTAAGTAGCAGTGGTACTTCGTCTTCAAATTTCGTGGACCTTGACTGACCAGCTCAGGTGGCAAATAAATGGGTTGTTCATCATCATACCTCTCATTCCCTATTCAATAAACAATTACAAAGATTAAAATATAGAAAGGGAACTGAAAAGATGGTTTACTGAAACGTATATATAGTACTCTGAAAGTGTAAAACACCCAAACCAATAATGGAAAGGTTGCAAATAGCAATTACCAACGTCTTCAGCAATAGCTTCTTCCATAACAATATCAGGAACAAGATTGTCTGTTAAAGCACCAGAAACATGAAGTTTCTTGCATGCTTCAAGGCATGCCTTCTGCTTCAAAGTTTTAATATTTCCCTGCACACAAATAGTGTGTACAGGAGAGCTTTTTGGAAGATGTAGTGTACAAGTCATTGTCTCCTTGTCTATAATACACCTGGGAGCTGGTTTAAAATACCTACAGAAATGACAACACCCCACCCCAAAAAACAAAGGGAGAGAGGATAAGCCATGGTTCGATACAAGCTTGTGACCAGCTCATCTGAAGATAAATTATTAAGAGCTTAGCTGTATTTTCACAATTAAGAGTACAGATGACTAACCCATCAGAAGGAAGACGTGAGCAATAAAAGTATATCAAACTAACACTTGAAGATAGACTGACAACTGCCCCGGTGCCCTCAACACGATAAAACTCATCATCCAACTCATCCAGCAAAGGTGAACAAGGAATGGATGCATGGCGTAGAGACTCCCTTCGCATTATGTCACCACTGGCCAGATAGTTCTCTAGTCGAGCATGTGTAGAAAAATCCCCTCTATGGTTATCAAAAAATAAGTGAAAGTGATCAAACACTAATGATCACAAAAACTCACAGTAAAATGTACAAAAGAATATGTTTACAAGTAGTCCTCATTGGTGATAGGTGTAATAAGAGTTACTGGGACACTACCTTCTCACCATTAATAAGTAGTCAGAATTCTGCATCCTAGCACGGCCTCGGGACTGTATAAAGCTGCTGACAGTGGCAGAAGGGTCAAATCTAATCACCAAGTTGCAACTTTGCACGTCTAATCCTTCCTCAAGAATTGATGTTGCAATGATGATGTTCACCTAGAAGCATGCCATTTGCTCATTTTCAGACAATATAATGAATATAATATTGTGGATCCAAGTAGGAAAATTATATACCATGCCTTTACGAAATTCTTCCACAATTTCGTTTTGAATTTTGCGTGTCTGGGATTGCAACCCTGAATTATTTCCTGCTATGTATTTGGTCTTCCAGCTGCCATGTTTAGGAAGCAACTTACTCAATAGAGATTCAAGGACAACGGCAGTAATGACCCTTTCCACAAAAACTATGCATCTTATTTCCTTTAAATCCCTGTAATTAAATACATGGAGGAAAAAAACACATCACCACAAGCTGATGTAAAAATGACCAAAATAGTAACATAAAACTTTATTTATTCACAACATGTTGTAAACATACAACAGTTTAATAAAATAGTCAACTTGTGCAGTCAAATTATCTCATGGGCATTTAGTTTAACTATTAAAGAGCAGCAGATCAACAGAACAGAACAAGCTCTTGTATAAACTTGGTAAAGACTCAAACCATGAAGTGCAACTTTGCATTTGTTTCAATCTTTTGTATACATATTAGAGCATTTCCAGTAGACTTCAGAGAATAAAATCATTATCAATCTTCTGTCAGAACTATAGACATAATTACAATGGATTCAGCTGCTCAAATATATCTGATGATAGTAAATGAGGATGTATATATAGTTATGCACCAACCTGTACTGAAGAAGTGACTCAACAAGGCAGAGAATCTTCGAAGTTAAAAGCCCAGCACCCAAATGGGCCTTAATGTTATCCCTAATGGAGCATTCCTGACCTAAATGTTCAATACAATAGAGAAAAAGAAAATGATAGAAAACTAAGAACAGAATCACAAGTTCATGTCTCCACAAATTCTTTCACCAAGATAGAAAAGGTACCAGCTGAAAAGCAATTAGAAATTGCCAACGAGGCATCCTGGCAAAAGTTTTTAACAATGGTCTCACCAGACACATCTAATTTACCCCCTGAAATAAAGTCCCCATCAGTATCACAGTGTGATAAGAACTGTGCAGCCTGTTTCATCAACATACATTAAACCATGTCAACTATACAGATACCATTGCAATGACAAGCAGAGCACGTGAAAGAATCCAGACTAAACAAATACCTGAAAAGCCAACCAAACACCAAGTTCTTCCAAACAAAACATCAAAGCTGAATGTACTTTTGATATTTTATTGCGTATAGATACTGCTGCGGACTCATTGAGATCCAATTGCTCAAGCATGTGTTCATGCTGAAAAAGCAGTAAATGGACTACCAATAAAATCATAGAAGCCATTGGCATCTATTCCAAACTTGAAAAAAAGAAAGTACACACCTTTGCTCTTAAATTCCCCAATTCTTTAAGTAAATAAGCAAATATACCATCAGGGATCTTCATGTGCTCATAAAATAAGAACTTTGGGGTTGAGAATGGTATAAATTCATCAAGCGCAGACTCGCTAACACATGTATATATCTTCAATACAAGAAAGTGGTATCATAAACAAATTATTAAAGAATAATAATAATAAAAAAAATCCACGAACAGAGTGATATGGAACATAACAGTCAAATAAAAGAACAACCAAATCTTGTAACGACTAAGTCTATGTGCAGAACACATATGAATGCAGTTCTATATCACCCATGCCAAGAAGCTAAAGCTGCGTAAGTATTCATGTATGGAACATAACAATCAAATAAAAGAACAACCAAATCTAGTAACGACTAAGTCTATGTGCAGAACACATATGAATGCAGTTCTATATCACCCATGCTAAGAAGCTAAGGCTGCATAAGTATTCATATATGGAACATAACAATTAAATAAATGAACAACCAAATCTAGTAACGACTACATCTATGAGCAGAGCACGTATGACTGCAGTTCTATATCACCCATGCTAAGAAGCTAAAGCTACTTTTGTGTTCTTATATTTCGAAGGTGGTATCATAAACAAATTATTGAAGAATAGAAAACAGATATGAATGGAGTGGTATGGAACATAGAAATCAAATGAAAGAACAACCAAATCTAGTAATGACTTGAAGTTTATGTGCAGAACATATATGAATGCAGTTCTCCATCACCGATGCTAAGAGGCCAAAGATACATAAGTGTTCATATATTTCAAAGGTGGTATCATAAGCAAATTATTGAAGAATAGAAAAAACACATGAACGGAGTGATATGGAACATAGCAATCAAATGAAAGAACAATTAAATCCAGTAATGACTTGAAGTTTATGTGCAGAACTTGTAGGAATGCAGTTCTACATCACCCATGCTAAGAAGCTGAAGCTGAAGCTACATAAGTGTTCTTAAAATTTCCTATGAGCCCAAATATATACCAAAAAAAAAAGAAGAAGGTGAAGTCCATGGGTTTTCTATATCAAATGGTAGGTTATGGGGTCCCCTCCTGCTCTTTCAGACCCAGCAACATGTAACGAACCATATGGCGTGTGCCCAGGACACAATTTTCAAAAACTTTTGAGCAAGGAATGGGAAATAACATGGATATTAGTTGAGTGCATTTGAAATGCACCATGTGGGTCATCTTAATCTTGCAGAAGGGACCCAAAAGCAAAAGGAGATAAAAGCTACATGAAAAAATCGAAATAGGAATATGAACAATCAATTCATTATCCAAATAAAAGATTATCAGTGCTGATAATAAAATTTGTACAGGAAAAAATAAAACAAAAAAATAAATGATTATCCAATGAAGGAGGATGCCAGAGAATTGATAATATGATGCGTCTTTTGGATGTTTTGCCCCAGTGAACAAAGTGCACCAAGAGAAAACACCACAACAAATGCACAAAAGCATCAAGTTACACGTTATAAAGGTTATTAAAACATCACTCCTTTACACTAAAATGTGTTAGTGGCCATGACCAGTTAATCTTTAACCATTATCTGATGCAAGACTTGTTTATAATGAATATTTTCAATAGCTATACAAGGATACAAGTTTTGAACAGACATGAAAAATGACTCCTTAAAAATGAATTTGGATTTCAGATCTAATAATCCATCAATTATTATGGCTAAAAAGCAAATAGAAAGAAACCTAGGTAAATATTTTTAACCAGAAGTGAGAAGCAACCTTTGAATTCATAATATCCTCAAGTTCACGAATCTGCTGCCAATAGTGTAATTCTGAGTTTGCACCTTTATCACAACACAAAAAAAAGGGTTCAATCTTATATAAATTTAGGAAGATAGTGTAAAATGTGAGTATCAAGCAAACATTATGATCTACTGCCAAAGCATACCCTTTGACTTTATGGGAGAAGCGGTCATCCCAAAAATCCTAGGAAGATCATGGTGACCAGACTTTAACTCACAATGAAAGAACTCCTGCACATCATTCAAAGTCATCAGAAAATTCACCATACAACATGGACTCCATGCAGAATCATTCATGGCTCTAAGTGAACATATAATGGTAACTTCATACATAATAGTTTTATAAATAACGTATGACACTTACAAAAAGAACAACATTTTGTGTCCAACAAAACTGCCCTTGGGACAGGCACCCAACATATCAGTAAGCAGGTGAGTTTTCCTTAAATCTATTCGTATTTATTTGAACATAGAACTTTCTTAACAACAACTAAGAAAGAAAATATTTTTGGTTCTTGAAGCAACCAGTAGAATTTATACAGATGCTTAAGAATTTGTGTATGTATCTAATTTATCAAATCTGACAATATTGCACATTTCTGCTATCAAATCCAAAAAGATCTTCACCATGAGCAAGATACATGCTACCATGAGTTCCCTTATTTTGAGAGTTTCAAAACAAGATATTTTTTAAAATTTATTTTTAATATATATATATATATATATATATATATATATATATATAATATGATGTTAATATACGCTGCTTGAAAGTCTACTTAAGCAGGGTTGATTTCTCATAACAAAACAAAAAAGAAAGAAAAAAAGAAAAGAACTTCTCCCTGAGATATCACATCAACTGTTGTTTCCATAAATCAAAAGTAAATCATTAGGAGGCAAAAGAATAAAAAGATGATGAGAGGTGGAAAGCAAAGGAGAGAGAGATAACTCACTGTCATGATGCATGCATAAGGGTGTTTGCCACTGGTATGATGACATTCATCAAAAATGATCACCTTGATCCATTCTAGCTTGATATAGCTATGCCTCAAGCCATTAAGCAAAATTTGAGGTGTCATAACAAGCACCTGTACATATCAATCAAATAATCAATGTCCATTGTGTAAGAAAATAAGCTGGTAACATTGGCAAACTGCATAAATTTGCAACCAAAAGGAAAAGAATCATTGTGAAGAAAATTAAAGAAATGGGTAAGCAGCAAACTGACAAACAGCTGAAAATGAAGTTCTCAAAGGTTAATTAATTTTATGTCAGCAAATATCAACATGTTATGCAGTTCCTCAAAGGGAACGCTTCTGCTTGATTTTATCAAAGAAGAACCAGAACGCAAGATACGATTCCAAAAAATAAAAAAGCCAGTTGAGGGCACACTTCATCAAAATATCTCAGGTTTAGAAGTAACAACACTGGAAAAACGGAAAAAAAAAAGGTCACTAAAACAAGAAAAGAAAAATAAAAGCTTTCAAAAACCAGGAAACAAAATTACATCAAAATAATTGTCTGCTATGATTAAAGAAAGGACAAACCACATCAACCACCAGCACCACTAGCATGCAAGTCACTAACCACTGTAAACAGATTTTGTTTTTTTCTTCACTATTTTGTGCTCTTTGAAGTTGGTTTTGATTGTTGAAGACCAAAGGTGAAACTCAAAACTTGAAAATAACAGACATGAAACTATCAGATGTAAATGATTACGGATAAAAACAGGAATAAAGAAAAAGACACGAATAGTAATGAAGCAGCTTCCCGCCCACTTACCTCATGTTTGTCTATTTCGTTCTTCCATGTAACAGCTTTCCAGAAGTCAACTCCCATTTCTCCCCAGTACATGCCCACTTTCAAATCAGTATGCATTTCCACAGCTCCAGCTTGCTAGTAATTATGGAGAACAACAGCAATATAAAAGAAAAATAAAGTCACATTTCTGAATTTCACCTTCAGTATTCGCATCTAACCACCTCAAAATTTAAAATTAACATTAAACTTGTGCAGGAAACCTCATTCACTGTCTTCTTTTTTAAATATATGGTGAAACTCTGGCTTCAATCTCAATTCACTTTCTAAAATTTCATTCTGTAATTCAAAAAGAAAGTACATCACACAAAATGTTTACTCTAGTATCCAAAAAAACCTGCAAATTTCATTATATTACTCTGGCGTTTTTAAACATTTGATGGAACTCTGGCTTTAATACCAATTTGCTAAGTTTCTATAATTGCATTTTGTAACTTTAAAAAATAATTGAGACTGCACACGAAGTTTTTACTTAAAAACCCCGCAAGTTCCATTACATTACGAAAGTTTGACTGCGAAATAGAATATTTTTTCAAATTCAGATTTAGCAACAGTATCAGGCATTTCCAAACACGTCTCCCATATGTAAAAAACAAGTAGATACATAAGGTAAGTTTTATTTGACCCGTAAGTTACAGACACATCCCATCTTCACCAGCAACCCCTAACATCTCCAATATTTAGTCCAATTATTATAAATTTCAGCAGCAGGGAAACGAAACCTGTAATTTGAATTGTTATGCTGTTGCTGAGTAAACAGATTAACACAAATTCCCAAAACATAGACACGCATATGCAGAAGAGAAAGGAGTGTAAAGTGGCATACTTGGCGAACCAGAACGACTTTAGGAACCAGGAAAACAGCAATAAAACGTGAAGGCTTGCGAAGAAGATAAGCGTAACTGCGGAGGAGCATGATGGCAATCAAAGTCTTTCCAGAACCAGTCTCCAAAAACACAATTGTGTTATGCTTTAGCGCCTTCTCCAAAGCCTCCAATTGATAACTGTTAAAAGAAAATGCAACCCAACACAGAAAATCATTAAAAAAAGAAAAACAGAATCTCTGTATAGAAATCACAAACTACATAAATAAAAGAATAATCAGTGACCCATTCATTGTTTGAAGAAAACAAAACCAAAACACCAAAACAGCTCCCCCCCTCACTTGAGGCGTTCTCTAAGCAACCAAACAGTGGGGAAGAAGAAATCAAGGAATCACCTTCTAGCAAATGGGAGAGGATCCGCAGGGAGTTGTTGGGTGGTATCTATATTCATGCTAACAGGCTCCATCACTGCTCAACGCAACTCAGAAGGCAACCAAAATTGATTAAAAAGAGAACCCGTCTCTTAAAAAAAAAACATGATCGAAATGAAAATCCAAACAAAATGACTAAACAAGAAGTAAGGAGGACCAAGACCCAAACAATAATATATATATATATATATATATATATATATATATATATATATATAAAAACATAAAACTCAACTCTCTGGCTCACTCACCAACTGATTAAGAAGGAAGAGCTAGATGATCGCTTCAAGTAAATACTAAATAGAGAGACTATAGAGACAGAAAAACTGTTAGTTAGCAATGCAATGCATTGCGATTGCAATTCTCCAAGTGGGTGTTATATAGAGACAACTTGAGAGCAAAGTGTTGCGGCAGTAAGTGAGTGAGTGAGGAGCGATGCTTTTCTGGTTTGGTTGCCTATGTGAGGAAGTAACTTCTCAAAGAAGGTGCCAGTCAATCAGTGTACTGCAGAGGACAGCAGACCCCCAAAAAAAAAAAAAAAACAAAAGGAGTGCAAGAAATTGAAATTAAAATAAGGGGCTACTTCAATGAAAATTGAATTTTTGCTTATTTATGGAAAATGTTTCAAGCAGACCCGGACATTGAGCCATGAAAGCAAGTGGCTGGCTTCGCATGTGTTGTTTTGGTTACCTAGTCAAGTAGTGGTAGTAGTTTGGTCAGGGACCTCGTGGCGCATACATTACGTGTCTCTGTCTCTCTCTACTCTCTACCGTCTGCTGCTGCCCGGATTTCGTTCTTTTGCGACGTTTTGGTGTTTCGGATATGCATGTACACGTCTCTTTAGGTGAATCCAGTTGTATTTTTCCCATTATTATGCTCCCCCTCGTAATCACCGCTTGGGATTTTACAATCTTACAATTTAATGCACTGCATATATGTTGAATATCACATCTACGATTCCGTCAGTCACAGATGATCTACTTCTAAACCAATGGATTTCTATTAGCTTTGCTTCTTAAACTGTCATGAGGCTTTGAATACACGAATATTAACCAGGATAATGATACGCGGCAAGTCTATTTGAAAATTAAATTGTTAGAAGAAAAAGGAAAGAAAACAAAATCACGTCAATTAATGGCATTCCTTTCTGGGCATGTCATCTGTATGACAACATGATTGTCCATGTCCACGGTCCGATACCTGAAAAACGAGGAAGTGCAAGCTCTGTAGACGCAACTTCGTTGCCCGTGATGGACTTCCTGATCGGCCAATATGGATTTTTGGGGTTGGTGTGTTGCGAGCAGCCACTGTATCTTCTTCAGCTTTGGCGGGCAAAGAGAATTGTAATAGAAAGTCTTCCTCGCGGTGGCCATGATGATGATGATGGAAAGGGTTCTGGTGAAAATCAAGCATGGGGGGTTTTAGGTATGTATTATGTGCATTGAATTTGCCTTTGCTTATAAGGAAATCAGAGATCTTACATTTTACTTGCCTTTTTTTGTGCTGGAATGTAGCTACCCTTTCTATGATCGTGAAACGAATTCATCCCAATCTCCAGAGGATGACCATTCCCGCGGTGAGATATAAAATTGAAACCTGTGATCATGAAGATACTTGATTCCTTTCTTATTCAGACATTGTTAATTTTCTGAAACTTGGAATTCATCATCAATCCATCAGCATTGATTGATTTTTGCACTTACCAGCTCTGGAATAGAAATCCAATTATCACCTGTCACTGTTTTTAATATAGTTGTGTATTGATAGATGTAAAAATATACACAGGAGGATGTTTGTTAGGCATGAATGTGAAATATTTTACAGTAAAACATTCCACGTATAAGTTTAGTATTTCACAGCATCTAGTAAATGTTGATGTGAATAATAAGACGAGGGTACGGGGATGAAGGGGAGTAGGTTGTTGGAACGGTGGCGGTGATGGTACGGCGGTCGTGGCAGTGAAGAGGCGGCGGCGGTTAAAACAGCACTGGATGATGTTATGAATCCATTAATATATACATAATATTTTACATAGCTCTGTAAACTAAAATGAAATCCAGTTAATTATAAAATAACTTGAACTGGCCAGTGCTGTGTTTCGTCCTGATAGCAAAGCAACAAATGTTCACAGTTCATGAATACCTCGTTATTAAATGAAGATCCATTTTTTATAGATTATAAATGTACTTATAAAACAAAAAAAAACAAAAAGAAAAAGAAAAAGGGAATACACACATCACCCGATCGAGACAAACAAACGCTTGACTTCCGCTGACATATTCGTGACAGAATTCACTCTCGTTCGGAAAAGAACTGCATCACCGGCACCATACTTGCGATCAACTACAGGGAATGCAAAACCCATCTTAAAAGTTCAATGCCCGAAACTTCAAACGAGCAAAAAAAATTCATTTTTTTATGATTTTGAAAGGATTTCAATAAGATATGGAAGATCAGATCGTGAAAACAAGTGATTAGAACCTTCTTTGTCGTTTTCTAAAATTTATTTTTTAAATATTTTAAAATTATTTTTACATGTTAATATTAAATTTAAATTTTTTAAGATAAAAATATTTATTATTTTAACCTATTTTTAAATAAAAATCACTTTAACAAATATAAATATTGTTACAATATGAAATACACTATAAGCCTAGTGATCTGGTTTTTTTTTCCTTCAAAAAAACTCAAGATCTTCCCATTAAAAAGACAAATTAAAAAACCAAAAGTTGGTTTTTTATTTTCTTTTTGGAGAAGTTCCATTACCTTTTTATTTATTTTTTTCCATCTCATTTTTTGCAATTTGCAATCACTGTTCTAGCGTTGTTTCAACCAAAAAAAATAATAATTCTTCCTGCAACTATGAGCCAGAATGACCTCAACCCCTTTTAAATTTGATTTTTGAGTATTTGTTTGTTTTTATATTTTAAAAGTGTACTTAAAAAATTAAAAAAATTTATTTTAAATTAAATTTTTTTATTTTTTTAATTATTTTAATATGTTAATGTTAAAAATAATTTTTTAAAAATAAAAATATTTTTTAAATAAAAAATATTTTAAAAAATAATTATATCCAACCCATAAAAAAAATCTATATGCCACATGTACAGGGACCAAAAACTTCTTTTCCTCGAATCTCCTTGGATTTAAACCTTCACAGTAGGATCAAGCATCTGTACCAGTAACTTGATAAGAGCATAGCACGGATCTGTCGGATCATTCTCGGCTTTTCCTGTACACTTTACGCTGGAAGATTTCTCAATCTTGTACTTCACATCTTTGAAAAGCCACTTGACGTTGTAATTCTTGTTAATTATAAATTATGTAATATAAATAAATATAATGTTAAATAAATATAATTTTAAAATTTAAAATATTTTTAAATAGTTAAAATTAAATAAATTTTTAATTTAAAAAAATTCAATTTAAATAAAATATCAAAATATTATAAGAGTAAAATATATTAACATAAATATTTTAAATATAAAGTTAGATCAATACTATCAAAACTAATAAAATCTAAAATATGCTTTATTTTGCTCAAATTCCTATAAGGTATAAACATGAAAAAAAAACAATATGAATATAAATTATATATATTAGTGATAAATCTAATTTTAAAAAATTAATATAATTGTTAATAAAAATAGCAATAATAATTTTCAATATTATTATTAATATCATTGTTATTGAAAACAGTAATGAAAATGAGCCTTTTATGCTTGGATGATTTAATTAATTAAATTGAACAAAGTTTAATTTGATGTCTTTTCAAGAGCGGAACAGAACATGTGGAATGAAACCGAAATTTTCCAGCTGAAATTTAGTCAAAAAATCTGAAACGGGCCGAGATTTAAAATAAAATAAAAATTATTCTGTTTTTTGAATTGGTATAGAATGTTTCGGTTATTCCGGACAATACAGAATAAAATTGACAAATTTAGTTAAAGATACCAAGAAAATGACCTCAACTAATTTATTTTAAAAAATCAAGATTATAAAATAAAATATTAATTATATTTAGCGCGAAATCAATTTTTGATGGATTGTTTCCCCAAAAATGCATCAACCAATATTGTTTCAGTGTATTTAACGCTACGGGCCTCGATCCAACACCCCCGAATTCATGGGCCTATTGAGCACAAGTGATGTAGGCCCATAAAATAGCACGGTAATATCACGGAATAAATGGAAAAACAAAAAGGAGCGGGGGTACGTATGGAAATGAAAAAAAAAGATAAAACTAGGGTTTAGAAACATTTCACCCGAACACACGTCTACTGCCGCCATCTAGTGCTGCTGCTCTCTGAGGCGTCTTCAGGAGAAGTGAGAGGAAGCGGACGATAAAACGCAAAAATGGTAAATTTGTTGTGATCTTGTTTTGCTTAATGTTTGTTTCTTTGCATATAATAAGAACTGCCTGGAAAACTGTCTCTGTCCATCGTTACAGATGTGTGTAGACTATTGCTGTTTTCAGTAGCCGCTATGGTGGCATCTCCTGCATCCGGGCTCTATTTGTATTACTTTCTTCTTACAAGCAGATTAGAAGTGCACTACTAATGTTTTTGCTTTGCTGTTGCTCGTAATACGATTTTGTTTGGTTTTGTGGTGATTATGTTGTATCAGTTAGACATTGGAAAATAAAAAAAAAATAGAGCTTAATCCATATGTCAGGGACTCTAGTTTTGATGGTTAACTAAGGAAATAAGTTTCAAATTTCGCTGACTTAAATGGATGTAACCATCTTTCTCAATTGTGGCAATTGATGGAGAATGGAATCGACTGTGTTCCTATTCTAGCAACTGTGTTCGAGGATGCCTTGCAGCGCCTGGGTTTTTTTTGGTTCAGCTAGAGATATCTTTGTTGTATGCCTAATGTTATAAAAGCTGGGGTTTTTTAGTTATTTACACAGCCAGATAGATGCATTTAACCTTGGTGTTTCTTTTTTTTTTTTTGTAGTGATGAATTTTTGAAATTATAAGCAACTTAATTGACAACAAGTTACACAAGCTGATAGCTAGACGTGCTGTTATAGTGGAAATTGGGTAGCAATCCCTTTTGATGTGGAATAAATTTTGGAAAAATTGATTCGTGTGGAACCATCTAAGATCTTATTATGTTTCCTGCTCTCTTGCGGGGAAAATGCTTTTCTTGTTTCTTTTACAACTGCTGATTCGGTACATTTGGTTTGTTTATTTTCCCATGGCATGAAATTGGTGCGCTCCCTGAATTTTATGAACGCTCTAATAGGTTTTAGTCTTCCTTTGTTACTAACAGCCAAAGCAGATACATGAAATCAAGGATTTTCTTCTCACAGCAAGAAGGAAGGATGCTCGTTCTGTTAAAATCAAGAGGAGAAGAGATGTGGTGAAGTTCAAGGTTCGATGCTCCAAGTATCTTTACACACTATGTGTGTTTGATCCTGAGAAGGCTGACAAGTTGAAGCAATCTCTTCCTCCAGGTATAGGGACATTCTGTCTTTAATTGCTGTGCTGTTTATATGTTGTGTCATTTTAGAATTACTCCACTTTGTTTTGATCGAAGGCAATCCATGTCAATAACCAATCATCTTTTACATGCGTTTTGCACCTCCAATGATCTAAACTACAAACATATACTGTTCGCTAGATATCAATTTGATTCCTTTTTTATTTTAATTAATAATATCTCTCTTGCTCGTGCTCAAGATTTTTGAGATAAAATTAAGAACCCAACAATTTGTTTACTCCCTTTCCCCCTTCTATTTGAATTATTAAATCCTTGAAAAGGATTGATTGTGTAGTCTGTGTGATTTATTTTAGGTGACTGCTCACTACTTGGTTCAAACGTTCTGTTTGTAGGTTTGAGTGTTCAGGAACTGTGAAGAAACAATCGAAGTGTTTCTGGGCCATTACTGAAGTCAAGGATCTAATATTTAGTCTTGTTTTTTTTATTGTGATTTTTGAGTAATTTTGTCTTGATTTAGTGACTTATCACTGAGATCTTATCCTATTCGTGGAGAGGCCTCTTCTTATAATACAAAGTGGTGGATTGGTAGAACCGCTTCTTGGAGAAAGTTTTTCACTAGTCATGTTCAATTTTTTTCATCTATTCTCTGAGCACGGGTGATCCAAATAAATTATTCTAGAGGCAAAAGCGTCAATGTTTGTAGGCCGTCTGACTCTCGCTGCTACAATTTCGGTTGAATCTGTCGCCTCTATTTAGGTTTTCGTAAGTTTCCACGAGTGTTAACAAAGTAAAAATCCATAAATCTAAAAATTCTCATATTTTGAGCTATGTATATTCTTGACTGTAAGTGAGGTTTCGTCAAGAAATAAGTAAATAATCGACGTGAAAACAAAATGTCATAGAAAATTCCCGAGCTGTGGAAACTCCAGAGGGATAGTCTGTGTTATAAGAGAATGCTCGAAGTCTTAAGCTGCTGATTTCAAGGCTGTCCTTGAGGGATCCTAAATATCGTCGAGCTGAGCAATTTTCTTTCCCGTTCCTATATGTAGTGTGACTGTCGTCTTCAAGACGTTGCCCTAGATATTTTGCAACATTCTAACAGGTCAGATTTTTTGAACAAGAAACTGGTTTTTACTTCTTAGTAATGACGAACATCATATGATATTATTAAAAACCATGCCGATCATAGTTCCCTTCCATACAAATCAATTTCCTTGAAAAACAAATTTTTTTATTTTATGAAAATTCACAGATAATGAACGAAAAATGGTCATAGAATTATAGAAAGGTCACTGAATCCTTTAAAATCTAGATTTCTGCCTCGTCATGCATCATTAATTACAAAGATTTATCAAATGAACCTTTTTCTATCAAAGGTCTATCCATGCTACCAAAGCTCTTGTGTAAGTTGACAGAGTAACGACGTCCAAGGTCAGAGATGGATTCAAAATCTAATATTAGGTGCCCGTGTACGAAGATTTTGGGGCAAGTGTTAGCCTAAATGCATTGGAGCTGTTTCTCTGAAGTTCTTGATGTCTTCAATCACCATATTATTTTTACACAGAAGATCACCAGTTAATAATACGCATCAATGTCATTTGGGTTTACTTTGTGAAGAGATACGGAGCGAATTGTGAAAATGAAATTTCAGACTTAAATTCAGCCGAGGATTTAGATGGAAGTGAATATCCATGTCTGGAGGAAATGAGTTAGTTTTTAGCAGTTGAAATCTTTCTTCATTTACAAGGGAAATGTATGCTATGCCACTACGTTTTTAATTCT
Source organism: Populus nigra (assembly GCF_951802175.1). NCBI lineage: Eukaryota > Viridiplantae > Streptophyta > Magnoliopsida > Malpighiales > Salicaceae > Populus > Populus nigra. Next base: position 11,831,104 of record NC_084861.1, on the reverse strand, counting down.
TATACTACCGAAGAAATCTGGTTACAACTAAGCCTGTAAACTTTTTTTCATGGCCACCAGGGACATTGAACAAGCCTCCTCCTCCTCCTCCTCATCGTCTTCTTCTTCCCATGAATGGAAATATGATGTCTTCCTTAATTTCAGAGGTAAAGACACCCGTAAGAATTTCACTGATCATTGTTATGCTGCTTTGCTGAGAAGAGGGATCACAGCCTTCAAAGATGACCGACAACTCCAGAGAGGAAATACTATCTCAACGCAAATCCTTCAAGCAATACAAGACTCGAGAGTTTTAGTTGACATCTTCTCGAGTAATTATGCCTCTTCAACTTGGTGTTTGGATGAGCTCGTTCAGATTTCTGAATGCTTGACGGGTCAGACACAAACTGTAGTACCAGTTTTCTACAGAGTAGATCCTTCTGAAGTCCGGAAACAAACAGGGAGGTTCCGAACTGAGCATGAAGAAGTTTCTAGGCAGAATTCGGAGAAGGTGCATAGATGGAGAACTGCAACTGACAGAAGTGGCCAATCTCTCTGGATGGCATTTGCAGGATAGGTACCTTGTTCACCTTGCTTCGTTTTCCACTTTCACAAAATTTTCCTTTGACAATCAATCATTAAAGCTGTTCTTTTACCCTAAATTAACATCGTCCCGTAGATTAAGGGAACTCTTTGTTCTTTGACTTCAGTTTTTTTCTTAACATGTGGGCTTTGAACGTATTGCACATGTTTATTTCATTTTTTCAACTGCTTTTGCCTACTTCTTCCGAATTTATTCCAAAAAAAAAAAAGGAACTGTGATATTCAATGCCTTTTTCTTCTGAATTCAAGGTATGAGGAAGATTGAATTCAAGTGTTAGATTGTAGTTCTAAGTGTTAGGGATCAAAGTGAAAATAACCTGAGACTTTGAGGACCAAAGTGTAAAAAACTGAAGGTTGAAAATGTGTCTTTCCAAACTTGTGTTTTAGAACAACTCGCTGAGGCTTCAAGAAGCTGTGTTAAAGAAACAAAAAAGAACTAGCATCCGGTTGAGGCTAGGTTGTTTTTAGTATTAAAATTGAAAAGTATTTTTTAAAAAATTTAAAATGTTTTATTTTATTTTAAATTAATATATTTTTAATATTTTCATATAATTTTGATATATTGATATAAAAAATAATTTTAAAAAAATAAAAAAATATATTATTTTAATATATTTTAAAATAAAAAACATTTTAAAAAATAACTGTTATCACACTTAAATGTAATATCTTTGTTATTTCACCAAAAAATGATGAATTTTTCTTTTCTTTTCTTATTTTGATGCAATAGTTTTAGTCTATTAATATTGGTAATTTGTTTTTAGGTAAATTACGATAGTCTGCTTGAGATATTATAAAATTACAAAAATCTCTCAAAAAATTGGATATTTGATTAAAAATAACCTTTTCCACGTCTAAGAAAATATTGCTGAAGCCATCTTCTACACCCAAAAATGCCCCTGGCTAATTGTGATTTTAAAAAAGATAGTTAGATTAAAAACTTGTAAAATTAAAGAAAGAATATAGAAAAAAGGACGTCATTTTTTTAGTACATAGATGCTATCAATTTCAATGCATTAATTTTGGCCAACTTTATTTTGCGTTTTTTTTTATATATGTTCTTTCTCTAATTTTTAAAGTTTATTAATTTAATTATTTTTTAAAATAGTGATTAAGGAATGGTTTATATATATATACAAGGAGGTTTATGTCAAATTTTTAAATGATATATAATTTCAGAATACGTAAAGTAAAGTAGTTATTGTGACTATGTTTTCAATCTATACGATGAGCTTATTCGATGTTTTTTTGGTACAATGTTTCTGTTTTATTTTATTTTCCAGTAAAAGTCTGAATATTATATTCAATTAAATTCATATATCTTTACAATAAACGAGGCTGGTTACAAATTAAAACTCAAGGATTAGAAACACCACAATTATGAAAAGATACTTGAAAATTTTAATTTTTATTTATTTATGTCTCTACTTATAAAAAAAAAACTATTAAAGCATTTATATATATATATATATATATATATATATAAATCCCTATAAATATTGAATAAAAAAAACTAGAAATATTATTCCTTTCATTCGAAAAAAAACTAAAAAACTATAATAATACAAAATTAAAAAAAATACAAATATAAATTAATTAAAAAATATATCTATTTTTTAAAAAAAAAACTTTAATATCAACATCCTTGGATTAAAATGAAATCATCCTCAAGTTTAAATTATTCATTATGAATATTTTTTTATGTATGGTTTAGCCTATCATGGATCACTAATATTTTTATAAAGATCATCTTATCATAAATAGATCTCTAACATAATGTTTTTGTACTTCATGAATCTCTAACTCACAACCGACACAAAACAACACATGTTTCATGTACATCTTTTCCCGAGGAGGGAAGAGGAAAGCTCTCATTCAAAGTCTGCCCCTCAAGTTAAATGATACACGATATTTAAAATAAGTAATTTTTTTTTTTGGGGAGAACTGCAACAATTTAAAATTTTTAAAAATCCATGCTAAAAGGCAGGAAAAAGAAAAACTAAACCAGAGAAGTAAAGTTGTGGTGTGAGTAGAATCTGGAAGGGCAAAACCATGGATTAATTGTATGAAATTAAATAATTTCACAAGCTGGATATGGATGCAGGGAACTTGAAGATGAATACTCTTAAAGGTAGAAGATCAAACGGTAAAATGTGATGTAAAGATTGTTCGGATATGAATTTGTTGACCGTGCTTATAATTAATTCAAATAAAAGAAAAAAAAAATCAAGAAATTAATATAGTTTTGTGAATTTATTTGAGAATATGGTTGTGATTATTTTTCAAAGTATTTTTTATAATGAAATATATTAAAATAATATTTTTGAAATTAGCGTAGTAAAACGATTTAAAATATAAAAAAATTAATTTTTTTTCATTAAATATTTAAAAAATGCGAGTCCACTGCGTTTTCTAAGAAATAAAATTAATAAACTGCTGTGATCAACTCCCATATCCATGTGCATGCTTCGTAGCCCATGATTGATGAGATTATAAATAGAAAGATCAGAGCAATTTATTCAAGCAAAGTGACAGTAAAGTCCGAGTCGTGACTCGTCAATCACCTTTCTTGTATAAATAAATAAAAAAAAAAATCAAGAAGAGTGAAGCTGTACAGGGAAAAAGAAAATTACTTCAAAATTCTAGGCAGGCACGATTCCGCAGCATATTCTTCTTGCTTGCTTGCTTTCTGGGTTCCCTTCTGTACATTTTCTATCCACTCTACTGATAAGTATGGTTTCTATTTTATTTTCTTTCCCCTGTTGCTGTCAGAGCCTGTGGAGCTTTCTCAAGACACGACAGGTAGGTGGTTGTGGTTCAACTACAGCCACCGAAAACGTGGGCCGCTTGTTATTTCCCGGCATTTATTTATTTGTTTATTGATATTAAATAAAAAAAATGAAAAATGTAATTGGCTTCAATAAAATGTAATATTGGATTGAAGGTAGGGAATTATTTTGGGACACCATAAAATTGATTTATTCTCGAGAATTAAAATAACAGCACATTATTTGAGTGATTATTGTTATTAAGATCAACAATTAGGAAGTGAAAAGTACAAGGATGACAAAGCCAAATGTGTCCGCAATTGTATTTAGCTCGAATATCCGTTTGATGTTTGACGACCAGGTCCAACATGTTTTTTATCCAAATTTAAAATTTTGTTTTATTTAAAATTTATTTTTTTAATAATATTAAAATTTTAATATATTTTCAAATAAAAAATATTTTAAAAATCAATCTTTTTTATATTTTCAAACACTTTAAAATATAAAACATATAGAAATAATTACTTCTTAAAATATTTTGTTTTAAAAATATATTAAAATAATATATTTTTTTATTTTTTAAAATTTAAATCTTGACCTGACCGCAATCTTATCGATTTGCACGCGCATCAAGAACAAAAATTAAAGACTGCAATAAATATTAAAGGAAAATGGACCGACGGCCACCACCAACCATCCTGACTGGCACTCTCTAGTCTCTGCCATTCTCAAACCCGAACCCGAATACATTCCCGTTTCAACCCAATCATGCTACAAGACTTCAGTTTCTGCCCATGTTTCGGAGACCGAAGCTTCGACGATACCGAACCCGATCGTGACCCGGTACTACTGATTTCCGGAATCGCAGGGTCCATTCTCCATTCAAAGAAGAAGAACGGGTCTGAGACTCGGGTTTGGGTCAGGCTTCTCTTGGCTGATTTGGAGTTCAAGAAGAAAATATGGTCTGTTTATAATCCAAAAACAGGTCTCCTCCCTTCTCTTTACGACTAAATACTTACATATGTATCGTGTTCTCTACTCATGCATGGATGCAGTTCTTGTGTTTATGCTTAGAAAGTTCTGTACTTCTTTGTTTGTTTGGTTGCTGAGAAAAGAAAGAGAGAAAGAGAAACATGAATTGGTATTTATCTAAAAGAGTTTGGTTATCAAGAAAATGTAGGAAAGACAAGAATTTTGTGTGACGTATCATTTATATTCATTCATCCACACACACACACACACACACACACACACTTGTTTGGTCGTGGGAAGAGGACAGGAAGTGGCAAAAAGGGCAGAAAACAAATTATATTTTCTTTGAAGTTTTCTTTTACTTTACTTCCTTCTTACTAGAAGGAAAAAAAATCTTCTCAGTCCCAAAGTGAAAGTATGTAACTATATCTTCTTAAAAATTGAATCGGATTCTTCTAACGAGGGGAAATTCCTTCATTACTCTTGTTATAATAATAATAATGGTTATTGTATTATTTTATTAATGATTAAAGTTTTTAGTTTTTTTCTTTAGTTTACAAGAAGTCCAAGACATGGTTTGGTAAATCAATCACAACTTTTAATTTCATCGTTGCTTGCATCGAGCTGTAATTTTGATAGAACATTCTGGAGGCCATGTTTTCAATTTGGTTAAAATATCATGATAATCAGAAGTTGTGAAGGCCTTCAAATAAAGGACGGAAGTTACCGTGCAAAATTATCTTTGTTTTTCTAGTTGATTTAAGATTTTTTTCTATTTTGATTAGTATTTCTAGTTTGATTAATATTTTACTTGTTATAAACTCTAATGATAGATAGATTCTATTAGTTAGGGAAGTTTTAATTAGAAATACTTTTCTATAAAGGATTTTAGGTTTGAAAAAACTAATTAATTTTTTTTAAAAAAAACCCTTAAATATGTATATTTTTTACCATCACTACTAAACATGAAAATTATGTTATGTTTTCAGGACCCTACAAAATCCCTGGATGTTCTTATTCAAATTTGGATCATTTATGAAATTCTTATTGACTTTCAAAAGTGGTACTGTTCCTTAGTTGATATCTGTAATAAAAATGTGGCTTTTTGAGTGCTGTGGCACTGTTAGATTATTCAATCGCTTGGTTTTTTACTCTTAAGCTACTTGGCTATGACACGATGCATTTTTGGCCCATCATGTGCACAGTAATTTGGTTCGATCATTCTTCCCCCTATATTTTCTGAAGTTCCTGTATTTGTATCTTTCAGGTTATACTGAAGTATTGGACAGTGACACTGAGATTGTAGTCCCTGATGATGATTCTGGGCTATACGCAATTGACATTTTAGATCCGTCATGGGTAAGATTAATAATTTTCTCCGTGAATTCTTGTTGTCCAGAACTTGTGTTGCAATCTTGACTAAAAACTTGCTGTACCTTGCCTGGGAAGATATATAGAGAGGAAGGGATGGGTAAGAAGAAAGGAAAGTTATGGGGAAGGGTGAGAAATAATCCTTTCCTTTCGTTTAAAGGCAAAAAAATAAAAATAAAAATATATGTGTGGGATAGATTCTTCCTTGCTTGTTTTTTGCACCCAAATAATGGAAGGATAATGGCTATGATTAATCTCTTTTCACTCAAATGATAATTCCATTTCAGTAGAATAAGTATATGCAACTATCATCATACATATACGTGATATCCCACAAAAAAGGCTTGTTTTAGCTCTGCATAATAGAATAAGTCTGCAATTGTCATCATACATATACATATCCCACAAAAAAGAAGGCATCTTTTAATTCTGTACCCTCCAACAATCAATTTGGTGGAGAAAAAGACAGGGTTGCTAAATACCCCTTCTCCTAGCAAATTAGTTATTTTTTTCTTCTTATTTAGCATTTCTGCGGATTAGTTTTTCTATATAACGATTCCCATAAAAAATTAAAAGTTACTTATTGTTTCTTGATACTATATTTTGGTGTGACTGATGAGACGTGTCTTTTTTTCCCCTACTGGTGCAATCTTAACTTTAAACTGCTACTGAACTGGCAGTACTGTTAAGTCTGCCTATATGAATTGGTGATGTGATTCATTCTGGGATTTGCCTGCTCATATGTACAATATGCTGGACTCTTCGAATTGAGGCTGGGTGTTGAGCCATTATCACAATAATGTGCTTTTAGTTTGTTCTATTGTGATACATATTAATCCTTGAGATCCTGGACTTGCCAATACAAACAATATCTATTTGATTTTCTGTTATTTCTCTATTTGATTCTTCTCGGTTATTATCTCCACGGATTAGCTTATGACTTGCTGTAATTTATTTCCTTATTCAAATACTACATTTGATGTCTAGTAATACAAATCCTGAATCATGGTATTGTGGGTTGGAGTGTCTATTTTATTTTGTCATTTTTTCTTCTAATTTATCAATATTTTCATTGTAATCCATCTATAAAACAAAATACAATTTCTGTTATATATCTGATACCCATTGTCGTTTTCCAGTTTGTGAAACTTATTCATTTGTCAGGGGTTTATCATTTTCATGACATGATTGATATGCTTGTTAAATGTGGATATAAGAAGGGAACCACATTGTTTGGATATGGTTATGATTTTCGGCAAAGCAACAGGTGAGTGTTTGTTCAACTTGTTATATTTTTGGTGAGTAAAGCTGTTTTCTTGGCCACACGATTTCCATTTAATTTCATCTATATCCAATGGTGATAATGTCTGAAACTATTTTTGCTTCCTACTTATTATGTAGTAAAATCTGAGTATTATATATTTTATTGTTGACAGAATTGAAAAATCAATGGAAGGTCTTAAAGCAAAGTTGGAAGCTGCCTATAAAGCTTCCGGGGGTAGAAAAGTTAATATAATTTCACATTCCATGGGTGGACTGCTGGTTTCTTGTTTCATTTCACTTCACAAAGATGTGCGTATATTTTCTTTGGGCTACAAGCTGAATATTATTAAATTTTTCCGAAGAATGCTGACAAAAATGATCTCTTTATTTCTTAGAAGAGGCATGACTGATTAATTTTAATCATTCATTGGCAGTTGTTTTCCGAGTTTGTGAATAAGTGGATCTGCATTGCCTGTCCTTTCCAAGGTACTCTATGTCATGTCTCTATGTTTAGCAAACATGCCTTCACTACGAGAGAATCTGTCAACCTTATGAGAGCTATTGGAATTCTAGAAATGTTGAGAAATGTTTGGAAGAACCTGCTCTTTCTATATTCAAGCATGCCACCATGATTGCTTAGACATGTCATGCTATTTAAATGAGGTAGGTGTGGAGCTGCACTTGGTCAATAGAAACATCTTGTGCTTTTATAAAATATTCCAAAATAATTCCCTACCCTATTCACGCTATGAAAAAGGATGGGAAAAATTCCCAATGATGTTGTCATTATTATTAGAACAATTGTGAAAGGAATATCATCAATTGATGGCCTCTAGAAAGGTAGTTGCGGAGGCCTCTGATTTGAAGTTTAATCGATAGCCTCGCATATGCTCTCTTCATGTGCCACCCGGCTCAGTGTATTTGTACTGATGGTTTTTCTTATATTTTAAACTAACAAGGAAGTCCTTGCAATTTCATCAAATTCTAGGAGATCTTTTTGAATTTTATCCCATGAATTTCTCAGCATTTAACAAATGATGTATTTTTCACCTACATGTCCCTCCTTTCCCATCCATTTAATGTTAAAGAAAACATGGCCAATGAACTTTTTTGCTTAACAGGTGCACCGGGATGCATCAATGACTCTCTCTTAACTGGATTGCAGTTTGTTGATGGTTTCGAGAGTTACTTTTTTGTTTCTAGGTGGACAATGCACCAACTGGTAATTTCATTCTCTTTAACACTTATCCTGATGCATAACCATTATTTGTAACAACTATCTATTCAGAAAATATCTTAAAAGCACAAAACTCTCTTTCCTATGCATGTAGTGCCTAGGGAAGTTAGAGATCTGACTATGCTGTCTATCTCTGTATAATCTATTGAAGCTGTGTGCTTTGGCATATTCAATATTTGCTTTTCCCCAGCAAAAAGTAAACAGATAGCATTGTCACTGATATACAATTTTTTTTTGTGAAAACTCCATGGTGATCTAAATGCACATGTTTTTCTTTTTGCACATAGTTGGTTGAGTGCCCGTCGATCTATGAAATGTTGCCGAATCCAGATTTTAATTGGAAAACAGAACCACAAATTCAAGTTTGGCGAAAGCAATCAAATGATGTGGAAACTCCTGCCAAATTGGAGTCCTTTGGTCCTGTTGAATGTATCACTCTATTTGAAGAAGCGTTGAAGAATAACGAGGTACTGCCATCTGATCTGAAGTTTCGGTGTCAAGATTCTTGTAGCTGGAAAATACCTGTGGATTTGTTGTCTCCCTTGAACTTTCATCTGGTATTTCTGTCTGTTTTGGTCATCAACATGCTTATGTTAGGTCATGCTATTAAAAGGTTCATAAACCATGTTATTAGCATTGATTTGACATTTTCCTTTAGTTGTCTTCGGTGTACGTTTGGTTGATGCTTTTACTTGAGACAGATAATGACTTCTTGCTAGGTAGTATGTGCTATCAAAAGGTCTGGGTATTTGATATGTAATGTGCATTTCTTATTTAATTACTATCCAAACTCATTATACTTTAATGTGCATTTCTTATTTAATCACCATCCAAACTCATTATACTTTAATGTGCATTTCTTATTAAATCACCATCCAAACTCATTATACTTCATCTTTTTTTGCAGTTAAATTATAATGGAAACACCATAGCGCTACCATTCAACCTCTCTATCCTCAAAAGGGCTGCTGGTACTCGTCAGATTCTCAATAATGTTCAATTGCCAGAAGGGGTCTCCTTCTATAACATTTATGGGGCATCATTTGACACACCTTTTGATGTCTGGTATGTAAAAAAAAATGATTTGTGGAGATTTCTGGTTCGGGAGGTTAATCATTTGGAAGAGGCTGGCACCGTGCTGTGCATTTTATACAGACACTAAAATGGTTCCTGCTTCAAAGCATGTACTTTGTAAAATATGTTTGGAATGAAACCATGACATAAATGGTCTAATTCCTTGGAAGACAGCTCTCGTTTTTCTTTAGGGAATATAGAGTGGTTTCACGTTTTGTAAGCATGCATCACCAAAATTTGCTAAACTTAGCTAAATATAACACCTTAATTTCACCAAAGGCACACTCTCTGCAGCAGTGATTTCTAAACAAACTAAAATTCAGTTGAAAAGTGAATCTGAAATCCTTTGTTAAAACGATTCAACTCTTCCAATGAATGGTAGCAAATCAGTAAACACTGTGATCATGTTGACATGTTCAGAGTCTAGATTTTGCAGAGTGTGAGATGAGATTTATTTTGATTCCTTTGAAAATATTTCGTACTTTAAAGCTGATGTGATATATCCATCTTTAATGCAGCTATGGTACAGAGACATCCCCAGTAGAGGACCTGTCTGAAGTGTGCCATTCAATGGTAAGTGATTAAGATGTCTGTCATCTTAAGTAGGAATGAATTTTGGATCCTATTCCATCTACCTAGATCTGATGGGTTATATTAGGACCAGGCACTGATATCATTCAAACCTCAGATGATAATTTTGTGCCATACACTTGAGGATTTATTAGCGATTTTCCTGTTTTTGATGGTTGTTCCTCTTATACCTCTCAAGAATTGCTGCTATAAGTCATAATGTTTGTGCTAATTTCATTTGACTGTATTAAAATTTGGTTGTTTCAGCCCCAGTATTCTTATGTAGATGGAGATGGAACTGTTCCTTCTGAATCAGCAAAGGTGCTTCTTCTAACCTTTCGTTTAATTTCTATTATGTACTTAAAAATTTTTACAAGGATGGTGATTTGATGATCTTGGGGGTGAAATTCTGCAGTCAATTGCCAAAACATTATAGCAACTGAAGTTCTCTGTTGGAGTGTGACCAAAGATGAAATAGTGGGCAGTCCTGAATAAAAGAGGGTTCATGCATCATTTTGCAGAATTTTATGTTTGTAGATGCAGTGAAGGGAGAGGTGCCATATAAAAACCATAATGTTCAATAGCTTAATGCCGCACTCATTTTTACCATGGGTTCACATGATGTCAAAATATTTAATGTTAGTTCATCTTCTCCTCTTCCCCGAATCTTTAAATATTTAGCTAGAAAAAATAGGGGAACAAGAAGTAGAAGCGGGAGTAGATTAGACGGTGAATATTTTTGCTGTATTTTAGAAAAATCAATTTTGCTACTAAGCATACCTATCTTGTTTGTGTAATCTTCTTGAGTTTTCACTACGACTGTTCAATATTCAAGCTTCAGCTTTTTCTCCAAAAAGTTTAAAATGTGTACTGAATTCTGAATAATCTTTCTGGTACACAGGCAGACGGTTTTGTGGCAGTGGAAAGAGTAGGAGTTACTGCTAATCACCGTGGACTGCTGTGTGACAAAACAACATTTCAACTTATCCAGAAATGGTTGGGAGTTGAGCAGAATGTCAGTAAGCATCCAAAGACATCCCAAGTGGCGGATGCTTCTCCATAACCTAAATGCTGTTTCTATCCATGAAATCTTTATTTCTGCTCGACATGTACCTCATTTGTGCATGTAAAAACTGGGCTGGCATGAAATGCTACGAAAAAAAAAGCAGCTCAGAATTGTTATTGTAAATATGGACATTAATAATTTTCTTTAACACCAAATAACAGTAGTAATAATAATATTCTCAAATTCATTCGTGGATTATGACATTTCGTAAAAGTATTTTTTAAATATTCCGTTCAAACCACATCTTAAGGCCGGTGGTTGAGTGTTATCAGTGCTTGAGTTGGGTTTGGTTTATTCTATACTTCCTTAGTATTGTTCTTCCACTCACATAAAAGTGGGAGGAATGTTTATGATCAGGGTCTAAATAATTATTTACTTGATTACTTGGGAGTCATTCGCTTATCGCTCTAAGCTTATATCAGTTTCTAATTATGGGCGCTGCTAATTGTAATTAAGAACTATAATAATCAATTGGACAGAATATAACATTTACATAGAGATGCTTCTATCACAAACAATAGTACGCAATTGGATACTGACTTTCATCTGCCCTAAACTGACGGGAAAATAGTGAAATTAAAGGATTATTTATCTGTGATTTTAAAACTTCTTCCAGTAAAGGGTTTGAACTTCTCTTCTTCCTTCTCTAAGGATTCCCTCTTGCCATCCTCTTTTATTAGTTTTCTTGATGCGTCACGAGCATCAGCCGCATTTGAGCTACCCATGTTTACTGTAGTTATTGCTTGATCCAGCATCTGTTGGAGCACCAGCCGGTTACTGCTCTTTTTGTACAGGAGGGCAGTCCTTAATTGGAATTGATGCCGCAGCTTTCCCATCCAACCGCCTTGCTGCACCTGTGAATGAGGTGAACTCTTGCATCACTGGCTGTTCTTGCTCTTCTTTCGATTTTGTTGGATGCTTCGAAAGGGAAAGGGGCTGTTCTCTGTCATCTTCAATGCGTAGTCTTTCAACCAATCTTTCACTTTCTTGACAATCCAGAGGAGGTGCAAAGATGATAGCTTTGCTTCAACAACATCAATGTAATATTTTTTTTGTTGTGCATTATCATGATAGTATCACCAACAGTTAGAAAAGTAAAATTCCTGAGGGTATTTTCTAAAACAAAATATTTTTTATATCTCTTAATAGTTAGGTTATTCTGAGTTTTTGAAGATTTAAACTTCTAATAAAACTTCGTTATCTTGTGGTATGTGGCTGTAACTTCATGTACGTTCCCTTCGCAAGATCTGCACTCTTTATCAGTGCAACGCTTCCTTTCTCTAGTTTCAAGTTCTCCATCATCCACTGTTGTGCTGAAACCCTCCTCTGCCGTAAACTCTAAAACTCCGCAATGGGAAACATGACCAGTTATAGGGTTGCACAACTCGAATAACATAGGATAAGCAATCTCAAGCATAGCATCAGGATTTTGTCAGCAACTTTTTGTGACACATTCAATAGGGGACAGATAGTTCTGGTTGTTTCAGGATTTGATGATATCCAAAGGTAATGGTATGCGAGTGATATACAAGGGGACAGATAGTCCTGGTTGTTTCAGGATTTGCAAATTCGTGTCCTCGTTTACTTCGATCTTCAAGATGTAACATAAACACCGTTGTTTGAAAGCCGACCTATCTCACCAGTAGGCTTGATTCAAGAATACGGGCCAAAGCAAGACCAGTACTCCATCCATGGTTAATTACTCAGCCCAACGCAGTCTGCTAAGAGTTGTTTATGTTCTTGTCATCGGCCCAACAACAATCTTTGACTACCAAGATTTAGCCCTTTACATGGCAGGAAAATGTTTCTAGTTTTACGTACGGTATGTTTTGGAATTAGTAGGAACAACGGCAAACACGAGAAGATTTTATTTACCACAATTTAGTTATTTTATCCAATTTTGGAAGGTTTTTGCTTCAACCAAACTCGGTCATAAATTCATCACCTCCGGATCGATATCATGGTTCTTGAATAATGTACATTATTCAATACATTGGGTGTGTGTGGGGCATGCTGGCTGGGTGGTGAAAATTATATGTGAACATGTTGCAGTAGCAAATACTCCATGGGACTCGATGTACCTGGGAAACTAAAACATGGTTACATCCACCCAGTGTATAAGCAAGTAGCCATACGAAATATTATATCTCAGGCCTTAGCAGCTGCTGCCTGCCTCAAATTGGATTACAGTAAAGGAAGGATATTGGACAGTTGCTTAATGAGTAGAGATGATGCAGGGAGAGCAGGGTGTACACACACAAACACACACACACACACACACACACACACGAAGGGGAGAAGATCACCTCAAACCACGCGCAGCAATGTGCACCCGTAAGTTTACATGTTCATGAATATTTAACACAAACTAGAAATAAAAGAGGGGCACTTGTACACATGCCAAGGGAAGATCAACTTAGGCCACAGGGTACCAATAATAAACACTTGAATCTAAGACATTACTTCAAGAAACAGTCTTGATATCTCTTAATTTTAAACAATACTAACAGTACTTGAAACTCTTTTAGTTTTTCAATTAGAGCTGGATGGCTAGGCTCTTTAAAGCAAGTAGAGGTCAAGAATTAGGGATGGCAAGGTCCAAGGTCAAAAGGGTTTGAATCCCAAACAGATTTTCTAACCCTACATGGGGTTCTGAGGCAAATCAAAGATCGATGAATAAAAATCCCGAGAAAGAGACGAGAATGAGCATTCCCAGGGCTTGTTAGCTTATCAGGATTCTATTTCAGACAGTCACAGACACGCATGAGGCAGGCATTCACTATTTTAATCCTACCTCGTATTACACTCATGTCGCCAAATTAACAGCTCTGTTTCTGTAATTTGACTTGACTCTGGGTTTTAATAACATGTATCTAAGTGTACCACAAATACGTCCTGCCACTTCATAATTAAGCACCCGAAAGTTCAAGTCTTTTAAGAAGGTGAGTGATTTCTTAATCATTTCTTAGATTTCAAATTCTTAACCATGTATTTTTAATTTAAACATATTAAAAATTCATCTCTAGATACAAATTTTTAAACAGTCTAATTTAATACTATTCTTTAATATTTTTTCAAATAAAAATATTTTAATTTTAAATTGCATAAACTCATCATTATCTTATATTTAAATTTATTAATTTAATAAAAAAACTGAAAGTTGTGAACTTTTAACCGGAAACACTCTAGCTTGAAAACTTAAACCAACAGAAAAAAAAAATTAATTTTTTTTATATTAATCTTTAACATAAACTTAATATTTTATTCTCAATATTTAATCTGACATTATAAGTTATGCGTAATGTTTGCATCTCATTTTTCTTGCCGTAAAATGTACTACTACAGAACCTCACCACTTGATAATCTAAATGTATTAATTTATTGAAGAACTTAGATTGTGCATCATGCCTCGATTGAAGAGTAGAACAAGAACGATTTTTAATCAAGATTTTACGTAATTAACAACTTAAAATTTTGAATTAACTGGTTACTTAAATATGGATTAACATCTACATATTCTTTTTGCTCTAACAATCACAAGATGAGCAGTGAATTTTTTTTTTTTATGCTTTGCGTCATGAGCACTCTCGTCAAATCTAAAACTTATACATTCCTGTTTAGAAAGAATCACAGTTTAATCCAGTGATGTAATGTCATAAAATTAATTAACTTGATGAAGTTGGTGTAGCCAAATGGCAAATTCAATCTATATAGTAGTTTAGTGCAAGAACATTAAAATAAAACCTATGCAAAATGAGGAGAAAAGAAAAGGTAGAAAAGAAAACCCTAACGGATTGAGAGGACAAGGCATGGAAACAAAGCAAAGCATGGTTGGACCCTTGTTATCTTTAACAAAGTTTGCTTTTCTTGGAACTCTCTTACTCCTGCTATACTTTCTTTCGAGTGAGAGAAGAGATCAGTTTTTCTTGGCAATATTCACGTAGAGGAATTCTTTCCAAGGGGGCACGGGTGCTCCGCTGATTTCTCCAATGCAATCCCAGTTCCCGCTGGCTCTTGGCTTTGAATATGTATAACCACTCTCTCTTTCCTTGGCTTCTGTGCTCCATATGACCTTGTAATTGTATAGACTATAATCTTTTGTACTGTTGTGCGTATAGCCTGCAAATATCTTCCCAGTACTGTAAACAAATTATATTGATTTAAAATGAGCGAAGATATCATCATTTATTATATATATTTCTTTCAAGAATTCCATACTTACTTTATTATATATATATACACACACAGCACCAGCTATTCATGGATACAAAAGAATATATCCAGACAATTTGAAGCCTCTTCCGTTGAATGCAGAAGGCAGATCACACCGCGGTTAATGTAAAAGGGCTTTTAAAATTACTCTTGACTCTTGAGGTTGAAAAATATCAATTTCAAGCTATAACGCATGCAGCACCTATATGCTTAATTTTTGGAATTCTGCCGCAATGCTTGTTCAGAATAGTATAAAACTATTCTATTTAAAATCTTAAGTTGAATTACTTTTTGTTTGTTAGTGTAAATTCCAAACTGAAGAAATTAAATACATGCTAGAAAATAATATAAAACTGTTTATTCATATTCATATTATAGCAACTTAAGTTTTATCCTATACTGGTCAGTTCTACAAGTTATTCTGCACATTGTGAGTTGTATTTTCTTTGTCTCGGATAAGTATAATTAAGATCTAACATGTACATTAATTATTTATAGATCCCACTATTATATTAATTAGAGAGATAAGTGCAACTTAGAGTGTACTCAGTAATTAAGAAAGCAAGAACGAGTGATTTATATATAATAATAATAATAATAGACTTATAATATTCTAATCTAGGTTTTTGAATTGAAGGTAATATTGATTCCATGTATCAATTAGTTCACTAATTAAGGATCTGGCATGCTCCTTAGTGTAGATAATCGATCCTAACATGATATTTTTTTTTTCTGGGATCTTGAACTTGGACTAATTTTCATGTATCTAGACTAGATTCACCTCTCTAGTCTTGTGAAAACTAGAGAATACTACGTCGAAATTATTAAGTGATTAATTATCGCCAGTCAAATATGGCAAATGTCTGCTCATTTTTTCTACATAATTTATCTAACATGCAAAACCTCTTAAATGACGTGCACCTTCGAGAGGGACTTGGAAATGAATATGATCCTGATCGGTGCTGTAAGAACGGCGTGGTAATTTTGACAGCCGGTGCTTCTTCTTTTTTATGTTACAATTATTTTTATTATAATATTTATTTAATTTTTAAGATTTACAAGGATTTGATTAATTTAGAAATTGTAATGCTAATTAGATTCTACTATATGTACATGTGACTTTTAACAATAATTATTTTATTATAAAGATTTTAGATTTAGAACTAAAAAGGTAAGGATGTCTAGCTTATTTTTTTATTAAATATTATCGATTTTTAGACTTTTCATAAAAATATTAGAATTTTTTCTATATTCTTTACCGTTTTGAGCTGTAAGATCAAAGTCTGAAAACCTAATTTTTATTCATGCTATGAACCTGTCAAGTTTCTACATTCAATAATATATTATTAAAAATGAGGTCTTTTTTTATGATTGAAATGTATATGAACACAGCCAAATTTCACAAGGGCGTATAGATTTGACTCTGGGCAATGGAAATTTACAAGGGTGTTCATCTATGTATCAGAAACCCGTTTACCTTAATTTACTAATCACAGCTCAAAGGTCGGTGGAGATTTCAGTCATTTAATTCATTTCTCTTTCTAGCTACCTCAGTCGGTGAAGCTGAAAAGTGATGATCGTATATATTATTCAAGGGCCAAGTGGGATATTAAACCACCACACCATTGGATACAAAACTTTTTACTTTGGATTTTGTGCAGTGTCAGGGAATACTAGCTAGGGTTGAATGTCATTTTCAAATTTAATCTCAACGAAAGGGCATAGGAAATCACTGTTGATTTCTCAACGTATGTTCGAATTTAAAATCTCTCGAGAAGAGAAGGGTAATTGTTTGGATCTCACTAATTAACATGAGAAGACAAGAGGGGACTCTTACGCCTGCTTTAGCCAACGGGCTTGGTCAAAACCAAACATGACCTAGAACCCATTTGCTCCGTGGAAAATACTTTATTATAAATTATTTTTTTGAAAGTAATTGTTAAACAGACTAGATTTTATTTTTCAATGTATAGTTTTGTTGGTATTTCGAAGCTCTCGATTTTACCATCATTAAAGTTCAGGGTATGTTCTTGAATGAATCCAATAGGATATAGACACGCTTATTTTTTTCAGAGTAATTTTAGTTTAATTTGATTTATTTTTAGATCTGCTTTAGCTTTTTTCTCTCCCAGGAGGCAACGTTGTTTTACTTGCGGATCTATGGTTGGCCACTACCGCCTCTAAATTTCCTCATTGCTTGTTATCTGGTTCTGTGTCTGAATGTCACCGCTCCCTAGCCACCGTACGTACCATTAAAACCCTAGTTTTTGACCGTAACTGTTGCCTACCTAGATGTGTTCAGCTTCAATGAAAGCCCTAGTCGCATCATTTTTGGCCTGATCATCATCAGCTGGATACGGTTCTTGGAAGTTTAACTTTAGAATCAAGGAGTCTTAGGATCATGTGTGTATAATTGGAGAAACTTTCGGGTGTTTAATTATGGGTGGGATCAGTCACCTATTTATAGGAATCAGAGGGCACATCTTTTCTTTGAGATTAGAACAAGAACATGGAAAGGCAAAAACAACCGTCTCTAGCTAGGGATCATGTCCTCTGAATTTAATTTGTTCAGTCGTCGAACATCTATATATTATCCCTACTATCTATGCGTTAATTTCTTGTTTATTTGCCAAATTCATTTTTTTTTAATTTTAAAACAATACTAAGATTTGCATTGTAATCACTTTAATTAAATGCTAATTTCGTTGTTCAAGACGGGAAATTCATGCAAATAATTAATAAAAGATAACTATAAGTAAAAATAAATAAAAAAAATCAATAAACCAATTAAACTGAAAAAATAAAAATAAAAACTAAAAAAATATTAATTGTGGCAGTCCAGTCACGTTACATGGTTGAATTATTCATCACCAAGTCATTTTTTTCCCTCCCTCGACAAAATCAAGCACCTTCCTTTGTTTTATGCCTAAAAATCTTAATTGTGGCTTTTCTGCCATTGTCACGTGGTGGAGTGGACCCCACAAAATCATGAGCCCGGCATTTCTTTATGGAAAAAAGGAATGGGCTGTATGGGCTCCATGTATAACTGGACTGGGCTACACGCCAGATTTCTACTTAAAGCCGTGTCTCTGGGCCCATAGTTATCGTCATGGGCTGAATCCTTTTTGTCCTTTTTATGATTATATATATATATATATATATATATATATATATATATATATATATATATATATTCTTTAATTTATCCTTTTTAACGAGACAAATCCATGAGGAATAATTTATCCGTTCTAAGGCATCATTTTTTATACCTCGCTACTAAACAATAATATTATTCAGTCACATGAAAGAAATCCTTCCTTTTTATTTATTCATGAAAGTAGGTACTTCGCTGTGCTATTATGCTCTTATTTAAATTATTTTTTAATATATTTGATGTGTTAATCTAAAAAATAAAAATATTATTTTAATATATTTATAAATAAAAATACTTTTAAAAAAAACCACTATAAAATTACTTATTAAATTCGTCTCTGTATTTAAACAAATTCTTTGATTATATATTGCATAAATCAATCAATCAATCAGCCGTGTATCTTTGACGTGACGTCTGGGAACCCAATAAGAACGAGAAGAGAACGATGGGTATAACGAAGAAGGGCATGAGAAACACATGGCCTTCTATTTTTGGGTGGCAGGATTCGAATATAAACACATGGCATTCATCCACAGCCTCTTTTAGCTACTCTTCATTCATTCAACTGCATGTTTTCGTGAATTTATCAAATTAATCCCTTTTTTTCATGATTGAGGCGCATGCGTCGTGCATACAGCCCAAAAGGGTATCTATGCCACCATAAAACAGCACATGCGATCGCAACCACAGTAGATTAAAAGCACCTAACAGTAAAAAATCTCAAAACCCAATTCATATAGCCTCACTATTTGTTTTCACATCTAAAAAATATTTTTTAAATATTTTTTTCTAATTTTTTTATATAATTTCATATATTTTTAGTTTTGATGGTATTAAAAATAAATTTTAAAAAATAATAAAATATTATCTTAATATATTTATTAAAAAAAACAGATACCAATACAAAGAGGCTATAATTACTATGTAAATAATAAAGTTAATGGGTAGATGATGTTTGAGAGTAATAACGGTTGTGATTTAAAATATTTTTAACTTGAAAATATATTAAAATAATATTTTTTTTATTTTTTTAAAATTATTTTTAATGTTAAAAAATTAAAAAAAAATTAATTTTAAAGAACACAATTCCAACCGTATTTTCAATCACTTTCTTACTATTTTTTGTTTTTTTCCAAGCCCTAAAAGACGGTTCCTCGGTCAAAAGGCACACAGTGAGGTCTTTCTCTCACAGGCAAAGTTTTGCTCTCTTCGTCTCTCTGTCTAGGACAGAGGAGGGAGGGTTAATTAGGTTGGGCATGATTATGATTAGATTACCGAGAGCATTTAGTTTTTTTACAGTGGCAGGCAGGCAGGCTTTTAAATATAATAAAAGGATTTTGAGACCATGTGGACGTTTTACTGTCTTTGATTCCTTTTTTGACGGTCAAACTTACAGTGTGCTTATTGCCCCCTTCGAGATTATCTCTCTCATACTTTCTGCATAACTCCCTCTTTAAACTATTCATCACCACCACTACTCTATCTGCATAAAAAACACTTGCATGTAAGTTCATACGTATATATCTACAGTGCACTACGCAGGCTGTATTCGTTTACCTAGACATTGCATGGTCCATACGCTCTTTTCTTTTTTTTTTTGCCCACCACATAGTTAATTCATAGGCTCTTTGATTCTATAAAATCTCATCTCAATATATATAGCTCTTTGCTTCATGCATGCGGTGTCTCACCAAGTAAAGTCTATTAATTTGGTGTATATATATTCTGTATGTGCATGTTTATCATCGATCTACAAACATATGCATACTAATTTGTATGAATAAAGCATATGTTTGTATTTGGCATGAGTAATTATATATGTATCTATACATAGCTTGTTGGTATACCCAAAATAGAAAGGAAAAAAGAAAGATTTATACAAGAGACTAATAGCAGTTGACAAACGCATCGAAAAGGGAGAAAAAGTATCTGGAATCTCATTTGGATCCTTGTAAATTAGATTTCCATTCAATTTCAATCCGTCCTTCTCGAGAGGAGAGGTTGAAAAACAAGGAAAATGAAAAAAAATGGAGGATGAAATAACCTCAAGAGACCCGGAAGACAGGGGTTAATGTCTTCTTAATTATCGGGTGCAAGAAGCACGCCCATCTCCATATTTTTATTTTCCATCCTTCTCTTCACTACTATATATCTATACACCAAGATAAGTATATGCAGAACTATACATGCATACATGATCGATCCCCCCTTGCATTGAAAAAGAAAACAAAAAATGCCAGCCAGCCATGCATGAATTATTGTTATTTTGCACAGTAGACAGAGAGAAAGGGACTCCCGTTTGTAGCGGGGGAGCAGTTTGATGATCAGGACTAGGAGATAATAGTAAAAAAATGGCATGAAAGGATGGGTATCTGTAGGCAGAGACTGAAGGGGTCTGATGACATACATGGCAAGAGAGAGAGAGAGAGAGAGAGAGAGAGAGAGAGAGAGGAGAGAGTCGAGAGGGGGCTGGTTAGAGAGTGGTAAGAGCAGCTTGCACTGACAATGAAATGACTAATGTCCAACTGGGCATGGATGAATCGGTGTGGAGAGGGGTGCGTGGGGGTTTTTTTTGTCATAACCTTGTCAGATACTGGAGAATCATCCACTACAGGTGGGTGTTCTTCAGCAAATAAAGAGAGAGATGGATCATCATCAGTTTCCTATATTAATTATTGCCTTTAGAATCTGTTTTACTGCAGAACTAGGTCATAAATGTAATGAACTGGGGCGATAAATTAAGAAAGTTCAAGGTGGTTTAATTAATTAGCGATAACATGAAGTGAATAAGGGTGGTATAGGAAAAGAAATCAAAGGGTATATATATCTTTTTGAAGCTCAAAGGGTTTGTTTTAAGTTTACGAAATTAACCACATGTTTATAGGCATGACCATGTGTAAGTCTCATGACCTCTGCTTAAAATATTAATCTTAAGACAAGAAGATAAGCAAGCTCAAGTACTTCCCTAGCATTGGAACCCAAATTAACTAGCTTAAAATACTTGCAACAGGGAGTGCCACCACTCGTGTAAACATTTTGATTATTACAAGCTGGGGAGAGTAGATTAATTTTATGCTCACAAGGGGTCTGATTAAACCATATATAGAGCAGATTTTTTCCAAATACGAGAATGGAAAAGTGAGGAATTATATATATAAAACCCTCCTTGTAAAATCATTATCATTATTTGGGCGCACCTTGTTGGAATTATTTCTTTTTCTAATGGACTTCTACGTGCAAAAGTACAGTCCTGCCCATCAGCCCACTTTCTGCTGCATTCATTTCCCACTCGAAGAGTTAATATACCGTGTTACAGATTCAAGTGCCCTTGACCAGGAAGAGAGAGAGAGAGAGAGAGGGAGGGAGGGAGGGAGAGTGGGGGTTTATATGTATCTTCACTTGTTTTGGAAGCGATGATTTCACTTTCATCTTTTGACCTTTCCTTTTCCTCTTCCCTTCTATATCATGGTTATCTCCAGCTTCCTTCCCACCTTCATGCATGAAGTAATTCCTTATCTTCCTTCTGCTAACGCTACAACATAAAATCTCCAGGTTCTAAAAGCCATTTTATAGTCCACCAAATACATGGCCTCCACGAATAACTGGTTAGGTTTCTCTCTATCCCCTCACGAACTTCCATCATCACAGTCTGATCACCACGATCACCCTCAAAACACAGACTCTCGCCTTCGTTTCCACTCAGATGAAATCTCTGGTACCGATGTCTCCGGGGAGAGCTTTGATCTTACTTCTGACTCCGCCGCTCCTTCTCTCAACCTCCCGGCCTCTTTTGGTATACTTGAAGCCTTTAGAAACAATCAATCTCAAGGTTCGCAGCACAAAACTTCATTTCTTTAATTTTTCTTTCATTTCACAGCTGAAGTTCTAAAACCCTAACCCTCTTAAAAATCAAAAGAAGAAAAGTAGATGATTTGAAATAAATCGGTTTCTTAAGCATCTTAGAATGGTTTAAAGCTCTCCTTTTTCCTTTTCTCCCATTATACTTTCTAAGAACTTAAAGCAGGAGCAACAGCAATATTGATCACTTTCTTATATATTTTTCTCCTCTTTTTTTTCCACTATGTATTTGTTTGCAGATTGGAATAATATGAAGCGTTCAGGCATTAATGAAGACACCAACTACAATACCACCTCAGACGTCCCGATATTCATGGGTTCTTCATGCAATAGCCAGAACATTGATCAAAATCAAGAACCTAAGCTTGAGAACTTCCTTGGCGGCCATTCTTTTGGCAATCATGAACACAAACTTAATGTCTGCAGCACCATGTATGGTTCCACTGGACACTATATGTTCCACAACTGTTCCTTGCAACTCCCATCTGAGGATGCATCAAATGAAAGAATAAGCAGTAATGGAGGGGCTGATACTAGCATCAACAATAATAACACCAATAGTTCGATTGGTTTATCTATGATTAAGACTTGGCTAAAGAACCAGCCGGCACCGACACAACAAGACACCAATAATAAGAGCAATGGCGGTGCACAAAGCTTGTCCCTTTCGATGAGTACTGGGTCACAATCAGGTTCTGATTTGCCACTTCTAGCAGTAAATGGAGGAGGAAATAGAACTAGAGGAGACCAGAGTTCTTCTGATAATAACAAACAACAAAAGACCACACCGAGTCTTGATAGCCAAACCGGTGCCATCGAAGTGGTGCCAAGGAAATCTATTGATACTTTTGGCCAAAGAACTTCCATATACCGTGGTGTAACAAGGTATCTTTGCACAAACCATTAAATGCTCCTTTATACGAGTACTACTCTTACTGGTCATTTTTATTACTCTTTTCTAGGAGATGAACATTGGTAATAATTACTTTAGGGTTTGTATTTTGCAGACATAGATGGACTGGTAGATATGAAGCTCATCTATGGGACAACAGTTGTAGAAGAGAAGGACAAACTCGCAAGGGAAGGCAAGGTATGTGGTCCTTCATTCATTAATCTACTTGAATTTGTAGATTCTATGGAATTAAAAAATGATTTCTTTCTTTCTTTCTTTCTTTTCTTTTCATTTTGAAGAATATTGATTGATTCATGGGTTTATTTTGCACTAACTTATGTTGCCTTTTCTTGGATGTTTACATATATATCTTGATGTGTGGGCTTGCCGAATCTTATTTCAGTTTATTTGGGTAAGAACGACTTTTTTTGTTCTTTGGTTTTTTGAAGAACAACATTTTTTTTTTCTTGACGATTCTAATTATTTTCATCTCTTATTAATTTCTACTAGGTGGTTATGACAAAGAAGATAAGGCAGCTAGAGCTTATGATTTAGCAGCATTGAAATACTGGGGCACTACCACCACAACAAATTTTCCAGTGAGTTTCTACTTTCCTTCATTTAAGTTCTAAGAGAGTGTTGTACCAAAAAGATTTCTAAGGAAATGAGAATAACATGTTTTGAATTCAATTCAACGTTATTAAGAATTAATTTTAAATATAATTCAATATCTACAAATCCTACAAAAATAAATGAAATGTCAATTCCTCTTCATAATTTCAAAACTTAAGAAATTTAATGTTAAAATTAACTTTTATAAAATACTCATTTCCCCATTTTTTTTATAAGCTAGCCTTGAAGAAATAGAATAAAAGTAATGAGGGCAATATGAAAAATAAAATCAATTGAATTTTATCTCTTTCAAAAATGTGAATTCTATTTATTTATTAATTAAATTCAAATCAAATAGTACAATAGAATTCAATTATAATAAAAAATTAATTCCAAACAACTAATAAACTAATTAATACGGGATGTATTTTAGTTGCTCTTTTTTTAGTTATTTGTACAGAAAATAAACAAGGATGAACTGAGTAAAAATTTACCAATATTGTCATTCGCATTGAAAGGCAGTTTTTCCCCCCTTGTGAAACACTAGTGGAAGTGTACTGCAAGTTTGGATTATCGTATTAATTAATTAAGCTCCACGATCGTTAACGTTATTTTCCTCCCTAAAAGTATCCTTATAACAAGGATGTGTGTCCTATTATTGAACATGCAGGGCACTTTTCAATGTATTTTGCCGATGTTTAAGGCTTGTGTTACCATTGTTAAGAAAATTTGATCTTGTAAATAAATCTGCAGATTAGCAACTACGAAAAGGAGATAGAAGAAATGAAGCACATGACTAGGCAGGAGCATGTTGCGTCTCTTCGAAGGTATTTCACAAATGGAGCTTGTTTTTTTTTTTTTTCTTCCTGATGAAACAATTATTTTCATGAAATTCCCGTAATGGAGTACATATATATATTTGCTCGTTGCAGGAAAAGCAGTGGGTTTTCTCGGGGGGCTTCCATTTATCGAGGTGTAACTAGGTATGGATTTCTTTAGTTTATTATTCATTCCATTTTCCTAGAAACTTCATTCGCCTAAATCTTTAGTTTAAGAGATAATAAGATGCGTGAGGGATGTTAATGAACTTGATTTCTTGATTAACTTGGTAATTTTATTTGTCATAACAGACATCATCAACATGGAAGATGGCAAGCAAGGATTGGAAGAGTTGCAGGGAACAAAGACCTTTACTTGGGAACTTTCAGTAAGTTCATTTTCGTTCGATTTCACTTCATGCACTACTTTGAGTTTCGTTAGATATTTTCCCTCTAGCTATCCTACAAATTTACTCGTGTTATAAATTCGTGGGTCTTGTGGACTTTCTTCCAAGCATAATTAAATGTATCTATTTGCCAATTAATCTCATCTCCTGATTCCTGCAATTTATTATATATGCATTTCATTCATAGGCACCCAAGAAGAAGCAGCGGAGGCCTATGACATTGCAGCCATAAAATTCCGTGGACTGAATGCGGTGACCAACTTCGACATGAACAGATATGATGTTAACAGCATAATGGAGAGCAGCACATTGCCAATTGGGGGTGCGGCTAAGCGGTTGAAAGAGGCGGAGCATGCTGAAATTACAACGCATGTGCAAAGAACAGATGATCATGACAGCACAAGTTCACAACTCACCGATGGGATTAGCAACTATGGTACTGCTGCACACCATGGCTGGCCTACTATTGCATTTCAACAAGCTCAGGCTTTTACCATGCACTATCCCTATGGCCAGAGGCTTTGGTGCAAGCAAGAACAGGACTCTGACAATCATAGCTTTCAAGAGCTTCATCAATTACAATTGGGAAACACCCAAAATTTCCTTCAGCCTTCGGTTCTACATAACGTCATGAGCATGGACTCGTCTTCAATGGAACACAGCTCTGGCTCTGATTCTGTTATGTATAGCAGTGGAGGCCACGATGGTACCGGTACTGGAACCAACGGAAGCTATCAGGGAATTGGTTATGGAAGCAATACTGGGTATGCCGTCCCAATGGCTACAGTTATAGCTAATGATGGAAACACCCAAGATCAAGGAAATGGTTATGGAGATGGAGAGGTGAAGGCTCTTGGCTATGAAAATATGTTTTCCTCGTCGGATCCTTTTCATGCTAGAAATTTGTACTATCTTTCGCAGCAATCATCTGCCAGTGTGATCAAGGCTAGTGCATATGATCAGGGTTCAACATGTAACAATTGGTTGCCAACAGCAGTTCCTACTATTGCAGCGAGGTCTAACAATATGGCTGTTTGCCATGGAGCTCCAACTTTCACAGTATGGAACGAGAGTACATAATGATTGTGGGATTGACCAATGGATGAAGAATATATAGGTGGGTATGGGAAAGTCAAAGCATGTATACATTGACTGATTTAGTAGTGATTTTTATTTTTCAGGATCCTTTCTTCCTTCTTTATCCACTAATTGAAGCAAGGAAGATTGGCACCTTTTTTTCCCTCCTAACTTCGAAGCCTGCAAATTTTATAATTAAAGGGTCTAACAACCGAAGTTCAGCAATAGCACGTAAGAGCTCGAATTCTCACTTGCTATGAATTTTGGGGAACTTCAGGTTAGTATTGATCCTCGGAT
Organism: Populus nigra; assembly: GCF_951802175.1. Classification (NCBI taxonomy): domain Eukaryota; kingdom Viridiplantae; phylum Streptophyta; class Magnoliopsida; order Malpighiales; family Salicaceae; genus Populus; species Populus nigra. The sequence goes on along the minus strand of NC_084861.1, from coordinate 11,804,874 downwards.
AGATTTTTATTTCCTAACACCAGACTTTGTAATTTTCAATAACTTAGTTATTATACAGAGAATGGCATTTTCCTGTGTTCTTTCTCTTTTCTGGAGAGCTTACGAGTATTATATGCTTTGTCCTCCCATCCCAAGATTTGAACTTAAGACCTTTATGTTTTTTTTCTCCCTGTTCAATGGGAGGTCCAATGTGGCAGATATTGAATGGAAAAGTTACACACTTCCCTGAAATTTTAACCAAATTGAACTCAAATTCTTTTAGTTTATTCAGGCAAAAATATAACTATACTGTTATCCTGTAAGCATTGAAAATGCATCAGACTACTTTAAAGTCTAAACATCCACGAGACTAAGAGTTCTAGAAATCCCTGGAAATGTGAAATTAGACTTTTAGCTTTCAGTTTATCAGGTATTCCGTACAGTTTCCTATATATATACACTAGTCATGCTGGTTTGCAAGTTTTAGAAGTCCGTGACTGAAAATAGGTTTCATTAAGATCCCAAAAACTACTTGAACATGGTGGCAATTCCATCTTGGAGCTCTTGTTTGTCTTGGGTTTTGTTGTTGATGGCGGCTGCTTACCTTTGGGCTTCGTGTTGGGCTACCTAAGTTAGTCCATTTATTTGATTGGTCCAAGCTCATACCTTTTATTTGATCATCATATGGTAAGGAGGTTTATACATCATCACATTTAAGAAAGTATCTCTTGTCAGTTTGCTTCACATGTTCTGGTTTCCTTATTGAGCAGCAGTCACCATGGATGCTGCTATATTTGACAAGATTTAACTATGATTTGGCCAGATGGCCAGATAGCAGTCTCCGGGATGCTCACGAGTAACGAATCTAGTTTTGAATTTTTTTTTAATATTTAAAATAACATTGTTTCAGTGAGATGAAAAATTTTGAATTTTTACATTTGAACCGAACGAACTCAAAAGCTGATACACTAATCTTTGAAAATTAACAGTAAGGAACGAGCTGGTTAAGCAGGTCAAGAATCTTCCTTTTTCACGAAAAGCACGACGTTAATTAACATCTGTAGTGCATGCACAAGAGGTGTGGACCACACTTACCTTTGTACCGATTGAAAAAGTTGAAATCATCATAACTTAACGTATAGAAGAAGAACGCAGATTTCTGAGTGCCCTTTCTTCTCTATTATATAGCTCTTTATTCAGCAATCTTCTTGCCAAATACCATGATGTTGCGTCCACATGCTCCTTTGCGAAGTAATCACCTGTGTTTATCAGATTCCGAAACAGAATCCGATGATCTGAACGAGCATCTCCAGGTCCAGGATAGGAAAAAGAACAGCACAGGAGTTTACGATGGAAAGGAAAACTGTATGTACGAGAAAAATAAGAAGAGAGACACTGTTAATGAAGATCATATGAAATCGCTCATGGATGAATCAGGTAAAAACATACTAAATTCAATTAATTCACCTTTTTGTCTTTCCTCCTGTTCAAAACACTTTCTTAGTTTGCATCATTTCTTATCTTGGATTCAATAAGTTATGAATTCAATAGGCGTAAGATTCAGGTTAATTTTATATATATTTGTTAACTAGTACGATATCTTAATTGTTGCATCCAGTGGCAAATCACCGCATCATCAAACATATCCATATTCAAGGTCTCTCTTTTTTTAGTAGATTAGACCTTTTCTTCTCCTTCTCAGATCATAAATCTCTTTTTTAGCCGTGCAGCATGAACACTGAAACTTTTTTTACCCTTAACATTAATATTGAACAATTTCAATACCAATAGTCCTAATCTTCTTTTTTTTTGGTGGGGATTTTTATTCACACCACGTTTGCTGTTAACTATTTTACACAGGATGCGTGTGATTTAGCTTTTTCTGATAAGACATTTCTAATTATACGGAGAGTGACATAACAGCAAGTGTTACTTTATAATGCAGATATAATGATGAGAAAGGCAGAGATATACCAGGAATACATGAAACAGATCCCTATTCCATCATCAACTTGTGGGTTGCCAATTTCCTACATGACCTGGCAAGAATTAGCCAGAACTATTAAGCAAGTGTATGGTCAGCCATTGCATTACCTCACGAACAAGCTTTTGAAACAGTGGGATCAATTAAGAATCGGAACAAAGGATGAAAGTAAGCCATTGGACAATATTATTGATCCCAATAGAGCTGTAGCTACAATTTGGGGCATGGAAGAATTCCACAGACAATGCTCTTCTCATCAGCATTTGGCTAAACTGTGGCTTTCAGACCCGCTGCAGCATGATTCTCTTGACAAAACTGTCCCACACTGAATTGAAATTCAGCTAAAATAATAAAATCGTCTTCTAGAACATGGGCTATGTTGTTTTACTTCTTGCTTTAATAAAATCGGTTGTCTTGATTAATCTGGTCATCTTCCGATGGCAATTGGAATTCATGTTCTGTTAGCATTCGACTTTGAAATCACTGCAGTACTACTATGTTCAGTTTATACCCTTCTGAAAAAGAAGATAAGGACCCGAAAGGCCTTGGCAAATCATGACTTGCCCCGTTTTCTGCAGGCTTCGGCAACGCGGTATGGTCATTTGCTTTTTTTTATTGGGTTAAATGGACGGGCTATTCTCTTCTTAGAACAATATCTACAAGATGGAGATCAGAGACTGCTAGCTAGAAGTGGTTCCTGAAATAAATTCTTGACATGGATGTTCTCTTACCTGCATTTCTCTCCTTTATATATATATATATATATATATATATATATATATATATATATATATTATTAATGTGGTATGCAGGTCAACTTGCACCTACTTTAATTAATTCTACAGATCTTAAAGTTAATGACTATATAAATTTTAAGTGACTCTAAGAATTTTGAGATTTGAACTGATAACTTTTAAGAAGTAAATCTATAATCTGATCAATTTATTTTATATAAAAAATATTTTTTATTTTAAATAAAATAAAATAGGTGATCTATCATTATATTTTAAGATTATTTCTCATTGTATTTATTATGTCCTTAATTCTTCATTAAGATATCGAGGAAAGGTGGTTTATATAAATTTTTTTTGAAAATGAAAACCATGTGTAATTCACTTGAATTTTTTTTAATTAATTTAGATGATATATCAAAATTCACTTGAGGAAATTTTAACGAGTTAATTAAATTAACAACAGTATTTTAGAAAATCATCCTATTATATATACAAAAAAATAAATCATTTCTCCCAAATAATATTATCTTTCCACATTATAAAGTCTCAAACAATTCCCAAAATTCCCTAGCATGAACTACAAGAATTTGGGCAGAACTTTCTTCTCTACGTATTTAGTAAGATACTGGTAGGTTGATTGGCCGGGATGAACAGCATCCCAAAACAAGTAGCGAGAAGGATGTCGACATGTCGGAGTCGTTGGATTGCACAGGGGTCCCATCTCCACAAATCCAGTGCCACAGCAGCCTTTATTTGTTTCCTCAAATCCTGTTATGCAACGAAGACCCTAGCTCTGTTAGCAATGCCTCATAAAAATTCATTAATAATGGTGCTCTAAGATCTCCACAAATCAATTTCTTGGGGGGCGCCCGCATAAGCTTACCATATTTTTGTGGATGGTGGATCATGTCCATTAGTGGCTCATATATGTCCGCGTATGCTATTTTGCTTCCTGAAAGCTTTGCCTGTACTAGGGGCAGCATACTGGCAAGCTTTTGGTTATAAGACACACAGTACAAATTTTGATTGTGCAAACATCTTCGGCGAGAAGGGGGCTGCTGTTTGGTGGTCATTTGAATGGGAAGGCAACCGATTGGAGGAAGGCCGGCTACAATCATGGATCGGCAACCAAGATCATACAGTTGCTGCAAGTCCATGGATAGTTTGATAACTTGATCTCAGTGATAACAATTCTAACCAAATTTTTCAATCAGAGAGAGAGAGAGAGAGAGAGAGAGGTGTGCTTACTTTGGTAAAAAACTGGACCTTGTTCAGCAAAAAATCTTGGTACCCGGTATCATTCTTGTCCATCCTCAACGTTGATATATCATTAGTTCCAGTACTGATAACAACCAACGCAGCACCGATTATATTCTTAGCCTTTTGTTCTCCCACAATCCTCCTTAGCCTTGCAGTGTAATCCCTAAACATGTCGATTTGCTTGGGAAATGAGATCACCCCAAACACATCATTTGTTGCATTATCATATCCTGATCCCGATGATGCAAAGCTAACACCCGTAGCAATTTCATGATCTGACAAATCTGGTTTCAAGAATGGAGGGACAGCGTTTTTGATCTTCAGAATAGAGGCTAGAAAATCAGTAATCAGTCTTCCATCTGAGAATCTCCCAGTAGGAGTGTGACCTGGGTAGCGTCTGCCATATGGACGAAAATTGGCTTTGAACAATGTATCGATTTCATTGTTGTTACCGCTATCTACTGTTGAATCGCCGAAGACGAGAATGGCAGGAAATTTGGAAAAAGATCTCGACCTTGTAGCATTCCCTGTCTTGAAAAAGATTGTCAGAATGTAAACTAGTACAACAGAGGGCTTCATGCTTGCCATTGACGAGCGAATGGAATGAGCGCAGATGGATGCTTCTTCTCTGCACTTGTTCTATCCAAGCCCGTTCTACATTTTCTGCAAGCGAACTAAATTGGCTTTAATTCTGCGGATGTCCTCTTGTAAGTTCGAGAATTCAGGGGACACGCACACAGTGTGTGTTATACAACACAAGAGAAAATATGTAAAAGTTATAATTTAAAATTTTATTAGTGAATATTTTTTATTTAAGATTTACTAAAAAACTAATATAAACAAATTAAAAAACCTAAAAATAGAGTAAAAAAAAAACCCTGAACAAAGTTGACAAAATAATAATAAAATTTTAAACTAAATATGAAAAAAATATAAATTAACTAGAAAATACAATAACTTTTGCAAATTATTTAAAGACTTTTCAATTTTTGATTGAAATATAATATTTTTTATTACAATGAGATTTTAACTTTATAGAGCATTGAAAATCTATAAATAAAATTTCAACCCAATTTAAAAGTTTTAAAAATTTATATTATTAGATACACGTGAGAACAAAATATTTCTGCATCAATAAATTAGTAAATGATGGATGATAAGAGAAGCAAAGTCAGATCAGCCTTCCAAAATAAAAACAACTTCGGTTATGACTTGAGAAACCAACTTTTATGGCCGTGTAAATTAATGAGTCCATCGGCAAAACAGGCAGAACTATAAATGATCCATCGGTCGGCGTATTTATGTATAAGACTATAAAAATTACCTGCCGGAAAATGATGTTACTGTATATAATTTGTCGGCCATTAGTTTTTCCGAGAAGATTGGTCGGCATTTAATTCATTAATTTGCCGGGGAAGACTGGAGATATCGCTTTCCAGTCCTATGGACAGATGGGGGTTGGTTGGGGGCATCAGTGCCAATAAATTTACAGATAGATTCATTAATGAAGTGCCTTTTTTTATTATTTTTATTTTTATTTTGAATTTTTGTGCTAATATTGCGTGAGAAATACGTTTACCGAAATATCTCACCCAAGGGCGACGTGGATGCAAATATTCTGGGAAGTCAATCATGTGTGTGAGTGACTGTTTGGCATAAATTGTTTTAAGATATAATTTTAATGTAGTTATAAAAAAATTGAAAAAAATATTTTTTAAATATTTTTTTTTAAAAAAAAACACCTCTTAAAAACAACCAAAAAAACATAAATAACAACACTCTCAAACGGCCACCAATTAATTTTCTCCCCAAAATTTCCTCTCTCTGTCCACCTCAAGGCAGCAACATAAAATTACAGATATTGTAGCACTCATCTGATAAAAAAGTATAGGATTGAAAAAAAAAAAAAAAAACTTTTTAAATTACCCCCACGCACGCACATATACGCAAAATAAAATCGGTTTGAAAACCTCCGATACAAATATTTGCTGTTATGATTATTGAGCCCTCAAAATCACGTACAATCCACAACCAACAAACTCTTGAGATAGAGTGGCCCATGATGGGCGTAGGAAAAACAAGTGAAGAAACACCCGCTCGTGTGTGCGCGTGCATGTGTGTATAGCAGTCACTATTAAAAAATTAAAAAATTAGCAACGGACTACTCCATTGTAAATAATATTAAAATCTATTGCTAAAACAATTTAGTAATGGAATCAATAATGAAAAAAATCAGATGTAAATTTATTGTTGCTGATTTTTTAGCAACGGATTTATCCGTTGCTGATTTCGCAGCAACGGATTACAATCAACAACAAATAATCCTAAAAATTAACTGATCACCATACAAGGAGGAGGCAACCATGAATTCTAACATCTTTCACATCTTTCACTACACAATTATGCTACTTATATATATAACAAGTAAAACAACAAGAAAAAAAAATAATGAATGAAGAAACAAAAATAAAACAACAATCTTATTAACGAATTAACGAAACACAACATCAACAAGCAAGTTTCCATATATATATGTGAATACATTCAAAACACCTAGGTGTCTGCGCACAGGAGGACAAAAAGACTTGCAGACATCAAAGAACACCCAACATCAATAATACTAATTGTTAAAAATTAAATTGGGAGTTTTGATAAATTTTCAATTAAACATGCATAATTTCCATCAATTACTCTCTTCCAGACACAAGAATTGCCAGCATTGGTCAAGTTGAATAAAAGTATTCAATTTATGAACCGTAACCCTAAAAATTAATTTGGGGGTTTTCATAAATTTTCACTTAAAAGTGCATAATTAGGATATAAATCATGGTAAAAACATTTCATAAACCTTATATTATCGAATTAATAGCCTAAAACCATTATTCAAAGTATCGGGAAAAAAAATTCTTACCTGTGTTCTTCAGTTACAGGTGAGGGAGATGGATCAACACGACAAAATAATACCTGAGATTGGAAAAGTTAGGTTAGAGCTGTTTAGTGTAACTTAAATTGCAACAAAGAAAACAAAAACCATAAATTAATTACCTGAGCTATCGAAGAAAACAGTGCAAAACCTAACCCGTTTACAAAGAAGGGGTAAAACAGGATGTTTGATGGTGATGATGATTGGTCTCGTGCGATGTTGCCATGGGTCTTTGTTTTTGTTGGTTTGCAGAGAAATATTGAAACTGTTAAGATGAAGGAGAAGAATATGAAGAAAAAAAATAGGGTTGTTGAAGACGAATACGAAGATGATGAACAGTTTCAGATAAAGGAAGATGAAATCAATGAAGAGAGGGTGATTTTTGAACAGTTAGGAATCGATGTTATTAGGGACGAAGAAGGATACTGGAAGAGTGGAAGTAAATTAATTTTCAGCGTAATTGGTTTTGTTGGATCTGTATTTCGGTGTGGGGGGGGGAGAGAGTGAAAATAAACGGTTCAAATTTTATGTAATCAACGGTCTACATAATTTTAGTTTTATATTAACATTTTAATTTTTTTTTTCAATTAGCAACGGAAAATCCGTTGCTAAATTCAACGTAAATTTTGCAATGGATTATTCGTTGCTAAAGTCCGTTGCTAATATTAAAAAAAATATATGTATAATCCGTTATAAATCCGTTATTGAATTTAGCAACGGAATTATCCGTTGTTAAATTCAGATGCTAATACCCCTGTTTTTAGTAGTAAGTTGCAAAGTAATCTTGAACTTCACAAGTTTCCTGCCTGGTTTTATTAAGAAACGAGTAAGGCTCGAACAGGTAAAATGTCACTATTCAAAGGAAGAGGAGTGGTTGAGAGCACATGGATCTTGATCGCACACAGAATCCATAACACTGGAGAAAGATAAACGAGAGGTAAAGGGATATTGGGACGTGAAGGGATCGATCAAGTGTTATATAAACAGCAAAAGAGCTTATATTATTTTCATTTTTTTGCACGTAAGCCCTGATATAGATGTGTGTGTGTGTGTGTGTGTGTGTGTGTGTGTTGTACAGACTTGGGAAGAACGAACTTCTCACAGTGTTCAAAAAGGATCCGATAGGTTGATGAGCTGGGATGAACAGCATCCCAAAATATGAACTTGGGATTTTTCCACATGTTTGAGTCATATGTGCACGGAATGGTCGTCCCATTTCGAAACGTCCAGTCCCACAGCATTCCTCTCTTTGTTTCCAAAAAGTTACATACGCAATACATCCCATAAAATTCAATTTCTTGCTTGGAGAAGTTAACTCTACATTTTATTGATTTCAAGTAAAATGTCAAAAATTAGGCAAAATTCAACTAGATTACCTAGTAAGTATGAAGGTCGTTGATTGTTTTTCCATTAATTAGTGGTTTATCATTTCAAGCATGAGAGGATCCAAATTTGCTGAAAATAAAATTAATTTATTGCATGCATTGCGTAATTTTGACTTTATTTTCTATAAATTTATGATGCTCTAATTAAATTGCGGAGGTTGTCATCTCCTAATAATAAATTTTATAGTATTGCTGACCTTGTCATTGAAGATTCAGAGCTTAAATATCCTCTAATATGTTTACTGTGTTGTGTTGTGTGTCTGTTACAAGATTAAACATATCAAATTATTTAGTAATAAATTGAGTTTTATGTTATTAATAAAATCACTTAAATTAAAATTATTATTAATGATATAACTTAAATTAAACATTTTTTTTACACAGATATAATAAAAAAATACAAGTAAAATATGAGTAAATATAATTGCCACGACCCGAGCTTAATTGATGCATAATCTATCTCATATTTCTTACAAATTCTTGACTCGAGCGTATATTCTGCTGCATAGAAGCTAGGATCTTGTGCAGGTGAAAGCAATATGTTGTTTACAGGAACTTGGGGAAAACCTCCTTCTCTATATGCTTAGCGATGACCCGGTAGGTTGATTTGCTGGGATGAACAGCATCCCAAAATAAGAACTTGGAAGCTAATAATTTTCCACATGTTGGGGTCGTTGGTCGGCACAAGGGTCCCAGTTCGAAAAGTCCAGTCCCACAGCATCCTCTCTTTGTTTCCAGAAATCCTATTGTGAAACACAACCCGCGATATATATTCAGCCTTTTGCTTTTAATCTTCCTTGCTTGATGCAGTTTTATTTACTTGTGATGAAATCTAAGCATTTCAGTTTTGTAAAACTTTATGTGGTGCATTAGCTTACCATATCGTTTTGGATTCTTGACCATGTCATCCAGTGGCTCATATACGTCGACATATACGATTTTGCTCCCTGAAAACGTTGTCTGTGCTTGGGCCAAAAGCTTGACAAGCTCTTTGTTATAAGATTGAGCATATGAATTTATGTTATCCACCCATTTTAGATCTACAGGAAGTAGAAGTTCAGTGGCCAGCTGAATAGTTTTTTCGATGGGAGCGTAACCAACTGGAGGAAGGCCAGCTACAGCCATGGAGCGGCATCCAAGATCATGCAGCTCCTGTAAGTTCATAGATAGATGATTGAAAACGTGATGTCAATTCTGCAATATCTACAAAATTAGCTGTGCAATCACAGAGAGATATGGTTGCTTACTTTAGTAAAATTTTGAACGATATCCAGCATAGTATCCTGGAAACTATAGTGCAAGTTGAAAGGCCTTGTAAAGATATCATTGCTTCCTGCACTAATAAGAACAAAGGCACCACCAATGATCTGTTTAGCCCTTTCTTCGCCTACAATACCCTTTAGCCTTGCAATATAATCCCTGAACATATCAATCTGCTTTGGAACTGGGATAACATTTAGAAGGGTATTTGTTTGGTAATCGTATCCCGCTCCTGCTGATGCAAAGCTTACACCGGTAATGACTTCTGCGTCAGACAAATTCGGATCCAGGAATGGAGGAACAGCCTCTTTGATCTTCAGAGCAGAGGCTAACATATCAGGAATCAATTCTCCATCAGAGAACCTCCCCGTCGCTTTCTGACCTGGATAGTTCTGACCATATGGGAAAAAGTTGGCCTTAAGAAGTGTATTGATATAATTGTTATTGCCTGTATCTACTGTTGAGTCGCCGAAGATGAGAATGGCAGGAAATTTCGGCAAAGGTCCCTGTCCTGCAGCTTTACATGTATTGAAAATGATCGCGCAAACGTAAGCTGCTATAGCATAAATCTTGATGCTTGCCATTATTAAAATAAAAGTGACGGGAATGAACTCAACTGCTGCTAAATATTACTCTATCGGCGTTCTGTCCTGATCTATTTATAATAAGCAAATATAACGAGTATCTATACCATTAATACTCAATTAGCTAGAAACCTTCAGAGGAAACAACTCGAAGACAGTGATTGACAGGGAAGCCAAGACAAGATAAAAATAAAAATAGCTTTTCAAGATTTGAATGATAGCTAACCAGGATACGGATCATCATCTGACAGTGCTGGTGACTTGTCCTTTGTTGACTACGTGACCAATTTATACAAATCCATAATTATATATAAAATTATGAATTTTATATTGGAATATTTGATTCAACAAAAATATCCCTAAGTTTTAATGATTATCAAATGTATTGAATGTACTTTAACATGTCACTTCTTGTCTAAAAAGATTTTACATGCCAAAATTAAAAAGACTCGACTACATTTAAAAATAAAATAAAATTTTATACTGTAGTATAAAATTTATGTCAATAAATATAAATTTATCTTCAACTAAAACATTAATATAATTCCTAAAAAGTAGGTCAATCCTGTTTTCCAGCACATGACTATTTATATATCACATAAAACTACAAATACTATAAATAACTTTTTTTAGATAGGCGCCCCAAACCCATATTATATCTCATTGACACCGTATTTTGAATGTCAAACTTCTTAAAATGGTTAAAATAGGTCAAAAAAAGACAACGATGAAATGCTAGAATTTTTATTAAATTTTATCAAAATTTTAAATCATATTATTTGATTAATTTAATCTGTTAACAATCAGAAGGTTTCTTTAACAGGAGGACTTATATTTATGCCTATGTTTCTAATTTTATTTTTTTTAATTAATGTGGGTGTTCGAGCCAACTTGTGCGTACTTCGATTAATCCTATGAGCCCAGAAGTTAATGACCATGTAAATCTTCATTGACCCTGAGATTTGTGAGACTAGAACTGTTGATCTCTAGAGAAAAGCAAACCTAAAGTCTGACCAGTTAGACTATACCCCTCAATGTTTCTATGTTTCTAATTTTTTTTCACATTACATGTAATTAAAATTTAAAAACAATAAAATTACATTGAAATTCTACAACTTATTGGATCTTAGTTATTTTTTTAAAATGAGATTCCTGTTTATATATATATATATATATATATATATATTTATATATATATATATATATTTATATATATATATATATATTGTTTTTTTCTTTCTTTCTCCACCAGTTAAAAGAACACCTGGGCCAATAGATATATAGCATAAAATTTTCAATTGTGTACGTTTCTTTTAATATTTATATTGCATGTATTAAAAGGGAATCCTTTAAATAAAAATACTTGTAGCAATTATAATACTAGTATAATCACGTTAAATCTACGACTATTTTTTTTAACTAAAAACTCCTCTAGACAAAAGTATAGTTCATAAATATTGTAATATAGTAGCGATCGTAGTTGAAGAGAATATTATTTTAATTTTATAGTACTGTAATATAAACATTATCATGCGAGATCCAGTGTTTTAGAGATTTTTGTTTCTTTGAATTTTTTTCAAGAGTTTTTAATTATAAGTATTACTAAATATAAAAAATATTATAAATTATCATATTTTTACTTTGTATAATCGTTTCTGATATTAAAAAGACTCCTTTAAATACAGCAATTCTTAAAATTTCCGTTCATATCTATATCCTTTATCTCTATTCACACCACATATAATAAAAAATAAAAAAATAAAAAAATTGAATTAAAATCTTAAAAATTATTAAATTGGATCTTAGTTATTTCTTATTTATTTATATAAGACCCTTGGTTATTATCTTATTTTTAATTTTTAATTTTTAATTTTTAACTACTCCATGTGAAAGAATTTATAATTTTTGACAAATTATAATAATGTAGAAAATGGTCCCTTTAGTCAGAAAATAAGTCTTATCCATGTATGTATCCTTAACATTTTTTTTTCAAGGTGAACTCTTTAAAATAAAAAGATATGTAGAAACTACAGTCTAATATTATCAAGTTAAATTTAATGGGTACTTCTGAATAAAATAAATAAATTCATTCACATTATATCCGTTATATGTATAAATAAAATATGATTGATCTTATTTTGAATTTATATTCTATTATATATTTTTTTTATCATATAAACGAACTAACTTTAACTTTAAGTAATAATGATAACATGTTTTTTTTTTAAATGAAATTATTATTAATGCACGTGCCAAGAAAAATGATACTTTTTTTAAAATGTGATTAAAAACAAAAGACAGAACTATATACAGCACGGTATAAAAATAATATTTTAATTTTTAACTACAGTACTTAATTATTTACAAGAAAGTTATACAAAACTCTTAAAGCTTATTTTTAGGAGTTTTTATAATATATGTATGTATGGTTTTTTATTTTCTAACTATTAACTATTGCATAAATTCATGAAAAATAACAAAAAAAAAGTATTAAATATAGAATTATATAATACACATTCAAAGCACATGCCAAGAAACTAGTAGATATAATCATAGTTTTAAAATCTGGCCCGACTTGTCGGGTAGATCCAGGACCCGCCCGATTCGGGGCTGGAACCAGGTCGAGTTGAAGAAAAAGTAGGAAAAGTCATGACCTGGTGTGACCCGGTGACCCGATAAAACCCGGTCAAAAACCTGGTTGCAACCTGTTGACTTTTGTTTTTTTATTAAAAGGACATCTTTTTTATTTTTTTTTAAATAGAAATTAATCCGAGCGACCCTGTCAAAACCTGAAACACGGATCTTGAACCGAGTCGAGTTTAAAAACTATGGATATAATAGTATAAATAAGTTGTAGCAATCTGTGAGGGATATTTTTATCTATTTATAATTGTTTTTGTTTTTCCAAATCTCTATAAAGTGAAATTTAACTTCTAACAAATTTCAAAGATTAGTATATTCAATAAGTTAAAGAAATAAAAGTAAAGAAAATCAAATGTAGTTTGATTTTTCAATTTATTATTTCTTAATTATTTTTCAATTTTCTATCTCTTAGAAATTTAAAAAATATTAATTATTTTAAAACTTATAAATGATTTTAAAAAAAATATAAATTTGATCAACTCATAAATTTAAAATCTATCCATTATCACATTGTATATTTATAAATTGTACAAATAATAATGATTACTCATCGTACTTTATATTTATAATCTTATTTCTTGATTTCAAAATAAACAGGAAATAATCAAACGGAGAAATTTTACTTTGGAGGAGACATAGATCAAATTAAATATAAGGCAAGGAGTTTAAAATCAAAATTTGAATTAAAAAAAAAAAAGTCCAAAAGAAAAGAAGTCAGAACACATGGAGCATGACACGCAAAAGACATAGCGTTGAACCCGGCCCATTATGAGCCCGTTGGCTCTAAGTTCGAGAATCTGGAGGTACTGTAATAAATGATCTGGACCGTTTAAACTCTCAACAACCTACGGTCCACATTTTCTCGCAGAGAAACATGGTACCGTAACTTGGTCTTGAGAGAGAGAGAGAAACCCCCAAACTCTGGGTTTTCTCAACAACCAAACAGAAAATTCATCTTCCGTAATCGACTGTCTGACCCACCTGGATCCTCATTTTGAATCCAAAATTCAGTAAGCGTCTCTGTTTTTTGTAAAATAAATTACCCTTTGTAGAATTGTTCAATTCCTAAATGGGTTTCATGTAGACAGTTAGCGAAGATGAAAGGAATCAACTTTGTCTTTTGGGTTTTGGTAATTGTTTAGAAAGTAACAAGGAATTACGTTAAATAGTTATATCTATGCATGCATATGTGTGAATGTAGGTTCAATACCTGTGAATTTTGTTTTGACTAAAATAAAATGAGAATAAGATTATGTCAACATACAAAAAGAATGTAATTCTTATTTGTTTTCTGATCTAATAAAAATAGACTGTAACTTGGTGGTGAAAGAGAAGTTATGGGTTTTGATTTTTTTAATCATTCATTTTAGTTTTAATGTAGAATTTATTTACTGCCACTTACTGCTGAGTTTTAGCTCAAATGTAGACCTATTCTATTTTTTATATTTGATATTTTTAGCTTAATTATGTTTTAATATTACTGTTACCTGAAATCTTTTAGCTTCTTTTCTTCATGAACTGCAAAAAAAAGCTAATTTGAGTGTGGTGCACTTTTGTTATCTATGATGACTGCAAATTACCTCATTGTGCGCTGGAAACTTGTGTTCTGCAGTGGATTTGGAACATAGTCCTGATGTTCCAAACGAGGATCTGAATAATTCTACAGATGGCAATCCTCAGCATGGCAGTGATGGCACAATCGGTGGAAGTTCTATAGAAGCAACATCTCAACCTGAACAAAGTGATAAAATGACTCCAAATTCCACTGGGGGTTTTGAGTTAACTGTAGTCGAACCATATGTGGGTCAAGAGTTTGAATCAGAAGCAGCTGCACTTGAGTTCTATTGTTCTTATGCCACGCGTACAGGTTTTGTTACTCGAATGAGAGATCACAATTGCTCTCAGCGTGATGGATCTATCATTTCAAGAACACTAGTTTGTAACAGAGAGGGTTTTCGAAAGTCCGCTGATAAGCCTAGAATGCCATGGTCAAGAAAGCCTCGTGCTGTCACTAGGGTGGGTTGCAGAGCAAGGGTTTCATTTAGAAAGCAGAGTAATGGGGCTTGGGTTATTAGAAGTTTAGTAAAGGAGCACACTCATCCATTGGCATTGCCTGAGAACCAATCTCCAAAGGCTAGGGGAAATCCCAAGATCTATCAAGTTCCGGTCAGATCTTGTCCCAACACTTGTTCTTTCTTTAGCATGATACATGATGCCTTTTAGTTTTGTTGATGTGCTATTACTTCACTTATTCCCTTCAGCCACTCAATTGATTCTCTAGCAAAACTGTGATGAACTTGACCAGCCATTTGGGATCACATGCAACGACTATTTGATTTATAAACTTTAGCACTTGTTGCCAGTTTTGAAGTTACTGCATATTGTGTTTAAAATCTGTCTAGTTCAGGTCATTTTTAGCTCTTTCTTGCCCCCACAATTTTCAACACTCTGCCCATAGAGCAGTAGATAGGAAAACCGTGGGTCATTGTAGCAATTATGTTCCTGGTAGCTTCCAGAGACTGGTAAATCCACTTAAGTGGGCGGTTGTTTATAAACAAAACTGCGAGTGTACATCTACTATCTATGAGTCTTTGTCTCACAGCTGCCTTAAGGAATGAGCCATGCAGCATCTCACTATTTCAAGGTTGATGACTTATTAAATGCTCGTATAATTTTTGTCATTCCATTTATCTTTTTTAATTAATAATTATTGCTCGAGGGCATCTGAATTGTGCGAGATTAATAGCTTTGGCCTGAGACTCATTTCTGACTAGTTAGTTCTCATATCCTTTTCTTTTTCTGATGATTGCATGTTCCTGTTTTCCCCTAGGCTGATGACAAGAGAGTCCATGAACTCATGCGGGAGCTGATGGTGGAGAAAAAAAGGAATGCTTCCCTCACAGAATTTATACAGCTTTTATTTAATCACATCGAGGAGCACACGCAAGGCTTGTCAGAAAAGATCCAGTGCATAGTAGAAAAGGTGAACAAGATGGAGTCAGAAGGAAAAAAGACAGGATCTGAGATAGTCATGTCATTGTAATGCAGCAGCCGACAGCATGCAGTCCTGAGTTGTTTTTGTCTTGCAATTTAATTTAACTCTGCAAACTTGAATGAATGAATGAGTGCTCATTGTGTCCCCCCGTCTTTAATGAAATCCGAAATAAATATTATTTGCTGTTATATAAAATATAAACATATACAGAAGTATAATGGTTCCATGTGTGCAGTGTTATTCAAATAGAGATTTATAACAAGAAATTTGACGTAGTGAACTAGGAAAAGGCGTTCTAATTGTGTTTATAACCATAAAATAACTAAAATCAAACTTGGAATTCGAAAGATAAATTTTTTTAAAAAATAAATAAATCATCAAACAAAAAATAGAATATAGCTTAGAAAAAATAAAGAAAATAACAAGAATTACAACATCATATATATAATTGTGTTTGCAAGTATGATTATGGTTATTTTTTAAAAAAAATATTAATATCATCACATCAAAATGATCTGAAAATATCAAAAAATATTAATTTAAAATAAAATAAAATAAAATAAAATTTAAATTAAAAAAAAACACTTTTAAAATGTAAAAATAATAAAATATCAACTTCATTTATAAAACAAAAATTCTGAATTTTTTTTATGAGTTATAAATTATATCACCCATAACCCCAATATATATATATATATATATATATATATATATATATATATATATATATATATATATATATATGATGTGATGCTAGTGTATTCAAATTTTCTTGAGGAGAATTATCCTAAATGAATATAAACTAGACTCACAAAAAGTTTCTTAAAAAATAGATATAATAATCAGTAGGATTCCCTTGAGTGAAAAGATGGTTCCATTCATTTGCTTGAGGTAGACAGAACTCCATCGAGTGGACTGCCAACTTGTTCAAATATCCTACACAAGTTGATATCTTCGTAAAATCCTTTCAAGATCGCTTTTTCAATAATTTTAGTTATTTCACAGCTTTTTTCATAAGATTTCAAGCATTAGTAGGATTTAGATCGCCTCGGCTTAAAATCTCAAGATTATAAACTTTTTAACAGGGGATTTATAATTATCATGCGCGTGCATTCCCACATCAGTTTAAGTTGACCTTGGCGATTAGAGTGGTGTGTTGAAGTCTTGAAGACCTCAGCGCTCTGCAGTTTTTGTATCCATCAAATACGGGCATCTGCATGTAAATGTCTTCCATAAGACTAATTAATTATAGCGAATCTTACTGATCAGAGAAATAACATAGATCAAATATAGTTCAAATTGAGATCCAGATATATCACGACCTGTATGGAAATCAGAGCAAGATTTTATTTCATACCCTTTTTTTTTTTTTTAGAAATTATTTGCCATATCGGGAAAATTGTTTTGCTCTCCTCTTGTAACAATACAGTGAAACAAGAGAATCATTTTCAGAATAATAACTCTGAATGGATATAGCGAAAATGAGAATGACTGCCTTCACGGAATTCTACACATCAAGTATTTGGTTTATTTATTGAGCTTTGAAAACAGTTAAACACTTCAAAGTCTTCATTCAGTTTATATATTTAAATTTAAATGGAAGATTTGATGGAGTCAAGCAGAAAAGACATGATGAACAGCGCCTGGAGAACTAGGCAAAAGCACATATAATTCTCTTACACAGAATCAATCAAGAGAGGATAGGCTTACCATATAGAGCACCAGATGTGCAAACTTATCGGATGGTTATGAAAGGCACATCTCTTCTGAAGCACAGACAAGTAAACTTAAAACTGGAGATGATCAATCATTTCAGAATCCTATGGACAGCGAACAACAACAAAGCACCCAAAAAGAAGTTAAAGCCGCATTTTCTTTGAAGTTTTACCCAAAATCTGTATAGGAATTCACTATGTCAAAAAAATTATATATATTTGTCACCGCTCCCAGATTAAAATTAAATACAGTATCATTTTCCTACCTGGCTCCTTAACTATATGTCCTTTTGATGATTACCACCTCATCAGGATAAACAAGTCACGGGATCCAATCCCTTTCATCAACCTAAGTTGGCTAACACCTCTCACATTGGATTGAATCTAATCGATTCCAACAAATTACATCAAATTGATTTTTATGTACAATAAACAACAAGAATAAAGATTCTCGCTCAAATGTGGATATAGAAAGAACCTAAGAAGGTTAACAAAGGAATGGTTGGAAGGCATTTAGCTGCCTAATTTAAAGGCATCCACAAAGAGGCCTAAGCAAACACCGGCTTTCCAATAGTTCATCATCGCTACAAAATATTGCAGCCTCCTAGTAGACAGGGAAGAGGGCTTTTTATACATAAGCATACCAATCCCCTCAATGGCAGCAACCACAATGCCTGCAACCAATACATCCCAGTCACCTGTCTGTCCAAGTATTGTAGCCAGCGCATTTGCTGTATAAAAACCTAATAGGAGGAGAAATATTTTCATGGGGAAGTTTTTTCTTGCTGAATTCAGCTTTTCTAGTAGCTGTCTGCCACCTGCACTTACTATCCTGCCTAACCGAGTTCCACCAAGACCAGGAGGACTATCACCATTGACGTTCTCTTGTTCCCCATTTCCAGGCAGCCCACCAGTGTCCAAGGCAAAGGCTATTCTCCAACCTTGTCTTCTCAGCTGAAACCTGTTTTGGTACAGTGAAGGCCAAAGCCATGATAATAATGAGATGTGGCTGAGCAAATCGGAACCAAAGCCAGATACAAGATTGTTAGAGATTTAAATTACAAGGGATGAAAAATTGAACTTCTTATAAAAAGCTCATAAGAATGAAAGCAACATCCGACTTGCCACAGCAGAACTGGAATGAGGCAGTTGAGTAGAATCATGAGGCCTACAACTTAACTATACAATCATAGGACCAATATGGCGAGAAAAACAGCAGCAGCAACAAGAAGTAAAAACACAAGTCTTACTGTACGAGCATCGTGGAAACCATAAAAGACTGAATGAACATATTTAGTAAGTTTCTGAATTGTTCCTAAATCAATTGGATGTGCGATGAACTGAGGAATGGACTAGCTCATATTAATCAGACTTCCAAGGCCAAAAGAATTTTCCAAAACTGATTAATTGATTGTGTAAGTGACATAATAACTCTGCTTTCATGAAGACCCTTTTGTTGGTAGATGTAATTATCGAACACCACTAATCACCATTTATGTCAACTGTTCTTCATAATTGATACTCTAGAGTGAGGGTTCAATGGCTACAAAACAACAGCACTATGATGAAACGTAAACAATGCCAACAAAAATGAGATATTGATTCCAAATATTATGATTAGACTATTCCATGTTCCTGGATTCACAAGAAAATAGCTCTTCGACAACAAATATGTCTACAAACTTTAAAATGTACCTCGTCTTTTGAAAAGGCACAAACTTTATGCCAATCTTTGATGCCTGACCGCTAAAACTGGGTTCAATGTTCCTGTTCTGCATTGCACAAGTTGCAATGGTTATACAAGTTCTTTCAGAGACTTCATTCACCATTACTGATAAACCTGACTGCAGCATTCTTGCTCCCACTTGACAAGCCATCAAGAACTAAGAATCATAATTTAGAAGCAGTTAAACCATCCATTTTCATATAACATTCATACCCAATGTACAATCATTGTGATTGCTACAATCTTCAATTCAATTAAGTGCTCCTCAAATTTACAATTATCAAATTTAGGCCCTTGTAAGAAAGTTAGAAACTTCTCAAACTTTCGATGCTAATACCTCCATTGCAGCATTCAGATAATATGAAGTAAAAAACTATACCACAAATCTACGAAAAGACCCATTAAGGTTTTTAATCAATTGGAAAGATTGAATCAATAAATAAAATGATGAATTCAAGAAGTAAGTAAAACCCTAACCTTTGGGTGATAATTTTGAGGAGAAAGTTTCAAGCTTTGGAGTTTCTCTCCAAATTTCTTGCTTCTCTGCAATGCTATTTGTGTGTCTGGTTCTAGAGGAAAAGCGCCCGAAAAATAAGAAAATGAAACGGAGTCAATTATAGCTTAGTCCTTATAGTTTATAAATATAATCAATTAGCTCTCGTTGTTTTGAAACTATATATTTAATCTTTATGTTTTTAAATCAAATTATAATTTAGTCCATTTTATGATATTTTCTATTTTATTTTTCATTTTAATAAATAAAAAAGGATAGAAAATAAATTCATAATATTAAAATATTCATGATAAAATAATGTGTTTTTGAATAAAATACAACTAAATTGAGCTATCAACATTGGTTAAGTAAAGAGACTACTTTGTTTTATTTTCAAATACAAGGATCTAATTTATAATTTACTCAAGCATAATGCTGAAAAGAAAAGGATAAATTAGGCAATTAGGAACCAGGATATAATTAAATGTTGAAATAGCATAAAATAAAATAAAAATTGATGAAATAGCACAGTTTAAAAATATCAAACTTAAAAAACGTGACATTTGATACATGTCGTATTTAAGAACCACGATATTAATAAAATGTAGCATTTATGAATCATGACATTCTTAATAAAACTATTTTGAAAAACAACAGGATATTAAACAAAACGATTGAATTGTAACCAAAATGATTAGACTATTTTAGTTATTGTAAGGTTTTGGATTATTTTTATATTTTAAGCCTAAAAAATTATGAAATTATAGTTTTCATTAATCTGAAGTTTTATTTACTTTGTGATTTTAGAGAGTTAAAATATTTACAATTTTATCAAAATTTAAATAGAGTTTCCTATATATAGAAACTATATCCAAAATTTTGTCTCGTTTTTAAAAAAAAACTGCAAAAAACCACAATAACTACAATCAACAAATTCTAACTAAACTTATCATATTCTCATATTTCATGATCACAAGTAACCAAAGAATGCAAAAAACAATAATCATATATACATGCAAAATGAATATAAAATAATACAATAATACAATATTCAAGTAAATCTAAAATATATAAACATAACTCATCTATCTATCTATGTCTACGTCGTTTACTGAATGATCTGAACTCGTCAGTAGCACGACTGGATTTAACTTCTATTATTGCCTGAGTGATTTTATTCTCTGCCACAACACCATCACGAGCAAAGATTTTAAGTCTAGTGCGTCAAACATTTAACTAACCACCTGAATGCTATGATGTGAACTTCATTTTCTTTGTCAGTACTACGAAAATAAAATGTGGCCTCTCAACCCTCCCTCAAGAAGCGAACCAAGTATTAATAAAATATTAATGTTAAATTAAAATATAAACATACAAAACTCAATGGTTAACATATTATTAGTCATAAAATGAGTTTATTACTTACATGATGTTGAATTTGTTGGGCATGTTGTCCGTACTGCATATATCCAAGTGGAGAAACTTGCTCAAGATCTGAAGTAATAATCCGTCATGCTATACACATATACCAAATCATATACTCTTCGTCGGTAATCACATGATACATCTCTATAAATATCTCATTCATTCAAGTTATTTTAACATCAACATCATTATAATTTTACCCAAGTCCATGATAAATGATTTCTTTCATTTCTACATACGACGTGCTTAAATTACCAGTTAACAACAAGCAGCTCCTGTCATTATATGTGACACTACTGTTCGTTTCAGGAATAATATTGTCACCATAATGATTTAACATAAATATATTATTAGACATTTTGTATAAAAAAAATCAGATTCTAGTCAATTTTAAATTAATTTTAAGAAAATTGCACTACCTTAACCCTAATTGAAAAAATTCATATCAAATTCAATTAAACTCCCAAAATTTAATGTGAAAGCAAATTTAACCAAAAATTAAATACAATTCATGATACATTATCAATTAATATTTTTTATGCTGAATTGCATTAAATCAAACACATATTCATAACAAATTAATTTAATTCCAATAAAATACTAAATTCGTTAACTTATTAATAATTCAATAAAACATGTAATTCATCATAATTTAATAACATTCATATTATATTGCATGAATAAGTATGAGTATTTAACTATATTATTATTTGATTCCAACAATATACATTAAATTTATAATCTGATAATTTAAATTAAATTAAACACAATACATAATTAATTTATCATTAATTTAACTTTTTTTTATATTTAATTATGTCAAATAAACTCTAAGTAAACTCAAATCGAATAAATTTTAACTAATTTCCAAACTGTAGAGAACCATCCCCTTCTCTCTCTCTCTGGTTTTGATGCTATTATGCATCTTTACCGCCATATCCACTTCAGTTTCTATACAACAAGAAGAAGGAGGAGCAGAGGAATTGATTTCTTCATCGCCCAGAAAATGGGAAGACAGGGTTATAGAAGTGAAAGGAGGGCCAGAGTCAATTATATGGATAGTGCAGCTCTCTGATCTTCACTTCAGTGTCCACCATCCTGAAAGAGCCCTTGACTTCAAGAGAATTGTGGCCCCTGCTCTTAAGATGATTAATCCATCTCTCGTTCTCATCACTGGTGATCTCACAGGTATAATTATTTGTTGGTTTTTTTCTTTTGCGAGTTTGGGCTTATGAGTGTTTGTTAATTTCAAGCTTGACTCTTTTTGTTGAATCTTGGGGGTTAAATTATGTGAAATGTATATGCATTTATAAAGCACCGAACTCCATTCCCAAATTAGAAAATTGAGTGGAAGAGTTTTGATGCCTTGGGATCTTAATGCTAATCAAACTGTCCCTTTTTGATAGCTTAGTTGATCAGCTTTAGATAGCTGCAGGCATACTGCAAAGATTTATCCTTTTCATGCGCGTCACTTTTTTGCTTGTGTTCTTTTAAACATGCAAAGACATGATTTTTATAAAACATATGAATAAGCCAAGTACATAATGTTCTGATTTTTTTAATGAACTTTGCGAATCACGATGATGGCTCCGCTGATACACTGGAAACTTTTTTGTTGCTTTTTTTACCAGATGGGAAAAGCAAGGACCTGTTAACAATGAAACAAAATGAAGTTGAGTGGATAGAATACAGGAATGTAATGGAAGATGTTGCTAGAAGAAGTGGACTAGACAAGAGGATTTTCTATGATCTCAGAGGAAATCATGATAATTTTGGTGTTCCAGAGATTGGTGGTTCGTCTGATTTCTTTTCAAATTATAGTATTAATGGGCAGTTCGGAAGAAAAGGAAATCTCAACAGTGTCACGGTTGAGGTTGGTCTCTACCTTCAGAATATGTTTCTAGTCATAAACTGTTGTTTTCAAGGACAAATGTGTGGCTCAAAATGTCTTTCCTTTTTCTTTCTCGTCATTTTTGCAGCATTTGTTCCCAAATGTCAAAACTATGACTATCTTTTTTTTTTGGTGATTTCAGCATCCTTCCATTACTTATATTTAGATTCTTGCTACCAATTTCAGAGTTTTGAAACGCTAAGTAAAGATATGATTCTCCTTCATTTTCTGTTTTAAGATTCATATCTCATATGAAGCTGAACTTCCAGTGTGAATTCTCTAGCTGTAGGCATGAATACATATCTCTTGTTTCAGCCAGTAACAATGTCAAAGCTTTACTTGGCTCCTCTTCTATGTATTTCATTTTGTTCTGTCTTCTAGACTGGTGACCGCAAACATCTATTCGTTGGGTTGGACAGCACAATGTCTGCCGGTGTACGAGGGCCAACTAATCTTTTTGGGCATCCAACTGACCAACTACTGGCTCAAATAGATTCACAGCTATCACAATGGGATTCTGAAAAAGGAAAACCTATAACTAAGATATCCTTTGGGCATTTTCCACTTTCATTCTCAGCATTGTCACATTCTCAAAAAAGCTTGAAAGATGTTTTTCTGAAGCATTCAATATCAGCTTATTTATGTGGGCATCTCCACACAAGGTTTGGTAAGAATTTAAAACGGCATCACCAGTCAAATGAGAACTTTCTGTCCTCGCATGAGTTTTTTCAGTTAAACATGCACCAAAAACCTTATGAGAGCGCCAAAAATTGTTCATCTCAAGCACCACCACTTAAGGAGTTCTGGGAGTGGGAGATGGGTGATTGGAGGAAAAGTAGAGCCATGCGAATTATGGCTGTTGACAGAGGTCATGTTTCATACCTGGACATTGACTTCAAATCAGGAACCAAAAAAACCATTGTGTTGCCCACATTTCCACTAGACTCCCGCTTCATGTTAACATCTTCATTCCATCAGATGTATGAATGTCAACATATGGTCCTTTTTTCTTTCGAAACAATCAGATGTATAGTGTTTTCCATTTCTCCAGTTATGTCAGTTGTGGCTAGGATCTATGACACAAGACCAGGAAGTCCCCATTTGATCATGGAGACAACCATGACCAAGTTTGTGAGGGATGTATCAAGGGGAGACATTTATGCAGCTGCATGGAATTATAAAGCCTTTGAGGATCCATCTCCTGATAGATTTTGGCTGCAAATAGAAGTAACTGATGCAATGGGAAGATCAACTTTGTCTGAACTAAGGCCATTTTCTGTAAATGGTCTAAGTGCTAAGATCTCATGGACATGGAAGGAATTTTTTGTCATGGGTTGTCAATGGGCTGCCTTGTACTACCCAATATTCTGGTCTGCTATATATTTAATGCTCTCCATTCTTCTCATTCCAAAAATTTGCCTCATTTTCTCTAAGGAGCAGTACTCTTACAAGACTTCCATTTGTGAAAAAGGTTTAATAAATTGTATAGCATGGGTTCTGCAGGACCTCTGCAGGATTCCTGTGGTGTGGTTTGGTATTTTAGGATACTTGCTCTACCTTATTTCATGTCCCTGGCTTATTGGGCAAGTTTTCACTGATGGTGAGAACAGGGGGTACATGACCTACATGGGATGGGTTGTGAAAAATTTCAACAATAGTGAAAAACACGAGTATATTGGATCTCCAGATATTATGGTGGTTGTGCTTTCCCATTTTTTCTTTGTGGTTATACCTTCTATATTGGTTGCTGGAGCACTGGCTGCTGAAAGAGGTATCTACAAAGAGCATTTTCTATCACTTTCAGGCAAGAAAGAAGATGATGATTCTAGTCAGAAGAATAAGAGATCAGTAAAGTATGATAACCAAGGACGTAGAATAGCTAAATTTCTTTTTGTGGAGAGGTTGTTTCGGAAAATTCTCTTGGTGGTTTGCTTGGCGATTTGTTGGAAACATTTTATGGTGAGTATCAACTCTCTCTTTTTATGAAAATGCCGGATGGCAGTTTATTAGATTTGATCATCTCATCTCTTTTTTAACTTGGTTGCTTGTCTCACAGAATTGCAGAGTTCTCATAAAAGCATATGAAATGAACCCTTTGCTTCACTTTCCAGTGTATAGCCTTGCAATTCCATTGCTGTTGGCTTATGCGGTGTACAAAACCAGAAGTATTCAATGAACTCTCTGCAGAAAGTAAGCCTTGCTCAACACCATCGAATCAGAAGGCAATTTTTTATTAGTTATCACAGGACACACGGGAGAGGCGGGATGGCATAGATTGACACTACACTTGACTTCAAGCTGTTTGAAGATGCAAATTGTTGCGCAAAAATGGGTGTGTGGAGCACTGACATGTTTACGGTAGCCGACCCTGGATGGTATGCGATCAATAGACTTCCTGGCGGACTTACGTTTGGCTTTCTAGGATGGGAAGTTCAAGTTTTTAGTGCATGACTAATACGATTGCAAGCAAGTTACAAGAAATGGAGTAACAAAGTTTTCATGCCTAAATTTTCAATCGAAGTACTGTTACATTTTTTTTTAATTCAGGTGATTATTTTGTCTTCAACATTACTTAGTTTCTAAAAAGAAGAAAAGAGAGAAAGAAAGGGAATGCACATTATTTTTGCATAATAACTAGCGTGAAGATAACAGGTGGATCATGAGGCTGTCATGGACCATGCTTTTCGTAGCGTTTTAAGGAAGAGTAATTGCACTTCAGTTTTGACAGACCACCAAATCCTGTGTCGTCCTATCTTTTTTGGGGCATCTATAAAGGGAAAGATGCTTTTGCGCATTTGGCGAGGACATTTGATTGCTTATCTACTCTTGTCCATTTGTTGCAAAAAGCATCCCCTTCCATGAAACTTTGCCCAAGACTGCAACATGCCAGGAAATCCCTCTCCTTCGATGGGGTCGAAACTTGCCTTTAAAATATCTGAATTTGCAAAGTTGTGACAAAACTAATGTTCTCTCTGGCTGGTTTGCTCTGCCTTCATTTTGCTGCTCATATTACTCAGCTGCAAAGGCTTACTATTCGTCGTCCCAACAAAACATCCACCCCAGATGAATTATCTGTGAGCAAAACCTGATCGACTAGACAAAGCATGCTTCTTGTTCATGACGAATATTGATGAAAACATCCTAACGTGCCACGAATGGAAGAAACTACGCGGCATCAGATTATTGAAAAAGAAAGGGGGTAAAGGTGTAGGGAGAAATTAAGAGTTCAAAATATATTATAAGCATATAAATATTACACATTATGGCTGTTTATCTGGCAGATCCAAGTCAAGATAAATGGTGCAACATATATTTGTTTCATTCTACCTGGGGCAATTCAAGCCTATTGTCCCCAAGTTGATTTTTACTTGTACAATGCACTTGAAAGCACTAAGAACAGCTACTAGTAACATCAATAAATGATCATAAGATTACAGATGAATGCACTTTGCATGGATCCTGATTCATCATACCCTTATAACTTAACATGGAAACGATCACAGAAACTATATACAGCTGATTCCAGAAACATGACAGACAACGAGATGTGTTTTCTTTCCCTTGCCACCCTTTCCTCCTATTTCTGTTCTCTATTTTTGCAGTTCAGGTTTTGCAGACCGAGAGATCAAAAGAGCCTATTTTGCACTTTCCCCAGCAATGTTCTTAAGGGTCTTCCTTGCTACAACTGAACAGGCAAAGAGGCCAAGCCGATGACTCATCCGGGTGGCCAATCTAGTAGGAAATGAGATTTACCGACGTTGTTGGCACATTGCACAAATGGTGGCCGGCTTGATATTTGCAAAGGTGCAATATTCACAGGACCAGTGGCCTGGCTCATCAATGTTTCTACTAGGGCCACTTGACCTAGATGTTGAGCCCTTGCCTCTACCAGCTCTTGCCCTACTGCTACCACCTCCCAAGCTCTTCGAGCTTGCCATTCTGCTGCATGCACCATGGGAATCCACATCTGATAGACCATTCTCTAAAGCCCGGACTAAATTCTCAAAGTAGTTCCTAGTTACACTTCACAGAAAAACAATAACAAAAAAAATCCATCAACTCAAAATTCAATAAGCAAGGACAGGTGAAAGACAAATAAGTAATTTTCAGTCCCCTCTTTGCCGAGAATACTTTGACTGATTCCTACAGGTTCTGATTTGGGCTAAATTATTCAGATAAAAAAAAATATTTTTCCATCAACATTTCAATCTAAATATAAAAAAAATACCTGGTCAACCCGGCAAGTTTAGTGCGGAACTCATTAAAATCTTTCGACGGGCCCTCTGCATTTAGGTAAATCTGAAGCTCCTTCTCTGCACATTGATGCAGTCGTTCCAATCCAGACTCGGCCTCACCTGTGTAAATGGCATTAATCAAAACACAGAAGGGTTGAACTGTCTGCATTGAATAGAAAAAAATGACCTACCTTGCAAATACTCAAAGAACAGTCTCTTGGCATGTTCATGCTCAGGCAAATAGTATCCATAGGCATAGGTCCATTTTAGAACTCTCCTACATTCAACTATCTGCAGACAGACAACAAATAATATCACACAAAAAAAAAAAAAAAGAATCATTCTACAGAACTTAAACTTTACTACTATTTTTTCACTAAATGACACGGTGTTTTGTGATTGGTACATCAAACATTCCATTCCACAATTATAATTGCATCATTAAAAGTGAAAAGATTTGCATCCCATTTTTTGAAAAACTATCCTATATTATAAACGTAGTGTCGTCAAGTATATTTTAGTAAAACCTTCAATTATGCTTAGCATTACTCAACAAGAAATAGACATATTTGTACTCATATAGGACCGCTTACCTGTAGCCAGGCCTCTATTATGAACTTCAGCTGTGACTCAGGTTGGCATTGTATGTCACTCAGCTTCTCAAGCTACAAAAACACAAAATCAATATGCTTGTATGTACCCATGTATATCATGGGTTCCCAAAGAGAACATGATCAGCTTCAAATTGCTCAAGAGGGTGCAATCATCTATGATTAAAATTGATTCTAGAATAAATCTGTAACGATTCCACAAGCATGGTATCTAGTGGGGGTGCCCAATAACCCGGAGATATTTCCAAAGAGGAAATGATATTTTATGGCTTCAAGTTTCTGGGTTGCTACCACAATATCTAGGTTGACATTACCCAAAGCAACTTAAGGAAAACAATCCACTGATCAACAAGATATGCCTTCCAGTAAAAATTACTCTCAAAGAATCAACACTGCTAGGATTGCTGACCAACAACAGTAAGTAGTGCTTACATGTACATTTTGCATTTGCTGTAGGTCTGCCAGTGCCTTCTGCCGAGACTGCAGGGAGAACAGAAAAATTAGGAATTAAATTTGGAAATGCAAAGGATTCAGATTTGTATTGTGTCTAGTGAGATTAGGAATTCAATATCACACAAAATATTAGAGCCAGAAGTAATCATATCATTCAAAAGAAATACTAAGAAATCATAGCATTACCGAGTAGAAAACAGTAGCCACTTGACCCATTCAATACATTTAATCAATACAAGTTTGTGCAGCTACTAGATCTCCAATCTCTTCCCTGTTTGAGCTGTCATTCTTGGAGTCATTGGAGCAATGATTTTGGTGACTTGGTTTTTTGAAGTTAATCTTTGGATTAATATGGGTTTTAGGATTTTTTTTTTTCATTTTGATTTTAGGTTTATGTCCTTAGAAACAGTTTAAATGAAATTTACTGGGATTATTTTCTTATGCGATGAAGCTCATGTGTTTCAGACTTCCTCTAACCAACTGACAGGTCTCCAGGCCATCCCGTGATGCTCATGTGATGAACAAGCAGACAGCAGGTTACAAATATTATCAATCAGAGCAACACACATTTCGACAAAATTTGGGAGAATTACCAAAAATGGGACACAACATGAATTGACTTTTCCATCAAGCAAAGGAGGCTAATTAGAGCTCTCAAACAAAAATCTCAAAACAAGAATGCTCCAAACTCCAAGCCTCTATATCCATTCCTCAGTTTCATATTTCTCCCAAAGTTCATGTTTCCTCAAAATGACTCCAGTTTTAATGACCAAAGTTCATCCTAAAAGTTTAGGGTCATCTCCACCAAAGATATTTCTAAGAATATCACATAAAGTTTATACAGTGCTTCCTAGAAAGTTTTCTGTTCAATATGTCAACAAACAAATGATCTGGAGGTCACCTTATAACAGAGAGATAAGACAATATCATGAGGAATAAGTTTACATGTAAAAAGGTCAGCTGCTTGTACTTACTGTTTGGTTGGTTGCCCATCTTTCATAATAATGAGTGTATCTCTCCAGAGAGTTTTTAGCCATTTCTCTTCGCTTCTCAGTGTCATCATACTGCAACCGGAAGAACCAATTGATGCAACATCAGATGACTATACAAGTCTATTCAAGAATTATCAGAAGACATGCAAAATGTCTGATGAAAAATAATCAGCATACCACTCCCTCTTGCTTTGCAGTCTCATAACGGTTACATGCATAAAAACCACCAGTCTTCTCTCCATGATCTGACCATGCACCAAGGCAAAGCCTGCAATCACATGTAACAAAATGGGGGTGCTTAGAAATGCACAGGCAAATAGCTTTCTTTCTTTCATTTATTTATTTTAAGGAGAAGAAAGCAGACAGGAAGCTTAAAACAAACACAGATACAGATATAGGCATTTAAATCATATAAGCTGAGCTCTTACTGAGTTCATGGTGTTATTATTAAGATTAAAAAGATACACTAAATAATCAAATCTGTTCCTGGAGAGAAATGATGCCAGATTTAAGTAGAAAATGAGGTTGTGATAGTGCATTCCTGTAACAAAGGAATTTTGACGTTGCCAAGGCATAGAGAATAAGATTGCCTGGTTGAGGGTGAGGGGGAGAGCACAACTTTTGTGCTATCTTACCAACAAAACTCAAATTTGCAAGGTGGTGTGCATGTAATATGCATACAGCCTTGGTTTTTCTCAATCGGTCGCTTGCACTTCGGGCAAGGCTTGGAATTAGCCAATATCCTGAAATTCAATGAACAAATAATTTACTGTTAGGGGATATAAAACTTTTGAAAACATATCAGGAGACATCCTGAAGACCTAATTATTATCTTGTATGAAGGCAAGTTGAACTTCACACAAATCACATGCTGATATGCAAGTGCATCATGTGTGCTTGCATTGCACTCAAACTGATAGTTGCTAGGTTAATCTACAACATAGATTTATCTGAAAAATTAAATTGCAATTCCATCTCTCGTCATATTATCTATCAACAAACTTATCTGCAGTTAGGAACTGATCATTTTTGGGAAACAATACAAATCACAATGAGTTTCCACTTTTGAGGGTTTCTGCTTTTGGTTATCTTTACCTTGACCTAAAGCCATTAACTGGGGACATGAAAACTCTCTGCCTGCAACCTTAAAAAGCAAAACATCACATGCAGCATGGATCACAACACTGATTATTTTTTTGTATAAAGCCCAGTTGACTACAAATGGATAGTACTAACTTTTGCCACATCAATAAAACTCTATCGCAATATCAACTTCCTATCATGAGTGCTAGTTCTTGAAGCAGTCAAAGAAAGAGCCGGGTAAAATATGTGCAGTTATGGCCATACTCTTCAGAAATGTGATAGCTATCCAGTCCCACATCCCATGCCCTAAGTTACATTCCTATTTATCCAACAAACACCATATAGTCCTTCACTGATATCCAGCCACCAAATTAATGAATGATTAAAAAAGAACAGCTCTATGTGCAGTACTCATGTTCCATACCAGTTCATATTTTCAGACTCAGCGCTGTTCTTCAGTATCCACTTGGCCACAGTACCACAATCAACAGGACGGTGAGCTTCCTCAGTACACTGCAAAATTAATTCCCTATGAGATACAATGCCAAGAAAAGGAACAATCAGATGTTCACAAATACACAACTATTAAGAAAAATAATGTTTCTCAGAGAACTGCAAGAAACTCAAGGAGACTCACATTCCAGCAAAAGCTGTATGCGCAGCGGCAGTTAACATCATAGCTCCCACTGCCAACAATAAAATCCACAGCATAATCACAGCCAGGAGCAGGGCACCATTTGGTCTACAAAATAACCCAAATAATATTCATTACACTGCAAAAAAAAAAGGGGTTCACAATAAACAGGCCAAGTTTTCTTGGTTTCATGTGCAGTCATAAAATGCATAAAAAGATGACTGTCAAACTATCATTTTATTATGGGAATGATTCAGACAACACTAAACTCAAAGATAAGTAGTTAAAGAATAGCAAATATAGAATTAGAATCCAAATTTGATGCAGAGCCTGACAAATCAAACTGTAAACCCTGACTTCAGCTCCCCACTAAGCTGAATCCTAAAAGTACAAATTTTCCAATCCCTGATCCTAGGTCACAAATTAAAATTATCAGAAAGCTCTAATGTAAGGCATGTTTGGAGCAAAAAAACAAAATGGCCTTACTCACTAGTCCCAAAGCAAAGTCACAATCGTAATGGCTACATAGGGTGGAAAAATAGCTTGCGCAACCAAATACTGGTAAGGAAATAAAAGTTATTTTTTATCGTTTTAATTATTCAAGTAGACAATTTATTATCTTGATGTTTATTGATCATTTCCAAAACAACTAAAAAATGGCTCATGTTTTGGTTTATGATCACAGCAAATCTTTACTCTTTTGCACCTAGCATCATCAAAGCTAAATCTTAGGTCAAAAGAACAATATAGTATAAAAGAAAAAATGTAACTGTACATGCATGCAAATTTCAGAATGCAGAATTACCTTTCTATTGTCCTCAATATAAGATCTTATGAAATAACGAGAATATTTATCACTGTCTTCATTAGAAGTCAATACATTAATCATATCTTGACCAACTGCAGCATTACAAGATGGATCAGGACATCGCAACATCAAACATCCAGGACCATCATTAATGGCTGTGCTGATGTAACCTAGAAAGGAAAAATTGAAGATAACATTACAAAAAAATGTAAATATAAAGGTTAAATTAAACCAGCAAAATTTAAAATGTTGATATGAGTTCTAGCATGCGCAGTGAGCTAAAACTGTCATCGCTGCATTTCAACAACATAAGCTAGAAAATAAATCTTCCCAGCCATTAGTTTAACAGTTTCGAGAGCATATACACAAAGGAGCAATTTCCATTTTTCATACACAACAATTACATATGAACTTTTGGAATCTTTTTCAATGGCTATCACATAACAGCTTATACAATAGAACCACTATACTTCTGACATAGTAAATTTCTTCCCAGTGCCCATTGAGATTTCAAAAACTAGATGTTTTGACATAAACACCATGACTATTACTAAATCATAAAGAATCCAACTGGAGAAAATAAACTTTCTTCCCTAGACCTCACCCTGAAATACTTCTTCCAACCTTCTCAAGTTATCTCTTCCTCTTTGATGGTATAATTTATATAAAAAAAAAGTGAAATGTCAAAAAATATGGATAATAGTCCCATGAAAGATAGAACAACTCTACCCTATATTCAACAACTTGACTGCCACAGTTCCTCCATTTGTGGTCCACATGTAAGTCTGAGCTCAATAAATATACAGTGGACTTCAAAAACCACCTGGAAATGAGAACACCTTATCCTCACTTGGAAGAAAATGCTTGAACATGTCACCTCTACTTGCTCACATATAATAACATTTTTTTGCACTATACACCCCAGATAAATGAAAAGAACAGTGATAAAAGAAAAATATCTCTAACAAGGAGTTTTTTTGCACATATATTCATTAATCAGCTCCTGATAAGAGTAAGAGACCGCCCTTGAATTAATGATGAACTCCAGCTGACATTCAAAATAACACATCTTCACTATGAATTCCAAAACTGATAGGGAAAATATTTACAAATATCTCTAATAAGGAGTCTAGCTGGGCCAACAAAAAAATTATTGCTCTGCACCCCCACATCTGCTGCCAACTCTTTAGATATTAGGAATGCCACCAGATAATTCAAAGCCCGAAACCAAGTATGTTTAATTTTGCATAATAAATTTTAGCAAGGAGATACTTTTGACCTGCTAAAATGCTCAGAACATAACAAACATTGTAGTCAACAATGCAAAAGATGCTTAAAAGGTAATATGATTTTGGATGTTTATGGAAATAAATCACATCTTTTATGCAAAACCACCATAGTTTCACAAAAGTATCAATTGAGGCAGGAACGTGGGAATAAAAAAATTTCCATTGCAATGTCTAGAATAACCTTATAATGAAACTAGCAAAGATGAGGCTTCTATGTTCTTGGGATATAACACACCTGCCCAGCATGAATTGCAAAATGCATGACCACAAACAGCAGCACGTAATCTATCAGAAGGATAAGTTTCAAAACAAATCCCGCAAGTCATCTGGAAGAGCAGGAACTTAATCACAACAAATTCGCAGATAAAACATAATCGAAGAAAGCAAGCAAATAAGACATGAAATGCTTACTTCTCTACCATCCGGAAATGGAACAACCGGTTCCTCCAATAAACCAACAGCCCTTCGAACTTTTTCCTCATCCGCAAACCATTCATCGTGCACTTTACTCACACTCCTGCAAATCCACAGAAAATACAAATATTTTTCACTAAGATGAAAACCCACAAACCAAAAGGCTCATATTACTCATTCAAACAAACAAAAAAACACCATAATATCAATCCAAAACTATGCCAATCATTGCCTTACCAGTTATAGTACCGGAGAAGTATAGTGGCGGCAACCTTTGAAATGGAAAGCACAGTAGCTATCCTCATAATATCATCATCCTGTCGCTGTCGTATATCTCCTTCACTCAAAATTGTATAGTTTTGCTATCACATTAAACAAAACAAAGAAAAGAGCTTCATCACAAATTTATGCCAAAAATGTAAAGATTTGACAAAAAAGAATCGAACTTTACTGATAACTATATAAATCACAGCTTAAAAAAGTACAGCAAACAGATGGCATCAAATTGGGACGAAAATTACAGAGTTTCCATTAGGAGTAAGAAGTACCTGGTAGCGATGAGAGATGAGGTCATCGGAATCATCCGAGTCGTTATCGATGAACTCGTAATCGGCGACGTCAGCATCGTCGCTGTCGAATCCATCTTCTTCTCCGCCGCTGTAGAAATCATCCTCCGCCGATTCCGCCGCCGCGTCTTGCATATCTAACTCATCCTCCGACACCATTGATTTTGAGCTTTGTTTGATTTTGAACCCTAACAGATTGATACAATCTATATGTAATTAGAAATAGAAAATCAGAGAGAGAGAAGGAGAGGTTGGAGTGTAGAGAATGTAAATTAGAGGAAGACGGAGGGATGAAATGGAGATTTGGCGAAGGGAGAGAAGAGAGGAAAGTGAGGGATAGACAGGAAGAAAAGCTTTATGGTTTTGGGTAGGTTTTTATCTTCTTTTTTTTCCCCTCTTTCTTTCTGATGTAGAAGGGAAGGGAGCGGAAACGAAGGAAAGAGAGAGAAATTAATGATTTTTTAATACAGTATTATTATTATTATCTTTATTGTTTTGGTTTAATTCAGTTTAATTTTATTAATAAAACTCAATGTATTCCTATCATTAAATGGTCCGTATAAGAAATTAAGAATAATGGAGTATACGGTAAATCTGGAATTTGATTTTTGAGAGAGAGAGAGAGAGAGAGAGGTGATGATGTATAAAAAAGGAGGTGGGTTTTAGAGAACTGAGAAAAGGAGGGAGAGAGAGAGACTATTATATGAAAGAGACAGCTTTTGCTTTTGTTTTAAATAATAATAATAATTTATTGGAGGACGAACCGTAATAAAAGAGGTTAAAACCCATAGACAGGGACAGTGGTTGTCCTGTAGCTTAAGTAACTGTTTTACATTATACTACAACCATGATTTTTTTAAAAAAAAAAAAATTACTTTTATTTTTATTTTTATATTGTATTAATATTAAAAATAAAAAAATATCATTTATAAATAAAAAAAATATTTTAAAAAGCAACACTTACTATATTATTAAACTCAATTTAGGATTATCTCGATTAAAAATAGTCATACAAATTGACTCAACCAACTTAAAAGAATTAAAAATATATATATTTAAGGTTTTAACATACCATTCATGTAAAAGTACCTATATATAATATAAACAACTAAATTTAAAAAATTATTATAAAATATTATTTGATCTCATATTAAAAAAAAAATATTATCTCCTCTTCCACGCATCTTACATCCAAAAAAAAACACAATTACTCGCAGGATTGGCGTCTGGTGCGTAACTTCAAAATTTAATAAGTCTTCATGCCTTGCTTTGCTTGAGATGGAAGCGTTCCTGAGTTCCGTCCAGGTCATTGGCATTTCTTTTTTCACGCTAGCGTTTGCGTGGACCTCACGGGCTAATGATGCGTTTAGGCGGTTTGTGTTTGAAATCACACTTGGACACAGGACGATTAAGGAGACATTTTTTTGGGTTTCGACCATGATAGTTCAGATTTTATCAAAACTTCATTCTCCCTCCTTGGGGATCTAAGTAGTATTTAAAAATGCTATTGTTGTAACATGTTTTTAAAACAATTGTTTTTTATTTAAAATTATTTTTTTAATATTTTCAAACATATGTTAATGTAAAAAATAATTTTTAAAAAATATTATTTTGATATTTTTCTAAACAAAAAGAATTTTGAATCAAAATTGTTATTGTACTCCCAAATATTTTCTTAGCCAATTTTACTTTACTGTTTAAAAATAAATGCACTCTCAATATCCAGTCTCATTTAATGGGTCAATCGAGGTTAATCCGAGCTAAATTAATAGAAAAAATTGCTTGTTTTTAGAGTTTTATAAACAAATATCAAAGTTAAGTTGATAACATCAATCCTGAACTGGATCTTATAGCTAGCCATGTTGATTACCTTTTTTATTGCTAAATTTCAAATTAAATTTAAAATTAAAACAGCTGTATAATTTTATTTTATTTTTGAAAAATTGATTCGAGTCATGAATTAGAATGATTTTTCCATTTAATAAAATAATAATTTACGAACAAATTTTTACACAAACGGACCAGTCAACTGATAATGATAAAATGTAGGCCTTAAAGTTGATAAAAAAAAAATCGATCAAAACATTTATTTGGTAACAATCAGAAAGTAATAAAAAACCCAATGAAATGGTAAAATGAAAGGCTGTTTTCACGAACTGTTGGTTAAAAATCTCATAATCTGAATTTAAACGAAATATCTTCTTATCAAAGACCGCGGTTAAACTTATCTTAATTCTGTATATAATCAAAGACTGTTAACGGTGCAAGTTGGTCCACCATCAACTTCACAAAGGTCAATCGAAACAGACGACTGTTGTTGCGCCACTTGATAGTGATTGTCCCAATAATACTCGTCTTGCTTAACTAGAAGAAGAAAATAATTGGAACCAGGAAACAGATGACAGGAAAAACAAAAAAAATCCAACCATTTGCGCTGCGTAATAATCAAGTGGTAAATAGTCAATTAGATCTAAGAACATGTGAGGTCAAGGGAACATGTAATAAGATCTAAGAGCATGAAAGGCTTTAATTCAAGGGTGTAGAACACAAGGGTGGAACTTTTCCTTCACCTTCACCTTGTCCTAGTCTGTATCCAGGCTGAGGCTGGTCAAGCCAGCATTGGCTTTAGGCACAGCGTATTTGTCCCATACAAAACAGGCTTCATAATGGTCTATCAGAACGAATCAAGACCAGTGGCCCCATGCATGTTACTGCATTTTGGAGTGGAACTGTAAAAGGCGTAACAAAGCTTTGTGGAGCCATTGCCTAGCAATCAAAAGGTGCAGCACATCCATAATGGAGCTTACCTTTCCAATGAAATCAACACATCAAGTATCATCGATGCAAGGGGCTGCACCACAGTTCAAAACAAACCCCCATGGTCACCACCTGCGAGCAGCTGGTCCCCAACCCCTGGTGGTATTGAGAAGAAGTGGCTTTGACTTTTCTTGCATAGCAATGACCAAAAGATCATAAAAGCTGAAAGAGGCTTTGACTACACTTCATGGTGCTCAAAAACTGGGATTTCAAATTAACACAAAAGGAGTCCCAAGAATTCAATGCTTCCAAGCCTGCGCTGTTTTTGACCGCATTGATCCAAGAAATTTACACGGAATTTACACAAAACAACATTAACAGGCGGGGAGAGGAAACTAATAGATTTCTGCATTGTACAAGGGGGCGCGTACAAAATTGGCTACAGCTCACAACGAAATTGTTCTTTTCCTGTCTGTTTCAGAAACTCGGTGATATCAATGCCCCTGGTGCTTGAGAGATGGTTAGCGGGCAATGATGTCGGGAATCCTGATATGAAATAAAGAATTTCTTTTACACAGCACATATACTATCGTGTTGCTAAAGCTGGTAATCTTCTCAGCTATATTTATAGATCCACCCTCTATGAATGTAATGTACAGACCAAGAGCATCTCTGCACTGAGATATCTAAAAACAAAAAGTGCAGTAAAAAACATGGGGACATAAAAAAGAAATCAATCATTTGGCTTGGCAAAACGGAGTCCATGAAAAGGCGGTGGTCAGCGGGAAGCTTTCAGGGTTTTTCTTGTCTCGCTACTAATTTGGGCTTTTTGTCCCTGATTCTGTGCTTTCATTTGTGACGTTGTGTTTCTCAGCTTTTGCCAATAATTTTCATGAGATCCTTCACATTTGGATGTTCTATTGTTCCATGTGTGACAGGCAAAACTTTAGACAGTAAATAAATAAGCTCAGGTAGACAAGCCTAATAGAACGTCTTCATGAATATCTTCTCTTCTTCGATCAGTGCAAGGCACCACGCCTCTAAATATTTTTGTGCGCATATCTAAGGTCCTAACTCTTGTAGCTGCCAACTAGACCAACAGAACAGACTCGGGGAATTTCATTCATAGGTAGATGATCTGTGCATCCATGCAATATCAGTAGTTGCGGGTGTCCTTGTCTTTGTGGGGAAAAAGCAAGTCTACTAGCTGTTATAGCTTAAGTATCAGAAAACAATAGTGTGGATCCTACCCACTGAAAACTCTATATGGGAAGCAGAGGTGCCTTCTCATCATGTCCAACATGATGACTAGCCTGGATGGGAAATAGCAAAACAAGATGTTATAAATCATGTTTCATCTATCGAAATCTCTGAAAGACCATTTGAACAGAATTGAGAAAGAAGCTTCTTACATCATCATTGGCTCCAGCTGTCATATTTATGAAGGATGAATCCTTAGACCTGGCATATCAAATGGAATTTCGGGGAAAATATCAACTACAATATCAGGACGAGTCAAAAGAAGCTCAAAACCTTACTTTTTAAGGACATAAAAGAAAACTTCTCACATGGAAACCCGGTAACACAGATGATATGAACGCTAGTGCCATTCTCATTGAAAACATGCAAGGTGACCTACTGACAAAAGGTGTGGTGTGGGATCCACAAACAAGATTTCAAGAGAATGAATAAGAATTGGGTTGACGAAGAGAAAAGACATGGTTCGATGGTCATGGAAACTGATGGAAAACTTTCTTTAACCCAGGCAAGCCACAACACCTTTATGCCTTATAAATTGGGAATTGAGTTTCAAACATCCATGGTGCATGGTCTCAAGCACTTCCTTTATTGTTATATCAAACAGTCCACGTCCTTGTGTTCAAACAGATGAGATAGTTTTGACTGAGTAATAACCTGACCTGAAGGCAGGATTGGCCTTTTATAAAGTCAACTTCTACGGAATCAAAATACTATGTCTAAATAGAGGCATCCTGTCTCCTCAACAGTATTCTGATCCTAGGGAGGCAAGGTCACAAATAATGAGCTCGAAAGACATGAGGAGTGCCTTTACAAAAATGCCACGTGTCTGCAGGCCATCCTGGAATTCCACTCCATTCCAGAACAGAAGACCGAGGCCTGTCCATTTCTTGACTTGCTAAAGCAATAAATTAAATAAATAAATAAAACAGGAATGAAAATGACTGCATTCATAAAAAGACTAGTGGTGCTGCCATCGTGGAGGAACAAAATTTTGTTTTTAAGAAAAAGCATTAATACTCTGAGTTCAGGTAAGTGCTATCCCTAATGATTATGGAACAATTCACGAATGGTAAATGAGCAAGTGCAAAAAGAGCAAGAACCAACCTCTGGCTGTTCTGACTACCAACCGTTTCCAGACTATCATCCCGTGGTTCATCCTTAACCTTTGAAAGTGGTGAAAAGAACTGAAAAGGAGATGATACACAGCATTCCGTAAGCCAAGTTTCCAGACAAGTGGTGAAATGAACTGAAAAGGATATGATACACAGCATTCCGTAAGCCAAGTTTCTAGACAAGTAAATAATCCTTCTCCCTCGCCCCATCTTCTTACCTCCTTCCTGCTCCTCCAAGCCCCTTCTCCAGTGAACAAAATAAATGAAATAAATGCAAGGTCTAATATTTACCTGGTGCATGGAGATAAACACAATAGAGATTCCTAAGATAAAATTCATAGTCAGGGCATGACCAAAAAGTACAGCAGATGCTATTCCTGTAAAAATTGTTGCTACTGTTGACGAGTACTTTTTCAAAATTGTATCTGCATGAATCAGAGGAAATTTTGATTTAAAAAAAAAAAACACAGCACAAATAAGATTGATCTCATTAACACAAGCACTGGAGATAAATGATTCAAGTCTAGAAAGTACCCTCTTAGTCATGTTCATAAATTCTTCTGGTCTCTTGTTCCAATTTCCACTAATTGTGAACAAGATATGTTTAAATACAATGAGCGGCTTGAACCTCAGTTCTTCCTTATTGCCTATCTATTCATGTACGAATACTCAAACGTCATCTTTGTGTTTGATTAGTGACAGAAACTGGCATAATTCCAGTATGAGCATTAAAATATGTGATTTTTCCAAGTACTATCAATTGTCTAAATTCTGAGTAAATTCTTAGTTATTGATTCTTCACAATCTTCTAAATGTTAAGACATAGTTGAATCATTATTTACCTCCAAGTATTTTTGTCAATCAAAACTTTTGACAACAGCACACTTGTTGATGTTTTAAATGGTTGGGTGTTTTGGAAAGAAAATTAAGTGTAAAGTGTGAGGGCCCATCCTTTAATCCTCAGAAAACGGCTGCCTTAGATTTTAACAAGACAAAAGGAAAAGAACAGTATAATGCTGTTAGTTCTGTTCTTAAACCTATCCACAGATTATCTAATTTCAATGAATCAACTAGATAATTATCCAGTAAGCTTTTCTCTTTTAGTAAACCGGTTCTCTGGTTGTTTGTTTACATCAATTCAATAGATGAAACATCATAGACATGCATAAAACAGATGAAAGACAGGGATACTTACGAATGAAGAATATCAAAGAACAGAATGGAAAATCACCTGCATATTTGAAAAAGAAAGATGATAAAATCCCTTGTGCTGCATTGTTACATATCAACAGCATGGTAGCTCTTGAATGCCCATGTAGTATATCCAAGCTACTAGGACCTAAAATATAGAGATGGAAATT
Source organism: Populus nigra (assembly GCF_951802175.1). NCBI lineage: Eukaryota > Viridiplantae > Streptophyta > Magnoliopsida > Malpighiales > Salicaceae > Populus > Populus nigra. The sequence continues at coordinate 11,764,302 of NC_084861.1, read as the reverse complement.
TAAGCAAAAAATTAAATTTACATAAACTTGTACAACCAAGAAGTAGTGTTTCTGATTCATTAATACTCAGTGCTTGTGTTATATTAATAACTTCCCAAATCCAACAATCAGGCAATACATAAAATCCACAGAGAGGAAAGGCAAACATGTGAGATAAGCAGAACCAACTAAATCTAGGTAATAATTGAAAGTTTGTTCTCCACCAAACAAAATAAACAGAACTTCATGCAAATGGAATACCTTGTTAGAACAAGCACTCATGAGCAACAATCAGCAAATGCATACCTTTAAATATGGCAGTCACAAGAATGGCTAGGAAGTTGAATATGGCACCATATCCATACAGGAAAAGGTTCTGAAAACCATGGAACAAAGACTTTCTTGTAAGAGAATGAATGAAATGGTCACTAAAGCTTTCAAAAAGAAAGAAAGAATAAACATTAAGTTTCTATCATGGAAATTTTCTTTATAGGAGCATCTGGTGGTGGAAGTAATCAAAAGGCCCTGCAAAGGACCCCCACAATTCACTCTCAGGTTTGGCTGAGATAAAGGAAGCAATCCACGAGGAGAAAACTGTATACTAAATTAAAGTTAAAGGTCAATATAAAACATAGCCAAAAAGCAATAAACATCATATGATATAGCACTGGAAAACACCTGAAGGTAAATGCTAGTCTCAAATTGACTCTTCAAAGCATACTCATTGTAGACTGATGCGAATGATGGAACACTAACCTGCATTAATCCAAAAGTTAGCTCCTAGGATATTACATTTTCTAGAACAACTAGGTATGTTATTGTCAAAACCAATATTCTCGACGCCATAAAACCCAACTGCAATGGGAACTGGCAAAGCTGCTGGTGCAGGAAAAAGGTGAACAAAGAACATGCAAACTCACTGATTTACATCACTTGTGAAAATTTTTAGCTATGCCTCCAGCTTAAAAATGTAACAATCCAGTATGTCCAACATATTACCAGGGAAAGCAATGGCCTTTGAAGGCAGTGCATGGAAATGTGTATTTGGGTAATTATCCTGCAGTTATTGGCTTTTATGGCCTTGTTGGGGCTATCATACTCATCAGCCCATGCAGGGTCAAGCCAATATGTTTCTTGGAACCTGATTGGTTAAGGAACCAAGGCAAGAGAAGAGGGTCAATCCCCAGCTTCTGTAATTGAGCAAATTTGAAAAAGCTATATTTCTGAAAGCCATATCATTTCTTGACATATTTTCAGTCCTGCTAAATAATTTTATCTTAATCCTATATTTTAAAGCACAGATTTCATACATGTTCACCAAGAAAAAGTTTTTCCAGCACATGTGAGACTACATGATACATATATTTTTACAGCCCCCTCAATAACGTAGATTTCCTGCCATTGCCCTGTATATATGTGTGCACGAGAGCATCTGGTGCATATTGTTTGTTATAACTCTATTTTGTTTCTGTTCTATTCAAATGAATTTCCTTTTCCTGCTAAAAATGAAAGAATGTATATCCGATGCAAACTTGCATCCAGGCAAATGCATGTTGTGCATCAATTACATTGTGGCTAGACATTCCAGCAATTCCACAGATGAAAACAATTTTGACGACAGTTTTAACCCATCCAGAGAAATGTTGTCGCACATGGACATTTAGTAAAGGTGAAAACCATCAAGAAAGAAGATAATTGCATACTATTAAAAAGCCTAATAACTGCACGGGAACCAAATATATCCATATCAACACAGGATAAGCTTACAGGATACTTACAAAAATTAGTGTGTACAAGTATGCTCCTGTTGCAACTGGAAGACCCATTGCAGAGGAGCCCTCGGGCAGAGTTCGTAACTGATTCACACTAATTCCAATGAGCAATAGAGCAAGAGCTTCCCACTGCCAAAAAAACGATGAATGAAAATATCACAGGTTTGGGTAAAAAAAAAAAAAAACACATAACATTTCAGGCACACACCCTTTTTGGGCATCCAACTATCAGACCAACTATTCTTCCTCAAATTCAGAGTTAAATTTGATATGTATTGATGAGAAACAACATATTCACCTGAATGATCGAGAATCTCCGTTTCATGATCATCTTCAACAACACAGCAATCACCAAAACCTGACAAGTTTATAATCCACAATGGAAGATTTAACATCAAATAATGCTCAAGTAAAAAGCAACAAAAACAGACAAAATAATTAGACCATTCTATCTTTCCATGAAAAGAAGAAGGGACACAGTCAGCCTGACAATGACAGTTTTTTTCCTACATCTTCAACTTTCGAATCCTATTTTACAGACAAATTTATCAAATGAACTCACACTGAATAAGTCTAGACACTTATTGGAAGACTAAAGAGGTGTAGATAGAGTCTTAAATGACCAATCAGGAATTCTACACTATATTGAGCAGGAAAATAATTTAACATAAACCCGACAGATAGTTGATAGTTGAAAGCACACTATTCATTATGTATGTGCTTCAATAAAGCATACACTATACATATTTTATAAAAATATCATGATTTTGAATGTCCTTTATGCACGTCATGAAGTGAGCTACCTTTAGGTTGCCCAGCATCTTCACCGTCGCAGGATTAAAGTAAAGCTGCACAACAATAAGTAGGGAAATTAGAAATGAGAACTGCCACAACAATATGATCCAAAAAAAAATAACAGCAACAAATTATAGCTTAAAAAATTTTGTAATTCTACTGAAAAGAAAAAAAAAAGCACTAGTATCTTCCGAGAGTCAAGAGGAAGTTAATCACTACATGTTATGTAAAGAATATTTTGCAGATTGGTTCGTTCAACAAGAAAAATTATACCTGCATAATAAACTTTAAATAATTGCTAACTGCATATAGGAAAGCTGGAACAGCAAGAAGCACATTGTTTCGAGCAGCCTACAGAAGAAAAGAAATATAGCCAACATCTTAAAGTTAAGAAAATCTAATCCTGCTCAAGCAATATAGCACTCAGAAAGTCACAAATGGAAAATGTAAATATGAAAACTGTGCATGCAAAAGAGACAGATGAACCAGTAAAAACTCGAGGGGCTTTAAGTACAAAAACAATAATGATTTAAGCAAAATTGCAAGACAATGACCAAACAAGAAAAAAGGTGCGTGAGAATACAAATAGCAATAGAAGAGACTCAACAATCTATTATGAAAAGTGGATCACTTAAGGGCACAAGTAAAAAGGCCAAAACAAGAAAATAGTATTTGAACCACAATGATGCATTCAGATTCACCATGTTGAAGAATCTTGAACAGTCCAAAAAGATGCGGAGAAATGCAACTAAAAGACACCCTCTGTGAACTCACAAATGATCCAGAATTTTCTTTTAAAAAGAAAAAGAAATGCATAACCCCAGAACAGACAAGGTTTCCCATCAGAAAATGCAATATTACATTCAGTTTCATCCCACTGCCTTTAGCTCCATGGACAAAGATTTTTATAGCACAAGTAATGAAAGTTGACACTTTTCTTTTCCTTCAAAGCCATAGAAAAAAGGGTAAAATTAGTTTTACAAATCAGCAAAAACCATATGCCTTGACATCAGAACCAACCATATTGATCACAAAAAGCACAATTTTTTGGCCCTTCAGTAAGCCTAAAATACACTGTTTGTGAATGAATAAAAATCAATAGAAGGGGCGACATGCAATGCACCACTTTTGAAACTGATTTGTGATCCAGAGCATCCATAAGCCACAAGAAATCTTTTCAATGTTGAAAAAATATGTAGCAGCTTTAACGAGCTTCCAAAAGCTAATAACATTATTTATTTTATACGTAAAAGAAAAACAATGGAAAAGTGTAGGTAATTCCATATAAAAAAGTAAACTAGACAAGGAAAACTTATAAATATCTCTCATGGTATTCACCAATCAAAACTGCAATCCTGATAAATACCAAAGTATTTTACCTGGACAAAGGTAGAGAGAGAAAGAAGAGATTTCTCCCCAACTTTTTTTCGTCGAGCCTGAGAAACAAAGATCAGGAAAAATAAAAATAAAGTGAAGAGATATCAAACATTTACAAAAAAAATAAAATAACATAAAGGACGAATCTACAACCACGATTCACAAGAAAGTCTAGGACACATCCATTGACATGTTTCTCACGCCAATGCTGGTTCCAAGCTTTCGAATAAATGCTTTTCTAGCATTATTCTCAAGGTACCTTTTCCTATATCAGTCCCTTCCTCAATTACCGTTTTACCAAAAGAAAGCATTGATAATGTGGCTCTTCCCATTCCTCCAATGTGTCAGCTCTCTATCCTAGTTTCATGTACTAAAACTCTAATTGCAAAATGGAAACAATAACTTCCAAAGGATCCTGATTTTCTGTGGGATTCAGTCAATTATGGAAAACATATCATTCTAATGTATGATATCATATGGCTAAACAACATAGATCTGTCCATGCTTACAAAAGTCTGTACCCCATCGTATTTTTCTTATCCTTGTAAGGTGTAGGGCCGCTTCATTGCCATTCTTTGTCTATGGCTTATGTATGATACACAACTAAGTTCCATTCTAATATATGATACACAACTCACGAGGGATTAATTGGATTGAAGTATGTAAGAGCAATTAAAAGGTAACAATTGAGCAAGATGTAAAATTATTATTCCTCCCCGGTCTAAGATATATCTGCAACAGTAATTTCATCACCTTTTTTTTTTTTTTTCATTTGCACCGCTAGTTGTCAATCACCACTACTTCTATATTATTACAAAAACACTCGCTTCTCTTTCCTTTTTCTCTTTTTCGATGGAGCCAGAACTTGTATGCCATTTAAGCCAAAACCCAACAAAGATAGCATTCAGTTGCATTGACAGAACAGAAGCATTGAATGAAAAGATTGATAATGAGCCGGTATATGCCTACCTGGATCAAGAGCATAAAAATTGCAAAAAAAACTTTTGCAGTCTCGGTCAAGAAATTAACACTTATAGGGCTAAACTCGAATTTCCCATCCTCCTTTGACATATACACCAATATTGGCTGCAGCATAACAGTAACAAAAATTAAGTAAAACTAATTTACCGGTATTTCACACAAGAGAAAAGGAAAGAAAGAAAATCACCTGGAGACCGACTAAGATGCAATCGCCAACTACCAAAAGAACATTAAGAAAGCGTGTTTTAGACGACACATCGCTTCTATGTCTATCGTATGCTCTGGCCACTGCTTTGCTGTTGTTATTATTTGCTGATATTTTCGAGTGGCATACGCTGCATTCTATCATGTCTGCTCCTTCCATCACCAAATAAAATTAAAAAAATCACATTTCCACTCCAGAAAAAAGGCCGCTTTACAGCTGTTTTTGAAGCATACCTTGAGTGAATTGGATCTTGCAGAAGTGAATACGTCGGAGATCGCAGGAGTTCAGAGGGAGAGGAGGAGGAGGGGGAAGAAGAGAGTGAGGGAGGAATCTGTTTAATAATTTTGTTTTATATAGAGAGTATATAATATTAGTGAAAAGGAGAGCGGTGAAATGTAAATTATGTAATAGTCACTCGCTGCTTCTCTACGGCTTCCGGTTCTTTCTCTCTCTTTAATTGTTGTATTTATTTTATAACGTTGTTTTCTGAAACTTTATGAAAAAAAATTTATTATTATTATTAATAGTTTTTATAAAAGTGGTGGAAATAGATGAGATATTTCTTTTTTAATAAGAATGGAATATTAGGAAACATCATATGCACGCTGGCCCCTGTGAAATTTTTTTTCCTATTGAATAATTATAAATTTAACTTTAAAGTTCGTAAATTTTAATTTTTAACCCCTCTTAAGAGTTTAATATCATCAGTACGCCCCTGAGATGTTAGCAATGTAATTCTCTTATAGTCTCATAAAAGTCAGATCCATATATTCTCCTTAGGAAAAATCATTTTTTATTTATTTATTAATGCTTGATGATTTCTATTGTCCCTTTTGAAGCAATTATTATATATTATTTGAATCATATATCCTCTCCGGTGAAAATTATAGGATCCATCATAAAAAAAAAGGTATTTATCAACCTTATTCTCGTATAAATGGGAGGGAGGGGTGTGCAGCTCTAAACATGCAAAATAATTTGCATTAATGACGCTGGTATAGGGTTCTAATTGCCTCCTAATCCCATTATAATTGAAACTAAATTTATTACTCCAGTGTATTTTCATGGAATTGGTAATGGGGTGTTTGTATATGGCATAATAAATAAATTAAGGACTTGAGATAGTATTAGAGTTGATTTAAAATATAATTAAAAAAATGATATATGACCCTATATTGCGGCACGTAATCAAGAAATATCTCTGCAAGTTTTACATTAAAATATATATATATATTCTTAAAGCTTGCCAAAAGCACAAGATTTTGTATACACACGAACACAGTTGTCCGTGATGGCGGTTTTTTTCTAAAACTAATTACCACCCACAGAGATGATGATGTTATGTGATGTGATGCATGATGTTACTCCATGAATGACATTATTTAGTTAAATTGACGAAGAGAGGATGAGAAAAAGGAGACTCTTTTCCAGAAGAGCTTTTGTGACATGCCTTGGTATCTCTGAAGACTTGTTGAAGAACATGGCAACGATGAAAATAGGAACAGAGGATGCACCCCTAAACTGCAGAAGCAGACACAAAGGTAAAGACACTTGATGTTCAATGAAATAGAAACGCTCCTTTGTCAGGTGGCAAATTTATGTAAACGTCGAAAATGATAGGGCATAGGGCATAGCCTTCATTGTCTGCTCGCCCTACACGAACAAATTTAACATCTGTCGGCAAATATATCTGGTTGCTACAGCTGCGGATTTTAGCAAAATTCCATGTGGTAATGTTAAAAATTATAATTGAAAAAATAATGCACGGACCTATATACAGCGCACAATGTCCACGCATGCTCAGACAGCTGAAGCTTTGAGGGAAAGAAAATCAGAAATTTTGTTGGTGTAGAAATCTGGTTTGATGGAGTTGCTTGGACTTTGAAGCATCGACAATGAGGTCACACCTTTTTGAAAGAAAAACCTCAATTAGAGCACATACAATATACATGCTGAAGGTAGGAGGGGAATTTCATTATAATTTGTAGTTACCGGAGAGTACAAGAAGAGTTTTGCAACCACCGTTTTGTCCAAACAGAATATCAGTATCCAATCTGTCCCCAACCATGCATATTTGTGACTTGAGAATACCGAATCTGTTGTTGATCAGATACATGAAAATAAAATGCAAAGGTGAGGAAAACTAGAACACAATAGAGCGTTTATATGGAAGTTCAAACTCCTTTTTTATTATCATGCAACTGATAAAGAAAAGCAACCACTACTTAATGGGATTATGTTGTGCTGTAGGTGATATTGTAGTCATGAGTCAAGACTGTTGTATACTTGATTGTGAAAAAATATAAACTTCTTTGCAATTTCCTATGCTTGTGCAAGACCAACCTTAATGGCAATACATCAGTAATTTGCCTTGTATTAAAGTTGCAAGGCCTGTTTCTTAGCATGCACATGAAGGCTCTCCAGTCCCCACTCATGCATGATCGGGTGGGTTTGCGATAGACCCTAGGTTACAAACTTACAGACCAACAAATACTTGCTTATCCATGAATAATATGAATGCAAATATATGGTGGTTGGTGGGCATGGAATCAGATAATTTGACAAATAGATGTGGATAATGATTATGCATTGTTTGAGCTGTAAGCAAAAAATGCATGACTTCTCCTGAATTTGCTCAATTCAAAGTAAGCGGAGAATAAAAGAAGGAACAAAGCATTGTAAGCCCTACTTGTTTGCCAAGTAATCCATCATAAAAGTTGAGGGCTTTCCCGCAACCAGTGGCTCACGCTGAGTTGAACCAACAAAAGCACCGACCATAGAACCACCGCCTGAAATTATATATTAAGCACAGATTATAATGTATTCTGGAAGAACTTGTGAGGAACAGAAATAAAAATATCACGATGGTTGCTTTTATATGCAAGGAATTCTCATAATGTAAATCTCCAAATAGATTAGTGCAATAATTGTTGCTTGGGCGAATGCATTGCATGTGTAGTTCAAACCATAATCCCAGAGCGGGAACAAGTATACTGGAAATCTAATCCCAACCATTTCTATTCTTTTACCAGCTCATATTTTTACATTTCTTACAATAGGGACGATATCACATAACACTTGCTTATTAACCACATTTAAGTACATTTGAACCTTCTAGCTAACAATACAAAAGTACAGCCTTGGCCTATTTTTTAGTCCCCGAACTCAAAGTCCAGGACTGGCATGTTATTATCACTTATTGATGCCAAAATCACATAGATGGAACTGGTTTGAATTTCATATTTTCAGAACATGCAATTTAATGCTTGGAAGGATTACAGAATACAGACAACTCTGCTAGTTTACTCATTTTACTGATATTCAGCTCTTCAAAAGGCCAAGGGTGTCCAAGTCTTCTAACACCACATTTCTAATTTGAAATTGGTATCAAGCTGAATATTGGAGATCATTGCATATCTTGTTTTCTATACATCATGCATCACAACCTACATAACCTGAATATGAGTAGAAATCAATGTAATGGAACATAAATTTGTGACGAAGGGGAGATGAGAACCTGCCCATTCCTGAGCATCTGTAAGATGGGTGACTGCATCACGATTTGTAGCAATGAAGAGACACCCAGGATTTTCCCTTATACAGAGTGTTCCATATTGGACTTTGTAGTAGTTGAAATGGCGATCAAATCCAACAACAACTGCCCCAACCTAAGTAGCAATGAAGAAACATCTTTAGCATGCCTAAATTTTGGGGAAAGCATCCTACCTTTTGCTCCTCAATTGCAATTATAAAACAAAGCACAACCTAAAGATGTCGTACTCAAGTTGCCTGTCAGGATATACCTTATTGAAAGGGAAAGAAAAAAGAATAGAAGTTTACATCTTTATCGTGCTCCATCAGAAACCCAGGCTTCAGCTCAATCTTTTTTCCACCATCTTCCTGTACAAGTGAACAATACAAAATAGAAATAACATATTCATCACAAATGCTAATGCTAACTAACCTACAAGCTAGAAAATGGCATTAGCAGGAACAGAAATTATTGCAAGTAAAGGTCATTGCACGTTGCACAGTATTGAATAACTCGTGGAAATTTCTAGCATTACTAACAGCTGAAGATTTCAAAGCATATATAGAAGATGAAATGAAATATAATGCAAACTGGAACTCATACATACTGGCCCGCCAAGATACTGAAATCCAGCAAGCTCAAGCTCCTTCAAGATGCCATCCTCACCAACCACATAAACCTACAAGTCATGCACGGATATCAATTCATTATCAGCTACCACATCTCATAATCTCCACAACCATAACCACACAATTATAACAAAACCCCACTGCAAGAAATAGAAAAGGTTGTTACTTGCCTTTTTATCTTTTGGGAAATCAATTGACTTCAAATAGGCTGCAGCGGCAAAAGAAGATGCAAAAATCTCTTCCTGAAACAATTGGATAGATTCAGAGCAGCTGTTAGTGAATCAAAACAAAAAAATGGAAAAGAAGGGGTTGTGACTTACTAACCTCACTGACATCAAGACCAAGTGACTCGAACTTTTTACCATATTGTTTCCTAGACTTTGTTGAGTTGTTTGTAACAAAAACTAGTCTCTTCCCCTGAAATCCAACAAAGGAAAACCCACAATTTTACAAAAGAAAGTAAACACTGACAGCACTGTAAGAGGAAAAAAAGAGGCACTATAACACAAATTAAATACAAACTCTTGAGCGGAGCATATCAAGAGTTTGAGGGACTCCATCAATCAATTTATCTCCTTTCCATATAACTCCTGCAAATCACTCACCCCTTCATTAATACATGAAAAAAAAAAGAACTCTTTCTCTCTTTTTTTTATTCTAAGAAATGAATTGACAAGAAACTTAAGAGCGAGCGAGAAACACAGACCGTCACAATCAAAGATGAAAGTCTCAACAGACCCAATGAGCTCATCTGCGTTTGTTAAAGGCTGAGCTGCTGCTGATGCTGATGCTTTGGTCGTGAAAATGTCCATTCTTGTACTACACTTTCTATTCAAGTTCAAGTTTTTGTTCCATGTGGTACAGTTTGTGAAGTTGTTGGAGAGTTTTTCCAGACCCAAGAATTTAGGGATTGTTGGGTTTACTTTGCACAGAAATCGGGATGGAGATGTTGAAGAGGTTGAAGAAACAGCAGACACTGAAACAACTGTCCTGCTTAGCATCTTTGTCACTTTGTATTCTTTTTTTTTCCCCTTTTGTTTTGGAAAAAAAATTATTAAAATGTTTGAGTGGTAGCTTTTAGAAAGGGTGGTTAGTTTGTGGCCGTTATGGTTTTGGAAGGTTGCGTGGGTCAGCATGTGCTTTTGGGGTCAGGATGACCTGAGAGTTTGGGTGAACGGACTTTGTTCATCATCTAATTTGCGGCGAAAGGTGTCTCTCCTTTTCTTTTCTTTTTCTTTTTTAATGAGAGTTTTATTCAACTTTTCAATTTGGATCTGTTTGGTGCTGCGGGCTTTCCATCAAATTTTATTTTTTTTCAAATTTATTTTTTAAAAGTATATTTATATCCAATGGCTACATTCGATTCTCAGAGAATGTGGAATGGAATTCACATAACAATCATTTTTGAAAATGGATTTACTGATAATAAATTCCTGATACAACTAAAAAGCCAGAAAATATATATATATAGAAAGCCCTACGATGGGAAACTACCACGTTAGGTTTGGAGAGAGATGGGACCGGTTATACAATAGGGGGAGCAAATGCAAGCTTTTTTTTTTCGATAGCCGGCCAAATGACTACAGGATCATCGGTCTGCTTTACCTCAATTCACCATTTCGAACTTTATACAGAAGGTTTTTCCGTACCAGCTTCTTCTACCTATACCGCAGTTGAAGCACCTAAAGGAGAATTTGGTGTCTTTCTGGTCAGTAATGGAAGCAGTCGTCCCTACCATCGTAAAATAAGAGCACCTGGCTCTGCCCATTCACAAGGACTCGATTCTATGTCCAAACATCACATGCCAGCGGATGTGGTCACCATCATAGGTACTCAAGATATTGTCTTTGGAGAGGTGGATTGATAGGCTTTCTATTAATAGAGCAGGGCTTACAATTCAGCATAGCAGCTCTCTGGAGGAGATCCAACGCATATTTTTGCTGTGTTAAAAAAAGTCCACGATCATTCTTGTCTTGAGTACCTCAATGCCAAGAAAATAGTTCAAGTACATATTTCTGGCTTAAAGTGCAGCACCTCAATCTGTGAGAACCTGCAACCAGCAATCCAAACAATAGTGATGAAACAAGGAAAGGAGAAGGGATTTCTTATTCCATCCCCAATCGCAAGCAAAGCAAACTTGCACCAGATAACACCATGAACGCACAGGACATGGTCTCCCCATGTAAATGAAAAGGCATCCTAATTTAAAGACGCAAATACATCTCCCAGAGCAATGCCATGAGCAAGAACATTATTGGTCATTGCTTTAACAGTTAGATCATAAACAGTAAAGCATAGAAAAATGAAAAGGTAACCGACACCAGCACCCTACTAATAGTCTGAAGTGCAGACCCAAAACCCCCTCAAATCCAACTCGCTCGCTCTCTCCAACTCTCCCATGGCCAACCCTCCTTCACCACCCCCGCCACAACCTCCCGATCCCATGACAATCGACGGCGCAGACGAAGACTCGGCTCTCTCATCCTCCGCATATCTGACTCACCTAGAACTCGTAACTCGGCGATCTCGCCGCTCCAAACAACTCGCTCAGATCTACAGAACCCATTACTGGACCTTAGTGGAAGAGCTCAAAGTCAAACACAAAGAGTAGTACTGGAAGTATGGGAAAAGCCCATATAAAGAAGTTGAGAAAAATAAGAAAAGAAAGAGAGATTTTAACAATGATAAAGAGATTCTTGAATTGAATGCGAAATTAGGGATCAGAGATGGCGGCGGTGAAGCAGAGAAGGAGAAGAGAGGGGAGGAAGGGTTAAGGAAGTGCTTGGCTGCTGGGTGTAAAGCGAAAGCAATGGCTTTAACGAGGTTCTGTAATACACATATTTTGTTGGATTCTAGACAGAAGAAGGTTTTTTTTTTTTTGTTTGAATTTCTTCCGGATTGCTGTTGTGTAATGATTCGTTGTATTTTATTAATTTAAGTTGTTTACTAGGTTGTGTATTAAGATTTTTCGGAAAGATTGTGGAATTTGTACTGGTTGATAATTTGTTAGTTTGAAAAGGATTTTGGCTTTAGAGAATAAGATATGAAGTTTGGGTTCAAGGGTTTGATCAGTTTCAATTTCCTTTTTCTTTGGATGATTTTTGATATTGGATGCTTGTTTTTTTCAACACCTGTACATATGTTGTTTGCTTCATATTATGTTTTGAGACTTATGCTTGGTTGCTTGGAATGTTAAGGATGAGAAAAGAATGCAAACTTTGTGGAGAAATAGGAATGACAAGATAATTTTAGAGAATCGAGAATGACAAGAAAAATAGTTCTATGATTGTGTGTGTATGTTATCTTGGATTGTGTTTTTGCGTAGCCTGCATGTTTTGCATCGCTATCCATTTTGTTCGTCTGTGTTACCTTTGTTCAATGAAGAACGCAGGAAGCGGAGAGAAATAACTTTTTTTTATTTGATTACTGATCCAATGGCGTTTGTACTTTTCCTTGTTTCTCAGTGTTTAGGAGGAATTTCAGTGAGACCAAACCAATTGGTGTGTTGCTCATCTTCTCTAGGGTTTTTGGTGGTTATTTGAAATAAACTTAGGCCGACAAATAAAGCTACCAGTTGTTTTTTCATCTTGTACAATTTGATGATCTTCCATACTAGATTGCAATAGTGTCTTGCATTCTGTTGTTTCCAAGTGGTGTTGATCATTTACTCTCTCTGCAAACTTGTGCACCTTTTCATTGATTGCCCTGTATAAATGTTTTGATTGCCCCAGCGGACACATTACTTTCAAGTGCTAGTGTGTTTGTAATCATACACTTCGAGCCGGCTTTAGTAAATCTTCGGAACTAGACAGGAAATAGGTAGTTTCTACACGTCAATCCAATTTACTTAAATAAAACCGAGTTGGTGTTTGTTCAGGATCCCCAAGACATATTTAATCGCAAGGTTTAGTTTCTATTTCAATTAACAGTTTAAATTTGCCTTCTTGGAGTCCTTTAAGCTCATCTGCAAAGGGCATTTTCTACAATATTTTTGGTTAAAATGCATTTTCTTTTCAGGTTCATTTGCATCACTTTGTGTGAACCAACGATTGGTCGATGGACAGTGATAATGAACTGTTTGTTGACAAATATCAGTTGACGTCAATTGACTTCCAGTTGAAATGGTTGCATGGATTTTGAGTTTTAAACAAAGCCGCCTTTGCAAACACTGAGCGACATAGGCAGATCAAGTGATAGACAAGGTGGTCAACATGTTGTCTTCCAGTTTTCAACATGCTGCTGCCTGTCATTTGCTTGCAAAAACTTGTTGACAGTTGAGACCCATTTAATAACCAGAACAAGTCCTCAAAATATGAAGCTGTGAATGGATTTTCTCATAGACAAATGATTCTTGGTTTCTTTTCTTGACATTTTATCATTTCTGTTTGCAGGTGTTTGATGTACATAATACATATTCTTCTGCGATGATAAATTCTGTTTGATGCGTCAAAATTTAGGTTTAGCAATCTTTGCAATTCAAGAAATGCTGGTGATGTGATTGGAGATGTCATTAGTATATCTGATTGAGATTTGAAGAAGTTTTGAGGAGCAACAAATATGTATTTCCTCTGATTGAGTTGTTGATGTTGCATCATTCACATCAGTAATATGATCCATAGATTTGTATGAATTGTTGAGCTAAAATTCGTTGTTCATTTATGTTCTCTACTCAATTACCTGATGATATGACAAGCATAAAATTCTCAGTAGGGGAGATTCAGGGGCAGAGACGACAATCAAAGCTTACGAACACTTGTTAGATAGAAAACGTGATCATTTGCAAATCTCAGCACTTGTTGAAATCATTTTTTTTTATTATGAATATGATGACGGTTTAAGTAGTTTAATGAACACAATCAAGAATGGGTCACAGCGTGCTTGAAGAGTGTGCTAGAGAATTCATGTAAAAACATAATCTTGAATTTGCATACAAACTATTTTTGTATCAATTTTACTACAATAATTTGATTTTTCAACAAACACTTTTGTTAATAGTAACTTGGCATAAAATTTTAATCTTTCTACAAGATGATGTCATTTCTAAGAAAAAAAAAGAGTATGATTTGGATGGAAATATGGATTAAGATCCTTAACTGAGAATTTCTGAAAGCTTAGACATAGAATTGATAGAGATTTATTTAATGGTAAATTTGAGGCTACCTGTATAATTATTTACATAACCTTTTCATCTTTAGAATATATCCCCAGAAAGCCTAAACCTCAAGCAGCAAGACAATTGATGGCATAGTTTCAGGAAGTTTATTCAGAGAAAATGCTGTGATTAACTAACAAAATATCACCATCTCTTTCATCGTAATATAACTTTTTCTTTCAATGCTCTTAATATCTATCTGTGTCTACGATTGGAATAACAAAATATTCGTGGCAACTACTCATTGCCTCCTGCTTTAGTTGCTTTTGATCACTACAATGGAAAATCCATTCACACTTGTAGAAGAAGAAGAAGAAGCAGAAGAAGAAGAAGAAGAAGAAGAAGAGGAAGACATTTAAGTACTAAAACTAGGAGTTGTAGTAAGTTAATGCTATAGAAACCCAACTGGCATGTCTATTTTGAGGAAATTGATGGGTTTACTGTCTGAATCAAAGCCGCATTTCTAGCTGTTAAGCATTGATGAAAAGTATACTTTAAGCTAGCGTGTCTCTGTCTCTGTCGCTGTCTCGGATAATATGCTTGATTTTTATTAAACCCATTCTTATAGACAAAAATGACTCAAGACTTGATCGATTCATTCCTAATCCAAACTAAGGTGTTAAATATAAGATAATTTCGAGTATATCTGATTTAATCTGATTTGAGCACCAACAACTTCCTCGTGTATATTTAATAGCCGGTAATGCCCCATTGGTTGATCATGGGGAGCAATCCCTGTTCAATATCAGCAGTACTTCACACCACCCCTGTATGCTGTATATACATGGCACAAACTCTAACAAAAACCAAACCAAATTGATAATGGAAAACCAACGCCAAGAAACCCCTCCTCTCCTCCAAGACCTCAAGGTCACGATCCAGAATTCTTCTGTGGTTTTTCCAAACCAAGAAACTGAAAGAAAATCCATCTTCTAGTCAAATTATAAGAACGGTAAAGGATATCTAGTTTGGTGATCATGATCGGTATACAGTAAGCAGGGCTTTGAAGATTAATGTTGCCTTGCCTTCCACATTATGGCCATCAGAGTTACGACAATATAAAAGAAAGTGTGTTTAGAGACGCACTGATGGTCATTTTCACGACTTCTTCCGTTTGATTAGGGTCTAATTTCAATTATCTTAGGTTAGGTTTCGATTTCTCTGTTAAGAATTCGGAAATTTGTGTGGATTCATTAGGGATTCCTCTTGATTCTATGCATAAGAGGAGGGCGGCTGGAACAGAGAGAGCTTAGACAAAGAAGAGAGTCTAAAGATTAGGAATCTTTGTATAAAAAGTTAACCTCTCTGAACTGAAGGTGTAATTAATGGCATAACTCTACGGGTTTGGGGATATATTTTTTTTTTCTAGCAATGAAATAAATAGCTGTTGTATGCATCCCAAGTGTGAAAATATTAGTATTTGAAATATGTTTGCACCAGCAGCAATAATAGTATTTGAAATTTGCTTATAGCACCTGGAACTGTGCTTCTGCTACTGGTAGCCCAATAAAATGATGCCGGTGCTGTGCATATTCGATATGAGAGTAGTAGGAGTCATGTCCAGATTTCAGGGATGCACTAATAATGGTCCTACGTTAAGATAATGTCCTGTCCTGTCATTTCCATTTTATGTTCTCTGTTAAAAAGTCCCAAACTTCAAAAGATTTTGCTGTTAAGCTATTGGAAACATTGGTTAACAACCATTGCTTTAGGTTGTTCTGAGGTTAATCAGCATGCTTAAATGCATAGTTTTGTATTTTAATCTTTTCAATCTTTAGGCACAATAAGATCCCTTTTTTGTACCTTTTTTAAGATAATTGAAAAGATTGCTATGCTCAAGTTGCGTGTCTTGTCTGTTTTTTAATGAAATTGTAGGCGGAAAAAAAAGCGGCAGATGCAGACTGGTGTGGATGCTGTCTCTAATGATCATAATCTTCGTACTGTTAACTTTGTCCAATGAGCTATTAATGTGATTATTTTTTTAAAAGAGAATTGGTCGAGTATTGTCCTCTGCCCCATCCCTCCCTTCCCCTGTTGTATGCAAGTGTGCCCTTTTGTTGATGTTTGGCAGAGTGCAATAAAAAAGTTCCCTTCAAATATAACAAAAAAAACAGAGGTTTCGTGCTCTTGAAACACAGTGCTGCCCAGCAATGTCATGTGACGAAATTTGCTATAAACTTTCTGGTACATTGTTTTAGTCCTCTTTCTATTTTGCCCCTTTATCATTTGATAACACGGAATGCACGATAACTTTCGTGTTCCAGAATTGAGCAATACACTTCTAATGATGAACTGTAAATGATTGTGGACAAGGAATCTTTTTTTCTAGTAAGAAAGTAGCAAGTCCCAGAGCAGATAAATCTTGATTTGGGTTTTCCCATCTAGTTTCCATAGAGGCAATCATGTCACTTTTTGAGCTGTATTGAGCCAGTCAGCTTTGGAACATGCATGTCCCTTGCAATGTCTTGACGATATTATTAGAAGAATCAGTTAAACGCCTCATTATTGTTGTATAATGTTTTTCTTTAAATGGCCTAAGCAACTGATCAAGTAGCTGTGCTCTGATGTTAAAATAAGCACAGACACGTTTTTCAAGCTGAACTGAAGCGAATGGTTTTTGACAGTGGAACTGGATGCTATTCAAGATATTAGCAGCTTGCTTTTTCCCATTTCTAACATTTTCTTGCAGGTATGTGCGAAACTACCAGGAAAAGGAGAGGTTGGCACGGAGGTATTGAGGTCAGGCGCATAGTCAAGGGGATGTCTGCTTTTTCTCGAAGGCATCATATTTTTTTTCTTGTTCTGGATGTATTTCACTAGCTGCCTGGCAGTTTTCAAAACTTGCAAGCTTCATCTGTACTGAGTGATTTCATCTTTCAGGCTAAAGAATGGGAAGCCCTTCTCGTGTTGCGTCAATCCAATTTTATTTCATCTGGGAAAAGCCTGATAATGAGCAAGAAACATCCAGTTTCTGCTAAAGGGTGTGTTGAGCTCGTAACTCATTAAATTGTGGAAAAAACCAGTCTCTTGCGTGTCCTCATGGGAATAGGCACCAGTCTCGGGGAGCAGGAGACTCATAGACGGTGGCTTGGTTAAGGGAACCCACCATAGCCGTAGTGAACTCGTTAGCTTACCTGCAACTATCTAAATGATGGGTCTCAATTCGAGAAGAAGAGCTGACAGAGCAATGCCGCGTGGATTTATATAGTAGAACTTGCTCCTGAGCTGTCAGTGATGTTGCTTGTTTTTCCCCTGTTGTGACCCTTTGTAAAATGCAGGCGTGTGTTTTTTTTATATATACGCACCGTTTTATTTAAGTTTTACTAACGGGTAGTCTCGTGATGAGGACTGCATAAGAGGAATTAATGGGGGAAAAAAAGAGGACACGACAAGCTTGCCAAGTCTTTGTTTTTAAGAAGGGTCTTGGCCCCTCTATTTTTCTAACTTTTATAATCTCGTTTTAAAATAAAATATCTTAAAATATCAAAGGAAGAATTTAGTTAAGATTTTAAAATTCACCCTAAACCCTATTTTTTTAACAATGAAAGGTAATTTTATAATTTTTTCTCCCATGTAGATATGATTTTCTAAGAAATGGGGGTTTTGTATAAATTCTAGCATATCAAGGAAATTTTTCTAGCCCTTTTTTTTATAAAATAATTTTAATTTTTTTCAAATAATTTTTTTAATTTGACTCTCTTTTTTTACTCCGCCCCTGCCTCGTCCGTTTAACTTTCTGGGGCATGAAAAAAATAATTGTGTTTAATAATAATATATAAAATAATATAATTATTTTTATATCATGTTTAATTATAATAGACTAGATAGTATAAATTATAAAATATATATATATCTTTTTCCCTTGACTTGCATTACTGTGGAGCTTACATTTGAAACTTTTAATTCCTGAGATTTGAGCCAAACGGTTGTGCGCTATTGCTGAACAATATCACGCGTTTTCATCAGCTATATATATCTCCGTTCCCATTTCTTCATCGCCCTGCTTTTATTCTGGATATCCATGTACGAGGTAAAGGAATTTTTCTTGTCTTCAACTATTAAATAAATATATAATTTTTTAAAAGAATTAATTATTGATTCATGTATATAAATTTTTGAGGTTAATAGTAAAGTTTTAATTCAAATACACTATCTAAAATATTAAAAATACATAAAATTAAAGTGAAAATAAAAATAAACTCACTATTAAAGTTATATCCTTCGATATTTTATGAAATATAATTCATTTATAATAGAATCTTAATTGATACTGTAACAATCCCTCAATCGCGGTAAATAACAATTTTATGTCAACTGAAAAATAAAGTAATTAAATTTTTTTCTCTCTCAATTCCTCCTTCCTTCACTTGATTCTTTCTTAGATTAATGTTTTATAAGTTGGACTTTGTAGGTTTACAGGGTTATTCTCTCACTTTTCTTATTTTTTGTCCTTATATATTTTTTATATTTTCCCCTTATTTTTCTCTTTCTTTCTTGTCTTTTCTTTCCTTTTCTATTATGCTTCTGCTCAGTTAGCAACATATAAAAGGAACAAAAAACTGATTTGTTTTATTTTTTTAATGGCAAATAACTATGTTACCATTAATGAGTTGTTTTGCTTTTATTTAATGGTATTTTTTTTATTAGGACTACAAAGCTCTGTTCATCCTAAAAATTTAACCAGATTTTATTCAATATATTTTAAGATTCCTCGTAAATTTTTAACTTAATTTGATGGTTAGATTGAAAACTTCACTCTGATATCATAAAACTGGTTAAATTGTGATTTTTTATTAAAATTCTGAAATTTTAATCCAAGCTAAAGTATGATATTAAAAGGCTCTTTAGAAATTTACAAAATTTTTAATAATTCAATAAAAAATTACAAATTTATTTTACATAAAATTAATTAAAAAACATTCATAAAATCTTGACCTGGGCTCTACCGCGCACCTGTGAACACATTAATTTAGGATAGGAGTGGACCGTACTCATGAGTCATGACTAAGAAAAAACAAACCAAGTTGAAATTGAATTATTACTTTTTTTTGTTGTTGAATTAAATTTATATTTTCTTAATCAAGCCAAATTAAAAATCGGCTCTTCGGTTTTCTGTACGCTTATAAAAAATCTTTATTCAATTCTCAATTAAGAACGAATTTACAGGGATTTAGTTTGAGGTATGACTAAGTATAGGGACTAGACTATAGATATTTATAAAATCTAGATATTGCAATACTTCAAACTAATTAACTTGCCCAACACAAAAGCAAAACACACCGCCTCCTCCCTTCCTTCTCCTAATTCATCACCCGCTCCACAATCCTCGTCATCGGCCACCAAGCACCCCTAGACACCGCCCAACGCCCATCAGCAAACAAGTACCCCCAGGCACCGCCCAACGCCCATCAGCCACCACCATCAAAGCTTCAAGTTGCGGTCTCCGTCCAAGCTTCAAGTTGCGGTCTCCGGACCAGGTATTTTTTTTTATCAACAGTAATCTGAGTGCCCAAGTATTTCTGTAATCCTAACTTAATTATTAATAGTAAATATTTTTCATTTTCATATCATTTAAAATCAAAGATAAATATGAGGAGGGAGAGTTTGAATTACAAAATCGGGTTGTAGTTAAAAAAATAATCGATAAAAAGAGGGTCTGAGTTTATTTCTTCTCTGTTCAGACGAAAAAAGGGTATGAGCTTCGAATTGCTAATTTTCTTGGTAGTTGTTACAAGATTTTAGGGGATGTTTTGAAAAAATTCAGATTGTGTGTTGGATTGTTAATTCTGTAATTTTTGGGGATTACCAGCGTGTTTCTACCTTTGATATAAGAAAAAAGTCTGAAAGGAATAGGTTATGAAAGTAGGATTTGAAAATGAAGTATTAAGATTACTGTAACAAAAATTGAAAGATCAAATATCAAGCATGCTTGGTGGAATTTGAAAAAAAAAAACATTATAGCCAACAGTAGATCCTAATATATTATAATCATAATATCATCTAAGATGAACTAAATTATGATCAGTTGCTAGAAAAAAGAGATAAAAACTATGTATAAGTTCAATATTAAAGTGTAAATAATAAATTTTGGTAAAAGTGGAGTGTGGCGTCACGCTTTTAGGGTGGGAGCAGCATCCAAAATTTTAAGGGGGATTTACTCTAATTTCAAGTGGCAATGTTTTACCCCACCTTTTACAGTTGTATATTATTCTCCATAATGATCAATACGCTTTCTCTTTTTGCACCAAACATCAAGAAATGGGGTTAAGAATTTAATCAACTTTTCACTTCCTCCCCCATCCCCTCTCCAGGCCAGGCCATGGTCGTTAAAATCACGAGTTAATTTGTAAATTTAACATATACTTATCGTGTTTATCGTGGAAATCGCTTTAAAACTTCAAAACTGATAAAATTGAATGAAATCATGAGTTGAAAATCGGTAAACTCGCGATTTTAATACCGAGTTTACATTTTCGTGGATGTGAATGTGAAAGTGAAACCATTATGTGTGATTTCCTTGTCATGTTTCTATGACTAATTTCATTCTGGTGATTTACTAGCTGTCTTCTTCACTCTTATTCTCTCCTTTATCTTCTCTTTTTCATTCAAGAAAACATCTATGCTTTTCAATTTCCTCATCTTACAATTTCCCCATCTTAATCCCTTCTGTTTTGTAGTACTCTGTAGAAAGAAAAAAGAAGATAGAGGGAGACCCATCTGTGATTTCAACAACTCTTTTTCTCTCCTAACTTCTCCTTTTCATTCAAGAAAACATCTATGCTTTTCAATTTCCTCATCTTACAATTTCCCCATCTTAATCCCTTTTGTTATGGAGTACTCTGTAGAAAGAAAAAAGAAGATAGAGGGAGACCCATCTGTGATTTCAACGAACAAAGTCTTTGAGATCGGCCCACTTCGCTTACAGGTGCTTTTCTTATTTCTAATCTGATTCATGGACCTCAATTGCATGCAAATATTATCCTTTTTTGCTTCTTTTTGTTGTTATCATTTTGTTTTTTTTTTCTGGTATTCAACTCTGGTTTCAAAATGGTTTCTTTAATGTTGTATTTCTTGGAACTGAAATTTTTTTTCATGGGCTTATAAACTTTGGATTATTTCCATGTTATTTCTTTGTCTGGTTGCTGATAAATTATGGAAAATGTATACAAGGGTTAAGAAAATATGGTATTTCTTAAGTTTTATTTCCCCGTTTGGTTGATGACAAAAAGTGGGAACAATAGCAAAATCTACCTTCGTTTTTACTATCAATTTTAGTTTCATTGTACAAGACTGTTTAATTGTAAAATACTTGGATAATTGTGTTAATTGTTGTTCTAGCTGGACAAAATTGTGGGATAGAGAGAAACTGTGCTAAGTCAACAATTTGGCTACTCTATTTGTATGATGAAAATGTACAGCTGTATACATTATAACATGCTATTCTTGAATTTCTTTCATTTTGAGTCTTTGACCATTACGGTCTCTGCATCCCCATATTCTTTTCATGGGATGAAAATCTATGTACATGAATAATTATATTGTGTTACTTAAACTATGGATAAATTTTTAATTAAACTATATACTTTAGGTGCTTGAACTATTTATGAAAAAAAAATTACTTATAATTTTATGATTTTACAATCTGAGTTTACATCATATTTTCCGTGAATTGTCAAAAATATGTTTTTGACAATCTTGCTTGGGACCTCTACCAGATATATCTATAGGTATTTCTTTTTTTTTTTTGAAAAATTACAAAATACTCCTCTAATTAAGACTCTAGTTAGGGTCGCGGTGCAAGTCAACAAAATTTGAATTTTTTTTGTTTAAAAATAATTTTATTTTACGTAGTTTGATTGTTTGGATGTTATAATGTTAAAAATATTTTAATATAAGTATAGGTATTGCTTTTTTGTTTTTGAAAAATTACAAAATACTCATCTAATTAAGACCTTGTTTAGGGTCGAGTTTGCACTGGAATCTCAGCAAAATTTGAAATATTTTTTGTTTAAAAATAATTTTATTTTATATATTTTGATCGTTTTGATGTTACAATGTTAAAAATATTTTTTAAAAAATATTATTTTAATATATTTATAAATAAAAAATATTTTAAAAAATAATTAGTAGTTTAGCATCCCTAAATTGTATTGCTAACGAAGATTAGGAGTAGGCAAATTTTCTCCATCTTTCTCCTTCAATATTTCTTTTTATATTGTCACAAGGTTTTCTTCTAAGGTATCGTTGGGGAACGCGTTCTATAAAACTTTTTAAAAAAATTTTACTAAAAATTAATTTTTTTAATGTTTTGGATCGTATTAATCCGCTGATTTTAAAAATTATTTTTAAAAAACAAAAAAATATTTTAATGTATTTCAACGTGAAAATTATTTTGAAAAATAATCACAACTACATTTTATTATAATATCCCATAGAAACTCCAAGAATTTTCCTCGGGCATTTTCCCTCCTAAACCGAGTGTAAAAAAGTCTCTTAGTAAGAAAAAGAAGATTGTAAAAAAAAAAAAAAAAGAGGATGAAAAGACTTTCCTATACCTGGTTTTCATGTATAAAGAAAAGAGAGAAAGGAAAAAACCTTTTTACACCTGGTTCGGGAGGTTTATTAGTATGAGCTCGTAACGGTAAGTTTCCAGCTGCCGCTCTTATTTCCGCCAATTTAAGATGTTCTATGAAATGAATTTTAGCTTAATTATTACGAAAGATAGCTGATAAGGCTGACCTAACCATTTATAGAATTTCAGTATTGCGTGGAGGTAACGTGTTTAGCGAAAGGTGGGGAAGAAGATGGTAGAGAAAGTTCGTAGCTACTTTAGTGAGATGGAAAGTAGTGCCATGCATGAATCGCCGGCCAAACAAATTTATTTCCATTTTAGGATAGTTCTTTGCCGGTCCGCATCATAATCGTATCCTTCCTTCCCATCAAGGAAGAAAAACAGAGTGAAAGGTGACACAGAAAAAGCAGCCAATCAAATTCACCTTTCGATTTCCGAATGCTGGGCCCATGCTTTATGACTGGGTCCCTCCGTTCTGAGTGCTGTGGCCTGTAACATCCGAGGGAGGTCGAGTCAACTGTCCTCAGCTGTTTCATGTTCGAGTGAGCGAGTCGCGTATCTTTTTATCGCGAGCGCCAGCATCTTGTACCGCGCTACTTTCTTTCGAGCGCTTATAAATGAGGCCTCCAGATGCCTACAAATCATGCAGGACCTTTGCAACCAAATTGTATCTTGCGTCTCTGCTCGCTCAAGAGACATTGAATTGAATTTATCCAGAAAAAAAAAAGATTTTAAATAAGCGAAAACAATTCATCTTTTTGGATTAGAAGGATGGCAAATGCGGAACACCCAAATTCAAATAATGAGATATGGATAACCATCCAGTCAACAGCACAAATGCCCAATATTGACAGAGGACTGATGTCAACCGCTCGGCTGATTAAGAAAGAAAAGTTACATCATTCAAACTCTAGGTTCCCGTTCCAGTCCTTCTGTATAGTTTGAACTCGACACTCCTCGAAAGAAAAATCCCGATCCCAGATCATTACGATGGGAACTCTCTCTTTCTTTTCCTCTTTCTGCTGGTGTACAGAGAAAAGGACCTTCAAATTATTTGGAACGATATGGACTGAGGAGAATCTTACATGCGAGATTTGAAAAGAGACAATACGTTTTTGGGGGTGGTGCTGGCATCGTACAGGTTCCTGTATGATGCAATCCTCGAGAAGACTTGACAGCTACTTGAGCATCAATAGAAGCAAACGTGAAGACAACCAGACTTCACCACCTCTGTCACTGATGTAGTACCGCCTGAAGAAGGAGCTAGCATATCATCACTTGGTGAAAGCAAAGAAAGGTTTTTTTTTTTTTTTGAAAAGCAAAGAAAGACTAAATTCTTTTTATCTGTACGTCTAGAATCAGAACCCGATATGATTCGAAAAATTAGACATCACATCATCGCTTTACTGTTTACTGTTTACTGTTTGATTACTACTGATTGTTAATGGATATGTCAACAAATATAACAATACCGAATATATATTTAATCAAAAAATAAACTATCCAAATGCTCCTCGACTATTTTTTTTCTTAACAGAGAAAAATATTATTAAAGAAAATAGTATAACGGTTGGGAATCATATTGGCCACCGCACCACTATGATGACCAGTGGCCGGTATCGGCCATGCAAGATTTACCGATTCCCAAACAAGCGAGCTCAGTTGTGGTGATGTCATTAATTATATATTCAATTAGTCCTCCTTGTTCCTACAATATCCCTCTTAGCCAATAAAACTCTAGCAATTTGACCCAATAACTCGTGATCAATTGGCTATTTGCAAATAATTCATGATCAATTGGAAGGTTTTTATTTTGGTGTAACTACTTGTGGATTGTGATTTTTTGTTTGAGGTGCTGTGAGGATATCATGCGTGTTATTTAGGAAACAATTGATGGCAATTTTTAAAATAAATACAAAATAATTTTTAAAGCATCATCCAATAATTCAAATTTTTAAATTAAAATAATTATTTAACATAGAATTACAAGTTAAAGATGTTACCACTCTCGTTCTTCTCGTTAAATTAGATTTTTTTGGCATAATAATATGAATTTGTATAAATTTTAAGTTTAAATAATTTGATTAGTACTTGTTAGAGTTGATATAAACATATTTTTTGACCTTTAATCAGACAATAATTTAAACTTTCAAGTCTAAATGACATTTTGCACAATAAGGATGGATTTGGAGAGCATTGATTTAAGTGAATTGCTAACTCAGGTCGATGTCAAGAGAAATTTCAAAAGGCAAGCGAAAATGTTTCTCTGTCACTGAAAAACTGAGGTATTTTATATACTTTTCTCTGTTATTTTGAACGGTCTATAATTTTTCAGGTGCAATTAGGTTCTTGTATTAAAAAGAAAATTGTAATCAGACGAGTGAGGTTCGTATATAACTAAATCTTATTTTTTTATATAAAAAATATAATAAAATAGAAATGCATTATCAAATAAACAAAAACCAAAGTGACCACGACAAGACATGGTTTGTGACTGGTTCGTGTGTGGTTCCTCAATAAGGTTAAAGTTGCCGTATAACCTTCGAAGTTTGAGAAATTTCACGTTCTAATTAAGTCCTAATAAAACTCCGAAGTATATATTTTTAGTTATATTTCGCAACCCCAACATCTAGATATTATATCCATAATATCTAGATATAATTTTTATTCACTTAAGATACATATATTTTTAAAACGGGCATTAGTGTAGTACTATTTACAGTGTTGGGATATTATCAAGTGTAAAAATATTTAATCTAACTCTTTTTATAATTTATCAAAAAAAACTTTCTTTTCATAAATATCTCGAGACAATGATATATTCCATGATCTAACTGGTTTTATATGTTGGATATATTCCATGTAGAAGGTCTTCTTCGAGTTCCAATCTTGCTTTCACCGCCCTAGGAACTAAGAGGATATATAGGGAAGAGAAGAAATGAATCTGGCCCTTTCACTGAAGATCAAAACAAAGTGAAAGATGAAAATGGCTCTTTTTAATTTTTGATAAAATAAAAAGGGTTGCCGCCTTTATTTTATTCCATTCGGACTCCGAATGCAATAGAGTTTGAGCTAACGAGGTATATATATATCATCAAAACGTGAACTAGGAATCCACAAAAAGAAAAACAATAAAGCAACGTGTATTCTGTTGATGACAGAGCAGTACTGAAAGATTGATGCCACAAGAGTAGAGTGCTAGCTATAAGTACCCGACGCATCTCCTTCCATGGAAGCCATAAGAAATTAATCAGCATTCATTTGACGACTCAGACTGTACCTGCTTACGAGTGGATTTACTGTGAAAATGTCAAGGGACAGAGATCCTCTGAGCGTTGGCCGTGTTATAGGGGACGTGCTGGACCCCTTCACAAAGTCTATCTCCCTCAGGGTCACTTACAGCTCCAGAGAGGTCAACAATGGTTGCGAGCTCAAGCCCTCTCAGGTTGCCAACCAGCCTAGGGTTGATATTGGCGGGGAAGATCTAAGGACCTTCTACACTCTGGTACGTCTCAGCAGTCTCATCCTCCTTTGAGTTTATTTATTTCTTATGTTTTCCGGTGACTTCATTAAGTACAGTATTTTCTGCAGCCAAACGTGCACACTTTTTATTCACTAGATTATTTGACAATCTTACGAGTGAATGTCACTTCCATCGTAGGTTATGGTGGACCCTGATGCACCCAGCCCAAGTGACCCCAGCCTAAGAGAATATTTGCACTGGTAAATGGCAAAATGCCTCCCTCTCTCTCAACGCTCTATTTCGATCTTGGTGTTATGATGGATCTAGCGTAAATATGTGATATATACAGGGTTAAAAGATCAAGAATATGCTTTAATTATTGCTATAATTACTTTTTAATTAACAATGAAACTACTGAGTTAAGTGCTCTATAAAAAATAATAACTGCATATGTACGTAGATTTACGTGGCTCTCTCTCTCTCTCTCTCTCTCTCTCTCTCTCTATATATATATATATATATATATATAATTAATTAATTAATTATCTACAATCTATCTACATTAATCACAGCTGGTAGCACTCTTGTAGAATTGTTGGTCTGGATTGGTCACTAAGTACAGTACGTACGGTGAAAGCGAGGGAAGAGTTTCTATGACCCTCTCTGTTTTCTGTTTTCTTTTTTGATTGGCAGCATGTTCCTTTCGTTGTTTTCTTTCTCTTTCATTTCTTTGTTTTTTTCATTCCTTTATTGCTCAGTGGGTCAACCAAACAGGGAGCAGATTGACTAGGGTTCTTTTAGAGATGCCAGGTCGTACATTTAGTCACGTACGATGATACTGGGTACCTATATCCAGACTTTCTTTTTGAGATTCTAGCATAGTGAATTTCTTCTATATAAAATAATATTTAGTAAGATAACAGATATAGTTTATAGTTTAATGAGTTACATACTACGTCTATAGTTCAAGAGTTGTAAGTGTTATTACGACTCTTTTAAATTATAAAATTATTCTATAGATTAATATTCAGTTAAAAAAATAAAAAATATTTCAGAATCAAGCCAAATCAAAACTACGATATCTCATCAATTCTATTATAAAGATGTAGACAAAACAAATTAAACAACATAAAAATAAATTATAAACAATGATACATGAGGGGTCCACACAATTTCCTACTCCATATAATATAATATGCAAGCAGTGTAATCGATATTGAACGAATTTCTAATCGGCCAAACTGATGATCAACCCAGTTTAGTTAGTTATATATTGTCGTGTGTAGAAAACAAATATAATAGAAAGTAGAAACAAAACCTTATCTTGCATGCATATATATCCAATGCATGATACCACAAGTCGAATATGCTCTGTTTATTTGATCTTCAGCTGATATGAATTTCTTGTCACATGAACTCGCAGGTTGGTGACTGATATTCCAGCAACAACTGGGGCAAGCTTTGGTGAGTATATTTACATTAATATTTTCTTAAAAGACTCAAGAATTCCATTAGGATTAAGGAACCTTCTAGTGTTACTTGTATACTTGTTTATATTCCGACTCAGTCTAGGAATCATGCTAGTTTGTTTGTTTTTTCCCCGTCATATAACCCTTTAATTCCTATGATATAATAATAACTAGAGTGAAATTGAGTTATTGAGACTCAAACCTCTTATATTCAAAGAAGCTATCTAGCATACATTCGCTGGGTTTTATATATTTATGTGATGTTCTAGTTCTATTTATAAAGCATATTGTTTGTCGGGACAGCATTATCCTTCGAAATATGATCTCTCGTCATGATTCTATTAATTTCAATGAATATTCTGATTAGGAAAAAATCAATTATGGCTGTTTTGCTGGCATATGATTGGATCGAAATTTAGTTGTCCAGGGGTTCTTCTCCCCCAAAGCCGTTTTAGATTGTTTTTTTAGCTATTCGTGCAGCGAAATTAATTTCTAAATAGCATTTAAATAATAATAAAAAAAACAGCATTTGAAAGGGGAAAAAAAAGTCATTTCTGTAATATATTTTTTAAGTAATCAAATCTCAAATAATTTTCATTAACTATATAAAAGAAAAAAGTCTTAGAAAGCCGCTAGATTTCTAAAGTGCAAGAAATTTCCATGAATAATTAATTTTTGTTGTGGGGTTTATTGGTTGTTTTTTTAGCAATTTGGAATTGAAAAATCCAATTTAAGAAACTAGGGATTCGATAATAGCCAATCAAGGAGGGGAATTGAAAAAATATTCCTTTTCTCCGGTCTCTTTTATCTTCTTATCAACACCAATATCCCATGAGATGGGTTTTTTTTTTAATCAACGGGGTGTTTTTTAGTTTAACTTTTATGTTCTAAAGGGTTAGACAAGAATTAAGCGTGCCATTTATATATAAAGTGATATATTAATGAAAAAATATTTTTTATGATTTTTTAAAAACTCAAATAATGAGAATGCTCAATCTCGAAAGGTGATATATTCCCACTACCTACGAGATATGACGTTTGAGGCAACGATGAGACACCAAAAGTTTCTCGGCCAAATAGCCAGGTCTATTCCATTTCCACCTGCGGCCTCGTAGAAAAACAAACAAAAGAGTGGACGGGGATTGGGGGCGGACAAGGACAGTGAAAATAAAATAATTTGCTTGCTTTTTGTTGCTTTAACGTGGCCATATCAATTATGTGTTCTGATTGGTGAACTGTCTTTGTGAATTAGGAAATTAATAAAACCTCCACATATGTATACGTTGATCCTGAAATACCTCATGCATGGCAGAGAAATCTTGATTTTTTAGATATGTTCTTGCTTGTTTGCATCAGAACTAACTATTATATCGACATTTTGCGAAGGCCATGAAACTGTGTGCTATGAGAACCCGAGGCCGACAATGGGAATTCATCGGTTTGTTTTCGTCTTGTTTCGGCAACTGGGCAGGCAAACTGTGTATGCCCCTGGGTGGCGCCAGAACTTCAACACCAGAGACTTTGCTGAGGTATACAATCTTGGATCGCCAGTGGCTGCTGTTTATTTCAACTGCCAGAGGGAGAGTGGCTCTGGTGGTAGGAGGCGATAACAGGAAGATATCCCTTTAAATATTCCCATGTTGGAAAGACTGAAAACAAGTCCATAAATATGGTATTGCTGCATATACTGTCCTATCATCTAGCTTCCCCTATTATATTCCTGCCTACTTGTAGCAAAAACACCTAATCACATCAAGGTATCAATAAAATATGATATTATTATTGTTATAACTTATAAGTGATGCTTTTTTTTTTTCTTAACTTTCAAAATGAGACCTAAGATATCGACTATCTTCGGAAAATAGCCCCCCCTGGTCCTTAAATTGTCATCTCATCCTTTTCAATGTCTTAAGCCTTCAAATAGAATTCAAAGTTTTGACTGTCAAGTACATGTATGAAACTACGAATTGTTGCAGCATGCGGCTTAATTCTCTACTTCACTGTCTGTTTTCTTTTTCCCTTATTATACATCCACTATTTCCTCTTCTTTTCCAAAAAAAATCGATTTTCTATACGTTTGACTTCAATACTTGGTGGAGTCGATAGCGTTGCCTATGATCGTAGAACAACCCAATTAATTGAGAAGAATTTTCAAGCAGGATATCAATTTCAGCTCCCATGCAAGATGGAGATCTTTCAGTTCAACTTGGTGCCATTTCATCAAACACCCCAGTTATAAAAGCCTTGCTTTCGACAACAAAAACTCATCAAACACATTCTGTGTGGTAGAAAATTGTTCGAACCTGAGCTGCTTCCTAATTAATTAAGATACTGAGCCCACCTCATCAAATAACAGCACCTTAATGGACGAGCTTGTAAGAGACTATGAGTGGCGAGGCAGGTCCTCTGATTATATATATACATGTATCATGTCTTCAAGAATTTCTTCTGGGATTACGAAAAAAGCGATTTGCGTGCGGATGATATTCAGGGCTTGCGAGTTTTATACGAATTCACTAATAATTATTAGAAGGAGAGGGAAAGAGAGGTTACATGCAGTTTTATTATCTTAATTCCATCCTTTTCTAATAACGAATCTGTGTTTAGGCCATCCTAAAGGTGTTTAAAGTTTTTGTCGGCAAATCTATCTCCTCGGGCTCCTAAAACTATTATGTAAATAATTTATTTTGATAGAAAATGTTCTGAATCGCCTGTTTTGGAGGGTTTAGCTCAAATTTTACGAATTTTACAATCCATATTTCAAAAGAACTATAAGGATAAAGAATACCAATACTCGTTGAGCTCAAATTTTACGAATTTGATGCAGGTCGTCTTCTTCATTTTTCTTCGTGCAAAAAGAGATTGAGGCCAGGGCTGTTTCTATTTGGGCCTTCTACAGTTGAGCGGGTATTTTTTGGTGTTGAAACTTTCAAGGCCTACAGAATAAGGGCCTGGAGTGAATTAATATTACGCGGTTCGCTTTAAGGTTTAATCAGGGCCATAAAGCCCATTTTTAAATCAGCGTAAAATCCCCGCCCGCGTCAGCGTGACATTCACGCGGGGCTTATCTAACCGTTATAAATAAACGAAATCTGACGACTTTCCACTAAAATCTCTTCTTCTTCTTCCCTTCGTTTTGTTTTCATGGCAGTTTTCCCTGGGGCTGTGGTTCTTCAAGGGAAATTCCGGTAGAATAATACAGGCGGGCGGGCTGGATCCAGTCGAATAATGCCAGCGACTATATGGTGTTTTTTCTTTTACCTGTTTGTGCAGAAAACCTTTTTAGCAGCCAAGTTTTCTTATGTTCTTTCTCTATGCTTATTTAATAAAACATGAATTTAAGCTTCACTATGTTCATTCCGTTGAAATGCATTGAAAAATAACCACTAGAAAAACATGGTGTTTTTTCCATTTTTCTCAATGACTTTTATCTCGCATTTTAGAAGAAACGAATGTTTATGAGGTTTGAAAGAATCCGTTGTTGATGTTGTTTAACGCTGTGTTATTTTCATCATTTTGATAGAATAAAATCTTTATTTTCATCTATTTTTGTGTGGAAGCTTGTTTTCTTTTGCTAAAATAAGTTAATGTCTCCTAAAAGTTTTCTAACAGAGAGCTTTTTGAGCATTAGGTGCAAATTTGTCCCAAGTTCTCACGAGCCGTAATTAGTTCTGCATATTTACTTGATAGAAAGTACCGTCTTCTTCATTTCATGGAACCATAACTATTGAACTGCGCTGCTCTCTGTTGTTGGGTGGGCTTGTTATTGGACTTTCGGCCATTCCTTCTGCGATTTCCGATCACCTGTCAAGGATCCTCTCCCTTTTTTTCTATTATTAACTGTCAACATTTCTGAATATAGAGACCACAGTTTTCCTTTGCTTGTCTTTTTTTTGGTTGCTTGGAATTTCAGGTCAGGCAACTAACTGTGAAAGCTCGAGCTAGGAGAAACTTGCACCAGATGAATATCTAGGAAGAAATTTGTCACTGTTCGAGATTTTTTTTTTTGGTTTTCAAATGAAGATGGCCTGTTGGATTTAGGCATTGCATATTAGCTTGATTTTCTGCAGTTTTTCATCTTCCTCGCCGAAAAACAGAGATACTCTACTGCTCGTCGTTGTTGGCTTCCTGCCCATGTATACTGTATAAAAGATCTCTTTTACTGCAGGCTGGCATACTTCTTGTTGGTGGAGGGAACAGAGTTGTTGTCGATCAAAAGAATGAGAAAGACAGGAGAGTAGAATTTCATCACAGAAAGATGCCAGACTGATTCTATCTAATCCTTTTCTGTTATTTCTTCAATGATTATAAACAGATAACAGGAGGCATGTCCTCTTGCATTTTTTTTAATACGTAAATTATTGTGTGTTTTGAACCCCTCTCATCACTGCTCATAATTGAAAGCTCACAATTTCGATATCAATCCAGATAAACACTAAAATAATCTTTTCTACCTCTTAAACAAAATTTTGCATCAAAAGCTATTTTTTAATTTTTTATTTAGAATTTTTAAGTCTTGAAATCAGTCAAAATCCGTATCCTAAAAAATTAAAAAAAAAAATTTTATTCTGTTTAAATTTATTTTTTTATATATTTTTATTATTTTGATATGTTGATATCAAAAATAAATTTTATAAAATAAAAAAAATATTTTGATGCATTTTCAGAGTGAAAAACAATTTGAACCACAACCACTATCATATTCTCAAACACACAAATTAGTTTGTTGGCCGTGAATTGGATCAGCTTTTTTTAAATGTAAGAAAAAAAACACTAAAAATGTGATGGATTTTTTTGACAGCAATACTATTGAGTCTAGCCAAGCAAGTAAATCTCAAAATCTTATTACCTAGCGTGAGTTTCCAATTCAACCATACAATAGTTAACTTGATGTGAATTGGTTGATTTAATAGGTTTAAGGTCAGACCAGATGACCAACAAAAACATCGATTAGTTTTTTAAAAAAAGCAGGATGAAAGTTTTTTTTTAAAGTATTGAAATAATAATATATTGGATAATATTGGCTCCATGTGTCTAAATTCGTGGCCTTAATTGAGTTTAATAACCTTTTTATTTATTTTTTACTCAATTATATAATAAAAATTAGATGTTTGTAATTCCAAACATCAATCATAAAATAAATATTTGTTTGAAATTGTGATAACCCTAAGCAAAAAAAAAGATTCACAATGTATATTTCCCAGCTAATTTAGCATTGAATGATGAAATCAGGGAAAAAATAAAAATATTATTTATTTATATCAATATTAAAAAAAGGACTAAAATGCTTTTATGATTATGATTAAGTCCTTTAAATTAAGCTTTAAAATGTAATTTTTTCAAAAAAATACCTTAAATCTGCGTTGAGCATTGTTTTGCATTCATGGACATTTTAGCAGTCTAACTCAACTCTGTAATAAAAAACAAGCAAAATGACAACAATATTAACCTCGATCAATTAAAAAATAACCAATACACGGTAATTGAAATAAAGTGGGCATGAAAGCCATGGAAGGAAAAGATAATTAATTTATTGTTTTAATGCAAGGTAACCGACCCAATGAATCTTCCAAACTCATGTTGATATTTCAAATTCACAATCTATAAAATTGAAAAATTAAGTTCAATTAAGAATTTTAGTTGTTAATCAATATAACGTTGAGTAATGAAATTAAAAAAAATCAAAATTCTCAAAGCAACCAAAGCAACAACAAAAAAAAAAGCATTTTATAAATGGATGAACTTGAAAAGAAAAATAAATTAAAAAAACATTTTAAATAAAAAAATCAAAAGAACAATTACTGAATTTAATATACCAGTTAATTAAAGAATGATAAAATTAAAACAAATTAAAAATTGAGAAGTGAATTAAAATAAAATAAATAAAAATTAAAAAACAAATAATAAAATCAAAATAACTTGAGTGGCTGATATGATGATGTGGAGGGACAAACATGGATCTCAACAAGAGAAAAAAAAAAATGTCAACAATACATTGGAGGTCGAGATGAGTCGAATGATGTAGTGAGATAATATTTTTTACCACCATGGTCAGATACACTTATTAACAACTTTTTGTTTTTTTTCCTTAAAAAAGAAATACCATGTTGCCCATGTGACACAAAAATTATTAAAAAAATACCTTTTTGAAAAAATGAATTAACCTCTTAAACCAAACTTTTGAAAAATTAAATAAAGAGTAACCAATATTTTGAAAAATTAAATAAAGAGTAATATAGTCACTATACCATAGTAAAAATTATGAAGAGCTGAAAAAGAACCTAGACCATAATAAAATGATTATTTATTTTAAAGGATAATAAAATCATTTTATTGTAAAAAAAATGATAAAAAGATTGAATTGCTCCATAATAAGTCTAAAATTATATATGAATAAAAAATATTTTACCTCTAAAAAAATAGTTTATTGTTAGTTTTTTTAAGAATAAAACTGTCAATTTACTTTATAAACCACGGTAAGCATATGTATATTTAGAAAATATTTGGGAACACGGTGCAAATCTCGTTTTTTTAAATTTTGAATTTTGAATTTTTTATATTTTTTGATTATTTTGATATATTAATATCTAAAATAATCTTTAAATAAAAAATATTTTAAACTACACTGACTATTACAATTAAAAGAAAAAAAAGACTATATTTTAGCTTTTCTCTTCAATTCACTTTCTAAAAAGGTTTAAAATGAGGCCCGAGGCCTGTCAAAAAAATAAAAAATTAAATTCAGATGAGCTGCAGATTTGATCTGGGCTCAAGCCTCACAGGACAAATATTTTAAAGATCTGGGCTCATAGACATGACTGGGCAGAGTCATTTTCTTACAAAGCCACCCGGCAAATCCGAAAAGAGAGGCGCCAAATAGAGCCTTACTTTCTGCTTGGCGTTTTTTTGGAGCCAAAAATACAAACTGCTCTTTCTATTGGCGGGAAAAAACATGATTTTTCACTCCTAGATCTCCATTTACTTTAACATAAATGAATAAAAAAATCAAAATTCGAGAGAAAAAAAAAACAAGAGAGAGAAACAAAATAGCCAAAAGAGATAAAAAGAGAGAGATATCTAATCGAGGCTCGTTGTCCGAGAAGCACATCAAAGAAGAAAACCACAGATCACAAGCAAACACTGCTGTATTTTCCTTTCTGCCGAGTAAAAAAAACCCCTTTTCTGTTAAATTAGGGTTTCGATTTGAGTGAAGGCAATGGCGGAAGTGGTCAAGATGGCAATCGACTGTGAAGATGAGTCAAAACCGAGCGGCCAAGATCAACCAAAGAAGACCCTGAAGAGGAAGCGAGCAACTTTAACACCAACACAACAACAGCAACTCGTGAACTTAACAGGTGAACAGAAAGAACTCCAGATTGAGGAATTGAAGAGAGAAATGGAAGGGCTATTTGGGTATTACAAAGAAACGATGAATCAGAAAATGGGTTTTGGGTTTGGTGTAGATTTGGGTGGAAGTGAGTGTATTAATGTGAATGGGATGGTGGGTCTGTTAATGGAAGAGAGTGACATGTCGTTTTCGAAACTGGTAGAGGAAATATATGGGAAGTTAGTGAAAAAGAGTGGGAATTTGACTGTTGCAGTGGTGAAAAGTGCTGTGTTGTTTGTTGGTCAAAGAATAACATATGGCGTGCCTAATATAGATGCTGATGTTTTGGAGGATGAGACTGAAAGTTGTCTTTGGTGCTGGGAGGTATTTTTTTTTGTTTTATTTTCCCTTTGTTTCTCGTCTATGGGCGCGTTTAATTTTCTAAAAAAGATCTTGATTACTGCTTGTTCTTTATCTTGTTACTCGTGCTTAATCATTTGATTCGTGTGCATGTTGTTTGTAGACACGAGATTTAAAGCTAATGCCGAAATCTGTCCGTGGTGCATTGAAAATCAGGCGTATGTGCCGAGCAAAGATCCATGAGAGGATTACTGCTGTTTTCGGTAATATATGTATAATTAAGTTTTTGTAGCTGCTTTGAGTTTGTTTGTAATTAACTGTAAAAGCATGAGATGCATCCAGTTTAATCTTTTCCATCACTTGATTGATAATTGAACTTCTTGTTGGTTTAATTGTACATGTCTAACAGAATGACATACTTAGAGCTGGGTCAATGGATAATGCTTCCATTTCTCTGTGCAATAGCTGTGACTAAAAATGCTTGGACTGCTGCCGTACTTTGAGTTTTATGAATCTGCGATTATCTTTAGTGTAGATAAGGTCTAGCTGGATGAAACAAATGTGCTTTAGTGCTCCTGGAGTCTGAACAGACATTGCTTTTCTCATCTATCGACTTCGTTACTAGAATTAAAAAATAAGCATGCAGAATTGAATGATAAGTGAAAATTGCTGTTGGACATGCTGCCTATCAACTGTACTGGATGGTTCATTTCAGTGATGATATAAAGCTATGTACTTTCTTGAGGTTATAATGTCATTACTGACTCTCGGCTCATTTTTCAGCGATGATAACTGCATTACAGAAGTCAGAGACTGATGAAAATTACAAAAGTGATTTAATAAAATCATCAGGGAAGCTTGGCAAAGTGTTAAGAGAGGCAGACATTCGTTTGTTAGTGGATGGCATGTTACAGAAGAATGGAGCAGAGATGTATGTATAGTAAGAGACTCTATTTTGTCTGTACTTTAAATAATATTTTTCTTTTTATTAAATATTGAAATGTCATTGCAGGGCTGAAAAGCAAGTAAAAAGAGAAGAAAAATTGATCATCAAGCAACTGGAGAAAAATAAACGAGAAGAGGAAAAGGAGAAAAAAAGGATGGACCTTGAATTTCAAAAGGAAAAGAGACAAACTGTATGTTCAAGCCTCTCTCTCTCCTCTCTTTTTTTTCCCTGTACAAACTGCAACTGTATGCTTTCTCTGCCTCTGGGGCAACAGGAACAATGTTGCTTGGGTCATTAAGTTATGCTTGAGCATGTTTTTTGCTAAGCTTTGAAACATTTTTGCAGTTTGTTGTATTTATATTATTCATTTAATTTGTTGCAGGAGAAAGAGCAAAAGCGACTGCAGGAGGAGGCGGAAAAAGATGAACGGCGTCGTGAAAGGGAAGAGTTTGAAATGAAGAGACAACTGAAAAGGCAGCAAGAGGAAGTTGAGAAGGAACAGCGACGCAAGGAGAAGGAAGAAGCTGAGTTGAAAAGGCGAGTTGCTGTACAGAAGCAAGCTTCAATGATGGAACGCTTTCTAAAAAGAAGCAAAAGTAGTTCCCCATGTCAGAATGACCAGAGTTCAACTAAAGCAACCACTTCTGATTCCTCAAGCAAAAAGAGTAAAAGGATGGATGAAGCAGTTACTCAGTTAATGGACTGTGCTCCTTTGTTAAATGATAACATTACAAGTGATGACATTCTCAAGTAGGTTTTGCATTCCCCAGTCTGTCCCCCTCACCTCCTTGTCTTTTTGCCTACAGTGACTTAACCTTCCTGGCCAGATGATTATGTGAGGACTGGTCTCACTTATTCATTTTGCAGGTCACACTTGTCTTCCTGGTGTCATTTGGGTTGCTCTATCCGTTCCAATAGAAAACAGCATTGGAGTATCCGTAGGAAGCCTAAGACTGGACTGTTTAAGGAACTTAAGCTAACTGCTATCAGGGACCCAACTCATGATGATGATTCAAGTGTAGAGAAGCTTGATAGTGGATGGGGAGATCAAACTTCTGATGACATATCGTGCATAGATGTTAGAAAATGTAATCGGAGGAAGCAATTGTTGCAGTTTGATAAGAGCCATAGACCTGCTTTTTATGGTATCTGGCCTAAGACAAGGTAACCTCTCTTTCCTAGGATTGTATTATGCTACTTAATAAAGAGGCAGAGAGGTTTAGGGAGAGTAGTAATTTCTACTGGAAATGCTGACATAATTACATTATTTAATGTGTCGTCTCTGGCATTTATGTTTAGGCCATTATGCTTAGTTTTCTAGAAAGTTTTTCTTTGTAATTATTTATTTTTACTTGTCAAGATGTAGTTCATTATCGGTTAATTCAGTAATTCCAGTGTTTGTGAGTGGAATAAACACATTAATACCCGCTCCTAATGTTTGATATGTTTATTATAGCACTGCTCATTGTTGTGAAAATGCCTTAATGTGCTTAAGTTTAAAGATTCAAGGGAAAAATGCTTTATCTTTTTAAGAAAAAGGAATCTTGTTTGATGAATTGAAGTTTAAGGGTGTAAAGCATGATGTTTTTGGAAGCTCCAGATGCTAAAGGCTCTGCCCCCCACCCCCTCCCATTTTCCAGTAAAAACCACATACCCTATATCTGGTGCCTTGTCATTAGCAACTGCTCTAACCTTTGAGCTAATTGCCTAAAGCAATATCTATTTTATTTTTTCTTCAGGTCTTGTTGTCTGCATCTTGTAGAGTTCTTGAAGTTAGATCTTGCATTTTAAACTGCTTGTTTACCTTGTTTGGGTATATTCATGCTTTGCTATTTGTGCCCAGGCTCTACCTTTGTGCTTAAGTTCATCTTGGGCTATTAAGACTGATATTTAAGTGTGCTTGGTGTGAGAGTTGGGAATTCAATGCTATGTTTGTGTTTTTTCTGGCTTCTTAGTCTTGTCTGCAAGGTTTAGGTCCATACCAATCATGAACTCTTGTTGATTCACTAGTTAATGTAAAATTGTAGGTTTAGTGTCATTTTCTTGTCAATCCTCACCCTTGATATATTGCTGGGTGACTTGGGCTGCATTTGGTTGTATGCTAATTGGCTGTAATTTCACCTCTTCAGTCATGCTGTTGGACCACGCCATCCATTAAGGAGGGATCCAGACTTAGATTATGATGTTGACAGTGATGAAGAATGGGAAGAGGTACTGAGTTTTCTATTCAAATAAAAACTGGAACTGAAACTGAAACTATGATGTTCTGATGCTGTTGTTGTTCCATAGGAGGATCCTGGTGAAAGCCTCTCGGATTGTGATAAGGATGATGGAGAAGAAAGTTTAGAGGAAGAATATTCAAAAGCTGATGATGAAGAAGAGAGTGAAGATGGTTTTTTTGTACCTGATGGGTATCTCTCAGAAAATGAGGTAATAGATGAGTTCCCGGGGCAATTCTGGAGTTAGACCTTGCT
Source organism: Populus nigra (assembly GCF_951802175.1). Taxonomy (NCBI): domain Eukaryota; kingdom Viridiplantae; phylum Streptophyta; class Magnoliopsida; order Malpighiales; family Salicaceae; genus Populus; species Populus nigra. Next base: position 11,725,269 of record NC_084861.1, on the reverse strand, counting down.
GTACTTGTCTTATAGTTGTCGGATGCATTCATAAGTCTGAGTTGGTGACAACAAAGAAAATAACTGAGATATGCATTCCCTTCTCTGGACTGCCTCCGGTGCTCCTTCCATCAGATCTGGGATTGATGGCCCACAAATCCATAAATGACCCATTATACTGGATGTTTAATGGTCAATATTAACAATTCCTTCCCTCTCCTTAAGTGCGTTTAATGCTACTTTGCAGTTATGGCATTGACCCGTGCATAACTATCTGTGCCCTTGCTATGTAGTATTGAGGTTTTCAAAGCAAGTAAAACATGTCTCAACACATCTAGAAGCCACTTGGAGAACCAAAAACAATAAACTTTCATTATAACCAATCAAAATATTTATTTTAAAAACTTTAATTGCCCTGTAAATGCAGGGAGTACAACCTCACAGAATGGATGCTGATCCTTCAGTCGAGGAGGCCAGAAGCTCGCCTAGTTGCAAGCAAGACTTAGAGAGTGAGGAGTTCTGTATGTTGCTGAAACAGCAGAAATGTCTGAACAGTTTAACTGATAATGCCCTTCGGAAAAATCATCCCATGATTGTATTGAATATAATGCATGAGAAGGATGCGTTGTTAGTGGCTGATGACCTGAGTGACATTTCTAAAGTGGAAAAAATGTGTTTGCAAGCACTTAGCATGCGAGCATTCCCTGGAGGACCACAAATGGAGATGTTCGTGGATGTGTCATCTGAAAATCATGATGCTTGCTTGTTAACTGCGAAGGCCAGTGCTACACGTATCCCAACTGTGATAACTTTACAAGACTCGGATATGACTATAGTTGTAAGTTGTGCATTTGACATGTGTTACTGGCAGCATGCACTAATGATAATCCTGGCATGTTTATAGTTTGCCTTAGATTATGTTATGACTGCAGCCCATGATTTGTTGCTCACTGTAATCTTGATCAATTTTCAGGTGTCTGTTATTCAGTCATGCTCGCAAAGTATGAATAAAATGGTTGAATCACTGCAACAGAAATTCCCCACTGTCTCCAAGTTGCAATTAAGAAACAAAGTTCGTGAGATATCAGATTTTGTGGATAATCGTTGGCAGGTTAGTGGCCTTCTGAAATTTTATGATTCCCATATTGAGGATTTACATGTTAAGGAAATATTCGAGTCTAACCAATGAAGTTTTGATGATTGATAAAAGCTGTTTGATTAATGAAATTATTTACATAAATATTTTAGTATGTTTATTTTTTTGGTGGATAAATCCTTGCTTATTTAAGATGACCTTAGTTCAGCATAAACCCAATTCATTTTGGTTCATCTGATCTATAAATTCGTACCTGTTTTGGCTTTAGTTGGTTCGTTTTAGTTTGGTGGGTTCATGATGCCCTTAAATTTAGGTTTCAAGTCAAACTGCTGAAAGCTTGTGCATTTAGAATAGCTCTTGTTTTTATGGTAATGAGAGAACAAGTCAAGGGTTTGAAATTCCAAGAAATTATAGAACTTTCATGTGCAAGATTTACAAGGTTATAACTGCTGGGCAAGGTTGAATTTATTAATAGATCATCCAATAAAAGTAGTAGTAACTAACTGAGGAAAGAACCTATGCATGCAGCCTCCCTAGAAAGCTGAGTCGAGGTTCTAATTACTGCTTTTATAATGCAGGTCAAGAAAGAAGTTTTGGATGGTTTTGGCATTAGAAGTTCGCCAGGTATGTATTCGTTCATGTCATTAACTAGTTAATCATGTTCTAGAACAATGTATTGCTAAACCACCCTACCTCCTTTGAAATGAGCAGAAAAGAGCAGAGGAAGGAAGCATAACATTTCTACATTTTTCTCCAAGAGGTGCCTGCCTCCTGCTGGTAAAAGCACGAATCCTAATGAGTCCTCACCGCCTCTGCTGAAACATGGTTCTGTTGCTGAGAGCCAACAAATTTGCACATACAGCCATCCATAGCATTCTCTTCCGGATCATCTTTGGCCTTTCTGTTTTTTCTTCACCAAATTTCCCATCTTTTTGGCCATATTCCGAGGCATGTAATTATAAATTATCTCAAGAAACTCAACATTAGTGAAGTTTCTGTTTTAAATCACAAGGTTGAATCGAAGGCGATATAAACTTTCAGCAGACCAATACCTTGATGAATTTTTAATTTGATTAAAATACTGACGTGAAACAATCGTTCTCTGGAAACCAGACAAGACTGAGTTGCGAGAGCTATGAAAAGGTTTGCAGAGGATCGTAGTAGGTTGGTGTTTGAACCTTCTAGAGTGTTTGTTACTGTGGCGTGGTAATATTTTTTTAAAAAATTGATTTTTAAAAATTATTGATTTTTTAATTTTTTAGTCTGTTTCGATGTATTTTAAAAATTAAAAAATATATATTATTTTAATTTATTGCAAGAAAAAAAGAACAATCGTGAATATAATACCAGACACTAGAAGTTTTATTAACATAACATAAAAGCATTTATCACTGATATCTACTGTTGCATCGGTTCCAATCATACAAAAAGTCACACCAATTACGAGAATTTATTTATTTTTTAATTCAAAAGGTTTTTTATATATAAACAAAGATTAGTTAAAATAAAAATGTTCAGCTTTTGCTTAAAGCAAAATATTGATTCAATTTTATAATATTTTTTAATTTAAGAATATTAATTTGGAATTAAATAAATTTATGATTTTTCTGAGTAAAAAGGTAATAAAAAAACTTAAATCAATTTGCATAAACCATAGGGTTTGGTTTTGTATGATTTTTAATTTCGAATTGTAATTCAAATATTATTTCTATAAATAACTAATGGTGAGTAAAAAGTTTGGTAAAAAATAATATATTATACCACGTTATTACATTGACTTCTTTTTCTTTCAGTTAATTTGCCAGCACCATCTTTTCTCTTCACCCCCTCTCCCATTGCCACCTGTTTTACACGGAAAACAATTACTTGGGTTGTTCTTTACTTTTTTAAACTAAAATGAACTAATTATCCGATTTTTTTTAGTGAAATCAATTATATTATTATAAATGAACTAGAAACCTTTTTTTTTTTTTTTAATAAAACCACGGATAAAGCAAGACTTCCAATAATTCCCTGCTACAAGAATCACGCACTGGCTCGCTGATGGCAATGATATTTGTACTAGCTAGTTTCTGTTTCTTTTTTTATTGGATAAAAGTTTTTTTAGTTAAAAATTTGTATAATTATGTATATTTAACTATTTTTTTTTGTTTTTTGATTGGATATAAATGCTACATTGATCGTTTAAACAATATGAATTGTTGTAATTTTTATATTTATTTATTTATTTTTATTCTTTAATTGGATATAAATATGTCCATGACGTGCTAATAAAATTTTTATAATAGTTTTTCATATAAATTCTACTATAATAAATATGGTAAAGAATATTAGATTTTAAGAGCCCGCTTGTTCCTGTGTTGAGTCTGTCTTTTTATATATAAAAACTTGAACATTTTACTTGTTAAGTATGAAGAATTTATAATTTTAATTTATTTTTTATATAAAAACTAAAGAGTAATTTTATTATGATAATATTTACGGGATAAATTTTTTATACAAGTATTAATAAAAGAGAATAACTCTAATACAATTATTAATAGATAGTAATGACAGAAAAAAAACTTAGAACATGTTTTAGGAAATTAAGACATAACGAAAGACAACTCTTAAAGTCGGGCTTGAATGGTGCGTCCAAGAACCCACCGTAGCCCGCAAAAAGATGCCGAACGGGTCCAGCACATGGAACCAGGTGTTCTACTGGAGCCTCTCAAGGAGTATGAAAATAGGCCCATTATCATAATGAGTTCTGTGTTAAAAGAGATAAAGCTTGTTCCATAAAAAGACGCTGGAAATCGTAACAGAAACTACAACCACGACTGCACGACAACTCTCTCTCGTTATACTGTGTTTTTTTTGTGTGTGTATGTGTGTGTTTTGAAAGGGAAAAGCGAAAGAAAATGGCTTTGAAGCTGAACCAAATAACCTTCCCATCAATCCACAACCTTCCTTCTCAGCCTCGCCCCGTTAGATCTCATAGAGTTCTCATGGCCTCTACTTTGAATTCCATTTCCACCAAGTGAGCCTCTCTGTCTTCTCTCTCTGCTTCTTCTTCCTCCTCCTCTTCTTTCCATTGTCATTGCATTTGTTAAATGAATCCTGGGTTTTCTTTCTTTGCCAATGGTGTGATCGGAAATGGCCGTTTTTTTATTGTTTTGATCTGGGCTCTCTCCAGTTCGCGCTGGGCTAGTTGATCAAAGATAGATTTTTTTTTTTTTTTTTATTATTATTAGAAATGAGCTTGATATTGTTTTAATCTCGAATTTTGATTCCTGTAATTTTCATCGGTTTTTGGATCCTAGTGTTGGAAAGTGGGCTCTTTCTGTCCTTTTGTGGAAAGTTGTTTGAGTTTGGTTTTGTCTTTCCAGTTAATTTATGTTCATCTCTTTTTGACTTATTCAAAATCGGTGGATTCTTTCATTTTTTTTAAAAAATAATTTAATAAATCATGCTGCTTTAAATCAATATTTTGCATGCATATTTGATCAAAACATGGTTCTTGGAATTTATTTGGAAAATTTCTCCAAAAAATTTCTAGCCTTCCATTTTAAGAGTTTGGTTTACTATCGAACAAACGCATCAGTATGGGGCTCTTAGAGCGTGTTTGGCAGTGTGGTTGCGGGTGCTTTTCAAATAACTTTTCGTGCTAAAATGCATGCCAACGATATTTTTTTATTTTTTAAAAATTATTTTTGACATCAGCACATCAAAACGATCCAAAACGTACAAACCATATTAAATTTTAGTAAAAAAAAAAAACACAAAATTTTCAAATTTTTTAGAAACGTGGCCGCAGCCGCGTTTCCAAACGGTGTCTTATTTTAATATAAAAGTCTATAAAGTTGGCCTGCGGTGTGGAATTTTTTTTTTTTACGTAAAAAAGTTGTGTAGAAAAAAATTAAACCACGCGGTGTGGTTTGCTTTGATATAACGAGTTTAGAGTTAATTTAAATGATGGTTAAAAAAATAATTTTATGCATTATTTAGGTAGTGAGAATAAAATAACTTTAAAATATAAATAAAAAAATATGTTAAACTTGCAAATGAAATCATGAAACTAGAATTTAACATAAAAAACAAATTATAAAATATAATTTCTAATAAACTTAATAATGAAATTAAAAAAACTCAATTTAATTCAATAAAATCAAATTTATAACACGGGCTATAAAAACTTTGATAACTACGTAGCAATAAACTATAAAGTTAAATTTATGATAAATAAAATGTTAAAATATTAGAAAAAGAAAAAGAAAATAACACACTAGAGATTTGCATTGTAAAATCACGTTGTATTTTAGTTTTTGTTAATAATTAATGCTTTTTTGAGGTGGGTACGAATCTTTGTTGATTTTATTGTATACTTCTCTCTTTCCTTTATTTTAAGTGCATGCTGTGATTCTCTCATTTTGTAAAACAGTTTCTTAAGTTAAGAGGCTTGAAATTGTGTATTCAAGCTCAGTTAGACTTGTAAGAAGAAAAATATTGGTTTATATCTGGGATTTTTTTTTATAAAAAAACTGACATTATGTATAGTTAATATCATTTTCACTATTATTTAATATAGCATATGGTAATCTTCTAAAGGATCTTCTATGTGCCATGCGAGCTACATGTGGGGCTTTCTGTTTGTCCTCTATAGTTTTGATTATACGTACATTATTTAATTTCATGGTGTCCCTTCGTTGAGTTAGGTCTGATTTTGAGGGTTAACTTGTTCCTTTGGAACTAGGTCAGTTGGTTGACTGGTTTCAATGTCTGTCCAATTTTTCTCCTCGTTGGTGGTACTAGCTTGCTGTTTCTTTCTCCTCAGTACTACAGTTGTGTTTTGTAATTGTGTTTTCATACATGGTTTATAAGTGTTGAGATTGATGCAATTACTGTTCATGAAGAATCATGCCATTCTGATTTTTATAATTTTCTTTTCCTTCTCGATGGGAAACGAATGACTGTATCCCTGTCTTAAGCTGTTCCATGCTATTGAATACTAGAAACCATTGAAACTGGGTCAGATATAGTGCTGCAATTTTCATAGTGGACGCTTTGTTTAGCTGCATTAAATAGTACGAAAATATAATGCTTTGGTTTTCTAGTTTATCTTGTACTCGTGTGGTCTGTATTAATAAGAAAACATTAAAAGCACAATTTGGTTATTTTAATTTATCAGGTTTTGTAGAAAAATTGTTGAAGTAATTGAATCAAATAAAAATAAATGCTTCTATTGGATTTGATCTCAGTTTCCACCATATTCTGCACAAGCTCTTAATATAATTTGCATGAATGCATGTTTAAACCCTTCATTTTCTGTGTTGGTTTATTTTGTGCAAAGGATTATATATGAAGACTGTTAGGGTTCCTGACATGGAATTTGAACTTCTCTCGTTTAAGATTTGTTCCCCCTGTTTCTTCGATTGAAGATGGTTATCATGCATGATGTGTTTAGGTTGTTGTTTGAGTTACACTTCCACAGATTTGGTTGGATTGTTGACTTCAATTGTCTCTCTATATTGCGGTGGTTGGTTAAGTTTGGTCCTTTTTCCTTAAAACCTTACCAATAAAATGCATCACCACACACAACACACACACGCGTGAGATGCTTGCATAGTTTTCCTCTGGGAGTCTGGAGGCTATTCCTTTAAAAATTATTTGAATTTCTTTCCCAGCCTTAAAGAGAAGATTTGTCACTTACCAATGTCATAGATATTGTTGCTTGTATACCTATAATTTAAAGGGGTTCACCGGACATCATAAATTTTGAAGAATGCCCTGAATTGCAATGTGCAATTCAGTCTTTTTTTTTCCATGTAAAATATGCTCTTGTAGAACATTGCCCTCTTTTTTCCATGTTTGGCTCACCTAAGAAAACACGGTCAATGGAAATATTTCACAGCCAAAGGAGCACGACCTAAGACATTGGAAAACAACTTATGGTTCTCAAGAGATGAAAATATTTTATGAGACTATCTTTTTCTTTAAATCATGGACCCCACAACTTATTAATTCTTCTCTTTTCCTATTTAGCACTTTTTTTCGTAAATAACAAATACCAAACATTTATTTTCAAATAATTTTGACATGGCCAAACATTGAAAATAACATGTTTTCTAGGAGAAACAAGTCATTTGACGTGAAAAACAGAGCCTAAGATGTTGAATGTAGAACTGGTATGCTTCTCAATTAGCCTGGATGTTTCTTTCAAAAGTGATAGATAGAGATGTAGACATTCTCAGCTCCTTCTTCTTATTTTTTTTTTTAATATCATGAAGATAGCATGTGAAAGTATGCCATAAAAATGTGGAAATAGTTATAAATGAGTGAGAGATACACTCTTGCAATGACTGCATCCTCGATCCTGCTGTTGAACATGAATAACCATTTGCAGCACTGCTCTTTAAAGCATGATTTGTCAGTTGGCCTCATGCATCATTAATAATAGAAATAATAAGAGAATGAAAAATTGATGTTAGTCACTTAGAATTTGCATCTTTCCATATATATGCACAGTGCCAGAATTTACACCGCTACCCAATTCTTATGCAACTAAGTGTGGGATTACCTCAGGATGTAAAAGTTGGATACTTGTACCTATGTCAAATTTTTTCATGTCATCTAAAGAAACAGTTGGAGTGATCTCACGTTGTCTGCGTATCATTACAGAGGATGGTTAATATTATCCACCATGTTAGTTTTTGCTTTATCGAAGTGTTTGTAACTTTACTTTTACTGATTGTAGAGAGGCTCAGAACCTAAAGAAGCCCTATTTTCCTCCACAAGAGGTACATGTTCAAGTGACCCATTCCATGCCTCCACAAAAGAAGGAGATTTTCAAATCCATGGAAAACTGGGCAGAGGATAACCTCTTGACGCTCCTAAAACCTGTTGAGAAATGTTGGCAGCCACAAGATTTTCTTCCAGAACCTGAGTCAGATGGATTTTATGAGCAAGTTAAGGAATTGAGGGAAAGAGCAAGGGAACTTCCTGATGACTATTTTGTCGTGCTGGTTGGAGATATGATTACTGAAGAAGCCCTCCCAACTTACCAGACAATGATTAACACCCTTGATGGTGGTATTAGGGACGAGACTGGTGCAAGCCTTACTCCTTGGGCAATTTGGACAAGGGCATGGACAGCTGAAGAAAATAGACACGGTGACCTTCTCAACAAGTATCTTTACCTCTCTGGAAGAGTAGACATGAAGCATATTGAGAAAACAATTCAGTATCTTATCGGGTCAGGAATGGTGAGATTTCTTCCTTGTTTATCTGGCACTGTGAATTCTGATACAGTTTGCACAACCCCCCATCCCCACAGCCACACCAGCACCAGCACCAGAGAGAGAGTGGACTACCTCAAATTTCTACTAGAATCTGAATTTCTATAATAAATCACCACGTAGATTTTATTTTGACAAATTCTCTTACCTTGTGAACCCAAATTCCCCCCTGCATCCTTTTCTTTTGAAAGGAGGATGGGGAGGGGATCATAAAATCTTTCATTTTCTTTCAAGTTTCTCTCTCAAATAACCAAGAATTTTTATATTGCAACTGGACCGTATTTTAGTTTTCCATACTTGCCCAGTCACTGGAAACAATCCATACACCACTGTAATCTTGATGATATCAAGAATTTGTTTGGTTGTCCAGACTCTGTAAATTGAGTTTGGTTACTGTTTGTGGGGGTGTGGATGCCTGGATTACTCAACATCTTTGGATTTATTGTTTTAGCTGATATGGATATCAAATTAAATGGCATTTAGTTTAGATCTTGCAACAGTTGGATGATAAAAACTGTTGTTTGCTTGCATGTCTCAGCTAGGATAGTTAGCCATATGCGCAATAGGTACTTTTGTGTAATGGCAGTAATTAGATTGGTTAAATCTCTTGCTAGGCTTCACCAGCTTTTGTCAATACCAATTTCTTGAAGGATATGATTGTCTGCATCGCTATTATATTGCGTTATTGTTGACCTTCGTATCTATGTGATTTTGTCTACCAACGCCTATTTTTTATTAAGAGAATGGATATTTGTGCTTTGCAGGATCCTAAAACAGAAAATAACCCCTACCTTGGTTTCATATACACTTCATTTCAAGAGCGAGCTACATTCATCTCACATGGGAACACGGCTAGACTAGCTAAGGGGCATGGGGATATGAAACTGGCACAGATATGTGGCATCATTGCTGCAGATGAGAAACGCCATGAAACTGCCTACACCAAGATTGTGGAGAAGCTCTTTGAGATTGATCCAGATGCCACCATCTTGGCATTAGCTGACATGATGAGGAAAAAAATCTCAATGCCGGCTCACTTGATGTTTGATGGTCAGGATGATAACCTTTTTGAAAACTACTCGACTGTTGCCCAGCGGATTGGGGTCTACACTGCCAAGGATTATGCCGATATTCTGGAATTTCTTGTAGGACGATGGAAAGTAGAGAAGTTGACAGGTCTTTCTGGTGAGGGACGTAGAGCACAAGATTTTGTATGCGGATTGCCTCCAAGGATTAGAAGGCTGGAGGAGCGAGCTCAGGGTAGGGTCAAGGATGCATCATCCACTGCACCATTCAGCTGGGTTTTTGGTAGAGAATTGAAGCTCTGAGTTCATCACAGAACTAGTCTCTGCTACCACCCTGTCATCTCATTGATTAAGACAAGCAATACATGTTTTGATGGATCCTCTCTGTGTGAGGAGATAAGTTGGTATTGCTATGTTTTCTTGCACTGGTTGCATTGGTTCAACGGAAAGACCTATAGTTTCCTACGTTTTTTTTTTTTTGCCATTTTCAACCTGGAAATATCGAGTGTAAGCTCGAGAAACTGTTGACATTTCTTTAGTTTTAAATCTTTTGTGTATGAGGTGAACCGCTTGGTTTTTTAATCCGTAGAATTCTTCTTGAGTGCACGAGCTTACATGAGTTTTTCAAGTTCCTTAATGGTGTGTTATTATTAGCAGGAGGAGACCTGATAAAGATGGATCTGGATCGAGTAAGCTTTTTGTTTTTTCACTATTGCTCATCAAGATGGCCAACTCCTTGAATGATCCGACTATACGAGAATTTAGAAAATGAGAGATAATCTCTTAAAAATAACAACAAAACTTGAAAGAAAGAGAACTCCCGGAAACTTGGAAATTGGATGAAAGCAGATGATTTTTTATTAGTAAATCATTTCCTCTACCATTAGTAAAAAATAAATGAATTTAAGCACAATCCATTTTATATATCAATCCATGATTCCATACAAAAACCAATCACACTATATCAAAAAAGTTGATACTCATAATTGAATTCAAATAAAGAATTATGGCAGAAGCACCACAAGGACATAAACATGACCATGAAAACAATCCAGCAAACCCAGATTGATTATACTTGGAAAGGCCATGGCCAATCCTTCAGGTCCTCGTCTTGCTGCACCTTAGCACTCCTCCTCATAGCAATATTGCCACCATCATTAGCATCACCTTCCACGTAAGCATAATACTTCAAGAAAAATGCAAGAGTAAGCACAACCCACTCCAGGCAAAAGATCACCACACACAACCCACCAGCAAGCTTCAATATCACCTCACCATCTTCTTCCCTCACATATGACTTTAGGTTCCCTAGGAAACCCCCAGTTCTTGTAAAAATCAAAACCGACACTGACCCTTGAAATATAGCTGTCAACACTGTGGCCACCATATGTGCAGCGTACCACTTATTAGTCCCTGATGAGGCTGCAGCACAGCCTGAAACTGCCCCAACAATGGTTAAGACATGAAGGAGAATGAGAAAGAAGCCACACAATGAAGGGACTAAGCGAAGCGAAAGGGTTAAGAAGATGCAACTGGAGGCTGCACCTAGTAGAATGTAGTTGCAGAACAAGAAAACCTTGTGAGTATGGTAATGGGATTGAGACACTGAAGAATTGGCGCCGCCTAGAGTGATGCTGGCACCCATTTGATGATTCTGTTATCGGAATTGGCACTCCCCTTTTGATGTTTGATTATTTTCAGGTGGTTTTTTGCAAGAAATTCTGAGAGATCTATTGATCTAAGAGAGAAAAGAGTGGGAGATAATGAAGATTTGTTTGGGTATGATCGAGGGAGAGAGTTGAGTAATATAGTGAGGGGTTTATGTGTGTAACGGTCATATTTGGAAATGTGACCGTTACATGGGAACCAAAGGACCCCACCTAGTAGCGGATTGTTTTGCTTTCGGCAGCTTGTTATGCATGAATATGAGTTTAGAATTGGTGGTGGTTTAAAATATTTTGTTTTTGTTTAGAATTGGGTTAAAATAATTTTTTTTATTTTTTAAAAATTATGTTTAATATTAATATATCAAAACGATTTAAAAATATAAAAATAATTTTATTTTAAATAAAAAAAATTTAAAATTTTTAAAAATACAATTTACACCGCGTTTCCAAATATTTCTTTTAACCGTGAGATTCTATATGGCTTTTTGGGAAATCTTACAAATTAAAACCAACTTGATGGTTCACCGGGTTGTAATCATGAATTTTGAGTTGGGCTTGTTCCGAGTTGATCCGAATCAAATTATTTTATTTTATTTTTAGAGTACAAAACGTTTGTTTTAATAAGTAAAAATATTAAGGGAAAGGGAAATCTGGTTTAGAAGAGCAACGCTTCCATGGCATGAAGCATGAGTTATACACCTTGCAATGAACTCTGTTTTTGCACGCGCGATGAATTTGATTTTCTTAGATCATACAATCAATTAAATATTGTTAATTTTTCTTGTTTCTTGTTGCAATATTGTCAATGATTAATTTGATTTGTGATGATATGCCAAAACTTGCAATAATTAGATTGTGGGTTTACATATCGGGATCCATCAATCTAATGGCGCATCAATAAGCATCTTGTCTGGTGATGGAGTTTATTATATTTATAGTTTGTTTTTTTTAGTTATATTCTATTTAAAAAACAATAAATTTTTTAATTTTAATTTTTTTATGTCTTTTTTAATATTTTGATGATGAAAATAATTTTTTTAAATATATTTTCAAGTAAAATATCACAACATTAAATATTAACTTACAATAAATTTAGGATTAAAATAATCTCTAATGAGTATTTTAACTTAAAAAATGTCTCATTTGTAGAAGAGATCAGAGTAAATTTCTCGGGTAATTAATTTAGACTCCGCGTTCTTTAAAAATTTTAATTTTTTTTGTTAAAAATTAATTTTTATATGTGTTTTAGATCGTTTCGATGTGCTGATCTCAAAAATAATTTTTAAAAAATAAAAAATATATTATTTTGATGTATTTCAGCATAAAAAATATTTTAAAAAATAACCACAACCACATTTCCAGATAATATCTTATTAATAATACATCATGATAATAAAATTTTGTTGTATGTTCACGGTTAAACGCAAATTCACAGCGAAAACAGTACATGATTTAAGTTTTTTTTTAAAAAAATTTAATTTAATGATAAGGGTTGAAAAGAAAACATTTTGCACACAACTACATGTACATCAGCTCACACCCTCCAAGTGGGTAATAGCATTAAGATTTGAAAATTCATTATTTCCAATGAAAAAAATCCAGTATTTGAAATATATGTGGAAAGAGATGCATTTTTTTAATACGGGGATCATTATGTGGGTTTGAATATATACACAAGCTTATACGTATAAATTAATTACCGTCATTTTTAATTCAAGAGTTTGTTATTTATTCTTGAGCTTCAAACCATGTTTGAATGTATTTTAAAAATACATTTTTTTTTAGTGTGAATCAGGCATAAATACTAAAAAATTAAATTAATTAAAGAAGGTAAAACAAACCTGATTAGATCATAATACAAAATTATTGACAATCAAATCTTCTTTAAGAGGGTTCCGAGATAAAACAAAAGTAAGCTAACCAGTCCTGCAGAGTTGGTCTTTCTGAATATGTACTGAACCTTGATCTCCCGATCTCGAGTCAAAAGCATACACACTTTAACAATCGAAATATAGTTACTGTATTTTCTCAGCTTGTTTTATGAGAAGAATCACCACCAGGATACAGTCGAATACGATAATAAGATGTTGTATTCCAAAGATCCCATGCAAGTTCAAAATCGGTGATAGCAGCCCATAACTTTTTTTTTAATTATGGGTATCTAGGATAATTTACGTATAACTCGACTAATCTTTTAAGATTCTAAAGTTAACGATCGTACAAGTCTCTAATGATTTTAAAATTTAGGGCATTTGAACTGATGATATCCAGAGAACAAATTCAAAACCTGATTAATTAAAGTATGCTCTCGAAATGACAGCCCATAACTTTATTCGAACCGAAGTGCAAAAGCCGAACCTCTTTATCCACGTACCGATGCTGTCTGTAATTAGCCCTCCCGCCTGCAGAACCTGGGTTGCCTTCGCTGCACTCTAAACCATTGAATCATGAGTATAATTTTACATTACTCATCCCCCGACCATCATGGGATATGTATTTTGCTCCTTAAACAATAATAGAAGATTAGCTCATTTAAATACTCTTAATGTATTTTTGCTTTCGTAATGGAGTCCTTCTGGTTTCTCTTGGAAAAAGAACAAAAAATTATTCATTGAGAGTATACAAGACCGAAAGTTCAAACCTCAACTCTCTAGTTATACAAGATGACAGGAATTTCAACATTGTTTTTCCAGCGAGCGAAACACAACTAATTAAAAAAAATTAAAGCTACCAGCCGGCATCGCGTGGGAAAACACTGGATACTTTCTAAAGGAATATGGATTGTCCAATAAGGAAATAATATGAATTGTAGGACTACTTTATAACACAGTACAACTAGCGGGGTGCAGTTTGCAAATCAGCTACAAATAACTAGCCCCGAATCTATTTATAATATGAATTGTAGGACTACTTTATAACACAGTACAACTAGCGGGGTGCAGTTTGCAAATCGGCTACAAATAACTAGCCCCGAATCTATTAATAATATGAATTGTAGGACTACTTTATAACACAGTACAACTAGCGGGGTGCAGTTTGCAAATCGGCTACAAATAACTAGCCCCGAATCTATTAATAATATGAATTGTAGGACTACTTTAGTAACACTGTACACTTAGCGGGGTGCAGTTTGCAAATCGGCTGCAAACTAACCCCGAATCTATTAATAATATTAATTGTAGGACTATTTTAGTAACACAGTACAACTAGCGGGGTGCAGTTTGCAAATCGGCTACAAATAACTAGCCCCGAATCTATTAATAATATGAATTGTAGGACTACTTTAGTAACACTGTACACTTAGCGGGGTGCAGTTTGCAAATCGGCTGCAAACTAACCCCGAATCTATTAATAATATTAATTGTAGGACTATTTTAGTAACACAGTACAACTAGCTGGTGCAATTTGTAAATCGGCTACAAATAACTAACCCCGAATCTATTAATTTCGCTCTGTACTATTAAAACCGTATTTTATGAATTTGTGATTTTAATTTTTTTTAATTATGTTAAAAATAATTTTTTAAAAATAAAAAAATATTATTTTTATATATTTTAAAATAAAAATATATATTTTAAAACCATCAATCTTACATTTCCAAACACTATCTCGGTGTATTTCAATCCAGGGGCCACCCTTATCCTTCAAGTCAGACAGAACAACAGTCGCATCCAAACAATCGGTTCTTTTTCACCTTCTTCCATCTGATGCCCTGTCCCATCTAGTTGTTTCTCCGTCGTCTCCAATATACCAGCAGCGCAGTGCAAAAAGAAAACGATGTCGTCTATGAAGGATTTTGCCATGGATCACCAAACCCAGCAGCAGCAGCCATACTCTGGTCAGTACCGACACTTGCTATTTAAATATAATAACTTCTCTTACATTTTTTTTTAATGTTATCATATTTATTCAGAGAAACAATCTTCTTTTTTTCTTTTAATTACATGATACGAATTTGAACTATTTGTAAATATCTATTGTGGTTTTTCTACTTGTAAATATCTACTGGTCGTTCCTTTCCATGGGCTGCCTTTTTTTTTCTTTTTTTAGGATAGCTCAGAAACAAAAATTTATTATTTTTGTGTGTGCAATTGTGTTTATTTATAATGGGTTTTAATTCGTAGGCTATGATTTTGATTGTTTTATGGTTTTGAAGAGTGTTGACGATGATGGGTTGTATTATTATGTGCAATGTTCTCTTTTATCGCGCAGGTGCAGGAAACGGCCATGATGGCAGCTACAACAGGGTTGCGGAAGTTGGATGGTTTATTCTAGGTGAAGATCAACAACAGGTCGGACCTTATACGTTTTCTGAGCTAAGTGGTGAGTTTGATCGGATGCTGTTTTTAAGTTATTTAGTTTTCAAAATACGGAATGATTGTCTTGAAACCTTGTGCCTTTACTTTAAAAAAAAATATAAACAAGTGCATGCTTGAATTGTTTTGGTGAGTGAACAGGACTGTAAAGAGAAAAAAGGGTGCTTGCTTTTATTTTGCTGTTAGTTTTTTGGTTTCTTATGTGTTGATGTTTCTTTTGTGGGAGCTTTCATTTACTGGAGAATTTTCTTTCTCTACTTTCTGGAATTCCAGTTCCATCAGTAATCAATAGCAAGGTTTCAGGACAATCGTTCCATCTGTAACATGTTCAATTGGTCTATTGAGCTATTGAACTGTCCTTTGCTTATTTGCTTCGCCTGGACAGAGCACTTCCTGAATGGGTATCTCGTAGAAAGTACACTGGTATGGTCTGAAGGAAGAAGTGAATGGCAGCCACTGTCCTCATTCCCTGAGTTCACGTCAGGAATATCTCAACAGGGATCTGATTATTCCACAGCAGGTGAAGAATCTCCTTTTCTTTTCTATTCTGTACTGTCTATGTATCATTTCATATTTGATATGCCCTTATATATATGTTCATAAGCATAGTTATCATTTCCATCTTCTGAATGAGGGCTTGTAACCTCTGATGTTTCATGCAGCACTTGCTTACAATGATAAGGAGGTCGAGAAGTTGCAGGAGGCCAGAGAGGCTGAATTGGAACTTGTTGGATTGAGAAATGGATCTCATTCTAGCAATGAACGGAAAGCCAAGCATTCTACTTTAGGTGAAGATCTTCTTCCCCCTTCTTTTCTCATCCTGCTTGTGGAAGCTGTCTTATGCTATGATCTGTTTGCAGTGTCACCCAACACTGATGAGGATGAGTTTGAGAAATGGAAAAGGGAGGTAGAAGAGGCTGAGGCTGAGGCAGAAAGGCTGAAAAATGGATCTCTTTCTGGCAACACTGGAGATGATCTTGGGATAGACGATCCTGACAGGGTTCTATCACCACCAGATGGTGAGGATGAATTCACAGATGATGATGGGACTACATACAAGTGGGATGGAAGCCTAAGAGCCTGGGTTCCTCAGGTTGGTTGTCATTTTGTGGCTTTTGGAGGGTTTATCTTCATTCTGATATTTTTTCAAGAACTGTTAAAACTTTATTGTGAAATTCTGCGTTAGCATTATGTTCTTGACATTCAGATCTTAACCTTGTTATTTTTTTTTAAAAAATTCATATCCATGCATATCTAAACACATATACCTACACGTGTATATTTGTATGTATGGTCAATTTTGATTAAGATTGAGGAGGGTTATGAATTGGAGAAGGATAATTTTGGGTTGTGCCATTTGCTATCTGTTGATGATTTCTCATTGTTAGTGTTTATGGAGGGAGCTATCTCATACTCATCTGAAGCTCCTTGACATGGTTTATATTCTGATTGTTGATATTGGGATACTAATCAAGTGCAGCATTGGTGAATGCTTGGGTTTTGGGCTTGATGAGTGGCCTAAAACTGTATCGGATTTCCCGTGCAGGGCAATTGTAGGACAAATTGGGTTTCTGTATCTGAAGAGAGACAGATTTTAGGTTCTAGTGATGATTATTAGGGTTGTGCAAGCAAGTGGACACGGAGGATTTAGGCAGACGCCCCATTGTTCGTGGTGTTGCAATGAATTCAAAGGATCATCCTCATGGAGGAGGTGAGAGGCGCACAAAAGGTAATGAAATTCGGCCTCACCTTGAGGGCCCCAGCTGGATTTCGGGCAGGAGTGGGGAAAGGCAGAAATGAGTTCATGCCACGACGATCTATATGGAAGGGAAGGGCAGTTGTTTTCTTATGTTGAGAAAGTCTTTTTTTATTTAGTTCTCCAACTCTGGATGAGTTTGGGCCTCCGGCACCTCTTTTGAGGACGGGAGGAAAAAAACTGGATTTGGTGCCCTCCAACGATCCCCCTCGGGCTCGGGAGGGCCTTTGCCTTCATTTCTTGAAGAGCACGAGGTCACCTCTTCATGAAAGCATACCGTTCAGTGGCCCATTATATGAAGCCAGGATAATCTTTTCAATAGACTTTCATGAATGTCACAAAAATTATCACTCATTGCCATCCTGAATTTCTGCATCATAAGAAAGTTAATGTTGTATCATGCGATCAGTGCTTCCTGGACTTAGAAAAGGCAATCTCTAATGATCATTTCTGTGATCATTCCGAGTCAGATATCTTCTGAAACTTCCATTGCTATTTTGCTGGATTGCTCAGTGCTATCATGCTTCTTTATTTTGAGGATATTTTCTTATGGTTTTCTTGCCTCTCCTGTAACACCAAAATAGCCCATTTTTTTTTCATATTGATGCATTGAAAAGGTGATGCTGCTTCTCGTTTCTCCAGTTTTTGACCATTGTTTTATCTGGCCAACTATCATCTTCTTACTAATGTGGTTGAAAATGATGATTACAACCTTTTGTTCGTAATCAACTGATTTTCTAGGATAATCCTTCAAGTGTAAGTGGGCGGTTTGGAGTAGAAGAGATGACTTTCCATGAACAAGAGGAGGTGTTTCTAAATGTAAACGCTGCTGATGCCACTTTGAAGGAAGAATTCAATGTTACTGATGAAGTGGTAGGATCACAGCTTAATAACAAGAGGAAATTGCGTGACAAGCAAGCGGACAAGAAGGACGAGCAAGCTGATAAAAAGGTATCTTCTTCATACGCTTTTCTAGTTACTTTGTTCGTGCAAGTTGGGTTTTAAGCACAACTAACAGTACCATTGTAGCCTGATGACTGTCGTCGTCATCATTATCAAACAGTTTCATGGATTTTTGGGACCGTAAAAATAGATTGTACTATAAATTAAATGTATAAGAATTAAGGTGCCCCTTGCATGATGGGGTATTTGGGTATTTGTTGTTTTTCTTTTAGTCTGAATTGTGTTTTTTGGCTGTGCTTAACTCCTTGATTTTTATGTATTTTGCAGGAAGCCAATAAGGCTCCTGATAGTTGGTTTGAATTGAAAGTCAATACACATGTTTATGTAACTGGGTTGCCTGATGATGTCACTGCTGAAGAAGTAAGTCAGTTGCTGTCTTATCTTGGTTATTGTTTTATCTTAGCTAGAAGCTAATTTGATAAAAACATTGCAGGTGGTAGAGGTATTTTCCAAATGTGGGATAATTAAGGAGGTATAATTTGCATTGATTTACTGTACACGTTTTCTTAATGTACTCATGGTTGAGGTTTCAAGTCGCCTTTTTCCTATGATAGTTTTTGTGACCTAGGCCAGGCGTAGCACCAGAAAAGAATCTTGTCAAATACTCATTAGATGTTGTGCAGTTAAAAAAATGCTTACGAACTTGTTGGTTAACGTAACAGAGTATGTTTAGCAATTCAGCTATCATCCTGTACGATTGAATTTAATAATTCAGTAATCATGTGCTACATGCATGTACTTGAGATGGAAAAAAGTATAAAGAAGAGAATTCAACAGAAGATTAACTCATTTAGTATATTCTTAAAGGACTTTTAAAGTGTAAGGTGAAGTCATCTCCACAAAGCTAGACTATATATGGCCATTTATTTTACAATCTTATGATAAAGTAAAAGCTTTGCCATTGTTATTGTTGTGCTATGATAAAATTAAAGAAGATTTGTGCATATGGTACATGTAAAGTTTTCACATTAAGAGGGTGGAGAATACTGTTTTCGTTGCAGAACTACTCTGTTTTGCTGACTGAGAGCTGATGCTGTGCATGCATGGTTGCGAATAATTTTTCAGGTCTTCTTGGAGCGTCATATCGCATTATTCTGGACATAGCTGAGGTTTTATGTCTCGTTGTGTCCTAAAGTCACACTTGTTTGTTGACATTTATGTTCCAATATGATCTCAAAATTAATCTTCTAGGCTAGGCTACATTACTGTTTAATGGACCTCACTCTATTAGTTTTCAATTTCATTCTTCATGCATCATCAGAAGGTGAAATGGGAATTTTTTTATGGATGTCTTTGTGTGCATGCATTTGCTTCCCGGTCTCGTGATGTGTGGAACATATATTTAATCCTAGGCAATTTGTCATTTTGAACTGCACATCTAAGAAACCAAGTTATGAATTTTGTAGGATCCTGAAACAAAAAAGCCCCGAGTGAAGATTTATGTTGACAAAGAGACAAGAAGAGTAAAGGGAGATGCTCTAGTTACATATTTGAAGGTAATTGCTTTACTGTGTTACTGTACTTGAAATGTGAAACAGTCAAGATTCTTATCTCTGAGTATATGCAAATTTTGCATGGTAGGAACCCTCTGTAGATTTGGCTGTGCAAATTTTGGATGGGACACCATTGCGTCCTGGGGGCACAATTCCTATGTCAGTCAGCCAAGCCAAGTTTGAACAGAGAGGTAACAAGTGTGAACCATGATGTTTCAAATTTTCAGATTGCAATACTGAGGATTTCTGTTATCGTTGTTTGCATATAAATCAGTATATGAATGATATCTTCTATGTCTTAAGGATATCTGAGTCTTATTCATGATAAATGCAGGGGACAGATTTATATCCAAACAAATTGACAGCAAGAAGAAAAGGAAGCTGAAAAAGGTTGAGGACAGGATCCTTGGTTGGGGTAGGTTCTTGTTCAATCTGAGGCATTGAATTTAGTTCAGTAAATATGCATGTAAGGGTTCCAAGTGAACTTACTTTTATCTATCCCTGTCTTTTCTGAAATAAAATATCTATACTCCTACGTTTTATGACATTGCCACAATATCCATGATTTAAACCATTCCTTTAACTAAGTACTTTGATTGTGAGAAGGTCAACTCCAGCAATCTTTCTCTGGCTTGTTAAAATTGATGAGGAATTATGTGGTTTATCCCTTTTACACATGAATACAAAATTTTCCATTTTTTAGAGTTACAGTTGAAAAAAAAGGCCTTGGTAGGGTAAAATCTTGAAGCAGGTTTGAGTGGATAAAAAAAAGGCCATAGTAGGGTAAATCTTGAACCAGGTTTGAGTGGATCCAATGCAGTTGAAGGGTTGAAAATTACATGCCGTACTTTTATTTTCAATGTTTCAATTTTGTTCCACGAGATGTAACTAGTTTTTTCTTGAGGTTTTTATTTCGAGTTCCTTTGCAGTTGCTTTTACAAGTGATGCCTTGCATATGGCTGACTTCATGTTCTTGTATCCCACAGGTGGCCGTGATGATGCCAAGGTGTCAATTCCAGCTACTGTAGTTCTTCGCCACTTGTTCACTCTTTCTGAAATGAGGGTGAGTTTGGAACCATCTATGGTTTGGATGGGACTTCCTCTGGAAGTACTGTTGGTTTAAATGACTTTTATCAGCATCTGTCCAACATTTGACAGGCAAACTGCTATCATTTGTTGAGAAAATAGGGCACAAGAAAAAGCAAGTTATCCTTCCCCCTATTACTCCATGTTGAACTTTTACTCTTATCCATTTGCTGTATTTTGAGTTTTTCTGTGTGCACAAAAAGTTATTAAGAGAGCAAATGTGTTTCTTTGAGATTTTGCAGAGATATGGTAAACAATTTGACCTGTTGCCATATCCACCATTGTTGATCTGTTTATGATGCAATTCTTTTCTGTATTTTAGTAGTTTATTTTGTTAAGGGTGTTTTTTTCTGGGCGCTTAATGTAATTCTCCCACTTTTGTTAACAGTTTATATTTGAATTTCTTATTACAGGCTGATGAAAGCTTAGGTTCAGAACTCGAGGTAGATGTTAGAGAGGAATGTGTGAAGCTTGGTCCAATAGATTCCATCAAGGTATCTGAAATTTTTTCAGCCAAGCTTTTGTATTTGTATTACATAACCTGTTACAAATCATACTAAACAAACTATTCATGCAATAGAAACTTTGCACTGGTTTGAGTTTAGTGCTAGCTGGTAAATTTTGCATTTTACATGTAATGGTACAGATTTAGTTCATTTCATCTAATTGCATTTGTTCTTGGTAGTCCTTTATTCTCCAACACTTATTTCGCTGACCTTTTATGAACTCCTGGGCATTGAAAATTGTACTTCATTGTCTTCACTAAGTGGACCAGCCTGTGCATTTTCAAACATGAACTGAAAATTGTTTTCTTCCGTTCATTCTCAAAGAAATACTTAGGTATCATGGAAAACAAGAAGTTCAGAAGGCATTATGTTTCTTTTGTTTGATTTTTTTTGGTTTCCTACTGCCTCCATGCAATTTTAAGGACAAAGGTTCAAAATTCTCTTCATTCTTGTTGCATTCCTTTATTAATGCACTGATAGCCACTTTTGAGTTTCATTGCCAAGCTGCTGTTGACTAGATTTTAATCTACTTTCAGCTCATTTTAATTTCTCCCCACCTTCTCACACTCTTTTATGTCTCTGCTTGCAGGTCTGTGAGAATAATCCACACGGCGTTGTTTTAGTGAGATTTAAGGACAGAAATGACGCTCGAAGGTGCATAGAATTGATGAATGGACGATGGTGAGTTCTGATGTGTTAATTAGTAGTTACCTCGTTTGACTCAGCCGGACATGAGTGAGAATCACTTTACTTTATAGAAATTGACCGGCACAGTAACAAGCTCAGGCATGATGATTACTCATTTTTACTTTTGGATAAGCAGCAGCAGACTAAAAATATCAGCAGCAAAATAGTAGATAATTAAATTTATACATGCATGTGAAGATATCTACTATGATGTGATTTTCAATAAACTGTCAGATCTGATGTAATAAATTAATGTATCATAAATGATAAATTTCAGGTGCTTTGTCTACATAAGTTTTTGATATTGAAAATTCATGCAACACAATTATGAACAATTTGTCACGATATGGAGCGAACACATTCAGTGTCAAACTTGAAATTTGATTTGCATGATCTAAAATGAATAGAGGACTACATCTGATAGTTGGTTAGAGAGAAATGGAGATTTTTGATCTCTTACATAAATCATGCTAGTTTGTTCATGCTTAAACATGCATAGTGGATCTCTTTAGAATTTATATTAATTGCATGTTATACAACCGTTGTGCTACACCGTGTTGGATTGTAGAGTTCAGTGCTTTTTGTTTGCTTGGAAATATGGCTGGGAAATGCAAATTGCCGTATCTCCAAATATTATACAGTACCAATGATTTGTCACATTGTGAATTGAAAAGAGACGCTATGAGAGATTCTCTCAGAAATAAGGTGTAGATCAATCAACCCAAAAGTGTAGCATCAGTTGAAATCTTTTATGGATTATTAATTCATTGGTATTCCTCACCAGTCCTTCCGAAGTAATTTAAATTTTCTAATTTTCTTTTTCTGTTATGATTCTTCTTGTTGCCATTTAGGTTTGGCGGAAGACAGATACATGCTAGTGAGGATGATGGGCTAATTAATCATGCTTCGGTCCGGGATCTTGATGAGGATGCTGCTCGCTTAGAGCAGTTTGGTGCTGAACTTGAAGCTGGCTGACTTAGCTGCGATGCTGCGGTTACACTTATCATGTGTTCCTGATGTTAATTTTTTTTCGAAATAGAAGTTGATATATAGGATACAGATGGTTGATTATCTTGGAAAGAGAGGCAAAAAGGGCGGCAGAAAAGCGTGATGTGAATTCAGGTTGTAAATTCATGGTTTTGAGGATTTGTAAATGATGACAGAGCCATAGAAGCTTGATTAATCCTCATTATAGTTTGTCTCTGAGAAGGGAGTATATGAATCCCTTGCTTGTGAAGGATACAAGTCTACTACTTGCTCAACATTAAAATCATTTTTCAAAAGTTGCTTATTCAGATCAGGGATGATTTTAGTTCTCATGAGCAATATTCAGATCAATGATAGTCGTTTCTTGTTCGGAAAACGGGGGGAGAGAGAGGGAGAAGAAGAGAACAGTAATGGAGAAGTTAGTGAAAACTAACATGAAATGAGAAGGATTACCAAATAACAAAAGATGTATAGGAAGAAACAAAAGAAGAGAAGGAAGAACTTCAATCCTTCCGTCGCATCTCAGAAAAAATTCTCTAGGCTACCCCGGACATGAGAAAAACAAATCTTTTGAATATCCTGAGGTAGTCAAACTACTAAAAAGATGAGATTATTCCATTACCTTGTGATCCAACAGTGAGATATCCCTTTCCAAGGAAATGAGATTTTGACGAGTGACGCTTCGTAAAAAAGGCCATTTTAATTACTTGGAACCTATTCATTTTCTACATGGTATATATCTCTGAGATTGTGCCTTTAAGAGATTGTTGTTGCTCATTGATCAGGAAATCTGGCAAATAGCAGCTGCCTGTTCAGATGTGAATTATGTTTGTGCAATACCTGGAAAAAGGATGGAGTAAATATTATGTGATTGTGTTTGCATCATTTATGTGACTTCAGTGTAAAATTCTTTTTTGTTGCGAGTGTGGATTAATGTATCAATTTTGGAAGAGTTTACTTAGAATTTTCACTATTGATCCAAGTGTCCCTTTTCTTCACAAAACACGCAGAAAATATTTTGCATTCTATGCAGACACTTGCTTTGCGAGTTTTGGTGATAGAGTTAAGCATTGAATTACACTTAATGACTCCAAACAGCAATCATGGTCGTGACACTGGGATTTTTGCACCTGGAAGACATGAACAACTCATCGACGGAACCTTATTCGGCTTCGCACCCCCAGAACTTGGCCCATGCAGCAGCTGTTTCCATGTACCGAAGCAAGAACAAGGTTCGATGCAAATTGTTTTCTGCTTGAACCAAGTGTTTTATCTTCTAGATAAGTAACTTTTTATTTACACTATTCACTCATCGTCTTTTCATCTGTATAAGGTATTGCATTCTTTTGTATTATCCAAAGTGTTCTCAAACTGGCTGTGCATGGTATTCAAAACAGTGTTAGTTTACATAAATGAAGCTAGTGTGTCAGTCAATTACAAAATCTGTCGCTATTAGGTTTCATTATAAGTTTTGCAAGCCCATTTTCCAAAGTATTAGGATGGACTTTTCTTACCTGTATATATCCACTTTTTTCCCCACTAAGCTTTGAAAGAGTTGTTAGCTATTCAAACGAGAATGTTTTTTTGTTATTTTTTTTTGTCTTGCTAGGAAATAGTAAAAGGTGAAACTGCTTAATTATGGCATTAAAGTTGCTGGACACAGGCTACTTTTACTCTTATTCAATATCGTAAAGCAAAGTTCTGGTTCATCATAGGAAATTGAACTGCCTCAGCAGGTGAGAAGACGAACTTGTTAAGAGGAAAGGATCAGTTACAATTTATATGCCATCACTTTTATGTTACTTAAATCATGCAAAGCTTAACATATTGCTCCTGATGATGATATCCTTATTCAGGAGAAGCAAGTGAGGCAGATAGGGTTGGTGGTCGCCTGCGAGTGGCAGAATACTTAGCTAGTTCGAACAAAATAGAACATAAGAAAGCAGCAGCTAGACGCCTTGAGTTTCGAATTGGATGGTAGTTCTCCTTGCAATTTCTTAGGTCAAAAACGGCTCAGTTAGAGGGTTATACTGCTAGGCAAAAATAAATTAACTCCTCATGCTTAAGCCAGCGGCCTGAGCTGAGCTGCTAAACATGATTATTTAATTATTAGCTAGCCAGATATAATTCTGGTTAGTCTAGCATTAATTGTCTCCACGAAGAAGTGACTCTTAAGTAATATTTATCTAGTTTTATTTATTAAGGGTAGAATATTATTTTCAATTTAACCTATATATAATTTCTTTATATTTAGATTAACTTAAGCACTCATAATAAACATCTTATTGAGAATTCTAGCCTCCTTTTATGTTTGATCTGAATTTCTTTAACATGGTATCAGAGCCTAATTGATCGAACCCTTGACTTGTTAATTTTATGGAACTCACTGCCCTTGTAGAAATCATGTTCACCAATGTCAGAGCCACTGATCGTATCAAAATCGTTATCATCATCCACTTCATTTCCTGTAGGATGTTCCAGCACGCTCAATGCATTCCTTTGAAGCTTAACTTCATATTCATTTTTCAAAACATCAGACATGGGTTGTTTGACCTATTAAAAGATGGAGGATGAAGATCAAGTTTTGTGCTTGCGGCTGAAGAATTAATATCTGAAACTTTATTTTAGATTCTTCAGCTTCTGCAATTTGGTATTTCTGTTCTGCCTCTGCAATTGTTTTGGTATTTCGTCTTCTCTTAAGTCTCTGTAATTTGGTATCAGCTTCTGCAATTTAGTATTTCTGTTTTGTTTTTATAATTGTTTTGGTATTTCATCTTCTCTTCAGTTTCTGCAATTTGGTATCAGCTTCTGCAATTTGGTATTTTTGTTCTGTCTCTGCAATTGTGTTGGTATTTCATCTTCTCTTCAGTTTCTGTAATTTGAAATCAGCTTCTGCAATTTAGTATTTCTATATGTCTCTGCAATTGTTTTGGTATTTCGTCTTCTCTTCAGTTTTTGTAATTTGGTATCAGCTTCTGCAATTTGGTATTTCTGTTCTGTCTCTGCAATTGTGTTGGTATTTCATCTTTTCTTCAGTTTCTGCAATTTGAAATCAGTTTCTGCAATTTAGTATTTCTATGTCTCTGCAATTGTTTTGGTATTTCGTCTTCTCTTCAGTTTCTGCAATTTGGTATCAACTTCTGCAATTTGGTATTTCTGTTCTGTCTCTGCAATTGTTTTGGTATTTCATCTTCTCTTCAGTTTCTGTAATTTGGTATCAGCTTCTGCAATTTGGTATTTCTGTTCTGTCTTTGCAATTATTTTGGTATTTCGTCTTCTCTTCAGTTTCTGCAATTTGGTATTTGAGTTAAGTTTCTGTAAGAAAAATAAAAAATTTGGAGTGATATTTTATCTTCCGCTTCTGTAAAATCTGGTATTTCAACTTTCCTTCAGCTTCTGTCATAGCATCTACTACCAAAGAGATTGTTTGGTTACGTTAGTTACTTGCTGATATGAGAGTTTTCTTTTCTCATCCTACTCCTATGAATTGTGACAACCAGAGTTCTATTCAGATTGCTCACAACTCGGTTTTTATGAGCAAACTAAGCACATTGAGATCGATTGTAATCTTACTCATCATCATCTCAAGCATGGCACCATTACTTTGCATTTTGTTCATTCTTCCTTGCAGATTGCAGATTTCTTTACCAAGACGCATTCCATATCTCGTTTTGTTTTCTAGTTGGCAAACTCTCGATACTTGTAGGTGTCGCATCGTGAATTTGAGAGGAGATGTTAAGTAATATTTATCTAGTTTTATTTATTAAGGGTAGAATAGTATTTTCAGTTTTACCTGTATATAATTTCTTTGTATTTAGATTAACTTAAGCACTCATAATAAACATCTTATTGAGAATTCTAACCTCTTTTTATGTTTGATCTGAATTTTTTTAACATGGACTTCATATACATATGCTTGTTTTATGTCTGAAAATGCATCACTTGTATTATGGTTAAACGGTCGCAGTTAGGTCTCTTTGCTCTTTCCTGCAGTTAGTTAACAGATAGCAATGTTTCGTGTTTTTTATGTTTAGTAGTATTTTTTAAAATTATTTTTAAATTAAAAATATATTAAAATATTTATTTTTAGTTTTATTTTTACTTTTTGATATTTACATATTAAAATCATTGAAAAACACTAAAAATATATCAATTTAATATTTTTTAAATAAAATATATTTAAAAATAATGTTAAATGCAAAAACAAGCAACATCAACCCTGAAAGTAAAACTATTTGTTCAGGTTAACAAAATATATATCAAACTCAAGTCTGCTTATATATATATATATATATATATATATATATATGAATATGAATTAGGTTTAAATTTAATATATTTATAAAAATCTTATACAATTGCAGTATAATAAAAAGTTCTATAAATACAATGAATCTCCCGGATTTTTAAATAAAATATATTACATCTTTGAACTTTTATCTATCACACACATAAAATTTTTATTAAATTTTATTTCATAAGAAATTTTTTTATTGCATGTTAAATTAGTTTATATAATTAATGAAATCTTATACAAATTATTCACTCTTCCAAATTTTTGTAAGCTTTATAAACTATAGTTTGTTTGGAAGTTTTTTAATGAGTTTTGCTTAAAACCTAATTTACGAGCTTAATTAAACTAGCTCATGATTCATAATAAATAAAACTTAGCTAAATTTAAACTCAACTCATTTATATAACAAGCTTTAACTATAGACTTATATAAATTCATTTTATTTCAACATACGAGTTCGGACGAGCTCGGTTCACTTGTATTTTGTAGTCGTAGAATTCATTAATATTGTATTTGTCAGAAAATTATTGGAAAAGAAGGACTCCATAAATAACCAGACGAGGAGCTTTCACGTGCCGGACACGCGCAAACCATAAACCGAAGTGAAGAAGCCACGTCATTATTTCTCCATTATTTGTATATACTCTTTCAAAGCCCAGGTTCAAGTCCCTCCTCCCCTACCTAAAACCCTAATCCCAAAACAGAAGATCGTCTTTGTTTGGCAACTCAGGTAAAATAAAAAATAAAAAAACTCGAATTATTAATTCTTCAATCTTTTTCAGCTATGAAATTAGGGCTGTCTTTTAGTTTTATTTTGCGGGTAATTCCTTGTTACTTCAAAAACACTAACATGCTAACATTTTATTTTATTTTTTTAATTTTAGTATTCGACTATAGAATTTACAGGAGGTAGTTTGTAGTGACGATTCATGTCCAGTTTTTTTCAAATCTGACTACTTGGAACTGTAACTACCTGCTTTTACAAGCGCAAAAGGGATTTCAAGTCGTCGTCTTCTTCTATGTTTCGCATGTTTTTGGCAAATTGGGATTGTGTTGAGGATATGATTCTTCAGATTTTGTTGTTTTTTTTTTAAGATTTTAAAGTCAAATGTATGATTCTTTCGTTATTGCCCATGATGTGTAAATGCAGGAAAAAGAAAATGTCAACTGGAGGAGAGAAGGGTTCGGCAACCACAAAAACACCTGCTGATTTTCTCAAATCAATTCGTGGGCGGCCTGTTGTGGTTAAGCTCAATTCTGGAGTTGATTATAGAGGTCACTTTCTCTTTCTATGTAGCATATTCTAGATATGTTCTATATAAACCTGATCTGTAAATTTTTCTTTCTTTCTTTCTTATGCCTTTCTGCTGGTTTCATCTACAACATGGTGAGATGATGGATTTATCTAAATATAGCTACAGTATAACCTTCTTACTTTCCCATAAAATTCACATTTTAATGAAGGTTGCGCACTGGAAATCAATGTGTGTTGGTTTTTAATATTGAAACTTAACCCGTTCTAGGGACAAGATTCACATGGAATTCTTAGCCACATGGATTATGCTGTTCGGGTTCTAATATGCTTCATGCCGTGCTATAGATATACATCTGAATGCAGAATGAACCAGTGGGCGTTGCCCATCATTGCAACATGTCTGTGAACCAAAAAAGTCTACTAGCGGACTAACAGTTTTTCTTTAAAGTCATGTCACAGCCTTGATGAGGGAAGGATTAATTACAAGGAGCGTTTTTGTATAAATAAATACTTCCTGCTTAGTGCATGTGGGTAAGATCAGTGAAATTTCCTAGTTACTCGTCAAGGCTGTCCAGAAATGGGAAGAGTATGAGAAAACACAATGACTAGTTAACCTATAAACCTTTTCAAGGCTGTCCAGAGTTTCCATGACATTCATGGTATGATAAGTCGAATAATCAGATGTCAAAGTGTTAAGATATTACTGGAGCTTCAGCTTGATCTCCCCCACTTTATGGAGCATGCTCTGATCTCTCTCTTTTTATCCAATGTTATGCTTATTGTCACCAGCATTTTTCTTTGTGCAGGTATTTTAGCTTGTCTTGATGGGTACATGAACATAGCGATGGAACAAACAGAAGAATATGTAAATGGCCAACTGAAAAACAAATACGGTGATGCTTTCATTCGAGGAAATAATGGTACCAACTTAAAATGTCTTTCCATTGTAATTTCTTGCCTGTCTAGAAAGATTGCTCGATGATGATCATATTTGAACTCCTTTGATGCAGTTCTGTACATCAGCACATCCAAGAGGACTCTTGCAGATGGTGCATAATCAAAACAATTGTGAGAGCCGCAGCTCCATATGTTAGTGGTTTGATGGTGCGGTGCAATGTAGTGATTCTAGTTACTGGCTTTGGATCAGAAATTAAAGAGTGTCGGTTTAAATTTCCTTGTATCATGTGAGGCGAAGTTGAACTTTTTTTATTTGTAAGCACCTCCTGGGTATCTCCATTAATATGTACCCGCTTTAGTTTACACCTCGAATGTTCATCCAGTTATACACTATTAGTCTATTTGTCAGAAGGGACTGGGAAAGATGGACGAGAAGGGATTGGACGTATCTTTTGTGTGGCAGTAAGAGCATGGACTCAAAAGGATTGGAGGTAATTGTCATTCTTCTCTTCCTTGTTAGCGAAACAATTAGATGGATGATGATTCATCTTTCCCTTGTCCTCCTTGCCTTTCAAATTCACTCCATCCCTCCTTCCGCCAAGCTTCACCCCAAACAGTTTTTCTATATAGCCTTCCGGCAAAGAGCCCCCATTAAACTCACACTGCTATCGTCCTATTTTCTGCTGAGTGTATGATTTGGATGTTCGTTTGACCAAAAATTGATGATCCACGAACTGGTGGTTATCATTATTATTTTACATGAAAAATGAATATAAGTAACTTGGTCCTTTACTTGATGAAAATGGACTGATTCAACTGAAGATCCATGGAAGCAGTCGCAGAGTTATTTGCATGGGCCACGAATGAATCAAAGAAAACACTATCTAATGATTCCCAATGGCGGCAACGAAGAATTCGTCAAGCACAAACGCCTATGGCCGATCACAACCAAAAGATTAATTTGCCATTATTGCTTCTACTAAATTAAAATGGCAATGACATCTTTAGAAACTGACACTCAAGTCTACCTGTGACCAATGACAAGTAGCACAGTAATTGTACAGGCAAACAAATAAATTAGCATCTTCAATTGCAAATGTTAATATGTTACACATATTTACACACATGATCCACATTACGAATGTTACACCTGATACTGTAACATATGCAACTCTACTGCGTCGTTAAACTATCAGTTACAACAACTAAATATCGGAGGAAATAATTTAGAGAAGGAATAAATATGACGAAAAGGGAAAAAGGAAAAATAAAATCCCCAGCTCACTCAGCACGAGCTGAACTAGACCTAAATTGATTTTATCAACTGTTTCTGCCTTTCCTACCCGAGATCAGAAGTCTGATTTCATGAGCTTTGCTCGTGGCTTTACACTGATGCTGTCAAAGGGGTTTAACTGGTCTACATGGATGTAATCCCTTGTTTTAAGAACCTGCAAAAGGGCAAAGATTAAGACCATCAATAATCATCGGAGTCGGAGGGAGGATCCACCGCCACACAAACAAGTTGCAAACAACAGATAGATAACTAGAATATCTTCCAATACATTTTAGCATATTCTTCATCACTGTTTTATTTCTCAATAAATCTTTCATATATTCAAACAAGCGCCCTGTATTAAAATGTCTTGGTCCTTGCACAACTCTGTTCTCCATATTATGTTGCCACTGTTAAAATTTAAAACGAACTGCTTGCCCACTGTCTATACTAACAAGTCCTTACCACATCAAAATTATGCAAATCCCCTTCAAACCCATTCAACAACTATTTTTCAACTTGAAAGAAATATTCATGTCCTTAACAGATCTTCAAAACACAATATGGTGTTCACCACAACCCAAGTGCGCAACACATACCAAAGTTTCAAAGAACATTCTTGATGCCTCCTTCCGAGTTTTACCAGCCAGAAGGTTGTCCACTGAAATGACCTTCCTTCCATTTCCACCTTCATTATCAAATATAGTCTGAAGGTACTTGGCAACAGCTCTGCAAAAGAAAAGCACAAAACATATTAAAGACTGCATTGAAGACAAAAACAAAGAATCTCCACAGCCAGTATCTTTAATATAAAATTACAAGATTTAAAAGGGAGAACATTGTCTAAGCTCATAATGATCCTGATCATCATAACCAGGGAACATCTTGCGATATCTTGACAACTCTGCAACAAATAAATAGTTTGTTCACTCTTTATAGTGGAGGAAGCGAAGATGGTATTAAATTGTACACTATTAAGTGATAATTATCATAGCAGAGATGACAATGCAAATAATTCAAAGCTTTCAACTAACATCCCAAGTTTGCAATGCCATCGTGTTTCCTCAAATATGCCACTCATATACCAAAACTTGCTAACAACCAACACCACTCTGTAAAGCAACCCAGAGAAGCTTTGGGGGAAAAAGAACCGCTTTGGATAGAGATTGAAAGATAAGGCAATCTCAGCTACAGTATACTGCTTTACACTACCCTACAGACCCACAGATGAAGTGCCAAAAAAGAAAGGAAGGGGGGGGGCAAAATTTCAACACATTAAGCAGGCTGATATCATATACCTATCATTTTGACCACATAATATCTAGGCATGATCTCAAATACCATGCACAACAGGAAAGTATGCACGCCCAGCATGCCAATGGAAATCCTTGTCCTAGATCCTATATGAATGCACACCAACAAACAGATACACACACATGCATACACAGACAAAACTCTGTTTCCATATCATCCAGCAAGAACCCAGCCCACACGATCCACACACACCTGGTGCGGGAAGACCATCCACTATTGTCAAGAAGGCGAGCATCTTCAGGACCTGGTATGCCATCATCATCATTTCCACCCATCTCATCATCATCTACATTCAAAAATTCTGAAAAGAAAATAGGCAAACCACCATTAAAAACAGAAACTCCACCAAATAGCACATACAAGCAGAAGAGAAGTCTTCACAAAGAAAATCAGTTCACTGTCCTAAGCCAAAAAATATTCATGCCATTGACTAACACAGGAAGGCCAAAGAGACTATTGAATCGCAAAACCCAAAAGTGATACCTAAACACCTGCTATAGCCTATTTCAAGCAAAGTTGATGGATGCAGAAAACATCAACGAATTATGAAACTATAGAAACAAAGAATCAGCAGTAAATTGGCTTGGATAAAAATAAAACTATGATTCTGTTAGGACCTAAAACACTGTAATGAACCAAATAAGCTCCATATCAAATCTAAATCATAATTCTGAATTCCTCAAATCTGTGAATCTTTTTTTTTTTTTTTTTGCATGTTCTCCATGCCTGCATCACTGTCGAGAATGGCTCTTTGCAACTAAATTTGAAATTTAATATCCCTACATAAATGATGTTTGCTGATAATTTACCAAACACTAAAAAATGAGGCAGAGATTTCTTCAACATTAAGTTTTAGATATTTTACGCTACAAAAAGAATGTCTAGCACCAAACATGTTCAAGTGTTTACTATATATATGAATGTTCATGATGAAAGAAACATTATAAGAAAGAAACGCAATTATCTAGGTTTGCAAATACTTCATTAAAACATGAAAGAGAAGCTCACCTGTATCATTTGCAAATGCAACATCTTGAAGATCCTGCACCATCAAACAATCTATTTAGCCAATGCTGGAATTATTTACAAGAGATTCTACTCATCCAATAATAATATGAGACTCCATAACCATATTATAATTCCATGCTAGGACAAAGTGATGCCAAATACAAATTGGCTTTTGAAGCAAATCACGACACATTTAAGGAAAGGCAAAAAATTAAAGCATGCCAAGCTATTACACATGGCTTCTTACTTGTGCGTCATACTTTGTGACTTCCCTGTTTGCTAACTGCTAAACATCTCTTATTGAAAAATAAAATAAAAAATAAAGAATCAGAAACAGCTAGACAAATTTCCACCAGATAAAAAAAACATATCAAGTTCATTAACAACAGAATAGACTGTGTTCCCTAAAATTGTTCGAGAAGGGAAAAACTAAGTGTGCAAAAAAAAGGTACAAATTTAGACGCACCTAGATGCCAAATCATGTTTTACAGTTACAAAAGCAGGCACAACAAAAAAAGAGAAAAAAAACGTAAAAAGCACCTAGATGACAAAGTAATGATTTCCAATAAAGATGCCTTGCAAGAGAAAATCAGAACAAAAATGATATCAGGAGTTTAACTTACAGCAGGATGGTCAGCATAAGTTATTTCAGCATCCACAATTCTCTGTGGATCAGCTTCTCGAGAAACAGGATAATCTCCACCATTTAGAGAAGCATTTTTGAAGTCTGTATCAGATCCTACAGGAAATGTAGGGTTCATCATTAATTCTTCATTACATAGATGATTAGAATCTCGGTCCTTATCAACATGCCATGAGCTCATGGCTAGGCCCCCATCTTCATTACCATCCCCTAGCTTGTCATTTTCAACATCATCCTGAGTTCGGTCAACATTTACAGAAGTGAGGTTAATGCATCCACCAATCTCTGAAGATATATTTGCAAGCAATGTGTCTGCATCATCAGCAGGTGCAGAACCATCAGCCTGAAAATCTACTCTGATGTCTGCTGGTGCGCCAGCTTTGCTTTCTTCCAACAACAGTTCCCATTCCCTTGATTCAGTTTCAACTGCAACAATATTTTGTTTATGATGTTTTAAAACTTCAATGTCATCGAGTGTTTTGCCATCACTCACATCCCTTAAATCAACCTCCCCAAATACTTGAGTATCCATCATATCCGATGGCAGAATTGAAGTATCCATCTGCAGAGAACCATCTGTGCCAGTAAAGCTATCCATGAGAGCCAACCCATCCACCATGTCACCAGCATCTCCAGAAATCAGTTCAGTGTGCGATCCATCAAAATGCAGAATAGCAGTGTGGTTTGCAGCATCTGTAACTTCCACATTCCCTTTATCAACTTCCATTTCAGTTATTTCCCCCAATATTCCATGTTCTGAAGATCTGTAATCAGAAACATCGACAATAGCACTCATTTGCCCTTGCTTCTCGGTCCAAATGAGATTCTCAGCAGGTTGTCCATCAACATCTTTTCTGCAAATAACAGGCTCAGTGCTTGCTTCCAATTCATTAACTTGAGCAACAGCTGGTCTACTAGAATCCTTTGCCGCTACAGAAGCATTGTTATCATCATTGTCATCTATCTCTATTCTGCTCAAATCAAATGTTTCACTGTGCAAACATGTCAGCTCTGCCGACATACCTGAAAGACCAAAATTTAATCAGCTTGTATCTTCATAAGCAAATGAAATTTGGTTGCATGAATAACAATAAAATCAAATGAAGCAAGCATAATTTAAAGACAGGCAAGATAACCAAAGGTTACAAAAAAAATTCCTGTCCACCGAAATTTAGCCTGCATAATCACAAGCTGGGAGTGAATCAAGTGAAACTCATGGCACAAGCTGAAAGACAAAAAAAAAGGGGGGGCAATCATACCACTCATGAAATACAACTAGATTCTGTTGTAACATTCTTCTGTTGAAAATATATAGAGAGGGGATGTCATGGTTATTCAACTTTGATTGGTACAACATGAAAAGATGTTCCTAAATTGTGTACTGTGGGACTATAAGAGCTCTCAAAGTTAATAGGAGAGTCACATTGATTGTTATAACTAAAGCCAGGACATAATCAGACAGAACAAATCATTACAATTTAAACAAATAAATAAATTACAGCAACCAAGCATGCTGAAGATTTTGCAAAATGCACTCACCGGTCAATACTGGTTCACTGAAAATTTCTTCATCTAAGGATTGTCTCTGAATCATTAAAATCTCAGTGCGTGTGCACGGAGCTTTCTTTCGTATGCGACGTATGTCTTCAGTATTAGTTAACTGTTGGCGTATAGTACTTGACAGGGGGGAAATGGAAAACCATCAGCAGTATTTAACAGATGATAAGAATTCTAGGACACCAAAACATTCAGTGCATGATTGAAATTTATATTCTTAAACTGATTGATTATGCAAGTGATGGTCAGAAAAATACTTGGGTGCTGAAAGACTGAACCACCAAGCACCATTTCTCAAAAAAAATTATAGCATATACTGCCACTGAAGCCCAGTAGACAAAAGCACAAAGCTATATTAAGCCTAATGGGTAACCTATCTTCATGCAACTATATCAAAGGGAGTTAGAGTTGTTCAACAAAGCTAAAGGGATCATTGAACAGCAAAGACAATGAGCTTATGCAACAGGTAGATAGAAGAGACTCTTTCAAGAAACAGCAGCAGCAACATACTTAATTTAAGTGTATAAACTTTATGGTCAACAAGGATGGAGGAAAGGGCTTGTAAAAGACAATAGCTAGCAGAATTTTTCTATTTTATTAGTTCAATAGTTTGACATGCAAGAGAGGCTTGCTTTACTGCCAGACTCTTAAACCAAGTATAGATATTTACTACTACAAATAGCAGTTGACAACAGGTAACTTATGAAAACAAGAGTAAAATGAAAAAAAAAAAGTCATACTCGCCATGCAAGACCATTGAATCATCCATAAGCACCTTCCTCTTCATGGCACTAGGACGAGATGCAGACCGGGCACGTTTCATGGATGCCACTTCAGGTGCAGGTGGAGTAGTTTTCACTTTCAGAACTGAAGATCTTCTTCCAACTGAAAAAACAATATGCAAGGTCAAACATGCCCACATATTTATAAAAGTCACCTTTTCTCAAAGCAAGTCCAATGAACCTTTTTTCTTGTTATATATGCACAACTCATGAGTCATGTCACAGCATGGCATTCTAAGAGGCATCAAGAACCATATACCTAATATAGAAGATAGCAAGTCATCATCATCAGGAATGGAATCCACGGTTCTCTTTGATCTAGAGACACCAAAAGAATCAACTGAATTTAAACTCTGCACAGTTAGTGAACTTTCTGTAAAACTACGCTTTTTTCCAGTAATGTTGGTTCCAGCACTGCTTCTGTCACCCCCATCTACAATTTCTTCGACTGGAGTTGACTCAACCAGCAAATCATTTGGCTTATCAAGAAGCCCTTGAGGCACAGAAAGCAACTTTTCAGGTGTAGGCAATTCAGAAGTCAAGGAACTATTCAAGTTTTCCAACTGATTATCACTAGGGAATGTATTGTCTGGTTGCTCATCTTGCTTCCCACCATCTGCTTGAATTTCTCCAGGTAAATTGAGTTCAGATATCTGAATTTCCACTGATTGTATAACATCAGTCGCATGGCATTTTTCACCTGCAAGGGTAAGAGATCCATTAAACATTAAAAAGTATAGCTTGTAACACGTGCAGAAGATTCAAACAACACCTTGCACAACAATTTACTCAAAGTTCATTCATATAGCTTGTAGAACAAACCTTGCACCTTAGTGGAAATTCCAGAAGCATGGAATGCTTCCTCCCCGCTGGACATCTCCAATGAACATGGTGCAAGACCTTGTGTTTCAGGTGGAAGCTGAAAATCATCATTATTAATCCCGTGAAATGATGAATCAGGTCCACTCATGTAGGAATTGCATGCACGGAGCACACCCATGCAATTGTGTGTCTTTTCTCCATCAACATCTTTGCTCAAAGAATCAGGATCCTCTGGCCCTTGGTGAGCCTGAGCATCACCCTCTGGGGCACCAGCCAATTCCAATGGACAGCCAGTATTCACATCTACAGCTTTTCCAAGTGAGCTCAAGTCTTCCACAGCATTAGCAATTTCGAGATTATCTGGTTCATGTAACCTGACTCCTGTGGATTCTCTGCACTCCCCATTGATTTTATCGACAGAGGGCACAGTGGCGTCACCATTGCAGACAACGTTATTTATCACTTCTACATTGTCTGATCCATCTAATGCACAAACCGTCCCATCTGCTGCTAAACAATCTATATTCACTGTGGTAGATAGTAACTCTCCTGGTGACTCTGCTTGATTGATTTCCAAATCACCAGAAAGGCAGCCATTCTCCTCAGCAGGTATGCACACAACAGTATCACAGTTTAAACGATTGCCCAAAGACAAATTCATTGTGTCATCCCTGTGATGATTTGGCTTACTGGAAGCATTTCCAGTGCTCTCTATGCCATCGGTCAACTTGTTATCTTCTGATTTTAAATGATCATCACAGGCTAGACCATCCTGAACACTGGACAAGTTTGGCTCTTCTACTAACCCAGGAGTGGAAGGAGCCTGAGCATAGTCCAGAGATTCAGAATTTGAAGCTTGACTTACCATCTGCTCACAAGGGTAAACCATTTTCATCAGCTAAAATTATCCTCCCACTTCCAAGAAAAATGATAAATTCAACAAATTACATTAACAAAAATTAATGGACCAAATTAAGAGGAAAAAAAGTATTGGGTGAAGGGAATAAGTGACTACTAGAGGTAATAGAACATATTTCGGATTTCCATATCAACCTTGTTTCTAGTACCATTCACTGGCATGGCTTCTGCAGTTCCAATCACGTCATGATCTTCCTCTACTTTTGGTTCCAATGGCTCAGCAGACGTCTGAAGACTCAGCCTGCAAAAAGGGGGTTGATATTATGAATCAATCACCAGGTTAACTATCCACACATATTCTATGAACTTATATTTTCAAACTTTGCACATTGTAAATGATTCCATGAATCAACAATCACTAATTACCCACAATAATAATAATAGCCTTGTGATGGACTATTTATTATGGAGTGGATGTTGAGCCAGGCATACATTACATGCAAGCTATCTATTTCCTTTATCTTAACCAAATGCAACCATGAAAATCTCATTAAAACCACAACATCATACTACAAACACTAAATTCAGCAATATGCATATAAAAGCAATTTTTAGATAAAAGGTTAGTATCCTATCTGTGACAGTTTGCCTTGAGGGGTGTCTATGCAAACTGAAGTACACACAAATGATACACTTGAGCAATTTATTAATATCTCCATTTATATGCATTGTGCTCTCACCAAATTAACTGCAGCTATAATGACATATTACTATTGGGCACAAAGACTTGACCAAAGATAACAAAACATAGTCCATGTATAAATAATATGAATAGGAATTATGCTCAATCACGTACTTGAAAATGAATTCTAATTTGCATTTATTAATATAACAATCAAAATATTAGCATTTGGTAACCGCAATCTGAAAAAACATCTATCTATGGGACAAGCACAAGGCTGTCTTTCAAATAGTATCTCCTCGCCATCCAAAAAATGAATAAAACAAATTGGAGTTTGAAAGTATGTGAACAAATGAACACACAATTGAACAAATGAACACACAATCACATGAAAGGTTTGAAAAGGAATCAGATAGCAAAGTTGTAGAAATCCATACTCTGAAACTTCATCAGACCTTGGAGCTGCAACCTTGTCTAGGAACAGGTCCTGTTTATAAGCAAACCATGAAAGAAAATTTAGAAATCACATAGTACAATAAAGCGAACTAGTGGAGTATGAAACAGATTTATCCAACACCATAAAAAAAATGGATGGTAGGAGGTATTGAGAAAATCTCATGCATAGATGCAGAGTGGCGCGCCCATGCATGTGGCACATATGAGGGTTCCTAATTTAAAAATATGGTTGAACATATCTACTATCACTAAATACCAGTAAAACAGTAAAACCATAATGACCAAATTGCAATTCAATGTAGATTCCAACCCATCTTGCAAAGATATATATAGACGCAAGCAGAAGAAAATTACCTCTTCAAGGTCCAAATCAACATGAGAAGTGTCACCATCACCAAACCGCTCTGAAAGCAACCCCAAAATATATCAGAAATCCATTAAGTGCATAGCCATCTCTACAAAATTAAATGCAATATTCCCATGACTTGCAAAGGCATACACTAACCATCCAATCCAAATTGTGATGTGGAGTAGACAACACCATCCATTGTGTCTTGGAGGGTAATCTGCTCCCTTGTACTAATGTGATGATCAACATAGTTGCTGCAAGAAAGTGCTGTGTCAATATCCAGATAAAAAGGCATCATAGGTTCCTAGCAGCAAATTGACATTTTATGATTCAGACCTATATTCAATCAATAGACAGGGAAAATGAACACTTTGAAATTCTCATGAATCTTCTACAATCATCAGAAGTTTGCAGCAAAACATTACCATACAAGTACCAAAAAAAATCAAGCCATATAATTAGTCCAGCAGAACAGGCCACGCAGTAACTTGAAAAACTTAGATTGTCAGGCATCTAACAATTACTGGATAAAGACCAGTGCATATAATGGTTGGACCCTTTTAAGAATGAACCCACAAGCAAAAAAATCAGCTCCAGATCTTCGCCAGATCAGCATGTATCTGGAGCTCTTTTGAACTACAAAAGTAAACCATGATCTATAACAGATTAGCTTCAGTAATCAACATTATTCGGATGTTTTGGAACTAACCCTTGAAAAATATCATTGTCCGGAAGCTCAAAATCATCAAGATCAAAAGTCTCTGGCAAGGTGATGGAGTGATATGGGGCAGTTGATTCTTCTGGTGGTAAATCAACAGCAGTGGAGCGGAAAGCTTGCTTTACCTTGAGCAAAGCCTCACTGCAATCATCAAAAAGGTAACTCACCTTTCTAGAATATATCCTCACCACACCAAGCAGAAGATGACTAGACAATCTCAGTGCAATTGGTACGTCGGGAAAAAGAATTGAATCTGCTCAAAAACAGAAGATACATGAGCCAAGAAAGAGTGAATAATCAAAACAACAGGAAGCAGTGAGAGGCCAAATCGAAATTTTTCAAATCCATTCAAATGAATCTCCGACTATGATGCTACCAGAAGATAAGCATGAACATGGAATGAGGGATGATAGAAAGAAGGAAATATCAAAGTTTATATTTAAACTAAGGCCAGAGGAACCAAAGATGATAATTCTCCGAAGATAATGAACAACTAAGCATCAATGTGCCATATATGAGACAATCAATGGACAACAAATACAAACCGCATCAAAGAGTACACAAATGCTCCAACTCATATAACTGCTCTGAATTTCAATGTTTGCTTGTAACAGATGGACATAACTTAACTTTGGACACGCATCTAACACTAGTCTAGGATTAAAATATACTCAATGCTTGCAGGTTCATATAATTCTCTAATGCTATAGAATTGATACATTTATTCAATCAGCATAAATTACAGCAGCACTTTCTATTTGAATACAAAAGGCCCAACAATTAACAATCATCCCAGATCAAGGAAAGAACTAACCATGCTGGTTCCTCTACATCAAACACCATTCTTATTTTCCAAGTGAGTTACCCTATCCAAAGTATGCTCAATGTAATAGGAATTGAACAAAAAAGACAATTTTCACTGATAACAAAGATAAAGAAGGATCCCATTGGCTCATAACAGCTTGTTAGCAAATCCGTTTCATTTCTAGCACCCAACTATTTTACTTCCCGTGGATCATAATTACCACGGGGGAGATCCTTTTAGTAATGTTTATGTTTCCATGTATATCAACGATGATAAATCAAATCAATTATGCACTACGTTCAAGAAGAGGAACATGTTATTGTTGATTCATTGCAATGTGGCAATGAAGCTTCAGGCTAAAATTTCTGCTTTTGTTCATGGTGGTTTTGGTTTGGTTTCTTTTGGAAAGCTGGCAACACAAAGTTGTATCCATGAAAAAAAAGGTAGCTTTGGAGTTTTCTTCCTCGTACTCTATTTTGATTGATTTGAATGAGGAGCAATAATAGTAATTGAAGTGGAGGATGGCCCCTTTCTCAGTCAGAAGAATTTTTAAGCAGAATTTTTAAGCAGTGCAATGGAACTAGGACAGAAATAATACTACATTTTCCTTCATTAATTTCTGCTTTTAGATAGCAAGTAGATTGGAAGGTTTTGGTTTCCTTCAAGCATATTACATGTGTTCAAGAGGTGGTGTCCCAAAAAACATCATGCTTAACTAGTTAGTAAAACAAAAAAAAAAGGCAAAGCCAGTTCTAGCAATAATTGCAATTTAATGTCAATGGTCACAAAGCGATAGAAATATAAAGACAGCAGGAGATCGACTAATAACCTAATAAGACAGATGACCAGATCACGAATAATCTGAATAAATAAAATTATTACTGCTACAACAACTAAAGAAAACTTGGGTAAATGAGAGATAACGTCATTTTCATTTTACTCGTAGATACAGGCAACTCAAAATATCACCATATGCTCCAACTGTCCCAAAAAAAAAAGCAGATACATCCCAGAAGGAAATTAAATATAGCAAAACAACGAACCCCATGGAACAGTGGTGTTCCACTTCATCAGTCATTAGAGCGTCGTGGTATCATTTCTTTCTCGAAAGAAATCAAACAAATTGAAAGTAAATATTGTACAAAAGTAGATAAAAACTAACCTACAGAGACACCAATATCAGTATCAGCGACCTGATTCTTCCGAAGCTTCCTCTCCAGATGAGCAGCTATCCAAATTGTACCCAAAGGCCCTTTCTTGGCCAAAATAAACTGTGAATAAAACATTTCTTACCTCCGAGTTAATTAAACTCCACCCACTTCAGTTCTCATACAACAGTCTACACCCTAAATATTCAATACTATCTTATCCACTGCCCAATTTAACTTCTAAACGCATTTCAAAGCCCACGAATTTGCTTAATTTACAACAGAAACCCTAATTTTCAATACAGCACTTCGTTCCCTCTAAATTCTCCACAAAAAGCTCTGAACTTTCAATTATCGATTATACGCCCCAGCAATCAAAGTGAATAAGAACACTTCGAATTTAGCAACTTAGTATGATAAACGACCAGAACCCTAACTTCAATACCAGAATGACTCCTAAAAACCCTAAATTTATACTTGCGCCATGAAATTGAACACGGTTAGCAAAACAAAACCCCCAATTTTGCATCCAAAAACAGAAACCCTAATTCGACTTTCTAGCTACCACACGATCTCAGAAACTCCCAAACACAACAAAACAGCTCCATGTCCACGAATTTCGAACGATTCACCAATCAGAAGCTTCAAAAAATTGCAAAAGAACCCGAAACCCTAGCTTCGCCGAATCGACAACGTCTTCGAGGTGTAATTGGTTTGGAGGGGAAGTTGACGTGAAGAGAGACTGGGTTTGAGCGAGTTGAGAAACGTCGAGTCAAGGATCGAGCAGAGAGAAAATCTAATAAACTGAGAAGGAGAGATGTAGGAAAATAAAATCTTTTTGGGAGGAGTAAAGTAAAATAAAAGGGCTCTTACTCTTTACTCTTGTATTTTTTAGATTTTTAGATTACTATTATTATTTATCATTTATTTTAATTTGTTAACGTTGTTGAGTGGCTCGTGTGTTTGTTTACTTCTCTTGCGCTGCTACTGTTGATTGGGTGCTCCCAGCTGTGGTTTGGCTTTGATCGAGCGCTTTCAGCCGTCCGATTTGCAAAGTGGTTTTTGAATGTTTGATCAGGGGGGCTCCAGATCTAATTGTTACCGCTCTTCTTTTTGGCTTTCATGGCGCCTTCCCTTCCAATGCAGAGAATATTTGAAAAGGTTATAAAACTTATTTTTTAAAGTGGTTTTTTATTTAAAAAATATTAATATAATATTTTTTTATTTTTAAAATTTATTTTTAACATCAAAACAATTTAAAAATATTTAAAAAATTAATTTAAAGTAAAAATAAATAAAATTTTAACAAAAAAAATGTTAAAACTCGCTTTCAAATACCCCTTGAAAATATTTACCAGACATTATTTTTAAGAAAACTATTTACCTACATTAACAATTAGAAAATTAAAATTAAAAAAAAAACCAAGAAGGAGTGTTTTATTATAAATCTTTTATAAAATATGATTCATTATAGCAATGTTTTTATTTTTACCTTGACATAGTTTTTTATAATCAATATATCCTTTCAATACTAATTTTATTATTCAGCATAAAATTTATTATGATTTAGATTT
Source organism: Populus nigra (assembly GCF_951802175.1). NCBI lineage: Eukaryota > Viridiplantae > Streptophyta > Magnoliopsida > Malpighiales > Salicaceae > Populus > Populus nigra. The sequence continues at coordinate 11,681,999 of NC_084861.1, read as the reverse complement.
CATAATTTTTAATTTATTTTTATAAAATTATTTTAGTCTTATGATTTGAATCGTAAGTTTAACAGTTTAATCCGATTTACTCAAGCTTTTATTCTATTTTCTAGTTGACTTTTTTTAAAAAAAAAATTGGATTAATTAGGAATTAGGTTCGTAATTTATTTTTTTTTATTTTTTATGAGATTATCTTTATCTCATGACTCAGGTCAAGGGTTTGACAAACTAACTTGGCTTGACTCAAATTAAATTGTTTTTTGTACCCTTTTTTATTGGTTTTTTTTTACTTTTATCTTTTAGCACTGGATTTATTAAAAAATGATCTTTGTGATTTATTTTAATTTGTTTTCTTTTGAATTGTCTCGGTTTTTTTATCTTGAATACGAGTTTGATAAGTTAACTCCAGTTTACTCGAGTTGTTATTTTTTGTCGTTTTTTTAATGGATTTTTTTTTAGTTTCATAATGCAGTATCTGGTTTATTGTAAATTAGTTTATGTAATTTGTTATGATTTATTTTCGGTATAGTTATTATTGTTTTATAACTCAGCATGCGGGTTAACAGATTAATTCGTGTTAACTTTGATCTATTCAATATGTTGTTGTCCTGATATTTATATAACAAAATATTATCTTTAATATTTACTTTTAGCCAAACTATATTTTTATCAATTATCTAAATTGTTTTTAAATCTTTTAGATCAATGGTGAATTCCCACACAGTTTTTTTTCTACTTGAAAAAACATTTGCAATGCTTAAATAATATTTTATATTAATTTTTTTTATCCGACCCGTCATACATTGCTGGTTAATAAATATTATTTACTAGAGTAGTATTTGACGAATTTCCCCTGGCTATAAAAAAAGACATCTAGCTAGGATTCAAGGGCATAATGACTTGTTTGCCATGAATCAATGTTATTTTCAAATTGTTTTGGAGTAGATTGGTTTTTTCAATTCTCTATAACAATTAAACTACTGAAACATATCCAGAAACAAAAAAGGGTGGCTTAAGCCCAGGCAGGGGCTCTCGTATCTTTCTTGTTTTTTTTTTATTAAAGTTAAATTACTTAATTACCTAGTTTTTAAATCAACAAAGCTATTTTTCAGGAGTATTTTAGTTTTTTAATCGTGATTTTTTTTGTTAATATCAAGTTAATTTAGGTATTTTTATATTTTAATAAATGTTTAATATAAAAAAAAACTCTATCAATGCATATGAGATCATTTGGTTATTAAATATATCGTGATATTTGAAAGATCTTGGCATTCTCTACGATAAACAATACATGCTTGTGTCATTTAACATGCTTTACTAATTAATTAGAGTTTATTTATTGTTACTTTCAAATCAATAAACCCTTCACGCTTGGTTGATTTCAGTTCTATATTATCATGTGCAAGCTTCTATTTATTGCTATTTGTTAGGTTTATCTCCCTTGACAGCATTTCTTTTTCATGGAAATCATGCTTGCATCCACTGCTGTAATTTTAAAACTCAGTTAGAAAATCTTCCACGTACATTCACTCGTTTAATTACACAATTAATATTCCAATTTTTTCTTCATAAAAATCAAGCTTGCATTTATTATAACAACAAAGCACTGCCAGAATTTATTTTTTTAAAAAAAAAACCAATAAAAGTTTAAGCAATAAACATTTTGTTGTTGTTTACCCGTGGAAATTGGGATGGAAAGTTCTCATCTGTAATTTCTGTTGAAAACAGCAAAGGAATAAAAAAAAATGTTGGCATCGATAACATGAAAATTTAATCGGTGGTTTTAAAACTCGAAACTCCTCTCTTCAACCACATTTATTCTTCTTGCTTGATTTCAATTCAAGCCCTAACCCCATTTATTTGAAATTTTAACAGCTCATTTCAATTTAAACCTCTAAAGTCCGAGAACCCAACTCGCCACCGTCGGCGCAAGCTTTATCCCCTGGTTCCATTCCCTATCGAACTTCACCCCTCCAGATAAGTAAATTCACTAATTTGTGTTTAGAGTTAGTTTATTGAATTTTGTTTATAGTTTTTGTATTTTGCTTGTATGTTTAAGTATTTTGGTTTTTTAAAGTGATATTTTTATTGTATTAGTGTATAATTTGTATTTTAGGGTTTGTTTGTGAAGTGAGAGGTATATTTAATTTGTGAGTTCATGAATTTGAATCTCATCGTGTAAGTCAAGTGTGTTAAAATTAAAAAAATAATAAGTAATTTAATGAGTACAAGTTATTTTATGGCTAAGATGAAAATTCAGGAAAAATTGATTTAATGTATGATTGATAATAATTAAAGTAGCAACTCAAGCTGAGTGGCTTGAGTTTAAGAATTGATAAATAAATTATAACAATTAAAGTATTAATTAATGTTGTTATTTATTGATAATATCAAGATATTTAAATTTATGGTGTTTATGATAGAGAAAGTGACAATGGTGATAATATTTGTAGCAATGGCCATGATAATTAATAGTATTGATGGTTTTGATGATATTTGTTGCGACAATAGTGATATTAGTAGTGGCTATAAAATGTTAATTGGCAATGAGAGTGGTTGAGTGGTGACAACAACTAATAGTTGCGGCAGCAAAACGATGATTATTATTTTGATGACAGAGGTGTATAACAGTATAAGAGCTACAACGATATATTGATAAAATAGTGATTGTACTAATAAAAAAAACAATGGTGGTGGTGCGATGATGACAGTTATGAAGTGATGATGGTTATTACCGTGGCAATAATACTGGTATATTGATGATAGTTAAAGTGGTCAATAGATGATGTATTAAAAGTCGGTAGGTTAACTATAATTATTTTTTATTAAATAACCAAACTCATGTTTGGTGTTAAGTTTTATTTTTTAAATTATGTTTATTGTTTTTTTTTTAGGTAATGCGATGATCCAGCCATAAGAGAAAATAGATCAGGCATCCCCTATTTAGTGCATGAATTCCATCCAAGACAATTTGATATTAGGGTGGAGATGCAATTTTTCTTTTTCTTTTTTCTTTTTTTGCTGTGATCGCAATGTTATTTGTTTTTTACTGAGTTAATCTATTGTATTGCTCATTTATATATTTTTCAAAATTATTCATGCATGAATTCTATCTATTTCGTTAATGTTCACTATCTATATTAATTTGGTATTTAAATATCCAGACTATGAAACCTCGCAGATCTACACAGTTTATTCAGCATTGTCTAGATGAAAAGTTAATAATAAGTCTTGGATCTTTGCTGGTTTTTCAAATTCATGAGATTTTGTTTGTCATGTTTATGGGTTTATCGCGAGCAGCTGTCGGCTCGGAGATCATGGATTAAAAAAAAATACTAATGAAATATTATGTCAATATAAAAAATTGCTGACAGGATAAAATAAAGTTTTGATAACAGTATTTCATTATTGATTTTTAATATTGATGAAGATACGTGTAAATTGATTTGAATATTTATATTATAGTCTAGATATTTATATTAATCAAATAAAAAAAAAGATTTTCTTTGAACACTGGCATAATATTTAGTTGGCAGTGTTCAGTTTTCTAGTAGTGAAAACCTTCAACACGTGTTTACTCACTTAAAAAACCTTTTTTCACATGTAAATAACATATCAATTTAAAAGTTTGTTATTCGGTTATTTACGAAGTTGCATTCAGGTACACTTAATGTTAGAGAAATTGTTTAAAATAAAAATAAACAAGGAATTGATCTACAAACATTTATTTGTTCCACATAAAGATAATATCTTCAAAAACCCTCTAAAAAAATAAGAATAAAAGACAAATGAAAGAAAAATAAATATTTTTTTCCATATAAATGTTCTGCATGTAGTAATAAGTTTTATTGGTCTTGAAAACATTACAGTGAAATATTATATATTTTAATATTATAAATGTTAATGAAATTATATGATTGTTAATGAAATGTGATAAATGTTAAAATTAACTATGAGAATTGAAATAATTAATTCAAAAACTAATTAAAGAAATCAAAATTAATTATTATTGTTTAATTTTATTCCAGTAATCATAAATGTCAAAATTAATTACAAGAATTAAAGTTTCGAGTGTCATATTTTAATATTATAAATATTCATATAATAATATTAGGAAGCTCATTACGAGAGCCCATTTATCGTGGCTTTCACTTAACTTAACATACAATAAAAACATATATTTATAAACATCTAAAAAAATATTATTTTTTTTAATATAAAATGAATATTTTATTTATTTATTTATTTATAAACTACACCAACACCCAATATAATAGCCACATCTTCATCCGTGGATAAATTATATACACGTACACTAACCATATTAATCACTTTTTTTATAACAAAAAACAAACGTCATCTGGCTCCAACAAATAACGGCATTGTTCATGACTTTCATTCCGTGAAAAGATTTACTATTTAATTACATTAAAATATTATTTATATATATTGAAAGTGTTTTTCTCAAGCGTGTAGTGTTTCTCAAGATTAATTTATTTATCTTGCTTGGATGTCAAACATTAAAAAAATATTGGTTTAATTATAAAGTACCAGAGATAAGTAGCTTACGGTGTAAACACGCCTGGTTAAATTTTTTACAATATAAAAAATAATATTCCAGTAACACCTCGTTATTGAACAAGTTTAAAAAAACTAAGATTCGAATCATTAACTTATATGAGTTTAATAAGATAATGTGTGCACAATTGGCTACTGTTCAGGCTATAAATTCGTGTGAGCAAGCAATCACCATGAAGAACCAATGTGTGTTTGTGGGCTGCGATGGCTATTGTTTGGTAAAATAGGAAAAATATTTTTTTATTGGTGGGACTCACTATCAATTACGGCACAGCCACCAGTTTGCAAGAAGCAACTCGTTGTTGCTTCTTGTTTTGAGTGAATATATAAACAGTGGAGTCATACTCAACTATTTATAAGTTTGCTTCCATGAATAGTAGAGCACGCTATGATGTTCATGGGTTTATTCATTGAACAATGGAGTATGCTTTATTGTTCTGGTCGGACCGGTCTGGTTTACAGCTGTGCATTGAATTGGGTCCGATCCAACAAAATAAAAAAATATTTTTAATTATGTTATATTCAAAAAACTAGTGTTAAACATTATTCAATTACATTACATAAATTAGACGAAGATCACTTGATGATGTAACATTTACAGAATTTGATCGCAATTCCAATTTTATTCCTGATTATTTTTTACCTGATGTTGTTGCACTCTTAAAAAATTTATGAAAACTATAGTCCTTGTCGGATGTATTTCACACGTGATGGAATTGTAGATAGTTTAATGGAACAATAAAAAATATTTTATATAAAGTATTATTTATTTCATGATATAATAGCAATGGTTAAATTTACAATATTTAAATTAAAAACTATTAATATCAATATATGTTTTTAAAAATTATTTTATAATCTCAATTTCAAAAGCATTATTAACCAAGCACATTAAATTACTTTTTAACCAACCTCAATTTCAACCACAATTTTAACCAAACATGTATTTTTTCAAACCAACCTCAACTAAACGTGCTTTTTACAAAATAACTTTTTTCAAACCACAGTCACAACAACAACTATAATACCAAACACTTTATGTGCTTGTCTAAAAAGTCATAAATTATCGAGTTATTATGTCCGAGTCATGGGTCATTAAGTTAATTCAAATTATTTGTTTTTATTAAAACAATTTTTATTTTATTTTATATTTATCTTGCCAAGTTTTAATTATGCTTGACTGAAATAATCATACAATTAAAATTTTATTTTGATCAACTAGGTTTTACTGGCCAATGTTTTGTTTGGCTCAAATAAAAACAAAACTTAGATCAGGCTCTAAATTTCAAATCTCTTGAATTAATCTGGGTTGAGTGTAATATCTATGATCATGGCAGTAGATTTATGCACCAATGAAGGTACCCTTCAAATATGTAAATGAAATTTCTCTTCGTTATGATAACATCTTAGTGGTTATCATAACGACATCAATATAACTTCTCTCTAACAACATCTTCGTTGACAAAAGCCTTTCTTTTAAAATGAAGTTGTTAATATTGTATTTTAAATAGTATAAATATATATACTTTTTTTTTCTCTCACGTGCACTCCAATGAAAAATGCTGCATGGAATATTTAAACTCATCTCTTTTATCATGTTCAAGTTCCAAACTTTAATATTCATTTATAATAAACCAACGACTTAGATTTCCTCCCTTCAATTTATAGTTTTTTTCCCAGAGTATGCAGAAACAAAATTTCCTGAGAGACCCAGAAAATATTTTTATAGTGCTGTCCAACATATTTAGTTGAATAAAAGTTTAAACTTGTAATAGTTTTTTTTTAATTAATTAAAAGATGGAGTGATAGAATTCAGATCATCCCAACACTAAAGCCCTATCACCATTTCAAATAATTACTCCAATTCAATAATATTATTAGAATAAATAATTATATATAACATTAATAATAGTAAAAATATTAGTGTAACGATGATTGTTGCAACAATGTATCTTTTTGGAAGTGTGATTGTGGTTGTTTTTTAAAGTGTTTTTTATTTGAAAATGCATCAAAATAATGTTTTTTTATTTTTAAAAATTATTTTTAATATCAATATATTAAATATATCAAATGATTTGAAAATATAAAAAAATTAAATTAAAAAAATTAAAAGTTTTTTTAAAATGTAGAAATAACAGAGCCAAATTAAGCGATGAACGGTAGATTATAGTGGGTGGCAACAGGTGCGGCGCTGGTGAAAGCGATCACACCAGTTAAATAGTGGTTGCTGTCAGCAACTTCACGCTCCACTAACAGTGAGAGTCTGTATGCACTTGCATTGATAGAAAGCAAGTACCGAGAAAAGATTTGTACCCGTAAAGGCGGGTGCTCAGTTCCCAATTCCCATAACGAGGAGGCAGTGGGTACAGTAACCTCAGAAGAAGGGAGGATGCATCGTTGATGGATCTCCATTGTTACCCTTAGCTTGGTTGCTTGACTTCAGGGAGTGAAATATGATCCATCCGCAAACAATATTGAGCTACATTAAAAAGAATCACAAAATAAATGCCTTTTCATAAAATATTTAAATTAAAAAACTCAAATATAAAAACTATATCAAATTAATTATATATTTCAAATCTAAAACTACGGTGCGCATGGATTTATAATGGGATTTTTAGTAGTTAATTTTTTTTTTTATCAATTCACCTACTTAAATTAGAATTTAAGTGCATTACAACTATTTCAATTCAAATAATACAATGATAAACTTATTCACAGTACAGTACAGTTCGGCCCAAGGAAAGATAAATGGATGCAGAACCCAGCCGCCCGGCCCAGGGAAAGAATATCCAAATACTTTCGGGAACCTGTTAACGAATGAAAACAGCCCGGCCCATCCCAGTAAACCTAAAAACCAGCAGTATTTTTTTCTAAAAAAAAAATTCGAGAGAGATGTCCAGATAATTCTAGAAAGAGCTAAAAAGACAAATCAAAATGGCAACATCAAATTTCCAATGAAAGAAATACAAGAGGAACGCTAGATTTTATTGAAAAATAATGTTAAAAAATTCTTAATATATTACACCAATACTTGTACAGTAATTTGAGCAGGGGGTCTATACTCTATAGTTCTACGGTCTCGAGCCTCGACTCCATCGGGAAGCTTATCAAGGTGACGGCGAGAGCCTGAACCTGGTTGTTTATTTGGCTGGCTCTTCATAGCCGATTGTCTACTACGGCGATCAACATTCAAAAGGCAATACAGGATGTGGGTGGAGTTTTCGAAGTGCGTGGCTAGGCCTCCGAAGCTCTTTGGAAGAACCAGTTGGAAGTTGCTCTGGAAATTTAGGTTTGGCAAGTTTCTGGGGTTCTGATAACCTTGACCCCTGAGTTTATGTAAAAATCATCATCGATCCGTCTACTTCTAATATTTAGTCAAATGCAGCCTCCATGCCATACTTGACACAAAACGAGCCGTTTAGCAATTATAACAAAAGCTAAAAGAGCTAGGGGGTGTATTCTTCCCAGCAAAACTACTATTTTGTTATTAATCGGCAAAATCATTTAGCTTTGTTTTACTGCTTCTATACAATAATGAACAGGGTTTAATAAAACAAATTTAGATTTATTTTTTGTACGATATAATTACTTTACTATCCTTAATATCGAAGAACACTAAACCCCTAAACTTGATTTCAAAATAGTTAAATTACACCGTCTCCGTTGCAATTAAAAAAAACTTTGCATTTGATTTGAAGGTTCTTTTATCTTTTCTATGTTTGGTTATGTGGTACTTGTTGGGTGTCATTAGGGGGTAGCTAATTAATTTCATAAATAAACTAAATAAAACAAAAGCTGGAAGGGAGTGAATAGTGTTAGCTGGTTCTAAGAGCACGTGCGGCATTATCCAGTTGTCAAAACCTTACTCTCAGCCCGGCGATCAAAACATCTTCATGTCCCTTCTATGCACAAGCAACGCATTTGGCTTGATTGTTGCTAGTTTGGTGTGTGTGGTTTTTTTCTCCCTTACTTAATTTCCATGCTGAACTTTAAAAATATAAAATCAACCCCTGGAGTTTGTTGTTATTAAAATTTCATCCCTGTTATTTTTATTATAATTTTTTTATTTAGAATAATTTATGAAATTGATGATTTTTTCAATTTTATCCATGATATTATTTATTTATTTATCATGTTCGATTCTTATTCTTTTAATTGCTATTTTTTATATGATTTTTTAAATTGTGTTTTTTTACTGTATCGACCCCCCCCAAAAAAATCAAATCTAGTCATTTTCTTCTATCATTGCTATTTTTTTACCTTGTAATTTTTATTTTATCCTCCAATATTTAACTAATCTAATGTTTAGATTTTTAGTTGAGTATGATCTATAATTTAACAGGTTGCAAATTTAAAAGATTAACTCTAATTTACAAAATTGACACGAGCTTCCTTGTTTTTTTTAGATTTTTTTTCATATCCCAACATTTTTTTATTCACTTTCTATGTGTTTTTTTTTAGTCGTTTTGAAAATAACACGGGTTGCCTCATCTTTCTGTGAGTTTTTGTTAAGTTTAGCTTTCTCAAATGATTTTTGTTTTAAAATTAAATTAGCTGATTTTATCCCTCAACAATTAATTCTTCAGGTGTCAAGTTTCTGGGTTGAGTCCAGATCAAGAATTTAACGAATTGTAGATTTGAGAGTTTAATTTAGATTTACAAGATTCATTCGGGTTTGCTTTTCCCCACTTGTTTTTTCAAGTTTTTTTTTTATGATTTTATCCATCAATATTTTTTTATTTGATTTCCATGAGATCTATCTTTTTTTTTAAAAAAAATAACAATGACTGTTCTCTGTTTTTTTTAATAGTTTCATTCATTAATATTTTGTTATATTTTTAAATATTTTTTTATGGTTTTGAAAATAATAAGGTCAAGATGGTTTTATTTTCTTGGCCTTTAGAAATTTTATTTTTTAATTAAATTAAATTAATCTTGTGAGAGTAAGTATGAAATAATCGATTGATGATATTTTGTTTTTACTTGATTTCTGGGTCACTGCTATACAACACTGTGCGTCTCTTTCCATTACCAAATTTTATTTATTTTTTAATTTTTTTAAATATTGATATCATATTAATATGATTTTTGATGTTGATAAAAAATTCTCCCGGCCCGCATGCCGCTAGAGAACTTTATCATAGTAGACAGGTGTCAAGTCAAGTGTCGTTGGTTTTTTCAGCACACAGGTGTTTGGTCGTGGATTTTTTTAAAGATTTTTAAAATCAATATATCAAAATAATTTATTATATTTTTTCAAAAATGCTTTTTTAACGCGCAGATGAACGCCTAAATAGTGGTGGCATGTCCTACAAGAAGAAGAAGGGGAAAAAAAACAGTGACTGTAAAATAATTTGAAAAATTAAGACAGTTTATAACGAAAACATATAAAATATAAATAAAAATAAAATCCAATATATATATAGAAAGAAGTCATCTCCTTTATAATAAAATAACAGAATCTGTTATAAATCGAAAGATATTTTTTTTTAATTTATATTTGAGCTGATTACAATACTTTTAATTTTCACAACAATAATTTTCATATTTCGTTTTGATTTATTAGAGACGAAACTAAAACAAGTTGGAGAATCACTGTAACTCTTCTCCTATCTGCAATGGGAGTCAGCTGTTCATATGGACCTTTCTCCCACGCGAACAGTTGTGCCCTTAGTTGTGAATTTCTACGTTCCTAAACTCTTTTCTACCTCCATTTCTTTTTATTTTCACCCATGCATATGCTGTATCGTTCTACCATGTTGTTTTGCCTTTCTTTTCTCTGTTCTTATCTCATATCAAACTGGAAGTTTCTTGTATCTTTTATTCCTTTCTTCCCTCTTGGTTGTTTATAGAATCCATTTCTGTTGGTTATTCATGGCAGGGACACTTCCTTTGCCTGGTGAGATTAGAATGGTTATTGCGCTACCAGCTGGGGGCGGATCGGATCGGAGTGTACTTTGGGAATCCGATGAAATTATGTTGTATTTTATAGAAGCAAAAAAGGTGGTGGAATATTAGCCAGGTTACTGAAGAAAGTCCACAAAGAACCAGAACTACATTAACAACAACATGACGTGGAGGATGAAATATGTATTTAATATGTATTTTTTATACTAATAATATATACAGCGCTAACATTTTTTTTATTTAATAAATTTTATGTGTGAATTTATATTACAAATTAATTTTAATAAATTAATTTATTAGACATAATCAGTAAATAACTCAGGTTGTGATATTAAATATTTTAATTTCATTGGTCTCTTAATTTTTTTGAATTATATTTTTATTTATTGTTAATGATTTTTCTGTAAAATTTATTTATAAAATAGTTTGTAATTTATTTAATTTAATGTGTATAAGTTTCTCAATTTAATGTAAAAAAAGCATTGAAAAATTTTACATGTTTATTTTTTTTTTCACGAGTTAGTGTTTCAATTAAATTTTTATTCTTAAATTTTTAAAATTTTTCCCCTTAACCTTTCTAATTTTTTTTTTATTACCTGTAATTTCATGTTTTAATTCAAGTTAATAGTATATTATTCTTATAAAATCAACTTATTTAATTAGTTGAGTTATTGAATCTCTCCATTCAAAATGCGCTTACAATATTTTAGGAGACAAATAATACAGACCTGCTAGACCGCATGAGCACCAGCCTAGTCATATCATATTTCGAGTCCCGACCGGCGACCGGAGCTGCAGAAGGCAATTCTTGGTCCCTTGGAAAACAAAAGCGAAACAGAGTTTGATGGATCTGTACATGAAAACCCTGGAACAGGTCCCCGGTTCTCAGCGGTCAGCATTACTTGGAGCTAGTGAACACAGGAAAGCAAGATAATATCTAGGTAGATCAGCGGCCCGTGGTATCCAGGGCTGCCGTTTGGTTGTTTAATCTATGGGCTCTCCTCTTCAGCAGTCGGCCGTGAAAGGGAGATTAAAATTCTAACCATTAAAAAAGCACATATCAAGGGAGATTAGGACGGCTATCCGCGAAATGCATGCTATATTGTTGCAAGCTATACATGTCATGTCCACTGCTACCATTGTTCGACTACAGAGCGAAACAAAATAGTAATTGTATTATTAATATGAGATGTGTATACATATTTGGTTTTCTTTCACGGATGCCATTCTGAAGGAGATCTGATTGATACCTGCATTTCAATTACCCACAAAGGATCTTTCATTTTCCTTTCCTTTCCTTTCCTTTAGTTTAATTACTCTCAACGTGTCATGGATACTGAGGCCGGTGTCGTCCTCAGTGTCTAGACAAAACCGAATACATTCCCGATGACCAATAGGACAGCTACGCAACCAGAAAATGAAGTTCAGCACGGAAAAAAAAAGAGGGGGGGGGGGGGGGGGGGAGGCATTTTGGTTCATGTTTTCTATGATTTTCCTTCCTCCGCTGCTGCATCAGCATCTTTCATTTCACTGCCTAATCTGACGATATCTTCCACAAGAATCTTTCCTTCTGTTGCAAGAAAAATACAGAAAATAGTAAATCATACTCGGAGTTAAAAGGCATGACGAACATATATATATATATATATATCTTTTTTTTTTTTGGCGGGGGGGGGTGTGGTGAAGGGATTGATTTTCCATCTACATGTTGGATGCTGCATAAAAAACAACCCCCAACAAATAACATGCGATAACCAAACCAAAATTGCATATTCACGTGATCGGTACATAACACTGCAATCGAATCATATTATAGAGGCATCTAAACACTATTCATCCAGTGAAGATGATAGCAAGAGATTCAATGAGAAATGATGGAATTCATCGCTAACCTCTGTCTTTGGAAAGATTGCTTATGAGCTCTTGGATCCCCTCCTTTCCCAGGTGGTCCTTGAGGTACATAGCAGCAGATGCAACCTCCTCAGGAGTCACTTTCCCATCATAATCCCTGACATCAAAATGAAAGATTTGTTGGATAAATAGACACATTGTAATCCTTAAAACCCACTACAGAGTTCAGACCAAAGTTACTGAGCTAGGGCACTTTGTTTTCTTTCTTTTAAGCTTGCGATGGAGAATTGCAGTTTTACTGCAAGCAAACTCTGGATGCAAGAAGACAAAATGAGCTAAAAGAAAGAGGTTTGCCGAATAATTCAGTGAAGCATGTAAATGGTAATTATCTTGCAGGGACAGTAGGAGCAGCAACATTTCCTAACAGCGGCTGGGATACCAGCAAATTCAGATCACATATATCAAGCTTATAGAAACATGAACATCAAATAAAATCTATTGCTGCAAACCAGTAATAACGTTCCAAGAATTATTTTTTGACTACTTCAACTGAAAAACCTAAGGTTTTCAAATTGGGCCACAAAATTGCCAGATTAACTCCAAACTATCACAAATGCTGTTTGCTCCCTTATCATCCTGCTCAGTTTAAGTCACTGAGACAATCTTCACATATTGAGTGAACAAGTAAGCAGTGCCAAGTTGTGAACCTTTTAGTCGTTTACAATAGCAAAATATTTTGATTGTTGTTTTGTTTACCACCCAGGATATCAAAATGACAAATATGCCTCTTTTCTTTTGGGGGCATTAAGACTTCACAACGAGCTTTTGACAGATTCACAATATTCAGTGGACTCTGTAAGATGTAGTGAAAAGTACATCACTAGCCTTGATGTTTCTGGACATCTGCAATTTCAGATATCTAGCTGATATTCAGAAAACAAGTTCTTTAGGCTACATCTGAAGAAATTTCTACGTGCAAGAGATAATACCATGCAATTTCCAGAGTGACAACGTAAAACCACCACAACCCCCATAGTTTCCAAGATAACAAAAACACAAACCTATCAAGCAGGCGCCATCGATCTCCAATTTTGGCATCAACATCGTCAATTTCCTTTTCGAGCTTTTGGAGCATGGCATCTACCTGAAATGTGTGCACATCAAAGCAACATCTGAGTTACAACATACGATCCAGAACCTCAAAGAGTATGCATTAGTATTCTACAAGAAGAAGACTTCAAATGTAAATAAAAAAGGAAAAAGATGCTAACATAACAGAAGATTCTTCAAATAACTTACTCTATTGATCAGGGCTGAAGAAATTTTGTCAGAGATAGCTGTCTCAGCAGCATGATCACTATCCTCTCTGGCAGCTTTGTATGCCTTCTTAGCTTCTTCCTCACCTTTGGTGCCTTCTTTATCCACCATATTGTTATACAAGTCTATCTGGAAATGGACATAACAGATGAGTGAGGTAGAGGAAATGCAACTTAACAAAGCCCAAATCTACAAACTCCAACAGTGTAGCTCTTCATCATGAGAATGCCCTAGATGGAGATCCCCAAATAATTGATTTATCAAAGTTTACTAAAAGGGTCAGATACTCGCTTAACATATACGAAGTCTCGTATAAACTGATGAGAGCTCTATTACCATTCTATCAAATCCAAACCATTATTTACCTCTGGCGAGAATGCATACAAAGAAATTTACCCTTGGCAGACAGCTTCCACTAAGACCGTCAATCAACAGAAGAAAAAAAAAAAACAGAAAAAAGAGCACTTTTTTAACGGCGTTGCCGGTTTAATCTCCCAGGAACAAGAATCTTATCCTGAAAAGGAACTAATGCAGTATATTTCCAGCCTATCTAAAATGGATAGAGGTTCCACTGCCTGGGCAATCTAGGAGGTTTAAACCATACCCCTAAAAATTCTCACAAGGTTCAAAATGAATAAATTAAATATGCAGATAATGCCAGGAACATAAATATGAATGTCATAAACAACAAATTGTTCCAAGGTTCAGAACACATAAATTAAATATGCAGATAATGCCAGGAACATAAATATGAATGTCATAAACAACAAATTGTTCCAAGGTTCAGAACACATAAATTAAATGTGCAGATGATGCCAGGAACATAAAGGTGATTGTCATATAGAACAACATTGATATCATACAGCAGATAAACAGGGAAAAATCACCAAAAAGCTCATGTGATGACGAGGTTAAAAAGGAAAAAAACAAGAAAAGAGGGAGATTCCACCATATTAGCGAGTCATGTAAAATCCAGATTGTCAAAAGGAATAGAGAAAAGTGTTGTCATTCTCTTTTAGGCCCTCAAAATCAGATGTATAGGATCACAAATAAGGAATAAGTTAGTTGTTCCTACCTCCTTTTTGACAAGGCGCAGGAACTCTTCACGCTCCCTGCTCACAGACTGGAAAAAGAAGCAGTGAAGAAAGTAGACAGTAAATTATATGACATAAAAATGTATAACAGAAAACAAACAATCCTGGTCCTTACAGATGCAGAAGCTAATACAGCCAATGCACGGCTGAGTTCACAAAGCTGCTCATGTTTCTCCAATGTTTTTGCTTTTGCCTGTTCTCGTGCATCTCTAGCTGTTGGAATACTCATCTCTTCCAAAGCCACATCCTTTTGACTACTAATAGATTCCTTCATCTTGGCCTGCTCCTCCTCCTCCTCCTCCTCCTCCTCCTGTATAATTAGTTTATTTAGAACAACTAGAAAAAAGCAAAGCATTTAAACAAAGCACAATAAATCTAGCAACATAAGGCTACTATATGAACTGCACAGCCAGAACAGATGCTCAAGACAATCAAATTAAGATCAATGTGTTCCGAAGAATACAGTGAACAGAGTCATCGCCTAGTGCAACAGTAATAGCCTTGATCTGGCAGCTAAGGTACGCAATTTTTTATTTGAAAGCAGACATTACATGCAACATTACTGATGGGTGGATCTGTCTCTGAATTCCCTTCCCTTTAGGAATGTGTAGTGAGATATGATATTCAAACACTGTATCTTATAAATCTAAGCTAAACATAGAAAAAAAGGTATAGAGGACACCACGGAAGCTATAGGGGTGAAATGAAAAAAAAAAGAGTGGAAATCATGACAAAGAAGCATTAAAAAATACATCAAAATAAAACTAATAGGAAATGAAATCTATCAGCATAGCTCTCGTGCGCACACATATATGAAGCACACATATCATGCATGTATGTGTAGAATTTTATCGGACCGCAGAAAAATCATTTGGAAAGGGCTGTAACTCCAACAGTAAATGCGAGAGCAAGTGCAGAACAAATAATCAACCTTGATCAGTTCTTCTTGCATTTCTAGGTACTCCAACTTTCTTCTCCTTTCTGAAACTGAATCTTCAGATGGCAGGGCTGTAACTCCAACAGTATCCACAACCTCGTCCGGAAGAGATGAGAGTGTAGCCTGGACAGCTTCCTCAGGCCTAACTTTTCCAGAAATAGAGAAGGCTCTGTAGAGAGTAAGGATGATAAAATTTTAGATTGCAACCATGCTTCTTGAGATATGTATGAAAAAATATAAAGCATTAAGTTACCTGGACAATATCAACAGAGAGGATGGGACAGAGCGATTGAGAGACAAATCCAGCCAATCATGCAACTGCAGAGAGAGATAATTATCTACTTTAGAAAATGGTGAAAAGCATATTCAGGGGAAAAAATCGAGACAGTTTTTAGTTATCATGTATACCAGGAACTTAACTTCAGGTCATTGGATGACATCTGAGTTTTCATAGCCAGGTGGGTGAATTAAACAAAGAAGAAAGTTGATGCCAATTAATACTAAAATAAATACCAAATGCTTCAGTTCTTATTGAAAACCTTAAAGAAATAGGTATGATGAAATCTTTTCCTTGTTTACAACAGTACTGTGGCACATTAATTGTGCAGAAACTAGCTTGGCTCAAATCTTTTACTTAGTTATATACAGCTGACATTGAAAGCATAAGCATGGTCCAGGGTGCATGTAATTATGAACTTTGACATTTTTCTTTTCTCAAGTGTACACCATCATCATAGAAGTTCTTCTTCCACATATGTAAAAGCAACAAAGTATCAATTTTTGACAAACCTGTTGCCGCATTTCCTCCACAGAAAGCAATCCAAGCAAGCCTCGGTCTCTACATGCTTGACGGAGTTCAGCTTCAGAAAGGGACTCCACACCCTCAGCTTGAATCATCTTATCATCACTCTTGATCCTGCCAGATTCAACAACTTAAAAAGTTTTATGAAGCAAGAATTTAATCAATGATTCAGAGTTTCATGATGAAAGTTCTTGTCCCCTCATTTTGGGAAGTTCCAAGTGCTCAAATGGGCACTAACTTGTCTGCAAAATATTTTAAAGATTTTAACATGTATGTATCCATTTCATAGGCATTAAAAGTCAGATCTGATGGACATGCGTCAACAGTTTTTTCAAATCATTATATATAATCAGTGAATTTCTAAATCAATTAGGAAATAACAAACCCGAGTGCTCAAATGGGCACTAACTTGTCTGCAAAATATTTTAAAGATTTTAACATGTATGTTTCCATTTCATAGGCATTGAAAGTCAGATCTGATGGACATGCTTCAACAGTTTTTTCAAATCATTATATATAATCAGTGAATTTCTAAATCAATTAGGAAATAACAAACCCGAGTGCTCAAATGGGCACCAACTTGTCTGCAAAATATTTTAAAGATTTTAACATGTATGTATCCATTTCACAGGCATTGAAAGTCAGATCTGATGGACATGCTTCAACAGTTTTTTCAAATCATTATATATAATCAGTGAATTTCTAAATCAATTAGGAAATAACAAACCCATTAAGCTATGAACTGGCTAATCAGGAAAAACCCAACATTCTTCGCAGGTCACGCCATAAGTCTTCACACAATAATTGTGAAAAAGAACAGCTTTCCTAAAAATACCAAAAAAAATAAAATAACAAGAGATATCCTACTCTTGCAATCTTCTCCGAAGCATATAACGTAGATATGCATCTGTTCCATATGGGCTGATACCCATATACTTACACATGTTTACTAACCGGGGCCTGCATATAACAACCAAAGCAGTACATTGTTAAATCAAGGAAGTCTTAAAAAAAGAAAGGACAGGATACTTTCAGAAATAGTGCTGTGACAACAGAGATGAGGACCTGCTAATGTTATCCAAAGTAAGCTCATCATTGAATAACTTGGCAAAGCCTAAAATTTCTTCATTGGAAACACGGGAACCTGTTCTAACCTGTTTGGATGGCAGAATGACAACAGACATTAGTTTGCCATGCAAGAGTAGCACATAAAGTAGATGTCTTTCTCTTGCTTGGAGGAGGACAGAGAAAAAAAAAACCTTGTTCATAAACTCATCAAGATCTTCCGCTGTCTGCTTTGCTTCTCCACTTCGAGAGGTCTGGACTTCTTTTGCCATTTCTTTCACCGTGTCTTGAAGAAACTTTGCGTATTCAATTCTTGCATTTAGTTTTCTTTTTAATGCCTCCTACAAGTCCAGCATTGTACTTAAATGGTTTGAAAATTAAAGATGGACAGTTAATATATTTGAACAAGTATTAAGGTAGGACCACCGACTCTTTCCCTACAAAACCATTTGATACAGTGACCAATGGAACCAAAAAGCTCAAAAAGTGTATCTCTACCTGTTCCTTCATCCTGTCCTGGAAGGTTGATGGCAACATGTTTGGAAATAGTTTTAGGAATACTGGCAGCAAAAACTCCATGAATGGAACTATGATGAAAACAGCGAAAGGGACCAGCCTAAATATGTCGGCAGTAGTGCGTGTAAGTTGTTGTCTTTCCCTTCTTGAAAGACCCTTCCCATTGGCAAGTTTCACCAGTAACCTCGAACCAATCCTAACATCAGCCCAAAGTAATTTTGTACCCAACCAATAGTGCTGCAATGTAGACTTAAATTCATCCTTCCAATGATGAAGCTTCTTAGCCCAGTCTTCCCTAAATAAAGAATAGGGTGTCAATAAGCAATCGACAACTTAGTGTAAACGAAAAGAAACGAGAAGCATAACTTTTAACCTGCTCATAGAAGCAATGGCTCTCAAAGCGGGGCCAATACCCAAAAGCTTAGCCCATATTTTCTGCATTACTGTTTTAGCACTCTTTTGGGACTCTCGCACCTGCTTAGCCTTAGCCTTGGCTTTAACCTCAGTCAAATCTTCAACAGCTTCATCACATTCCTCCGGCGAAGCTTCCTTCACCTGTTTGGTAGCCTGCTGTTCATTTCTATCGTTACCATGCCCATATTCAGGTTTACCAGCAGTTGCTATTGAAGCATAACGTAAAGACTGTGAATAACACCCAATCCCCAAGGAAGAAACAAAATCTCCATTTCTAATTCCATGACCTAAACCAAAAGAATTACGCCTAAGAAACCCTGCTGCTGATGACAATCCACCTTCAATTCTACTATCAGTATTCGCAAATGGATGACTAGTAACCCATCTCGATTCTTGCGAGTCATTTAATTGAGGCAGTCCTCGCCCATACTTGAAACTCGAAAAAACCCGAATCAAGTAATTCGGTTCACTCAAGGAATCAAAGAGGGATCCCTTTCTCCGCAAGATTGCTCTCGAAGCCATTGTTATTAAAACAAATTTCAGTCTCTAAGCATAAACAAACAGTAACATATCTGATACACCACCTGACTTAGCCAGCCTGTAGTTCACAATATTAATATTAATACTAGTTAAAAATAATAATAAAAAATTAAAACCTAATCACATATCACTTACTTTCTCCAACAAAATTAGCTCAGGAAACAATAAAAATAAATAAATAAATAAATAAATCATAACAATTATTTGGTTTATAAAGCATGAAATTAACCAAGAAAAATAGTTGAGATTAAAGAAACCTAGCAACACCTCAAAGTTTCAATTCATACGAGCAAGGCACGCAATTAAACAAACTCATAAGTGATTAATGACAACAGAATTTGACGATGATCAGGTAATTGATCATGAGGATTTGATTAATAATCATAATAGAATTAGAAAGAGGAGGAAATGGTTTGACAATTACCCTGCAAATCTGAGAAAATGGAGTGGCGAGAGAAAGTGGAGGCCGAGTCAGTTCGCGAGCGAGCAAGAAGGAAGGAAGGAAGGAGCTGTGAATGCTGCCTGGGCTCGGGGGCGCTTGTCTTTCTTTGACAAATAGAAAGATATTCGGGTATATTACCGTGTGAGAGTGGAGCCCGTTTGTTTTCTATTCGTTCGATTAGTGTCTGCTGGGAAGTTCTAGACTGGACTGAACCGTTGGATTAGGGATTCATACTGGTCCAAGATCCTGGCGATGATTTAATTAATTAAAGGGGGATTATGTATGATGGGACTTGGGAGTAATAATTTCCCAAAAATATGTAATTTATTTAATTAATAATAAAAAAGGTCCATTTTACATGTGACGTTGTCTTTTTTTTTTTTAAAAAAAACAATTACGAAAAAATCACAATAACTTTCTCACGAAATTGTTACTGACATTCTGAAATATTAAGATTTGATAGATGTATTAATATTACAAAAATCCTTTTTTTTATTTATAATATTTTTTATATATACAATAAAAAATTATGATAAAAATATTTAAGGACACTGTGAATATAAAACAGGTTTTTAAAAATATCTACAAATTCTAAGAAAGTATTTAAAAACGCACTGTATTCTTAAAAAATTTAATTTGTTTTGTCAAAATTTAATATATGTTATATATTTTGAATTGTTTTGATATTTTGATGTCAAAAATAATTTTTAAAAAATAAAAAAAATCATTAACATGTATTTTAATACGAAAAATTATTTAAAAAACAACCACCACCACACTATGAAACATACTCTAACACAATTGCTGTAATTTGTTTTTGTTATCTTGCAAGAGTTGCTATAATTTTTTATTTTTTAATTGAGAATAAAATTATATTTTTAGATAAATCTTGATTTAAATTAAAAAATATTTTTTGTTAAAAAATTAAATAGACTTTGATCATCTCTGACGATGTTCTTAACCAACAGCACTGGGCTGCTATCAGATTAATTAATTTTATAAACTACAAGAACTATATTATAATTAACTCTACATTTTCTTAAACACTAATTGTTTGAAGAATGATTTTTTGTTAAACATAGTAATTAACACATTCCGTGTCACACGTGAATATCTATCTAATAAAGAAATAGCAGCTCCTTACCCAAGGTTATTTTATCATTCACGGATGATAAGTACAAAGAAAAGGGAGAGCGTGCTATGACCATTCTCTTTCTACTGCAGTAGCTCTAGAACACTAGTGCGCTCTAGCCATCTTCCTTTATAAAAACATATTTATCTGTCCTGAAACTAGCCGCCTACAGTGAGTGCAACCAGTCATGGCGGCTTCTGTCCCACAGTGCTCCACTCGCATTACAACTCAAACCCCATGTTCCAAACTGGATTCTGTTGGTGGGTTTTCAAGGAAAAGCTCTGGTTTTGTACATTTTTTAAGGCCCTCTGTTTGGAAGAGTAACAATGCTGTTAAGGTCTCCTGTTCCATTAGCAAAGACAATGGAAGTGCAGTGTCTGTTGCTGATTCTGTGCCTACTGTGACTCGCTCCAGGTCAGTCTTTATCTCTTATCAAGCTCCATTTTTTTGCTCTTTCAATTTTTGTCTCTCTCTCTTGTTTTGGCCTTGTTTTGCTCATTCATGTCAAGATAGTTTTTTTTTTTTTTTTTTTTTTTTGGGGGGGGGGGGGTCTATGTCCGTGTTACGGTGGTTATATAAAGATATTTTCTTTTCAGTTGGGTTTCATTTAGTATTGAAAAGGTTGTTGTTTTCCCCTTGTTTTGTCGCTTCATTTGTTGGATCTAGTGGGTTCATGTTGTCCGTGTGGTTGAAAACGGGAATTTAATCAATATTAATCTTCTTATTGTTTTTAGTGCTTTATGTTGTTCATTATTGCTTGGCTGCTATTGTATTTTTTTTTTATTGGAATTTGATTTGCGTATTTTGGCTGGTCAGAAATACCTCCACACTAGTCCAATTCAGTTCTTCATTTCTTTTCAATCGAAA
This sequence comes from Populus nigra, assembly GCF_951802175.1. Lineage (NCBI taxonomy): Eukaryota > Viridiplantae > Streptophyta > Magnoliopsida > Malpighiales > Salicaceae > Populus > Populus nigra. The sequence continues at coordinate 11,660,543 of NC_084861.1, read as the reverse complement.
AAAATTGGAGCTTAATGGCTTGGCAGCTATTATAACAATCTTGGTTAGATAATTCAAAATGGAATCTTAATCATGAATTTAATAAGTCTATTGCTTTCTTTTGACTTTTCAGGTTGCAACGGCACACGATTTCAGTGTTTGTAGGTGATGAAAGTGGAATAATAAACCGGATTGCTGGGGTTTTTGCTAGAAGAGGTTACAACATTGAATCCCTTGCTGTTGGTTTGAACAAGGATAAGGCTCTCTTTACCATAGTTGTCTGTGGAACTGAAAAAGTTTTGCGGCAAGTTGTAGAACAGCTTAACAAGCTCGTGAATGTCATTAAGGTGCAGACCCATCGTACTAGATTCTAAATATCTTTTCTTTACAAGGAATACATGAACAGAAACCCACAAAGCATTGCGTGCCTACCCCCCTGCATTCAATCTGCCCTTACAGACATTTTCTACCTTTTCCCCCTTAACTCTCATGGTAATTCATTTGGATTCATCAGGTGGATGATATCTCCAGGGAACCACAAGTAGAACGTGAATTGATGCTCATAAAATTCAATGCAGATCCAAGTACTCGTGCTGAGGTAATAATGTGGTATTTAGTTTTAGACTAAAAATTGTAGATTATGCAAACTCTGTTTGATGTTTTATATCTTTAATGACCACTCCACTGTCAGCAAGCTAAGTTATTGAACTAACGAGTTCTCTCTGAAGCATCTAGTCCTCCATTGTGTTACAGTTCACATATATCTGTCATTGTGCATTCAAGTTGCTGATCTCTTTTTATTTGCTTCAAACTTCAGGTCATGTGGTTAGTGGACATTTTCAGAGCAAAAATTGTTGATATCTCAGAGAATTCACTTACTATTGAGGTGACCTTGATCAGATGCTTATTATTCTTTCTGCAACTTTTTTCTTTGTTTTATATCCTGTAGCTACGATGCTTAATGTTGACTTAAACTAGTGATTAGAGTTGGAAATCAGATGGTGTTGGTCACGCTATATACCTAGATGTTTAGGTATTCACACAAGGTAAATTTGTTAAGGTGTTGAAGGGGATTTCAATCCTATCATATCTAATTTGAAAAATCTGTCTGATATAAAATTCTAGCACTTTAGACGGCACTGGTAAATTTTTCAAAGACCTTTTGTAACAGATATCTTCTGTGCAAGAAATTTAGAAGATCATGGTTAGAAACAATTCACTGTTATGAAAACTTCGTGTGACATGCATTCTGTGCACAGAATTTTAAAGGTCATGGATAGAAACAATTCACAGCTAAGAAAAACTTTGTGCTGCTCTATAGCTACTCCGGAGTCCAAACCTATGTAGCTTGTAGTGCTGTTCCATGTAATTTTGCAACCTGTTCTTAGCCAGAGAAGATTGTGGTTTGACTGGTTACTGTCAAATAAATGGAATGCAAATCACATAACAATTCCTTTATGTGGCTTCTCTGAGGGAAAGCTAATTTCTACGTGAAATGTACTCTAGTTTATGTTTTTAGGACTGTGATTGTTATATTATCTTCTTGTCTTAGGTCACCGGTGACCCTGGGAAGATGGCTGCTATTCAAAGGAACCTAAGCAAGTTTGGAATTAAAGAACTTGCAAGAACTGGAAAGGTTGAATGGCTCTTTTCTTTGTGTGTTTGACTGAGCACATGCATCGTCTCTTTCTCTCTTTCCTGCATAAATTCAAATCTGAAATTGTCTCTAAGCATCTTCAATCTTTGGAGTTTGTTCTAAAAATTATATTTACCTGTGTAATTGTGTGCAAGGTTTTTTCACATGTTCACAAAATAAAGATTTAAGTTTCACATTGATTATCTCAAGATGCTTTTGTTGTGTATGATGTCGTGTGTACTAAGTTTGAATTTCATTCTATTTCCAGATTGCTTTGAGACGGGAAAGAATGGGCGAGACTGCTCCATTTTGGAATTTTTCTGCAGCTTCGTATCCTGATCTTGAGAGGGTTCCATCTGGGGTAGCTCTTGCCAGGAATTCTACTAAAACTGTTGCAGGGAATGCAAACCTATCACTTAATGGCAGCAACTCTTCCTCCTCAAAGGTGTAACTTCGTAATTCCAGTTACCAGGATAGATATTCATTTGGTGGTTTAACTTTCTATTATCGTCTTTGACATATAGTGCAGAGCGAAATTTTGTTTGCGCAACAATAAGCCATTACTGCTGTTTTTGGGTTGTTAATAATGTTACTGGACCCAAAACAATTTTTTTTATGTAAGAATTTGGAAGTTGTTATCAGACAATATTTCATGTTAGAGCATACTAGGCTTAGGATGGTAAGTATGTTGTTAATCTGAAGACAATTATTTATTTAATGGTTTCTTAACTTTCAAACAAGTGATAACTGATATCACCAGATCCTACTGAACTTGTTCATGATTACATATTGCTTGAAGACAGCGTGAACTTTTAATCTACTCTGTTCAGACTGCACCTACTTGTGTTCTGAGAAGGTTCTTTGGATTGCTTTTTAAATGACAATGATGATGCTCACATGTATGTTTGGTGGCCACTGTTTGGATATATGATATAGTAAGTTATTTTTAAGTTTGTGAGCTTTCTGATGAGCAAGGTTTTAAGTGGTTTTATTGGTTTTGGCTTTCTCATACTTTCAAAGCAAAAGAGGTAGTGCCCTTCTTTTGGCACCATAACTGATACGCTTTTGTCTTTGCAATGAAATGTTATGCATATAGAGTTTCCAAACCAATACTTTCAATTTAAATGGAGAGAATATCTGCATCACTTTTTTCCTGCATTCCTCCATTGGTTTCTGTATGTTGCGAGTTTCTTATTGGATCATTAGTATGCCAGACTGAATATCTGTTTATTAGTCTTTTTTTTCTCTCTTTAATTGAAGGGTGATGTCTATCCTGTGGAGCCTTATGATGACTTCTTGATGAATCCAGTTCTTGATGCTCATTGGGGTGTTCTTTACGATGAAGATGTAAGACTAGACACTCATTTGCCTCTCAAAATGAAGTTTTTTTCTTAATTGTTAAACTGAAATTTGTCACTAAGAATTGTGACGTATATGGATAACTTAAGTGATGATGATGAAGTCCAACATATTAGTTCGTACTTGATGCAAAATTTTAAAAAGTTTATCTTGACACTGAACATAATTTGGATTTGGATTTTTTTTTACCTTGTACCTTTATTTTCAATTTCTTATCATTGTAAACAGTTAAAGTGCTTTTCTTCTGGTTGATCAATTTTCTGCTTTGCTGGATATAGGTGCTGATGTCAACTTGATTTGACATTTAAAATGAGAAATTTATTGCCCTTCTTGATTGGTAACTTGTTTTCGGAACAGTGGTTTAATTTATGCATGATAATTGGTGAAGATGGCTTATGATAACTACATTCTAGTAGACCTTTCATCTCATATTTACTGAATTTTTTTAGTTTATCTGATTCAATGTTTCAGTCAAATGGACTTAGGTCACACACTTTATCTATGCTTGTGAATAACTGTCCCGGAGTACTCAACATTGTCACTGGGGTTATATCTCGAAGAGGCTATAACATTCAGGTAAGTATGGTCAGCATTTATCAGTCTGGTCATCCTAATTTTGATTATTTATGATGTGTTTCCTATTTCTTTCAACTTCAACCTCTCAGAGTCTTGCTGTGGGGCCTGCTGAAGAAGAGGGACTTTCTCGCATTACTACTGTTATCCCTGGAACAGACGAGTCAATTGGCAAGTTGGTCCAGCAACTTCACAAGTTAATAGATCTACATGAGGTAAGGGGTGGTCAACTTAACATGAGATAAAAAATCCTACTTTCAAGCTTCTCATTCAGCAACTACATGGTCTCCGTAAAATGGTAAAGAAATGAAAATGAACACTGAGTGGCCTTGAAATCACATGGAAGTTGGAAGTGCTATTATGTTACTTGGCAACAAGTTTTTTCTGCAGAAAGTGTTTGGTAGAACATGGGAGCCTGATTCATTTCACTCTTATAAATGAAACAGTATTAGGTTATACATGTTGAGGACTTAAATAACTAGATTTAGTGTCTAAAGTAGCTGTATCATATATTTAAAAGAATGCGATGGTGTGGAAGAATCTTGTTTTTGTTCAAAAAATTAGTTCACTTCAATAAATCTTTTTTTAAAGAATTTCATAATCTTGAAGAACAAAGTTTTATATGCTGTTAACACCTACTGTTAATGTAATTATTTCGCTAGAATATAATTTTCCTCTCACCCCTATAGAGACATTTGCTAAATTTAGTAAAAAATTAGGAGCCCAATAGAAAATCAGTTTTTTCTTATCTTTTCCAGATTCAGTAAAAAAATCCTTACATTGTTGAACAATGACCTTTTCTGATTGTCAAACTTTGAAGTAATGATCTGTTCTTGCAATAGTTTTTGTTATCTTTTGAATGAATTCTGTCTAAATTACGAAATGGATGACAAAGAAGGTGGTGTTTTGTTCAGGTTCGGGATATCACTCACTCACCATTTGCAGAACGAGAATTAATGCTGATTAAGATAGCTGCAAATAGTGCTGCTAGGAGGGATGTCCTTGATATTGCTAGAATATTTCGGGCCAAAGCTGTTGATGTCTCTGATCACACAATTACTCTCGAGGTAATTTCTTCCCATTGAGGTATTGCAAGGGTGCTGTCTTTCTTCAAGAAATTTTTCTGAACTTACTGTAACGATCATTAGCCATATCAGGATAGGATTTGGCAGCTCCTACCTGTTGTCTAGTTTTAAAAAATTGTATACACAAGTAGAGTCTGCATCAATCTAGGTTGATGTAGATCACAAGTACCTTCGGAGCATCTCAACTTATTTTTACATTTGGTTTTTGTGTGGAATGTTTGACAAACATATTTAGGCAAGGTTTGGCGGGCAAACTGAAATATCAGTTGGTTGGTCACTTAAGGTCTTTTGGTGAAGGTAGTGGAATTGGTGGATGTGTGGCACTTGAAAGGATAAAGATGGCACAGCAGAAATTTAACTGGACTCGTGTTTGGGGTTTATGTAATGGTCTTAACTTGCACGTGTCAGAGTATAGCACCCTCATATACCATTTTACTTCATTCTAGTATTTTATCAAATTGAGGTACCTTTGCATGATATATTTTTTTTCTTTTTGAAAATCTACTTATTTCCATGGAGACTTGGACTACCTTGTGGTTTGGGGTACAGAGGCTGAGCTGGCTAAATAGCTATGTAGGGTTTACCTGCTCCTTGTCTGAATTGCTGGGTCAGGGTTCCTTGCCATAAAAAAAATGTAAGATCTCTGGAAGATTGAAAAAGATCGTTGTTCTTGGCTTCCTGGATTTTTGACTATATAGGAAGTTTTCACAATATTGTTATTGAGTCTCCCTGCAGCACTGCAATCCCCTAAATCAAATCTTCAATGCTGTTTATTTAGAGTTTTACTTGGCTGGCTATTCGTTTCAACCTTTTGTAGTTATAGCTAAAGAGATCTGACGGAGTGTGAACTGAGGGTGCCAAGATTACTTGAACAATCTGCTAAAATCAATCAACTATCAACTTGATATGCCACATTACTCTGGTTACTTGCACTTTGCACAATCTGCTAAAATCAATCAACTATCAACTTGATATGCCACATTACTATGGTTACTTGCACTTTGCAAAAAAATAATCTAGAAACTGAGAGATCATTTCTTTTTGCATTAAAATCAAGTTAGAGTGTTGCACTAGGATGCTGGTAATTGCACGCTATTCAGGAGCTCCACATTTATTTCTATGACAGTGTTACCCTCTCTTAATGGGTTTTCTCCATCTCATGTTATTTGTCCTTCTTGTTACTAATGCTCTAGCCATTTGAATCTATTGCAGCTTACAGGTGATTTTAATAAGATGGTTGCACTGCAGAGAATATTGGAGCCATATGGGATTTGTGAGGTCTGTCTTCTGATTCTTAGCTTTAAATGTTTTTGCCTGAACGGTGCAGGACTTGGTTAATTTCACAAGTCACTGAAACTCATAGATTTATTTTCACGATCAATATGGTAGTTCCATATGCCCTCTTCATAATTGTTTACACTAAATGTTTTCGATCTGTGGATTTTAAGTTACCATTAATTCAACGTGGTAACAACTAAGGTGTCTAAGGAATGTTTTGAGCAAAGATGACTTCTATCATTGAGGGTGGTTTACTCTGCAATTGTTTCAGATTTGAAGACATTAGTAATAGAATTTAACTGCTTGCCAGAATTCAGTTTCGTTCATAAAATTATTGGCCATAACAGTTTTCTTATCTTGTTTCCATCTTTCTTGAAGGTGGCACGGACCGGGAGAGTAGCATTGGTGCGAGAGTCAGGCGTGGACTCCACGTACCTACGTGGATTTCCTCTTCCACTCTAACTTTTAAGAGTTAAGACTTTTAATAGCTTCTTATCAACTCTAGATTATCTCAACTAGGCTTCTTTTCCCGCTCTGCTATGTGGTTTCCTTTTCCAATGCCCTTTTTCCAGATAGGGAATGGAAGGAAACAAAACCGAAGTTTCCCACACTCCGGGGCTGTTGAATTGCGGATCAACATGCATGTCGGGTTCAGGTAGAGATGGTGCTTTAGCTAGAGGAACGGGCAAAATCTTTGTTCTTGTTCATCGTCCATTCATACTGTTGATCCTTTGTACCAATGAGTTAAGAGGAGTGTCCTGTCAACACTTGAATCAGTAATTACTATGCAGTGCCTCCTTATTTTCTTGCCACGATTCGATTAACAATTACAGATAGAAAAATGATGATATACTAAACAAAGGGACAAATAGGGAATAGGCGTATACAGAGGGCAAATGCATGGTTGTGCGTGCTAAATACAAAACCATAACAGCTGGAAAATGCTATGCATCTTCATGTCACTTTTTATCTATAGGACGTTAAACTAGATATCCAAGAGGCTATTGTAAATTCCAAGAGAAGTAATCCACCCCCCATCCCTTTCCTCTTCGAGGGGAACCTTTCATGTATAATTGGTGTTTCATATATAGAACTCTCAAAAGGGCGATAAAAGGGGCCCTTAACGCGCGCGCTGATCAAGGATGAATGCAGATCCCTCAAGTGCTGTAATTATATATCACGAGCAGCGTGATTAATTGATTATAGTTACACGGCCTTTGAAACATGATGGCTGCCAACTAGTTAGAGTTCTCTCTTTTTAGGGTCAGCTAGCATCTTTAGGTTAGCTCTTGTACAGTGCTATTGAGTCATCTCTGTTTCGGTTGAAAAACAGGTTTCCCGCTCTTTTGGGATTAGGGTGTTGAAGAGACGTAACTTCTCATCACCTGGCTTGAGTTTTGAACTCTAGTGACCAAGGATGGAGCACACCATCTTCTCCATTTTGATGACCTTAAAAACCTGACTTTGTCTTCAATTTGTTCAAGTCCCGTGGGTTTTGTCAAACCCAGATACCAAAAAGCGTCAGAAGAAGGCCAGGAATACTTTTGTACACTCCTGATGCAAATCTTGTGCCCAAGTTCCAGTTTTTCTACTCTAAAGGTGCGATCTTGCCGCTGTGTTTATAAGAATCCTCATGTTAATCAGAAGCTTAAAGAAGCATATAATTCCTAATGACAACTTCATTAGAGATTTGCAACCATCGCTGTTCTTAAGCGTGGTCCCATTTTTTATACAGGGATCTTCAATATACTGCGGAACCTAACATCAAGGATTTGCTAGATAATGGACTGCCTGAGTCAAATATTATTTTGGTGCTCGTGCCTCAATTAGTAATCCGGATACGTTAAAACAGACGGGTGGTCCTGAAGAAGTAAAAGAACAGGGTTTTGTTCCTTCGAAGTCTCGTTTTGTCACAGCACTGTTGATTAGGATTATATTGATCCGATCTACATGGGAAAGGAAGCTGAAACTGTATAAGAGGTCGGGGTGCACTAGAAGTGAGATTCTTGCAGCTTTTAAAGACGGACCCCCTCGTTAATGAGTTTATCTGAAAAATAAAATTGTGGCTACAATGGATTTTTTTTGTCAACGAAATGGGTTGGGAGTCGTCTAATATTGCCAGTCATCCAAGTGTCCATGGGATGAGTTTGAAGAAGAGAATGATTCCAGGTCCTCTGATATTCAATTCTCTTGTCGAAGGTTTGGTTAAGAAGAAGCAAACAAAATTGTAGATGCTTCAAATGCTATAAATACAGAAACAAAATTCACACTATGCTATATAATTAAAGCTATAACGTAAAATATATTTGGGCGGGTGCGAATCTATGGCCTCAAACTCTTATCTATCAAGCTCAACACCTCTGTTCTTCATTCAACTTCCTTTGTTACTTCGGTGGCAACGATTAGTTCACCTGGGAAAGCAGTGTCACCTGTTTTAGATGGCAACATAATATCATCGTCAGTTGTGAAATGATATCTCTCCCCAATAGCCCTGAGGAGCTGATGAACCTCAAACATTGTTGGTCTCTCCTTCGCATTCTCAACCACACAGTTGCAAGCAACTTTAAGAAATTGGTTGAGTTCATGATCGTAACCATTTCCAGGCAAAGGTTTGTCAATGGCAGTATGAAGAAGAGGACCATCTGACAGTTGTTTGATCCACTCCACTAAACTTCCCTTGAAGCTTTCAGGGGCATTAGCAACATGAGTGGGTTTTTCACCAGTAATTAACTCCAGGAGAACTACACCAAAGCTATAAACATCCCCCTTTGGTGTTGCAACAAGGGTCCGTAGATATTCAGGAGCAACATAACCCAAGTCCCCAAACTCCCCATTGACAAAAGTGCTCAAATGTGTGTCGATTGGGTTCATGAGTCTAGCAAGGCCAAAATCAGATAACTTCGGCTCAAAATCGCCATCCAAGAGTATGCACTTGGAGCTTATGTTCCTGTGGATAATTCGTGGATTGCAGTTATGATGAAGCCATGCCAAACCTCTAGCTGTTCCAATTGCAATTTTGAGCCTTAGGGGCCAATCCATGTTCCTGATCTCCGGCTCCAGTGGATGCAGTTTATCATAAAGGGTCCCATTTTCCATGAATTTATACACCAAAAATCTCTCCTTCTTTGCCACACAAAAACCCAACAGTGGGACTAAATTACGGTGTTTTACATTCCCCAGTGTGTTCATCTCAGATACAAACTCTTTCTCCAAACGCTGAGAGTCTTGCAATCTCTTAACCATAAGGAAGCAACCTTCTGAAAACACTGCCTTGTACATTGGTCCTGTTCTTCCTGCTCCAATGATGTTGTTATTGCTGAAGTCGTTAGTTGCCTTCATGAGATCACTCAATCTCATTTTTGAAACCGACTTCTCAAACATTGAAACCTATTGATAACAGAAAGCTTGCTGTTAGATATTTTGTTGTGTCAAATAAAAAATGATATCATTGATAAGTTAACATAACCAGAAAAAAGAACAGAAATTCAATTCCTATGCCAGCCAAAATACATTATACCCAATTAACAAGATGAGTTAGATAACTTGCCTTGATGGCTTTGGTTCCCTTAATGCTCTTTGCCCATCTGTTACCTTCAGGATCATCTGCCTTCCTCTTAGCTACTCCCCGAGACAAATAGTACAGAAAGATACCACAGATAATTGATGTAAATGTTATCCCACCAGCGGCTGCTGCAGCAATTACTCCAACATGGGATTTCCTCTGGACACCTGGACAGAGTTTCAATGGCTTTCCACAGAGGTCCAGATTATTTGCAAAGCTATCAACAGGGATGTTACTATGGATAAAATTGGGGATCGGCCCTGATAGAAGATTGTTGGTAACAGTAAATATCTTGATCCGATCAAGCAAGCCAAATTCCAGTGGGATGTTGCCTGTTAGCCGGTTGTTGTCAAGTTTGAGATCATTCAAGAAACTACAATTTGCAAGATTAAGTGGAATTCCACCCGAAAAATTGTTGAATGAGAGATCAAGGTTTGTAACATACGGAAGCAACTTTGATATATTCGCAGGGATAGAGCCAAATAGCTTGTTGCGCGAAAGATCCAAGCCAGTCAAGCTTGTGCACTTCTGGATGCCGAGGGGGAACTGGCCTTTAAGACTCAAGTCTGAAAGGCGGATGTTTAGAACTCTGTTCTCATCTGGGTGCCAGCATTCAACACCCATAAATCTACATAAGAAGCCTTCAGTATTGTTGTTGAAATCCCATGTAGTGTTCAAGTAGTTATAAGGGTCCACAAGAGAGTCTTTGATGGATTTCAAGCACTCTATATCAGTAGCAGTAGCATCAATCAAAGTTATTCTACTACTCAGCAACACCAAAACCATCCAAACCAAAATATGGGCAGCAACCATAGGATTTTTCTCACTCAATGCCATTAGCAAGGAAAAGAACAACAAGAACAAATCCTCAAACTTTCTATCTAAAATCCAAAAAGAAAATCTACAAAGAGAAGGGTTTTCACTAAATTGGACCACTAAAGAAAACACTCAATCCACAAGAGTTAAACCTTATCTGCATAAACCCAAGAAAGAAAGTCAAATTCTTAAACCAAAAAAAGAAAAGAAAAGAAAAGAAAATCCAGTTCAACTCGTAATCCACCAGAACAATATGGAACTTCAAAAAAAAAACAAGCCAATAAATAAACAACCTCAAGTCTTAAACAAACCAACTAAAACCCCAAATTCATTTATCCCAGCGACGCACTGAAGGAAAACAAGATTTGAGACATACCCAGATGACGACGACGATGAAATGGAAGTGTGAAGCACACAAGGAGTCACCATACTGCAACAGAAATGCAAGAAAAATGAGAATATAAATGAAGAGAAGGGGCACTATTATTGCACTGAAAACGTAGAGAAGGGGTTGGATTGAGTTGATTTGAACAAAAGAAAGTGGCAGGAAACACCGTGTTTTTCTTTCATGGAAGACTTTCTCTTGTGCGCAAGTCTTTCTTGCTTTCCAACTTTTCTCAACAACCCAATGACGCACAACAACTGTTGTGTAAGAATTAAAGAAAAAAAAAAGGAAAAGAAAAGAAAACAAAGTGTGGTCTGTGGAAACCATGTGGTCTGATTACACTACTGGTAATGAATTGACTGTTTGACTTGGAAAGAGAACATAAAATATACATAACACAACACAACCATAGTTTCTTTTGTTGATTGCTTGCTTGCATGATGGGTTGGTCATGATCCCTCCTCCAAGTCACGCAAAAACAATGGCTTGTGTTAATGAGAAGCTGTGAACTCCCACTGATCAGGCCATATTTGTGTTCACTGAGTCTTTCTCCTTCAGTTAAGCCATTCGTTTCATTTCCGCATTCATTAATCGCACAACAATTTTCGTTGCTGGGTTCACACTGAGCACAGGTTGACTCTTGGGCCAACCTTTTCATATTCACACCAATGATAACCCGATGGCATTTAATTGCCGCGTTTTTTCAAAATAATTTTTTTTTATTTTGATATTTGATATTAAAAATAAAAATATTATTTTAATATATATCTATATAAAAATACTTTAAAAAACAATCACTAATATTATTTTTATTTATTCATATATTTTAGATCCAATCTCTATTTTACGTTGATGTATACATCTGCTAAACTGGAGGAGCCTTTTATTTCATGGAAATTGAAATTTGTTAAGATTAAATAGTGTTTGATGGTGCAGTAATAATTTTTTTAAAAAAATATTTTTAATTTAAAAATATATAAAAATAATATATTTTTTAATTTTTAAAATTATTTTTAATATCAACATATCAAAATAATTTTAAAATAAAAATAATAAAATCTCAAGAAATCATAAAACACAGTTTTTACTGAAAAACAAACAGCAGTAATCTTTCCTCCAGCAACTCGCGGAGCTTCTTGTAAAAATATTTTTAACTATACAATTCATGTGCCCCCGTCAACCAACATTTTCTGACTAGGACAGGAACTTGATATTTTTCTAATAAAGTTAATTATTTTATTTTATTTTATTACGTGATTATGATATTGATTATTAAATAGCAATTAGTCCACAATAATTTTCATTACTTGGTCCTCCACGTTCTGGTATTGGAGACGTGGCGTTGACTACACTTCAGCTGTTTGTTGCGGGTCAATTGTTTTTATAAACAAACTACAAATCCTTCTCTCTTTACTTTCGTGTTTTTCTTTATCTATTTTTTTCCTTGTTAATGGTTGGCGGTCTGCCTCTTTATTTTTCAATTTTCAAAATTAAATGTATTAAATTATTTTTTAATCAATTGAATTGTTTATTTATCGATAATATCATAATTAAGTATATAAATGTATATTTACTAAAAAATAATAATATATTCATTAAATGGTGGTATGAATATATATCAAGATTATTTATGAAATATATAATTGGAGAGTATCACTTACCAACTTCTAATTAATAATCAACAAATAATAAGTGTTTTTTCTGATACTATTTTAATGAAAATTAATGAGTTAATATGCCTACAAGTCTTACTTTTATTGTTATATTAGGAGTTACTTAAGATGTAAAATAAATAATGGATTTGTTTATATTTTTTATTGAGCCAATGATTTTTTTAGTTTTTTAAAATACAATTAACCAACATGTTAATTAACTAATACACTGTGTAAAGAAAAGAAGAAGGAAAAAGAAATTTCAATTGGATCGATCGACGTAGTTAATATTTGACTAAATATTTCAAAGATTATCTAAAAAAGAATTGCATTCTTTATGTTTCTTAGAACATTACATTTAGATAAAATAAATTCTCGAAACTAAAAAATTAAATGTTTAGCCTAAATTTTAAAAAACACAAAATCTCTATAAATTTATTAAGACATGTCATTTATCAATGAGATAAAAATCTCTAATGAAAATTATAAATGACATGTTGTTAATAATTGATAAATATGTCAATTACTTGTAATATATGATATTTATTTAAAAAAATAACTTAATGTCATGGACTTCGTATACTAACCAAGTTTGCAACTTGATTGGTCCATCTAAAAATATAAAACCCAATGAATCTAGGTGGTTCTTTAACATGAAAGTCAATGTACAAATAAACAATATAAACTTTAAGGAATATAAATATTTAATTTTAATAGTATAATCAACATATTCGATTTTATCAAAAATATTTTAATTGGTTTGTATTTTAATCATATATTATAGCTATGATTTGCCTAGTAATTTTTTTTAACTATTGTTTACTATGTGGACCACTTTTTTTTTTTAAAAAAAAAACAATCATGTAATTAAAATAGAGATGAATTATTGGCCTTAATCATATCGTTAATTTACATATTTAAAATCTTATTTGGAATCACTATGATTTGCCTTGTAAATTTATTTTTTTACTTTTGCTAGCTGTTAATTCTATGTGAACCACTTTTTTTCTAAAAGTTTAATAGCATGGATTGAATGACTCGTGATTTATAATAACTTAAATTTTTAAAAATTATTTAATATCAAAGAAAATTAGATTTTTAGATAATAAATCCATAATCAACTCTAGATTTATCTAATGAGATCTTGGAAACTCCTAAATAATTTTATTTTATAATTTTCGATGTGTGTATGATATTCAGAAACCCAACAGATGCACCTGTAACAAAATCAGATCATTAAATAATAAATTCATAATCAACTCTAGATTTGTCTAATGAGATCTTGGAAACTTCTAAATAATTTTATTTTATAATTTTCAGTGCGTGTATGATATTCAGAAACCCAACAGATGCACCTGTAATAAAAAAAAATTTGAAAATCATGCAAGAAATTAATTTGAAGGAGTCTGCTAATTAATTAATCGCCATATTCAATTGGCATTTTGCTGAAAGGGTTGTTAGAGAATAATATAAATCATATTTTGGGACCTCACCTCATAGCTTAAGTTTTTGGGTTGAGATGGTTCTTTGACATGATATCAGAGTCTTGATGACCAAGTGGTCTCGAGTTCGAATCTCACCATCCTCATTTATTTGATAAAAAATTAAGCACAAGGTAATGTGGGTCTGTGCAAGTTTCAAATCCAAAGAACTTTCACTTGAGAAGGTGTGTTAGAGAATAATATAAATCATATTTTAGAATCTCATCTAATAACTTAAGCTTTGGAATTGAGATGGTTTTTTAACAAGTATCTAGTTTGTACCAGTAACCAAAGTATAATGGCAGAACAATGGCCTGACAAGGAAGCGAAATATTGCTAATGGAATATTGCTGTAAAAGACGAAGGATCATTTTTTATTGCGCGGATGAAGGCGTGAATGATTGTCAATTAAGCAAGCAATTAAGGTAATTAAGGCCATCCCATGACGTTCGTCGAGGGGTTTTAGACTTAAGATCGATCGAGCATTGAGGGAAATGACCATGTTAGAAGTAACCACTTACGTGACAAGCAGCAAATTATGCTGTATATCTTTCTTGCTTGTACGTACTTTGAAAAGCTTGCTGCTAGCTGATCAGTTCTGGCCTTCTCAAAGCTGCATTCAGGTCAGGTTCCTCTTTGATCAAATCCGAGCCTGTTCCTGAAAATGTCAGCCTAATGTTTTGCTTTCAAGATTTCTTTCTTGTATCAGCTCTAGTAGCAGCTACCATTTATGTAACACTAGCAACTTAGCAGAATCATTAATGGATGATAAGACGATCCATATAACACAGTAAAAGAAATCGACGTCCTCTTGGCCTGTTCCAGCACTTCCAACTGCATAGCAGCCGTGCAACTTAGCAAGCGTGGCCAGCAACGCCGGAAGCGGCAGGATAGACTAATTAATTTGTCCCCTTTCCTAGGGCAGCAGACCTCATAAAATCCTGCATGAGCAGTAAAATTAACCTGGCATGCCTGCGAGGAAACTTCCACTTCCATTGAATCTCCAAGGGTAAATACATCAATATCAGAAAATAATCAATAAGAATTCCATGAGGTGAAAGTTTTAAATGAAAAGGATACAGAGTTACATGCAATATATAAAACAAGTTTCTTTTCTCTTTAATTACTTGTTGGAGGAAAAAATAAAACAAACTCAGCAGTTGCTTTTTTTCCCCTTGAAAAAAAGTAGTCAAATATTCAACGTTTGCTTTCGCGTTGCCATGCGCAAATTGTCTTCTTCCTATTAAGCAAATCAGCCACGTGTAATTATTAGTTTATGCAAAATAACGCTACAACCCTGATAATTATAAGAGAGAATTACAGTTAATTATGTGTTAAACAAATAAGAATATTAGCGTACCAAGAAGACTCACATGACGTGAGAGAAGAATATCATATTGCTGGATTCTTCTCTATTGCGCACGTTTGTTCAGGAAATTATTTCTTAAATTTTTTAATTGTCATTATAAACCTTTTAATAAAAAAATATTTGACTTGATTTTGAGCTGAATTTTTTTAAAAAATTACTAAAAATATCATATTATTTATTGATTATATTAAATTTAATTATAATTTTTTTTATTGCTACATATTTTATTTTACTTTTTTTTTTCAATTTCATCATTTAAAATTTAATTTTTATATTAATTTTGGTCCTAATATTTTTATTGTTATTTTTTCTCTTGTTATTTTTTTAATTGAATTTGTTTGATCTATCAAATTTGGTTTACATTCTTTTAATTAATATTTATTTTATTTAAAATAATTCATAAAATTATATATATTTAATTTCATCATCTTTCAACTTTTTTATCTATCATATTTGATCTTTTATTATTTTAATTATTATTTATTTTATTTAAAATAAATTATAAAATAAAAAAATTTAATTTCATATCTTTCAATTTTTTTTTATCTATTATATTTAATTTTTATTCTTTAAACAATTTTAAAAACAACAATTCACACGGTCCAAATTAACAACAGCCTTGAAAAGCTCAATATTGAACCGGATGTGGCTGCTGGGATTCGAGCCCAGGTCTCCACGGCCACAACGTGGAATTCTTACCACTAAACTACAGCCACGAGATGCTAAGGAACTACTAAACAACAAATTAATTCCATATCTTTTGTTTAACTCTAAATCTTCTCGTAACGTCATCTGATAGTCTGAGGAAACATAAATTAACGTTGTGAAATGCAGTCGGTGAATCATATCTCCCAATGTGACATTTGATGAAAAAATCTATAACAAATCCAGTTCATATTACCCTTTGTCAAATACAGGCAAACTAATCTTCTTCTCTCAACATCTTCATCAATTGGACCCACAGGTTGAATATATATTTCGAGAATCAGCAAAAATTATCCTGATAACTATCGCATTCTGCCCTCTTGGCTCTTCCAGCTCCCTTCCCTAAGCTTCCAATACTAAAACACAACATACCCACAATTATTGTCCCTAATGTTAATTATCTTGATATATAATATGTATATAAGAAAATTAATCGAATGGATTGCAGGGTCTAATTACATTATTTCCCACCTAATAATACCATGTCTAACGCCACATATAACCCTTTCAATCCACAAGTTCGGATACAATCATCCACCGTCTTAGTCGAAGAATTCACAATCACAAAACATGTAGATTTTTGGACATGGATTCCATCTATATTTGGAGTATCAGCAGCAACTATCACCATAGTTATCAAACCCAGCTTGAGATTAACCTGATCAAGGAATCAAATCCCAAGTTACAAGTGCTTCCTTAGACTGGATATTAAATTAAGCAACAATTTATAGAATACCGTAGCTCCAGCTTGTTGCCTTTGGCTTTGCAACCCCACAAGGATGATCCTTTAGCATCAAGAGCGCCGCCAACAATTGAGACACCACTAATTAGCACGTTCAAAGCTAAGCCAATCATTGGCTTGACCAAGTATGCGATAATCCTCATGAGCAATCTGGTGCCATCAATCCTTAAAGTAATATCAGCACTTGTGTACGTAGTTATGACCTTCAAAGGAAACTGAGCCAAGCAAATACCTTACTTTAGGTATGCAAATCATTGTTTGAATTGGTAGAGCCACATGCAGCAGTCCAAGCATCAAGGAAGGCTTGTGTGGAGTCCAAGTTAGCACATTAATTATAACTTGTTCCGGTGGATGATATGTTAATGTGTGAACTTACGAGGATCAAGCAAACAGCAGAGAATGAAGACACAACTTAGCCATGTTCTTTGCTCTCGGGACACAAAAGGAGGGAGATGCTTGATTAATTGTAATGATTGTGTTAATAGTAATGAGAACTTATGGAAGTACTTGAAGGGTTTAATTAGTTGACGTTGTAACTTGAAGAGGTTTTAAGGATAGATATGGTCAAATTCGGATTAATTAGCAAATGATATGTATATATATTTCCACCGCGTCCTCATTAGCTGAGTTCAAAGTTTCGGACTCGTCTTCACTTATATTTCCTCTAATTAACTAATTGTAGGCCTTAAGCTTGCATCTCTCCCATAGGTTTAGACATGAACAGGAATATGGAAATATATAGAAGTGTATATGTGGTCCAAAATAAAAGATAAGCAAGATCAGAACATATCCGTAAAGCTGCACGCATTATTTGTTTAAAGTAGAGCATTTTTTTTATATGGAATATTGCATGGAGATAAGTCGGTGTGCATGGACTGTACTATTGAATTGATTGATTGATTACTCGAGACATGTATGTGTATATATAAGCCTTGCTTTCAAACTTGCAAAAATCGTAGCGTGAAAACATCTCTTACGTTCAAATTAAGCTAATCTCTTATAATTCCATCGAGACCATGGAGTTTGATGCCAAGGAACCTAAACGACGCGTGCCTAAACCACCTGTTTCTCAGCTAACTGAAGAGCAGCTGAGGGCAATTTTCATGCAGGCCGATGTCAACAAGGACGGTGTTCTCAGCAAGAAAGAGCTAAAGCATGCCTTCGGTCGTCTGGGTGCGCTTATCCCTGCCTTTAGAGCCGCCCGTGGGCTCCACCATGCCGATGCCAACCACGATGGGGTTGTAGGCAAGGATGAGTTGGATAGTCTCATCAAATATGCTTATCGTCTCGGGTACAAGGTTGCTTAGAGCTTTAAAATGTAATTAAGCAGGTTGTGCCACTGTGCATGCAATTGCATATATGCGTGTGGTTTGCCGTGGCATCAATTGGGGAAAAAAAAAAAAAAAAAACTTATTTTCTGTATCTTTTTTAGAAGAGATGGTTCTCCCTGTATGTGCTTAAAGATCAATCCAATAGCAGGATGGGTATTTTATTGTTATATGGAGCTCCAGCCCTTTTACATTTGCAAGAAGAAAACTACAGTCACATTGAAATTGATCCACGCATCATTTATTCAAGAACGATGCCTCATATTGATGATCTTTTTCAATTGAGAACTAAATTAAAAAGAAGAAGAAAAATGCAAATATTCAGACTCGCCTCAAAAACTGAAGACATACAAAAAATTAGCATTGGATCAAACTGAAAGAAAAAACTATTTACAAGTGCTCAACTTATATATTAAAATATGTGGACTTTTCACAGTATATTTGTTACTGTGAAAAATTTTATTTTTTTAGTTTAATCCTTAAACTTTGTTTTTAGATGATCAAGATTTATTTAAGAAGCAATTAATTTAAAATTCTTATGAAAAAAATAGGGGGGCCGAAATAAAAAATACAACAAATATAGATGACGTACCATAAGTTTAAAAAATATTCACTCCGGTCCTTCAATTTAAACAATCACGTAAATTATATAATTATGGTCCCTCAAAATTATTCCAATTTCATTTTAGTGTAGAGGTTTATTTTTGTTTTTTTTCCCTGATTGAAAGAGGAGAGAGGGGGGGTTGCTGGATTCCAGCGGTAGAGAGAGAAACTTGTCATTGACATCAATTTAGGCCACCAAAAAAACATTTTTTTATCAAATTTTTTCATTTGATGCAGGTAGTTTATATTAGATATTTTTGTACCTTAAAAGTTCATAAAAAAAATAAATCTGAGCTTAAATTGATTTTTTATTTTGGGTTAAGTTCAGTTTTTAGAGCGGTTTTTTGGGTTTTTTTGGACAAACCAAGTTTCATCCTTGAAAATTCCAAAGTTGATTTAGGAAGTGCCTTAGTCATTATATCAAGAAGTTGTACAACAATTGAACAGTAATGCAACTTGACAGGTGAATTCTTTTCAGCTTCTCTTATAGAGTGAAATTTTGCATTCATGTGCTTAGTCTTGTTATGTTGAACAAGATTTTGAGCAATAGCAATGACTGATTTATTGTCACAGTAAAGCCCAGTTGGTGAGCTTTGTTATTAGCCTAGATCAACAAGCAATTTATTTAATTATATTGCTTGATTTTCAGCAGCTGTCAAGGAAATATACTCAGCGTCTACAGTAGATTGTGCCATAACTTTTTATTTTCTTGCATTCCATCAAATGGTGTATGAACTAATTGTAAATACATAACTTAAAATGTTGTTCATATCATTAACACTTCCTTCCCGGTCACTGTCAGCATAGTCATCTAGTTTAACTCTCTTTGTCTTTAAATACCAGATGCCAAGATTTATTGTATCTTAAACATACTTCAGCACCCTATTAGCAACTCTTATATAAACATTGCTAAGAGAACTTATGAATCTTAAAAGCAAATCAGCTGGAAACATCGAGGCAAGTCTAGTTGATGTCAAATATAATAGGCTAACCTACTAAGCTTCTATATGCATAGGGTTTGTCAAGTTACTCATCATTATTTTTTGAAAATTTCTCATCTTGTGCTAGTGAAAATGCTATATTTTTGTATGATTCTAGCTTGAATTTATTAAAAATATCAATTATATATTTTCTCTGTGAAATGAAAATACCCGAACTGCATTGATATATTTTCATTTTAAGGAAGTAGTTCATTGAACCCACAACCTGAATATCATAAACAACAAGGGGAAAAAACCAAAAACAGATTCTTAATATTTCAACAAATCAAGATGTTGTGAATCCACACAGTCTGGAAATCAAATAATTGACAACTTAACAAAGCTATTATGTGGAAGCATAGCTGGCCACGGACAAAAGGATGGATTTAAGAATTTTGAAAATCAAGGTCTCCAATTCTTGCAATAAACAAGTAATTAAAGTGTTTTATTATACAAATCTTTTCCACGCTTGCAAAAAGAAGAAATTGATTATTAATTAGCATGTTGCTAATGGTTATTTGTGTGGGTTGATCACTGGAGATGGATCGTCCGCCCGAAATTTGGACCAACTAATGGTGCTAAGGGGACCCTATGGCCTGTGATGATTCGGAAGAGGATGTACACCTTTTCTTTTTTTCTTCATCTTTTGGGATCTATGGCGTTAATTTGGAGTTGTCTAACCTAATTTTCTGGTTCATTTCGAGTATCAGCAAAAATTGTCCTGATAATTGTAACATTCCGAGCTCTTGGCTCTTCCAGCTTCCTATGCTTCCAATACTAAAACACAACGTACCCACAATTATTGTCCCTAATGTCAATTATCTTGATATATAATATGTATATAAGAAAATTAATCAAATGGATTGCAGGCTCTAATTACATTATTTCTCACCTAATAATACCATGTCTAATACCATATACAACCTCTTCGATCCACGAGTTCTTAGTCTCGGATCCAATTGAGATACAAACATCCCCCGTCTTAATCGAAGAATTCACAATCACAAAACATGTAGACTTTTTTGTATGGATTTCATCTGTGTTTGGACTATCACGAGCAGCTATCACCATAGATATCAAATCCGGCTTAAGATTGACCTGTTCAAGGAGCAGATCCTAAGTCACTACATCACTGGATATTAAATTAAGCAGCAATTATATAACACCGTAGCTCCAGCAGGACAATTGTTGCCTTTGGCTTTGCAACCGCACAATTAGGATGATCCTTTAGCATCAAGAGCGCCGCCAACAATTGAGACACCGCTAACACGTTTAAAGCTACAGAGTTACAGAGTCTGTTTCTGCAGCCTCTATCCCAAGCGGGTTGCAACCCATGTTTAATAGCTTGCAGCTCCCCTAAGAGATTTGAACCAACACCAGAGAAGCCCGAAAACCTCACCAACCAAGAGCCATTTGTGAAGCCAGCCACCACCAGCCACCAAGATTGAATTAGAAATGTGAAGCCAACCACCTAAGTCAATAATGGTAGCCATCCTTCACCTAAGTCAACAATGGTGGGAGAAGGTGAAGCCATCCTTTCCACCTTAGTCAATAAATGTAGGCACCTTGCCTTGCCCATTGCTTGGATGCTTGCCTATAAATAGGCAATGCATCCAAGCTTATTTTGCACACAACAAGAGAGGAAGAGAAGAGTGAGAGAGGGAAAGTAATCCCACAAAATTGTGAGGTATTTGTGAGAGAGTAAGTGAGGTGTTTTATCCTATTAATAGAGAGATTTCAGTTGTTCTCCTATTAGTAGAGAGAGGTTGTAATTCCCACATTACTTAGTAAAATCCTTCTATACTTGCCCGTGGACGTAGCCAAATTGGGTGAACCACGTAAATTCTTGTGTGTCTAATTTCTCATTTTATCATATTCTTTGCCTTTTATCTTGTCGGGTTTGCATGCCAGTATCCTAACAGTGGTATCAGAGCCTTCCTGGTTGGTGTTGTTAATACACAAAAGTTATTCGTGTATACGGTTACTATTCACGTCTACGACACTATTCACCTATACGGCACTATTCACCCATACGGTACTGTTCACATAAGTTACTGTTGGCGTATATAGAAAGTCAGTGCGGTGATTAAATACAGTCTAGGAAGTTCTGTCTAAGGAGATTGGGTTTTAAGCGGGACCGTTTGTGACCCCTCCAATCTTTCCTAGGAACTTACTTAGTGAATTATTATTCACACGATATTATTTCTGTATACGTTACAGTTCTGTGAAACGGTGATAGTTGAATAGATCACGGTGAATAAAATGGCAGCAAAGTACGAGATTGAAAGGTTTAATGAGAGCAATTTCTCACTCTGGAAAATGAGAATCAAGGCAATCTTAAGGAAAGACAATTGCTTGGCAGCAATTGGGGATCGACCCGCGGAGATCACTGATAATGCAAAATGGAATGAGATGGATGGCAATGCTATTGCTAACATACATTTAGCATTAGCCGATGAAGTATTATCAAGTGTGGCGGAGAAGAAAACAGCTAAGGAGATATGGGAGACTCTAACAAAGCTATATGAGTCCAAGTCTTTGCACAATAAGATTTTCTTAAAGCGGAGACTTTATACCCTTCGAATGGCAGAAACCACGGCGGTGACTGACCACATCAACACAATAAGAACTCTATTTTCACAACTCACTACGTTGGGTCAACAAATAGAGGAAAGTGAACGTGCAGAGCTTCTACTTCAAAGTCTTCCAGATTCGTATGATCAACTCATTATCAATTTGACCAATAATATCCTCACAGACTATTTAGTCTTTGATGATGTTGCAGCTTCCATCTTGGAAGAAGAAAATAGGCGCAAAAATAAAGGAGACAGAAATAGTTCAAACCAAGCAGAGGCATTGTTGGTGTCAAGAGGGAGATCAACGGAGCGTGGCTCCAGTGGGAGTCAAAGGCAAGGGAGGTCCAAATCAAGAAGCAAGAAGACTGTGAAATGCTACAACTGTGGCAGAAAAGGGCACTTCAAAAGGGATTGTTGGTTTAAAAAGGGTATAGAGAACACTGCAGAGTCATCAAAACCTCAAGGATGTGTTGCGAGCACCTCAGAAGATGGGGAGGTTTTATATAGTGAAGCAGCGACAATCTCTACAGATAGAGAAGAGTTTACTGATGTCTGGCTAATGGATTCAGGAGCAACATGGCATATGACTCCTAATCGAGATTGGTTCCATACATATGAACCTATCTCTGGAGGCAAAGTGTTCATGGGTGATAATCATGCTGTAGAGATTGCTGGCATTGGCACCATCAAATTGAAGATGTATGATGGCTTAATTCGCACTATTTCAGGAGTGCGACATGTGAAAGACTTGAAGAAGAATCTTTTGTCCGTAGGCCAATTTGATAGTCTTGGCTGTAAGATCCGAACAGACAATGGAATAATGAAAATTGTCAAAGGAGCGCTGGTGGTTTTAAAGGCGAGAAAGACAGTTGCAAACATGTTTGTATTAATGGGAGAAACACATCATGTGGCAGAAGCGTCAATCGCATCAGCCAGTCCTGCAGAAGAGAAGACGATGATATGGCATCAAAAACTAGGCCACATGTCAGAGAAAGGTTTGAAAGTTCTCTCTGATCAGAAGTTACTCCCTAGGCTTACAAAGGTTACTTTACCCTTTTGTGAGCATTGTGTTACAAGCAAACAGCACAGGTTGAAGTTTGGCACATCAACAACTAAGAGCAAATGCATCTTAGACCTGATTCACTTTGATGTTTGGCAAGCACCGGTTGTATCCTTGGGAGGAGCAAGATACTTTGTATCATTCATAGATGACTTCTCTAGGAGATGTTGGGTGTATCCAATTAGAAGGAAGGCAGATGTGTTCGCAGTCTTTAAAACTTTCAAAGATCGGGTGGAACTTGAATCTGAAAAGAAGATCAAGTGTTTAAGGACTGACAATGGAGGAGAATATACCAGTGATGAATTTGATAACTTCTGTCAACATGAAGGTATCAAAAGGCAGTTCACAACGGCATACACTCCACAACAAAATGGAGTGGCAGAGCGGATGAACAGAACTCTATTAGAAAGAACAAGAGCAATGTTGAAGGCTGCAGGTCTAGAAAAGTCATTTTGGGCAGAAGCAGTCAATACCGCCTGTTATGTGATAAATCGATCTCCATCAACTGCAATTGAGCTGAAGACACCGATGGAGATGTGGACTGGGAAGCCAGCTGATTATTCTCGATTGCATATATTTGGAAGTCTTGTGTACGTGATGTACAAGACACAAGAAGTTAGCAAGCTGGATTCAAAATCCAGAAAATGTGTATTCTTGGGATATGCTGATGGAGTTAAGGGGTATCGCCTGTGGGATCCCACTGCCTACAAGGTAGTCATCAGCAGAGATGTTATATTTGCAGAAGATAAAATGCAAATGGAAGAAAATAATAGCATTTTAAAGGAGACTACAGAAGTCCAGATGGAAAATACTCCAAATCATGCTTCTTCTGAAGTTGTACCAGAGCATGAAGAGCAAGAACAAATATAAACTGAAACTCCTGAAGTTCGGCGGTCGACTCGTGAAAGAAGGCCACCGGCTTGGCACTCAGAATATGTTACTGAGAGTAACATTGCATACTGTCTTCTAACAGAGGATGGAGAGCCATCAACTTTCCATGAGGCTATCAAAAGCACAGATGTATCTATGTGGATGACAGCAATGCAAGAGGAGATTGAAGCTCTACACAAGAATAACACTTGGGATCTTGTTCCGCTACCACAAGGAAGAAAGGCCATTGGCAACAAATGGGTTTACAAGATAAAGCGTGATGGCAATGATCAAGTAGAGCGGTATCGTGCAAGATTGGTGGTGAAAGGTTATGTTCAGAAAGAAGGGATAGACTTCAATGAGATATTTTCTCCGGTGGTACGACTTACTACAATCAGAGTAGTCTTGGCGATGTGTGCTATATTTGATCTTCACTTAGAGCAGTTAGATGTGAAAACTGCATTTCTTCATGGAGAACTTGAAGAAGAAATTTATATGCTCCAACCAGAGGGTTTTGCTGAAACAGGCAAGGAGAACTTGGTTTGCAGGTTGAACAAATCTCTATACGGTCTCAAACAGGCGCCGAGGTGTTGGTACAAGAGATTTGATTCCTTCATAATTAGCCTTGGGTACAACAGACTCAGTTCAGACCATTGTACGTATTACAAGAGGTTTGAAGAAGATTTCATCATTTTGTTGTTGTACGTGGATGACATGTTGGTGATAGGCCCCAACAAAGATCGAGTCCAAGAATTGAAGGCACAGTTGGCTGGGGAGTTTGATATGAAGGACTTGGGACCAGCAAATAAGATTCTAGGGATGCAAATTCACCGAGATAGAAGTAAGAGGAAGATTTGGCTTTCTCAGAAGAATTATTTGAAGAAGATCTTGCGACGCTTCAACATGCAAGATTGTAAGCCAATTTCCACCCCACTTCTTGTTAACTTCAAATTATCCTCAAGTATGTCTCCTAGCAATGAAGCAGAGAGGATGGAGATGTCTCGAGTACCGTATGCATTAGCAGTGGGAAGTTTAATGTTTGCCATGATATGTACAAGACCAGACATTGCACAAGCAGTGGGAGCAGCTAGTCGATACATGGCAAATCCTGGTAGAGAGCATTGGAATACTATTAAGAGGATCTTGAGATACATCAAGGGTACCTCAGATGCTGCCTTATGTTATGGAGGATCAGAATTTACTGTCAAGGGTTATGTTGATTCAGATTTTGCTGGCGACCTTGAGAAAAGAAAATCCACGACAGGCTATGTGTTTATAATTGCAGGAGGAGCTGTAAGCTGGGTCTCTAAACTTCAGACTGTTGTAGCTTTATCCACAACAGAAGCTGAGTACATGGCAGCTACACAAGCTTGTAAAGAAGCAATATGGATGAAGAAACTTATGGAGGAGCTCGGGCACAAACAAGAGAATATTCTTTTGTATTGTGATAGTCAGAGTGCTTTGCATATTGCAAGGAATCCCGCGTTTCATTCAAGAACAAAACACATAGATGTTCAGTATCACTTTGTTCGCGAAGTGGTGGAAGATGGAAGTGTAGATTTTCAGAAGGTTCACACAAAGGAAAACCCAGCAGATGCTTTAACTAAACAAGTCAACACTGATAAGTATATATGGTGTAAATCCTCTTATGGCCTAGTAGAAACGTAAGCAGCATGCAGATGGCAAGTATAAGGATAGAAGAATCACAGAAGATCATGTGTGAAGACTTGATTAACTCATCAAAGTCTTCAAGTGGGAGAATGTGAAGCCAGCCACCACCAGCCACCAAGATTGAATTAGAAATGTGAAGCCAACCACCTAAGTCAATAATGGTAGCCATCCTTCACCTAAGTCAACAATGGTGGGAGAAGGTGAAGCCATCCTTTCCACCTTAGTCAATAAATGTAGGCACCTTGCCTTGCCCATTGCTTGGATGCTTGCCTATAAATAGGCAATGCATCCAAGCTTATTTTGCACACAACAAGAGAGGAAGAGAAGAGTGAGAGAGGGAAAGTAATCCCACAAAATTGTAAGGTATTTGTGAGAGAGTAAGTGAGGTGTTTTATCCTATTAATAGAGAGATTTCAGTTGTTCTCCTATTAGTAGAGAGAGGTTGTAATTCCCACATTACTTAGTAAAATCCTTCTATACTTGCCCGTGGACGTAGCCAAATTGGGTGAACCACGTAAATTCTTGTGTGTCTAATTTCTCATTTTATCATATTCTTTGCCTTTTATCTTGTCGGGTTTGCATGCCAGTATCCTAACACCATTAACGTTACCAGGATTTCCAAGGCAGCTGCCATCCACATTCAATTTATCATAACCCTCTCTAGGACGTTCTCAGCATACATGGGTATGTGGTTTAGCTACTTTAGTATGCCCTCCTCGGAACTTGTCAAACTCCTCACTGGGCAAAAGGATTTTTCGGATCACGCAATCGTCACCAGCATATCTGTGGAAGCAATCAAACTTCTCTAAGAGATGTGTCTATGACAAACGTCATTCTATATAGTTTTTGTAAGCTAATTGTGATTGTTTTATAGCATGAAAAATAATTCTACATAATTTTACTTGTTATTAAATCAAGATATGGGATAAGATTATTTTTCTCAATCCATAAAAATATAAAATGGGATTATCAAAAGTAAAAAGAAGAAGAAGAAATCTTCTTTTCTAGTGTTTTTGAAAAGAAGAAAGGGGTCTTCCTCTTCTTTCTTCGATTAGAATATTTAACTTGAACCTGGGCGCAGCCCTTTTGTTTTTGCAGGAATAACACTACAGCCCCATCGGTTATGCATCATTTGTTAAAGAACAGTGTCAATTGATCTCTTTCCGTAGAGACTTAGATATACATCAATTTTTACTAACAATTGAAGGCGGGATAGAGGGAAATGAAGAAACTATCAAAATATTCGTGGAGGAAGTGGCGGTGACGACGTTAAGTGGCTAGGGGTGAATGTTTGGTGGCAGCGCGGTCGACAGGGAGAAAGAGAACTGATCTTTAGATCTTGACTTGTGACTGCAGCACTTGCAAGATTCGGTGGCAAATGTAAGTTCAAGAAAAAAGAGAGAAAATTCAGTCGAAAATTCCGCGAAGTGATAAAGGGTGCTCCACCAACTTTGAGAATGTTAACTTTTTAGTTCTAAAACTATTATATTATATTGGCTCGCGTCCGGTAAATATAAATTTTTTTAAAAATATAAAAAATATTAAGAATATAGAAAATATTTTAAATCTCTTGGATAAGATAGCAATGCCATACCAAGAGACTTAGGTCATGTCAGATCTAAGAATCTTGTGCCTAGCTATAATGTTATACCCAAGTTTTTAGGGTGTGGTCGTGCCCAACCTTTAATAATAATAAGAAAAGAAAAAAAAAGAATAATAAGAATAATATTAATAATAAGAAGAAGAAGAAGAATAACAATAAGACTCACTCCTTGGGTATAGCATCATCTTTCAGACACCTAAGTTTCTTGGGTTTAGAATCACCTTCCAGACCCAAGTAACTTATGTCGACGCCCCTGCCAAACCTAAGTTACTTGGGTATGTTGATGCCAGATCCAAGTTTTTTGGGTATGGTATTCCATTCCAGACTCAAGTAACTTGGATATGACGCCCCTCTAATTCCTGGGGTATAGTCATGTCAAACTCATGTGTGACCTTATTACTATTTTTTTCCAATAGTAATATTTTTTTTCAAATTTATTAATAATTATATAAATAATATTAACAATAATGAAAAGAATAACAACAATAACAATAATAATTTTTAATTTTACTCTTTAAATCAAATCTTTGGTTTTTTTCAATAGTAATAATATTTTTTAAAAAAAATTATTAATAATATTAAACATGTCTGACTCAAGTTCTTATAGTTTTTAATTTTACATTTTAAATCAAATTTATGTTTTTCTTCCATAGTAATAATATTTTTTTAAAAAATTTATTAATAAGAATAAGAATACTAATAATCATAATAATAATAAAAATAACAGTAATAGTAACAGTAACAGTAACAATAATAATAACAACAATAATAATAAGACTCACTCTTTAGATATGGCATCTCCTTCCAAACCCAAGTAACTTGGGTTTGTTTGTGCCAGACTCAACTTTTTTTTGGTATGACATCTCCTATCAAACTCAATTAACATAGGTCTGACACCCTTGTCATAACTATGATGCCTAGGTTTGTCAGCCTTTCCACACCCAAAGCGCTAGGGTCTAGCTGTCATGTCTGACCCGAGTGCTTGGAGTCTGACTGCTTTGCTAGACCCGAGCGTCTAAGATCTGGTAGACAAGTCTAACCCTAGTGTCATGTGTCTGGCAGCCATGTCATTCCCAGTGCTTGAGATTTAGCAGCCATGTCATGCCCTGACACTTGTTACTGATCTAAAACACTGGGGTATGGCAGCCATGTCAAATTTGGATTAATTAGAAAATGATATGTATATATATTTCCACCGCGTCCTCATTAGCCGAGTTCAAAGTTTCGGACTCGTCTTCACTTATTTCCTCTAATTAACTAATTGTAGGCCTTAAGCTTGCATCTCTCCCATAGGTTTAGACATGAAGAGGAATATGGAAATATATAGAAGTGTATATGTGGTCCAAAATAAAAGGATCAAAGATAAGCAAAGATCATGACATATATATCCGTAAAGCTGCACGCATTATTTGTCTAAAGTAGAGCATTTTTTTATATGGAATATTGCATGTAGATAAGTCGGTGTGCATGGAATGTACTATTGAATTGATTGATTGATTACTCGAGACATGTATATATATATATATATATAAGCCTTGCTTTCAAACTTGCAAAAATCGTAGCGTGAAAACATCTCTTACGTTCAAATTAAGCTAATCTCTTATAATTCCATCGGGACCATGGGGTTTGAAGTCAAGGAACCTAAACGACGCGTGCCTAAACCACCTGTTTCTCAGCTAACTGAAGAGCAGCTGAGGGCAATTTTCATGCAGGCCGATATCAACAAGGACGGTGTTCTCAGCAAGAAAGAGCTAAAGCATGCCTTCGGTCGTCTGGGTGCGCTTATCCCTGCCTTTAGAGCCGCCCGTGGGCTCCACCATGCCGATGCCAACCACGATGGGGTTGTAGACAAGGATGAGTTGGATAGTCTCATCAAATATGCTTATCGTCTCGGGTACAAGGTTGCTTAGAGCTTTAAAATGTAATTAAGCAGGTTGTGCCACTGTGCATGCAATTGCATATATGCGTGTGGTTTGCCGTGGCATCAATTGGGGAAAAAATAAATAAATAAAACTTATTTTCTGTATCTTTTTTAGAAGAGATGGTTCTCGATCCCTCTATGTGATCAAAGATCAATCCAATAGCAGGATGGGTATTTTATTATTATATATATACTCTGAACCTGGAGCTCCGGCCCTTTTACCTTTGCAGGAAGTAAACTCATTTATTCAAGAACGATGCCTCATATTGATCCTTTTCAATTGAGAACTAAATTAAGAAGAAGAAAAATGCAAATATTCATCGATTCGTTTCCTCTCCATGCAATTTAACAGATGAAATATCTCTATGCTTATATAAAATTACGAAATATACACGAATATTTGACTTGAAAAAAACAAGTGTTTTTGTTAATTAAGTAATTATTTCTCTCAAATATTCAAAACATGCTAGATGAATTAATTAAAAGCAATCAAAGTGTTCTTCGACCCTTGTTTTTCTAATTACAACCAATTAATTGTATTTTTAAACTAGTTTTTTGCACACTGAAAATACTCCATTCTTCCAATCCATTCAAAGATGTTTCCACATCTAAACTAAGAAAGTTATAAGAAATTACTTTTCATAACTCATAACCATATTAAATGAGGAAGGATAATGCCCCCCATTACTGTTGGGCCAAAACAAAACCATATATCTTAGAAAAAAAATGAATAAAATTGAAAAATCATTTTTCTGTACATTTATAAATTGACAAATCAGTCCCTAGAAATTGTAAGTTCTATTCAGTATTCAGACTCGCCTAAAAACTGAAGACATACAAAAATTGGCATTGGATCAGACTGAAAGAAAAAATTATTTACAAGCGCTCAACTTGTCAAAGCAATGAAAGCATTAATGATGACCAGTCCCATGATTTGTTAGGGTCCTGAACTTCTGAATAAGCATGTTGGAGAAAGTGAACTGGCAGTTCGGCCATTGTTCTGTCGTGCAAGAACATGCTTGCCATGCACAATCTTCTTTGGTGAGGTTTGTGGCTCTCATGTCTTTGTATTCACCAGTTTCCAGTTATTTAATTTCATATGATGGATATCTATATTGGAAAGATAGAAGACTGAAATATTTGGCATTTTCCTTACTCTAGTGAACTCTGAATTTTGTGTACATTGGAAATTCTAAAGTACTCCATGTTTGTATTGTTCTTTCCTCTTTGATCTATTTGACTTTAATTTGTGAGATTCAAATTTAATGACCTGTAAAGTACTCACAGTGGGTTTTCTTTCTGGCTGATGAGGCTCTCTGAACATTGCATGTGTTCTTCTGGGTAATCTGAGATCCATTAAGTTTGTTGTACTTTGCAACTGATTCATTTTGTTTTATATAGGTGGATGCTTTGACGATAACTCGTGGAAAAGAAGGGGGTGGGTTGTCGAGCGGCTTATAAACAAGGTCAGTAACATTTCCTGAATGGAAACATGTGTTTTTCTCTACTCAATATTAACTTGTTTCCTGTTTGTATGGATTAATGTATGCCTGTAATTGCAGTTGCTTGTGTAGAGTTAGACGATGGTTCAGATCAGCGCCCTGGTATTTTCATCATTGGTGCCACTAACAGGTATGATAATATCTCTCTTCTCTCCTCTCCTCTCCTCTCCATTTCTCTCATTAAAGCTTGTGTTTCTGGTGGCAGGCCTGAGGTGATGGAAAGGCTTTCAATAACCTTAACTTCTTTAAGACTTATTTCTTATAAAATATGTTTTTTATACCTCTAAGAATTATGTACGATCTCTATGGCTTTTATTTGATTTTTTTTATTTTGAAACTCATTACAATTTCTTTACGCCGGGACCTCTGCTAGCTTTCAATAACCTTAACTTCCTCATTAGCTGAGTTCAAAGCTTCGGACTCGTCTTCACTTATTTCCTCTAATTAACTAATTGTAGGTCTTAATTAGGCTTGCATCTCTCCCATAGGTTTGGACATGAACAGGAATATGGAAATGCATAGAAGTGTATATGTGGTCCAAAACAAAGGGATCAAAGATAAGCAAAGATCAGAACATATCCGTAAAGCTGCACGCATTATTTGTTTAAAGTAGAGCATTTTTTTTTATATGGAATATTGCATGGAGATAAGTCGGTGTGCATGGACTGTACCATTGAATTGATTGATTGATTACTCGAGACATGTGTATATATATATATATATAAGCCTTGCTTTCAAACTTGCAAAAATCGTAGCGTGAAAACATCTCTTACGTTCAAATTAAGCTAATCTCTTATAATTCCATCGGGACCATGGGGTTTGAAGTCAAGGAACCTAAACGACGCGTGCCTAAACCACCTGTTTCTCAGCTAACTGAAGAGCAACTGAGGGCAATTTTCATGCAGGCCGATATCAACAAGGACGGTGTTCTCAGCAAGAAAGAGCTAAAGCATGCCTTCGGTCGTCTGGGTGCGCTTATCCCTGCCTTTAGAGCCGCCCGTGGGCTCCACCATGCCGATGCCAACCACGATGGGGTTGTAGGCAAGGATGAGTTGGATAGTCTCATCAAATATGCTTATCGTCTCGGGTACAAGGTTGCTTAGAGCTTTAAAATGTAATTAAGCAGGTTGTGCCACTGTGCATGCAATTGCATATATGCGTGTGGTTTGCCGTGGCATCAATTGGGGAAAAATTAAATAAATAAAACTTATTTTCTGTATCTTTTTTAGAAGAGATGGTTCTCCCTGTGTGTGAAGATCAATCCAATAGCAGGATGGGTATTTTATTGTTATATGGAGCTCCAGCCCTTTTACATATGCAAGAAGTAAACTACAGGCCCATTGAAATTGATCCACGCATCATTTATTCAAGAACGATGCCTCATATTGATCTTTTTCAATTGAGAACTAAATTAAGAAGAAAAATGCAAATATTCAGACTCGCCTCAAAAACTGAAGACATACAAAAAATTAGCATTGGATCAAACTGAAAGAAAAACTATTTACAAGCGCTCAACTTGTAAAAGCAATGAAAGCAAGAAGGCTTGTGTTATTTACACGAAGATGACTGTAAAAAATGGAGAAGGGAGAACAACTCGTCAGTGCTTTGCCATTCAACAACTGTAAATGATTTCCATTTATGGACTCCGCAAGTTACGCAGGTGGCTGACCACATCATAGGAACTGCTAAGATGTTGGTAATCAGCCCGGTGAAGAAGATTTCCTTGGACTTGCTCCGAGCCATTCGGTCTTGGGTCAAGTTGTGCTGTTTGCGATGAACAGCAGTGGCGCACACGTATCCGGTGGTTTCTTGTCTCATTTGTGTTGCAAGTTCCACGAACTTTCACCACCAATATAGCTTCCTTGTCTCTGGTGTCTTCACACCATGAATTTTGAGGGACACCATCAAGAAAAACTTCCAAAGTGGGGAAATCTTCAAGATGAATTGACACCTCGGCAATATGGCCTGGTTTAATTATACCAGCTGCTGGAGTGACCTGATTCAAATTGCACAAATTTTGAAATGCACAAAGCGGTACTCTTGATCACCTATAATAGGTATATAAGGGCGTGCTTATCAAGTGAAATCGAATGGTCATTAGTGCTGTGTGTGCAAGCAATTGGATTTATCTTTACCGCACCACCCCTTATTTTCACTGGCACTGTTCAATAACCAGTCCATTATAAACAAATTAGACTCAAATTCTATGTTGAGGAGGACAAGCTCCTATTTTGAGCCTCATAGGCAGGTTTGGTTTATGATAGCACAGAATGGTACAAAGGAATCCATCCAGCCGATCCCAATTAGTTTGGGGTCAGGGCTCTGTTGTTCATAATAGAGTCGGACATTTTTACAGTCTCCCATATTTTTTTTGAAAGGTCAAGATCAATATGATCTGGTATCCAGCAAAATGGCCCAAATAATGGGTAAAAGGAACAATTAAGGTTTTTAGAGTATATTTTTCTGTGAAGCAGGGAACTTACCTCAAGCCATTGCGGAAAGCCATAGGAACCTCTTGGATGATGATCTGATGCTTGTCCATTCTCATCAATTATAGACTGGCCTTCACAAATAATTTCGAACAAAGCATCATTTTCCCCACATTTATTTGTGATACGCAAAATTGTTGTATCCTGGTTTGGAAGGATTATGTTGTTTGTGCTGACAATAGTTTCTGGAATCTTGCTTAGTTCATCAATTATGTATCTAATTTCCTCATTTGATTTCATAATGTCTCCAAACTCTTGTCTCCTCACTGACTCATCAACTCGTGCAATATCAACACTGATTATGCAACGAACAGGCTTGTGATCACTGTCGGTTACATCCATGCAAGCATCGTACCTATACAATAGATAGCGAGTTATAGATATGTGTGTGTGGGCGCACACAGCTGGGCATGTACTTTTCCCTAAAGTGATATTATTTCCCTATGATGCAAGTGGACAAACTAGCTAATGCTCAGGTAAATGCAGACATTGTCTAGGCAAAGGATGAGTCTTAGTTAATCAACGCAAATTTATCTTTTAGCAGGTATATCTTTATTCCCTGTACACATCAGAAAACCTTACTAAGAAAACTTACTGAGATATCAAAGAAACAACAGGACAGTCTAAGCAGCATTCAGATACATGAGCTGACCGGCTATCACGATATAGTACCCTGTCACACCAGGCAGGGATGCGCTTCTTTTCACCTGAATCATACCCTGCAGGTAGTTACAGCAGTTAAAAGTTATAAAACTTCTGACTACCCATAACATAAAAGCTGGAAAAAGATACTGTAGCCTATTGATACCCCCCCCTTCTCTCCCAGGGGGTTCTCAATCGGATTTATTACTCATGGTTACCTTCACAAATCATATACTTAACGAAACATCCAAAAGATCAATTAGAAACCAATTCCTGCCTCAATAATCCAGGTGAGTTGACCCAGAAATCTCCATAATGTACAGTAAGCATACCTGCTAAACCAGGTTGGTGCTTTTCAAACTTGTATGTGGGAGGAAATCTAATAACTGCTTCGCGCATTCCTTGGAACACTTTTCCAACTCCCATTTCTGTTCGGAGTTGGTCCTTTTCTCTAAGCCAATCAAAGCTTCTCTGAGACACAAAATCCCTTGCTTCGTCATAAGATATACCATCAAGCCGATAATTAAAATCGCCAAGAAATATGACCATGTCTGCCTCTGATAACTCGGGTATTCCTTCTGGACGCAAGGGATTTTGGACTGCAGATGAAGTGCCAGCTGCAAAAGAAAGGAGCAATGGCAAGCCAGTTCTATAAACAAGCCAAAATAAATAGCAGACAATCGAGCAAGACAAGAACAGGTATGACACCATACCGGCTGCAGCATTGAAGAAGTTAGATGGTCGGCCAAAGGTCATTGTCCGATATACATGGTCAAAATCAGCATTGCGACGATTGACCGCTTCTAAATGTGCTGCAAAGTGACAATTAATGAAGCACATTACCCGATCATATACCCTAATCCTCAAACCAACAGCACCCTGCACAGTCAACAATTAGCCACACCAATAAAAAGAATAGTTCGAGAAGGCATGCTGATAAAAAACCAAGCAGTGTAAAGAAAAGATTTGTGAGGTAGTTACAACTTGAATCCAAGATATTCAATTGATAAGTGAAAAAATAATTTTTTTTCCCTTTAAACAGGTAACTTTAATCAGGCAAAGACAAACACAGTTCCTGAAAATAATGCACGGTCAGAACACCCAAAGCTGTAATTGCTCCACAGAAAGAATAAACAATCATTTGGGCATGGGATATGGTAATAGAACACACGGAGAACAGGAAGCAGAGTAATTTCCACTAGCGTGTAGTTGTTGCCTGTTATGCTGCCATTAATTCTGTATTAACAGAGAACCTATAAACTATAAAACCTCAGCAGCAGTTCTAGTAGCTATATATATCGAAATTTCTTCCTTGAATAATGTGATGGTTTATCTCTACATGTCCAGCTCATTCACAGATAATGTTCCTTGTCAATGTTAATTGTCATCCATTGCAGTTTCGCAGGTCCCTGGTCATCGGTGATTGGAGAGAATTTGAGAAAACAAGCTTTTTCTCGAGTATTCCAATGGTTTATAATCACATGATTAGAGAAGATCTCGATCTGTTCATTTTTTTTGGTATTTATTACTTTTATTTTGTCACATGGGATTTGTTTTGTTGACACATTTATTTTCTTATACTAACGAGTACTTACATTTTTTATATTAAGTGGGGTGCATTTACATTATTATAAGAAAGGAGGTTACATTTTTCTTTGTATTCATGAATTCTTTTTTACAATGTAGATGTTTTGTGATTCTTACAAACAATTTCTTTTTGAAAATGATAAGAGATAAAATAAGAGAAAATAATGCAAGTGGAGGTTGATCCAATAAAACTTCTAATTATACATTAAGTTGTATTTAATTTAATTATTAAGATTTAAACAGGTAACTTTAATCAGGCAAAGACAAACACAGTTCCTGAAAATAATGCAAGGGCAGAGTTGGTAGAAAGCAAAACATGGAAAGGCATACCTTATTACCAATTGCACGCCCAAAGCCACATGGAACTGCAGCAGCATCAACATCCCCGACATGAGCTTTAAGATTATTTCTAACCCTGCCATACAATTATTCAATTATCAGAACCAAGATAGCCATCAAGGGCTGAGACGAATGAGATTTAATAGATAAGTTGCACGTGCCTAAGCTAGAACTGGAACATAAAATTACAGAGGGCTGACATCACAATCAAATTGAATCAAGTTATTATGTGGATTCCATTTCAGGACCAAATTAAGCAGCCTCACTGCATACACCCTTCACCACAACCAAAGAAATAAACCCAAAGAAATGAAAGGGTAAACATAAAAAGGAAAAATGTAAAGGGCTCATATTCCAATCTTATAATGCTGGCCTTCTAGCGAGCACATTTCTTTTATACATGCAGATATGCCGATCCAACATGATGAACTCACTTGAAATATGATTTATAACAATGAAATTATCAATTTTATCCAGCCATACAAACATCCATTGATGATAAACACTAAAGGCCTAATTTCATATTTTTATCATAATCCATAGATACTGACCACATAGCAATCAGCAAGCCTGCTAGCTGCCTAGAACCAACACATTCAAATGTTGACCCTTCATCCAATGTTTTGCCAATCGTATCCAGCCACCACTGCCCAGCAGAACTGCCCTCCAGTCCAACCTGCAGTTGAAAGGAAAAAACAAATAGCATGAGACAGCAAAATTGGTGAGAGAAGAAAAGCAATGGTAAGTATAATATAAGCATAATCATAAAAGAGAATGTTGATACAAGAAGTTTAACAGCATTGCTTTCATTCCAATTATCCTTGCTTTCATTTATTTGAGGAAAGGTCATTTACAACCAGCATATCAAAAACATCATAGACAACTTTCATTGTGATGGCTGCCTAGCAAATCACCCCACATTGCCCTATATCCTAAAGCGTGTTCACAGTGAACATCTGTCATGCATTTTATTCATTGCCCAACCAGCATATTAATGCATTTTATTCATTCCATCATGTACTTTTCCAAAGTTTCCACCCATCGTTAAAGCTGAGACTAAAATTATTAACTTTTTCAAAGATCTTCAACCCATAAAAACAACTTAACACCATCATTACATCACCTGCAACAGCTGTTTTATTATATCTTGAAACAAAACAAAACAGCAAAAAAACTTGACCAAGCTAGTAGAGTTCTCAATGTCATTTTTGTAAATTGATTAGGAGAGACAAGGCCCCTTCAGTAGCACACAGAAAAAAACTTTTGAGGGCCATGCAAACAAAAACCCTTTAACAACACACTAGCCAAGTTTAGTAATGGAGATGTCTTTACAGTTTCCTTAGCTGCAGACATTGCAAGAACACCAGCACCCATCTCAACTTCTTGCAACCCAACAACAATAATGCCAATGTCCCCAGCAGCAGAACCTAACCAGGACACAAGTGAGTCTTGCGAAGCTCTTCCTTGTGCTACATTCCATGTACCAGCCAATATTTTTAAATTCTCTATCCTTGTATACAAAAATTCTTTTCCAGCTAACTCTGAACGCAGTATGCCATCAAGGGGTCCTGGAGACATGACATTCCATCCACGTATACCGCCATGATTAGCCAGGGTGAAAACATAGCCACCCCCAACAGCCATTTTTATTACTTGACTGCTGTGAGCCACCCATCCTCCAAGCAGATTACCCTCGAGGTCTAACACCTGAACAGTGCCACTTGCATAACCAACCCATATTTGCAAACCAAATGTACACAAGCACTGAACAGCAACAGGATGATACTGGAAATCTTGCAAACGATTGCCATTTCCATCCCATTGCACAAGCGAGCCATTTGCACACCCAGTCCAAATCATTCCATCTGTTGTTATAATTACCGCTTCTGTTCTCCTATTATCATCTCCAAATCCACCTTTTACAGCAACTCGACGAACAGCATCAGCTGCTCCCATTATAGCATTACGTGAACGCTGAAAGAAACCGAATGAAGTTTGCATTTTCTCTTTCTTTGAACCAGCAACAATTTTCATCTTGATATCATCTTCAAAGGTTAAGTCCTGTCCTGACAACATGTCCAGTCTTTCAATCTGACCATCTATATTGAACATTTTCAGCAACTCCCTAGTGTGTGCATCCCTGCAAAATAGATGTATCCCCATAATTCAATATTAATTAGTAAAATATAAGAAATCTTAATGAAAAATAAAATATCCAACTCCTCTCCAACCCAAAAATAAATAAACAAAGAAAGAAACTGACATAGGTCCCCATATCCAACTAAATCGGTGCTACCCAAAGTAACTAAAAAGAAAAGATCCCCAAAACACAATGAAGACTGGGTGAAACCATCAGTTCCTACTAAATCAGGAAACAGAATCATGAGAAAAGAGTCAAAATAATACATCGGTGTGCCTCTTCTCTGTCTGCCTTTTAGCTGCCTTTACTGAGAAGACACCATGTCTCCCTTGCATGGTATCATATTCTCAACACCTAGCAACCACTGCAACTAGTCACTTATTTATTATTGAAGTTCAGTTAAGTTGTTAAAGTAAATTGATTTGTCACTTCAGTTCGCATAAGAATGCAAACACCACAGAAATGACAAAGTTAAATGCAAAAATAAGATTGAAGAATCATTAGTTGGAACTTAAAGAAGACAAGCAATGCCCACCTCAGGAAGTAGATGTAGCAATTCTAGTTTGTTAACAGAGAACCATGCAATTTGAAGTTCTACGACAAAATAACTAAATGCAAAATCCCACTCCAGATAGGAAGAAGGATTTGAGGAGAATGTATTATTTCAGGATTGCTGTAGGGTTTCAGTTTGGTAGCTGAACAAGGTCCTGGCTAATACAGCAAAAAGAAACCCTTCATACTAGCTCTGTCTCTACAGAGAACTGAGAAAGTCAACATCATGTTAGCTTACTCTCTGAATTCTATCATTGGTAGAAACACCTCAGATTTGTATTCTATTTGGCTACTCTCAAGGCCATTCTCCATTCACACTGCATACAGCCAACAGGAACATAGAGAACAAGGTGCCAAATGGGCTGACGAAGTTCCAATTGTAACACCCCAAAATTTGCATTTGACTGTAATTAATGGTTTCTTTAGAATAATGTAAGTTTAGAGAAAATTAGGGAACAAAAGCCAAAGAACTAAAGAAAAGAAGGTTCAAAATGCAATTACTAACTTAACTAGGTGAAGTAGGATAAGTTTTGCATGATTAAGTAGGTGAAGGAGGACAAGTTTTGGCATGCCATGCTTATGAGGTGTCAAAAGGAAGGTAGAGATGTGCTTTCCTTCAAAATTTTCAGAACTAACTACATCTTTTTCTTCCATTTCTTGAACCTAAGAGAGAGCTAAACACTATCCTGCAAACTAACACTACCAAACCATAAATTCCAAGAACAAATTGTGAAGTATTAGGGCTTAGACTCAATAGAATTGTTAGGAAACAAACCAAAGATAGATTGTGAGGTTATAAAAGGAAAGGAAAGAAAGTAAGGGAAAATGGGCTAAAGCTTAAGGTGAGTGATTAAATTGATAAGTACGTATAAATCCTATTGTTTTAGATGCTTTTATGCATGAAGAATTTCTTTAAATGTTTGCTGGATTTTCAGAATATAAATGTATAACCTTAGTTTTCAATGGAAACTTCATATGATAGTTGCTAAATAAGAGTATGATTGTGAAAGATCGAAGTGTGATGTGATCTTTTAAAGTAAAAGCTATGTTTTAGCCCAAATATTGTGTTGATATAACTGCACATGATATGTGAAAAGAGTAAAGCTTTCTTTACATGAAATTGTGGCCACCTATATGCTACATATGAAGATGTAAAATATAAGTGAATGATCAAGACAGGACAACAAGATGTCATATTAGTTTATTTGCTGGACAGCAAGACAACAAGATGTCATGTAAGTTTGTTTACTGGACATCAGGGTGTGTATGCTTATAAATACATGTTTGGTTGAGAAATTTAATTGTTTAGGTAACAATAAGAAGCAATTAGAGAGGTTGGTTTACTTAGCTAACTAAAAGCACAATTCTAAAGTGAATACAATTAAAGATACTAACTAAGATGCATTACCAAAGTAATTAGGAGAGGGGTGTGACACCAAAACTATGCCATGAGATAATGCACAAGCCCTAGGATCCGTAAGTTTCTTGTGAATAAACACAGACAGAAATTTTCAAGCTATAGTTCTAGTATTGGAAAAAAGGGTCCATATCAAGATAAACATTGATCAAAATATGATGCGTAGCAGAATATTTTTATTTTCACTCTTTGTTTTTTTCTACGGATCAAATG
Organism: Populus nigra; assembly: GCF_951802175.1. NCBI lineage: Eukaryota > Viridiplantae > Streptophyta > Magnoliopsida > Malpighiales > Salicaceae > Populus > Populus nigra. Next base: position 11,620,428 of record NC_084861.1, on the reverse strand, counting down.
TTAATATTTTTCCGGTACACAAGTGTCAAACCATGTTATTTTTAAGACATTATGTATTTGACTAGAACTTCTAAAACCAGTTTCAAATCATATTCTACATTTTAAAAACCATACCATTGCAGTGAAGTTTCTAAACTACCGTAAGACCAATGAGAGAGCAAACTCAAAAAAAATCATAATTAGATACTTCTAGATACTTATCAAGCAAAAATAAAATCAAATAAACACATACCACAATGCGAACGACAGGAACCCAGCACTCCAGACTTTAGCCCTGGAATTATCAGAAAGCAAGTATCTAACGTCGGAATTCAATACATTGCTGAATCCATTCATGGTCACTTGGTTCCTTATATCAATATATGACCTCTCCACTGACAGTGCAGCCATATGCCTCTCTTCTGCGGTAAATGAAAAGGCCTTTTCCAGATCTTCCCAGGGCCATATCTTAATAACCCCCCCTTCTGATCCCGACCATAAATCCCCTGGAATCAAAACACGAAATAAAATTCAATCAAAATACAACAATAACTAAAACATTAATCCATAATTTTAAACCAGTGAGAACTGACTGACCATAACAAGTCAAGATCATGGTCATGACTGGCCCGCGATGTGCCATCCAAGACAAGACCTCCTTGACACGACTTCGATCCAACCCTGGACCTGTATCCATTTTCCAACACCGAATTCTACCATCTCTATGTCCACTCCAAACAACTCGACTCCCTTCATCACCAACCAAACACGTAACGCCCGAACCCGAATTCAACGCCACAGACTCCTTGAACGGCGCCGTTTCATCACTCCCGCCGTACATTTCCTTCAATTCCCAGACCTGAACTGCGCCGTTTTCTCTCCCACCCCATACTTGCGTCTCGGTAGTTACAATCGTTCTCAAAAACCGACCGGTTTGAGATTCTCTCAACGGATGTGGCCGAATTTCAAGACTGGGTGGACGGTCTGGGTGAACCGCGGCTCGAACTGGGATACGGAAAATCCCGGTTCCCCCTCCTTTGCCAATGAATTCTGGTAAAGCCGGAGTTTTGTGTCTGTGGAAACACTTTCGTTGTTGTTAGAGCTATTATTACAGTTGTTATTGGAGAGTTTCCGGTCGAGGAACTGGATCATGTAATCCAGGCGTTTAGTGGAGGCTTCCAGGGAGGGATTGGGATTGGAGGGCTGTAGATCATCGTCGGAGGAGGAGGAGGATGGTGAGGAGGAGGAGGAAAAGTAACGGTCGAAGATCCTTGGTGTTCGGAGCGGAGGTGAGGACGAAGAAGCATCATCGCTATTGGTTCGAGGAGATGGAGAGTGAAGGGAGAAAAAAACGTCGTCCATTTTTATTTTTATTTTTTAGAGTGATACTGGTGCTGCTGTTGGTTGCTTGTAAGTTATAACTGAAAGGAGAGAAGAGAGAATATAGGGGGAAGAATCGAGGTAAGGATGCTGTTGGGTTTTTAAGATTTTAAGACACCGGAAAAAGAGATAGGGGACGCGAAGAACGGACCGTGAGGCGGTCACGAATTCACGATCCAGCGTTCTGATGCGGACTGTGGCACGACGCTGTGAGATGGTGTTCGGCAACTGTGATAGTTATTGTTTTTTATATAATTTAAAAAAAAACACTGTTCCTAACACATTTGCAAACAGTTTTTTGGAATAGCCAGTAGTCGAGTCGAGTCGAGTGGTATAGCGGTTATGTTTTCCTTGTTTTTAGGTTTTTTCCCCTTAACGCTGAGGTGTTCTTCGCCGGTCAATTCGGCTGAGGTCAGGTTGATTCTGAATCTGTTTAAAAACAGGGGGGGGGGGGGGGGGGAATTGTTTCTTGGGAGTAAAATTTCGCTTGGATTTTGGGTGTGCCTGGGAGATCTTATTTTTCTATTTTTTTAATACTTTTAAAAAATATTTTTGTTGACAAAAGTATTAATTTTATATTTTTTAATATTTTATAAGAATTTGATTTTATGATTTCAAAAATAAAAAATATCTAGAAAAATTAATATATTTTTAAACAATAAATTATTTTAAAAAACATTTTATATCATAACTTTAAACAAACGTTCCACAGGTGACAGTGTGAAGATAAAAACCAGCTAGTGAATTTCATATGAGTTAAAATTCAAAAGAATCAAAGAGAGTAATGTGGTACTGGACTGTTGTTAGCACTATGTTTTGGGTCTCATCTTTATTTTTTATATAAGAATAAATATCCAGTCATTATTAATGTTTTTTTTAGTAAAAAGATAATTATAAGCGTGTTGAAACAATATAACTCGATTAATTTAATAGGTTAAAATACAACTTGAAAAACCAATAAAATATAATTTTATTCAAGACAACACTTTTAAAAAAAATATTAAAAAAAAACAATAAATTTAATCGATCTGGATCAACTTAGTTTGATGTGTTAGATTCATAGTCTAAATCATGAGACTATAATAATAAATTATAAAATTAAAATCTCAATTAACCTAGTGTTTAATAGTAAAATTAAAAAAAATCAATTAAAAAAATAATATAAGTCAGCCCGATATAATATTTTGAATATACGATCTAAAATCTAAATCATAAGATTAGAATAACCCGATAAAAAATAACTCAAAACAATTTATGAAAATTAGTTATCGATCAATCTAATACTAAATGATGAAGCTGGAAAAAATCATCTAGAAAAAACATAAAAAATAACTCGAGTTAACCCGTCAAACTCATGACTCGACCCATGAGCGTGATGATCTCGTATAAAGCAAACTAAAAAAAAACAACCTAGGTTGCCTCTGTCAAAGTCGTAAATCAAATCATGAGACCGGGATAACCTCATATAAAATAAATTACGAAACAGGATTCTCGATCAAACTATTGCTAGAGAATGAAACTAAAAAAAAGAATCAATATAAAAATTGACACAATAAAGCAATTCAATTAAACCCAACAAGACTTATGACTTAGGTTAAACCTGTAATAATCTAATAAAAAGTAAATCAAATCAAATTAGTGAGTATGATTCATAATTAATATACTGTTAAATGATGAAATTATAAAAAATATTAATTAAAATAGAAAAAAAAATAAAACTAATTGGATCAACCTGTTATACAATTCATGAAACTGAGATAACTATATAAAAAATATAAATTACAAAACTCAGTTTATAATAAACCAGCTGTTAACAAGTAAAAATAAATAAATAAACATAAATTTCATTAACAAAAACAAACGGAGGGAAAAAAAAACCAGCACCTTATAATAAACGGTGTTTTGTGATACGACGCACCACAAAAACAACATCTCTCTTCTTTCTTTCTTTTTTTCTTTCTTGTCATTGTCAATGTTAATTTCCTGCTTTACTGCCTGGAAAATCTGACTTGAACGATCGAGTTGAACATTTTCATAACTCTATGAGTGCAAGGACCCTATAGCAACTATAAAGAAAGTTAAATGGGGTAGGATTTTTATTGTACTTTTAGATACAGGAGATTGTTATAGTGAAATTTATATAGAAATAGCGTGTAATTAAAAAAACTGTAGGCATGTTTTTTTTTTATTTAAAAAGTTGTTGGCGCGTGTTTTACATGTCCCAACGAGTAGTCAGCTCCCCTACTATTTAAGAGGTGCATGATATGTCTCTCGATAGTTAAATTTGGTTATCCACTATCTAGATAGATGTGGATATGTGCCCCTACCATATGGTATGACTCATGTAGATATGCCATGGTTGGATTTCATTGATGATTGATTGTTTGTGTTTTTTTTTCTTTCATGACAGCTTAAGTACACAATTACCCCTTGTTTATTTATTATTTTCCCGGGGCTGGCATGAACATCAAATTGTTTAAAACATTCTTTATATTTTTATTTTTGTTTTGCATTTTAAAAAAATAATATTAACCTCTTACAAAACACAGGTTAATATACCAGTAACTGACTATAGCTTGAACTAAATAGAAGAACTTCAGTTTAAACTTCCTCAACAGATTTATGTTGGGATTTTGGCCGAAAAAGCTAAAAATCATCCATGTTTATAGTTTATCGGTCTTGTTTTTGTTTTTTTCTTTTTATTATTATCGTCTAGATTTTTTTTTAACTAGGAAAAAGGAGGAGTAAATCAGGTTTCTTAGATAAATGAAACGTCTGCTCTACGGAAACAATTGTTGATCTAGTACATGTGATTTTAAAAGCTAAAACAAATGTGCTTTTTGTGGAATTTTTATTTTATTTTATCTATGCACTGTTTAAATGAAAAGGTTAGACGTCTATCCTTGCAAGGCACTTTTATCTACGCAGCTGCAACGTGTTTTTTTTAGCAAAATTTGATTTTTTTTTAATTTTAGATTAGTTTTTTTATTGATGTATTCATATTCATTTTTTAAAAAGATTATTTTAATATATTTTCAAATAAAAAATACTTTTAAAAATAAGATAACAAATACTACCTAATTCATCAAGCGAGGGAAAAAAGAAGATAACAAGACGAAAGATATCTCAATCAGTCCATATTTTCTCCGTGCATCGAGACTAAATTGTCCAGACATAGACTGGACCCGTCTCTTCGCCAAACAAACAAGAATATCGAGAAAGGAAGCAAGAAAACCGGATTGAACTTGAAAATGGGAAAATAAGAAGTGGATCCCCAAAATCATTCCGGGAGACAATAATGGTGGTGGGGCCGCGCCAATGGGACAACGTGGGTGGTGTCAGGGGCAGAGAACCAATAATACGGTGCAAATTCTGCAATGACAACTGACAACGACTATGCAGGCTGAGAAAATCCGAAAACGATATGCATTGTTACTGATAATAAATTTCCATGCGTGTGATTGGTCAACGACCATCTAATTTGTAGGCAAAGTTAGGTATGAGTGCATACATGTTAATAATTCCACGTCCCTGGAAAAACTCAATACCCCGTATCACACTAGGCCCTGCAGAGGCCCAGTATTTCTATCTATATCACCTCATGAGCCTTCCTTCGCTAATCAAACCGGAAGCCCAGCCCAGCCCACTTGGTGAACAGCAGGAGATAAGTGCGGGCAGCCCACTTCGTGAGAAGGCGATGAAAGTTCGGGTCGGGTTTCGCCTCTTCATCCGCTTCATTTAACGTCCAGGATCATTCGTCATGAAAAATCAAGCTTGTTACAAAATTACTAGTTTATTTTCTACATTATCATTAAAGCTTGGATAAAAAAAATTATGGAATCTAAAAAATAATGTATAGATTGTGGATGACTTTTCAGCATTTTCATCGTACTGGTACAATAGTCAAACCCACAAAATCTTTACCCGATTCTTTACTTGACCCGGATTTTAAATTAAATAATTTGAAAGGTGCTCGACATTATCTTTTCCACCAGACAAGTTCAATGAAAAAACTCAAGGGAGAAAAAAATGTCAGGTTTACCCGGATAAATTTATCAAATCTACGATCCTACACTTATACTGAATTGGGTTAGATTATTTTTTATTTAATTATGTAATGTAAAATACAAAAACTAATCTATTATGTACTTGATACTAAATAATAAAATTTAATAAAAATATAACATTAAATAATAAAATAAAATAAAAACCAATATATATATATAAGCCAACAAAAAAAAAAGTCAGGTGGACTAGGCTAAATCTACCACAAATAGCCAGGTGTGTGGGTCTAAAATAGACTGGTGTGCGTAACCCAATTTTTAACATAAGCGACGGACATCTGTAACTTTTTTTAAAAAGAAAAATAACAAATGAAAGAAAAGTGGATTGCCAAATAAAATATAATAATATGTGTTCACATAACTTAAACTCGTAACTTCTCATAATCAACACCACACATAAACCAGTTCAAACCATGACACAAGATTTTATAAAATAACTAAACAAATATATTAATCTTGTTCACGATTTACATAAAAACATAACATTAAATAATAGAATAAAATAAAACCAATATATATATATATATAAAAGCCAACAAAAAAAAGTCACTGCTAGGCTAGATCTACCACAAACAGCCAAGTGTTTGGGTTTAAGATTGGCTCGCGTGCTTAATTTAATTTTATTTTTGATTAATATGAGTGTACAAATCAACTTACGTGTACTTAACATAATTTTTAATATAAAGGGCGGCTGTATATAACTTTTTTTTAGAAAAATAATAATAAGTGAAAGGTGAATTGTCGAATAAAATATAATAATACATGTTTTATATAACTTGAAATTGTAACCTTTTATAACAATCAGCACCACACTTCAACCAATTTAAGTACGACACAAGATCTTATAAAGTAACTGAACAAGTATATGAATCTTTTTTTTTATTTACGTGGAGTGTTCGGGCTAACTTGCACGCACCACGACTATTCTTCACTGCCCGCTGGATATCTTGCAAGCCCAGGAGCAGGTAAGGCACCGCGGAGGTGACAGATGTGCACATAGAGGATCGAACCCGGGACGGGGACGGAACAAGTCACACGATTGACCACAGCAACTAGACCCTCGAGTGCACAAATACATGAATCTTGATCACGGTTTACATGTACAGAAACTAATCCCAAATTTCTAGTTGCTTTGGTAATTTAGTTAAAAAAATATAAAGTGAGTGTTATTACTTCAACCAAATCTCATGATTTTATTTATGAATAACACCACAATTTGTTTTGTTGTACAAAAACATCATCATGGGCTATAAAGCGTGAACGAAAAAGAATACTGGTTCGAGTTGCAAGGCCATTACTAGAGATGCTTTATTTTCAAATTAAATAAAAAAAATGGTTAAATTAATAAGGCGATGGATAGTTACGTCTTCAAACAATTATTAGATTCATAGAAACTATAAACACCTACCAAAGTGGAAAGTATAATTTTACCAACACAACTATTTAGATGGTGGTCTAATAATAAAAGTTTGGGATCAAGAGGTTTGTTTTTTTATGGTTTCAGGTTCGAGCTCTAGGTTGCTTATATGATGACCACTGGAGGCTTACATGATCGTTAATTTCAGGGTCCATGAAATTAGTCGAGATATGCGCAAGCTGACCCGAACACTTATATTATTCTAAAAAAATTTTACGTCAACATGTCTCGTAGTTGAAATCATAATTACTCTGGTACGATCTTTTCCGGAATAATATAATGATTTGCCAGGGAAAAAAAAAAGGGAAAAGAGTAGGCGGTGCACTGGTGCTTGCTTAGCCGGCATATGGCGGCATCCGTGCTGCCAGCACCACTAAAGATCTAGAAAAATGGAGTTGTGATCTTGACATCTAACGAATCGGAGGGTCCGCATTAAAGATGGGTCCAAAACTAAGTGGCGCACGAAAAATGGTGGGAGGTTTTATCTTATTGCCACTTGACAGGTACGGTGAATTTTAAAATGCACTGCGTTATTATCTCGCTGCCGCTAGTCGAGAGATACGGAGAACAGGAGGATGTTTGTTTGTATGCTTTAAAAAATATTTTTTTAAGAGAAATATTATTTTTTTATTTATTAATATTTTTAGGTTATTTTAATATGCTGATATTAAAAATATTTTTTATAAAATAAAAAAATTATTTATATATGTTTTTAAATAAAAAATAATTTTAAAAACAATTGTTATTATAATATCAAATAGGTTTTAGGTTGGTAGAACACGAGAATCCTCCTACAAAAAAAAATTTGTTCTATTCTAAAAAAATAATAATTAAAAGATGAATATGTTTTAATAAAGTTAGAGAAACTTAATAATTAAGTTAAATTTTGATTAATTTAATAAAAAAATTAAAAAAATGAGGCAATAACAATAAAAAAATAAAAAAAATATTGTCCTAGACGAAGCTGAATTAACATGTGAAATCCATGACCCGAACATGAAATATGTTCAGATTGATTGTATGTCTATCTTGCGTCCCGGATAATAAGACCGAGATAATTTGATAAAAATAATTAATTATAAAAAATGAGAAAAAACATAAAAACGAGTATAGATTAAGACATTTAAAAGCACGATACAAGTCTTTTACCAGTTGTTTTTAAATTTATTAAAATTAATTTGTAATATAAATCGATTGGCACATAAAATTTATCGAATAAAATAAAAGAAAAACAATACTATGTAGGGCTGCACATATTAAAAATATTATAAAATATAAATTTTTTATTTTTTAAAATACATTTATATATATATATATAATCATATTAACCTCATAAAAAATTAAAAACACTTAATTTATATTTTCAAGCTCCATGTTTTTCTTCATGTTTATATTGCGTTAATTTATTATTGATATTTTTTTTATACAAGAAACAATAATATATTTTTTTATATAAAATTCTAGATAAATCTCTTCTCAAATTGAATACTTATTATGTGTGGTATCCAATAGAATAAATTACTGGAGGTTAAAATAAAGGCATGTATGGATAAAAATGAGTTCTTCGCCTGAAGATAAAAATAAAAAATACGCTACTTCTCCATATGTTTTTTAAGTACAAATCTAGGACTGTGCTTTTTTTTTTAATAAAAAATCTCACAATTTCTTTAATTATATTCACAAATTAAGTGTTAACGGAGAAGATTGAATCTTGAACATCAAGAATAGTAGGGGAATCTACTATTTATATTAGGATCTTGCCTACTAAATGACACGATTTTTATTGCAAAGATTTTGTTTTCTTCAAGTGGTATCATGTGAATCTCAGTACATTTAATGTTACAACTATAATTATTTAATAAAATGATTTTTTTTTAAATAGACTAGCATTTTATTTTGCAAGAAATCATGGTAAAACTGCAAATAATAACATCTAAAGCTTTATTTAAAAAAACATTATCATCTCATTACCGCTATTTTATTGATGAAAGTGATTATTTTTCAAAATATTTTAAATTTAGAAATATATTAAAATATATTTTTTAAAAAATTATTTTTGATCTTATCATATCAAAATCATAAAAAAATAAAAAAATCAATTATAAACAAAAAAAATTATTTTTTTGAAAATAATGTATTTGCTAAAAACAAACAAGGTTGAAGTAGAAAAAGTTAGAAAGAAGACAACTTTTCTAAGAGTTCATTTATTTTTTAAAAATATTTTTTTAAAAAATATTTATTTTGTTTTAAATTAATATTTTTTGATATTTCATATTATTTTAATGTGTTAATATTATAAATAATTTTTTTTTTAAAAAATGATTTCAATATATTTTCAAAAAAAATATACTATAAACAAACAAGCACTACCATAATACGACACAACTTCAAGTTTGCAAGTCGACCAGATAGAAAATTTAAAATCATACAGTTACTATAAAATTCAAGACGCTGTATTTTCTCTTGCACCCACGTATAAAAAGAAGTGGTAAGTATGAGAAGGAAGGAGGAACTGAGTTCAAAACCCACCTCTTTTTAGAGTTCCAAACACATGCTAAAGATTAAAACCTATGAAAATGTCACTGTACACTCACAGGCATTCATTATTCACCAAACAATGGATACCTTCCGTTACTGCTTGGACCGGCAGATTTGATTCGACTTTGAAAACAAAAATAGATTCAGATTAGATTTTGGATTTAGTATTACAATCTTCTTAAGACAACAACAGGATAGGGTGGGAGAGAGAATAAAGAAAGAAGGAAAGCCCATCTCACATCAGTGCTTCTCACACCAAAACAATCACTAACTTCATTCTGAAAATGTAACAAAAAGGAAACATAAAACAACATCTCTGTCAATCCCATTATCTTGAACTTTATAGCCCACCACAACTCTCTTGTCCCCTTCTCTTCACCTCCCAAGATTCTCTGTTTTTTCTTTTCTTTTTATAGCGCCAGGAGTTGAATATAGACCATACACTGATACAAATGTATGTAGTGTGTGTCTATATATCTGAACTTCAATCTTGATTCTGTTTCTTGGGTCTCTTTTCTTTTCTTTTTCATTTTGTTGGAAAGATAGAGATGGGGTTGAAAAGTGCTTGGTTAGTGGTGGTGTTTATGTTTCTTGGGGTTGCTGTGGCAAAGAATGTGAATGAGTTGAATGTATGGCCAATGCCGAAGTGGGTGAGTAGAGGGCACAGCAGGGTTTACATGAGTCAAGATTTTCAGTTAGTTACTGATGGGAGCAAGTACATTGATGGCTCTGAGATTTTGAAGGATGGCTTTACAAGAATGCTTGATGTAGTGAAAGTTGCTCATGTTGTTGATGGTGATCTTTCTAGCGTAGACAAGTCTCTCATCATTAAAGGAATTCATGTTCTTATTTTCTCACCAGATGACCAGGTATGGTGTCATTGGTCATCAATTATCTTTCCAGTCAGAGCCTTTTCTTTTCTTTTCTGATTATTACCTGATCAGTTCATTCACACGGGCCTAAAGATTAATGTTTAAAAGTCTGGGAATGTGATTCTTCTGAGGTAGGCTAAGAAGAAGTCATTTTCTCCTTTTTCTTTCCACTTGTATAAAAGTTTCATTATCACCGCTGACAACTTTTTTTAAAAGTTGTTTTTTTTCCCGATCTAGAAATACAAAGTGATGTGCAATTTGATAATCCTTTTGTTTTAACTTATTTTTCACTAAATACAACAATTATTAAGAAGTAATCAAGTATGAGCTGTAGCTATCATTAAGTTTTATTTACAATAATCAAGGCTTTTTTTTTTGGCATTTTAGATGAAATCTGGAGAGCTCCTTCCTTTAATTTAGATTAAACAAATGCTCTTTCTCCCTGTATTGTTGTGTGCTTTTACAGTTACAATATGGTGTTGCCGAGTCATACAAACTGCTGGTTCCTTCACCAGAGATGCCAGATTACGTCCATCTTGAGGTGGGTGCAACCGCTACCTTTTGTCTTTGTAGCTATATTGTCTAACAACTTACACCTGTCCAAGTCAATTGTAATAAGTTTCTTTCTCAAGGAAGATGTTCAAATAGTAAGACTTGAAAGAAAATGCTACTGGATTTTGTCTGGCATTTCCTAAAATAGTTTTCATATATTTATGTTGAAATGTAGCTTTGACATATTTGGATGTGCCATATAGCCAGCGCATTGAAAAATGTTTCCAGTCTCAATCTTTTGGACGAGGGGAATGAGTCTCAAAGGAATTATTCGTTGTCCTATCTAGATTAGTGAACTCAAAACCTAGTATTTGCTTACGAGACGGGTCAAGCATGCATTGTAGAGAACTAGTAACATTAAATCATGTTTTATAAAATCTTCCACTATCATGATTATAATCAATTATGGAGTGGGACCTTGCTGAAGCATGGTTGTTTTTTTCATAATTTTTGAATTAATGTTCTGTAGAGGTACCAAATCGATACATTTAATGGTCAATGCTGAGTTTGGTCTACATCAGTAAGCTTTGATTCATGTAAATTGTTTGATCAATTCAAATTCTGTTTGGCAACATTACAGGCGCAGACTGTTTATGGGGCGTTACATGGGCTTCAGGTTTTATACTAATCCTTAAGACATGAAATTGTATCTCTTTTGATATTCCTACCAAGTTCAAAATTGTCTAAGTTTGACATGACATTAAATTTTGCAGACATTCAGCCAATTGTGTCATTTTAACTTTACAACTAGACTGATTGAAGTTCACATGGTCCCTTGGACTATCATTGATCAACCAAGATTCTCTTATCGAGGGCTCTTGATTGGTGAGTTGTTTTCTGCATTCCTTTTCTGTAATATGTTTAGTTTACTTTTGATGTATATGTCTTTCAAAGCCCCAGCTGAGGGCTTTATTCCATTTACTAGCTTCTGGTTTGATAAGGTTGGCAATTAAAACTGAAGGTTTTGATGGGAAGAAAGTTTACTTCATGTGAAATGGGTCTGGAGGGCTATCCCAAGCTGACATAGGGCCACTTGAAAAGCTTGATGTCCAATTGTTTGGTCGATTCTGTTTTTATATCTCAAATCCACTCTGCATTTTCAAATTCTAATGTGCTTGTCTGACTTACAAGTGGAATTTATGCAGATACATCAAGACACTATCAGCCAGTGCCAATGATTAAGAAAGTAATTGATTCTATGGCCTATGCAAAATTGGTATGTGATGCATAGTTAACTAATCTATAGTTGAGAATCTTTTAGAATATTTGGTGAAATAACTACATATTTGTTCTACTGTTTGCTGGAAAATAATCAGTGGTATTTTGCTTTTAGCATTATAGGTATAAGAGGTTTTCATGATCGCATTTGTCGAGGAGTATCATCCCTATTTCTGTTCATAACCATTTGCTAGGATTTAGTTTGCCTGGATTAGCTTCTTCCTCTAGAGGGACAGCAATGAAGTTTGGGAAATCTTGCATCCATAAAAAGGATAGGAAATAGTAATTTGTGCAGCAGTGTTTAAGCCTTGGATCTTGCACCAGGAAACCTATCCAACATGAAATGAGACAGAAATTTGGCAACTGTCGCTTAAATTACCTGTCTTCCCTCCTTTTTGAACAGCAAATGGTGTTAACACAACAATTTACTGTAATTAGCAGTTTGCTGATACGGTTTACTTTGTAACAAGATGTAATGTTGTTTCACACTGACCTTACTTCGATTTTTATCATCTAGCCTGTTGTAAGAACTCAGATAGCTGTGGTATTAATCCTCTAGCCTGTTGTAAGAACTCAGATAGCTGTGGTATAAACAGAATTAGTCTGTGAGAAGTGGATTTTTCTTGCAGAAGGTGTTAGCAGGTCAATAGAACTATTGAAAAACAATACCTGTCATTGGCCTTTATGATTTTATTCTGTTGCATATGCAGAATGTGTTGCACTGGCACATTGTAGATACCCAATCTTTCCCTTTGGAGATACCTTCATATCCACATCTGTGGGATGGGGCTTATTCAGTTTCAGAGCGGTACTCCTTTTCTGATGCTGCTGAAATTGTGAGGCAAGTGATTCTGCTGTCTTCACCTTCTACAAACTTATTGTCTATGTAGTTGTATCATCTCTAATATGTCAAGAAAAAATTTGCAGTTATGCTCAAAGGCGAGGAATTAATGTATTAGCTGAACTTGATGTTCCTGGACATGCTCTCTCATGGTAATAGTAACATTCTTATATAGCGGTTTTCTCTGTTGTCTCAGACTCTCAGTTATATTCCTTTCAAAAATTACTGTGCATGTATCTATGAGATCAGGATGCAAACTTTTAACCCCAAAAATTGACACTTGGTCATTTAAAAAAAGAATCTTATCCTCTTCAAGTGAATAATGGCAGGATTTGAATTTCTGATCATTCATGGCTTCTGCAATAGCTACAGAAAAATTCCCAGGAAAAGACTTTATAGATCCTGACTGGCTGATGTAATGACTGCCATGTCTTTCCAGGTGTTGGGGGGAATATTTATAAAGCTTTCTAATTTAGTTTTTGCAAGATGCTAGATAACAACAATCTATATTTTTTAAGGGATAGAATTTAAGAATTCATTGGAATTATCACAGAATTAGGTAATGTTTAATCCATGAGGATGTGTAGAACATTTTTTCATAAGTCAATATGAGAAGCTGCCATTGGTCACTTGACTTGATGATGATGTATCTTTCTGTTTACCTGTATGATTTCCCTATTAGATCTTCTTCCTCTCAAACAATAGAGTTGAGTACTTATAACACCCTGCCAACTTGTATCCAAGAAAACCGCTTGTTTTCGAAAGTTTTGAGGTTATAAAGATGTTATTTTATGATTAATGCTGGCAAACCAAAAGGTTGTTTGTAGCTCATGGATCTATTGCAGTTAGCCTCAGTGAACTTTCTGCAGAAGTGATGAATGCTAATGGTTTTCAGGGCCAAACACGAGAAGGATTAAGGGCTATTGTCTAGTGATATCTGGTGAAAGTCTAGGTTGGTGACCAAGGCATTGTAGATATGAGGCCCGGGGCTAGCCATTTGATGCAGAATGCTGCAGCACTGAATCATTTTCAGAGTTCCTTTCCTAGGATTGTACTTCTATGGGACCACAAATGGGCAAGCCTTTATGGCTAACTCAGACTTCGGTGCATAGTTTAGATCGTCATGAATTTGTGACATTGTATTTTGAAAACCTATGGCAAGGCGGGTTCTGTAGGTTTCCCTTGTTGCCCAAAGATGCAAACTCACGAAAACAATAAAAATATTTGACGTTTTCCATTTCTTTGCAATATGGCCATTATGATAGAATGGTATCACAAACTATAATCTCCAAATGACTTAAATGGATATTTTTTCCCTGTAATTAGGGGGCATGGCTATCCTTCTTTATGGCCATCAAAAGACTGTCATCAGCCACTTGATGTCAGCAATGAGTTTACATTCAAAGTGATAGATGGGATTCTTTCAGGTAATGCCTGTACTTTCAATTTGGAACAGTGTGGTTTGATATCAATAAGTTGTCATGTCAGAAGACTAAGAAAATATATATAAATTTGCAAGTTAGCTTAGTTTGGGTGGAAAACAAAAATGAAAGGATGAATGGCTAACATGATTACTTTTTTCACGTTCAGATTTCAGTAAGATCTTTAAATTCAAGTTTGTTCACTTAGGAGGTGATGAAGTTGACCCGAGTAAGTCCAATAGTTATACTTTGTTATCACCATTTTTGTATTGATTGTTTATTGTTTATGGAACATTTATTATTATTATTATTGTTATTGTTATTATTATTATTTTGTTTCTTGGCCTCTGGGGATTTTCTTTCCTTTTATCATATCTTTTCTTCTTTTATTTTCGGGTGTATGTGTTGAAACATGATATTTGATGTTAATGAAAATATAGGGGCCACAGGTTACTTGCTTCTGCTTGCTCTTAATTTTTGAAATATATATCTGGATGGAGCTTCACGTTATTGACATGCAACTGTATGAGTCTTTTTCAGGTTGCTGGACAAAAACTCCCCACATAACAAAATGGTAACAATCCCACGAATTCTACATGCAAAGTAACTGATGTTTCTTTTCTTTTCTTCTCTTTTTTTCTGTAGACACCAAGTGTATCACATTATTATCTTCGTGCTTGATGTCCACAACCATATTTTCCTCCTTTTGTAGTTAATCCAAGTGGATTTACGTGGGTACTGTGTGCTTGCTGTACATGACATCACCGTTACATTCTATGCCAATGTTATTTTATGATTACTGCTATTATTGGATTTCCTGAGAAATAACTAGCATGCCAGACTCACAGCTATTTCTTTTAGTTTTAGTTTTTCTCCCATTCCATGTACCTTAAGAGAGCATGGAATTGTAACAAAAGAGAGAGGGCATGTAAATTGTATTCGTATTGTATGTTGTTTGACCTTGACATGATCAAGATACTGTCTATTCTGAAACCTGCAGGTTAAAAGAGCATAGAATGAATGGATCTCAAGCTTATCAGTACTTTGTCTTGCGGGCACAGAAAATAGCTTTGTCCCATGGATTTGAAATTGTTAACTGGTACGAACAATTCTGGATAAGGTTAGATATCAAATTTCACTGGTTTTTATATCTTATCCAATCGTGCAATGTAACAGGGAGGAGACTTTCAATGACTTCGGAAATAAATTGAGCCGCAAGACTGTGGTGCACAATTGGTATGCCATACTTTCTGCATAATTTCATAAAATGACCTTGTCATGATGCATCTTAACATGGCCACCCTGTAGATCAGTAAATGAAAAAAATATAAGCATCATTTATCCATGATGCAACCGTCATTTGCTTCTTGGACTTGTTGTATTGAGAGACTAGAATCAATATTATATAAAAAATGGGAAAAGCTCCCCTGTGCAGAATATGAATTTTGGTTAATCGATACAGCTAAACTTGACTTGATAAGGGTGTTAAGATGTTTTAGTCCATCTGCAATGCTAATTGTGACAAGTAATTTTTATATGTAGTAGTTGGTAAAGAGTGTTGATCTCGCTACTATTCATTCTCACTACTTGTATGTTTGCTAGTTCTGAAGAGTGACATCTGGTTCACCTGGTCCAAGTCCATTAATGTTTAGATGAAAACTTCAGGAACTCTTTCTCTCTGTGAATTATTGTTGAACCAATTCACATATTGTAATCACAATTAAAATTACTTTAGATATTAGACAATCAGTGAACATTGTTGAGTTAATTACACTATGTAAACAAAAATGTTCTGGACTCCTTTTCCACCAAGCAAATAGATCTTAGAGATGATTGTATTTGCACTGCTATAATAATTTTGTTTGTCCTTACATTTCAGGCACACTTGATGTTTAGCATACAATTTTTTTTGCAGGCTTGGAGGTGGAGTTGCTGAGCAAGTGGTTGCATCTGGGTTGAGGTGCATTGTGAGCAACCAGGACAAATGGTATCTAGATCACTTGGATACTCCTTGGGAAGAGTTCTATAAGAATGAACCACTTACAAATATAACAAACCCCGAGCAACAGAGTTTAGTTCTTGGGGGGGAAGTATGCATGTGGGGAGAAACAGTGGATGGGTCAGACATTGAACAAACCATATGGCCACGTGCTGCAGCTGCTGCAGGTATTATTGTATATCATGTCAATTGACAACGAAATTGCTGAGACGTTGCAACATATTCATATTAAGTTATGCAGTTTTCTTGTTTTCAATACTATGTAGTTGCATGATGGTCATTGAAAAGGAATGTACAGTGACGCAAACAATAATATAAATCTGATTTCATATTAGCTTCCTAGTCACATAAATTGGTCACAATCTTGGTGAATTTACTACTGTTGAGATTAAGGGTTCATGAAACTATACACTTTGTGGATGGTTCTGTGTATTAAGAGATCTGCCTTTCCATCCCAAAGGTGGTTTTAGTTGATACATAGTTATCACTGCTAACATTCTTGGACCAAGGCAGGTGACTGGTAGTCTCATTTGAAGAGGCACCAGATGATGCCTTGAGTGATTTTTAGAGTTGACTAGTTTTGATCTTTTTTAGAATCCTCTTAGAGTTACTTCTTGAGAAACTTTTCCATCAATAGGAGAGATAGAAACTTCTTACTATACATCTTTCTTCCCTTTGTTTTTGAGCTCAGCATCTCAAATCTTCCATTTTTTTTTTATCTGCTCTCTACTCAGCTTAATCTTTCGATGCAAACTGTATCTTCACTTTAAAATAACGATTTTATTCTCTCTGTTTTCTGTTCCTATGTGATTGAAGAGCGGCTATGGACACCTTATGACAAGCTAGCGAAGGATCCAGAAAAAGTTGCTGGAAGGTTAGCACACTTCAGGTGTTTGCTGAATCAAAGAGGGGTTGCCGCAGCTCCTATAGCTGGACCAGGCCGAGGAGCACCTATAGAACCAGGTTCTTGTTATGTACAGTAATGACTACAAACACATCTCTAATTCTTGAGGGTGAAATGCAGTTGATTCAAAATCACCCCCAGATGTAAGGAACACGTAATAATGCATCCTGGATATATTCAGGTGGCTTCTGGTTCGATTTTTATGAAAATGGTCCAAAATGGTCTCACAAGGTCTCTCATGTCTGCCCAACTAAGTCCCTTCGTTCTTGAAGTGTTTGTGGTTGAATCGTAAAGTAGACTTGGAAGGGATTTCGAGTGTTTGTGGTGAAGTTTTTTCTTTTTTTTCTCCTTTGGATCTTATCATATTTGACCCCAAAAATCATTAATTTGAACGGTTGAAATTTACCTTGAAAGATTAGTTCATAACTTACTCAAGGATTGCGTTTGAAATTTGTTTAAGAAAAATAAATAAAAATCAAGTTTTGATTATTGATTTTTACTCAGATTTCATTAATGGAAGAATTATGGAAGGAGAAACTCGAAGCATTTTTTATCATATTTTAACCAATAATATATGTTCAAGGTATGTTGTCGAAAGTAATTTATGAATTTAGGGAATAAAGTAACTTCTTACTCAAGGAAAATATGCTATTGCCATGGAAAATCTCCCTCAAGTGGTTTCTTGGGTTTGAAGAACAGAGTTGGATTTAAATCTTATACTGGCAAGGACTGAGAATCTCCAATGAAACCCAGAAAATAATAAACTGTCCGATGCATTTGACACTCGACAATTCCTGGACTACATTAAAAACTTTCCCAGTTTACCTGAATTTCAAAGAACACTAAATCGTTTAGCCACCGAACAAATTGAAGATTGTGATGGACCAATCTTTTTAGTGAAGATAGATTGGTTTCATGTCTTTCAAATACTTTCCATTTAGTGAAAGGCAGATTGATAGAGCATATTATATTCCACAAGTTCTTCAAATGCAGTACCCAAATCAGTTGGTCAATTGTGAAATTAAGGCAGTTCAGTATAATCACTTCCACAGAAACATTTGCATTGACAGTTTAGCAAAGCAACAGTTTGTTTAGAAGAGCAAGTATCATGTAACATGAAGATCCAGATGTCGCACAGTTGTGAACGTATCAGTAGTGTTCCGTGATGTATAAACAGGAGCTCGATAAAAAAAACTTCAAGAAAATCTCAAGAATTCTATGATGTATAAACAAAAGCTCAAGCTGTTGGAGATTAATTTTTTAGCAGCTCAAGGCTTCCAAGCTGGAGGAGATCCGGTGTTTCTGTCGCGTTGATTTATTATTTATCTTTTTTTATACAAGAAACAATAATATAATTTTTTTATATAAAATTCTAGATAAATCTCTTCTCAAATTGAATACTTATTATGTGTGGTATCCACCAGAATAAATTATTGGAGATTAAGAAAAAGACATCTGTGGATAAAAATGAGTTCTTCACCTGGAGAAAAATAGATTCAGATTAGATTTTGGATTTAGTATTATAATCTTCTTAAGACAACAACAGGATAGGGTGGGAGAGAGAATAAAGAAAGAAGGAAAGCCCATCTCACACCAGTGCTTCTCACGCCAAAACAACCACTAACTTCATTCTGAAAATGTAACAAAGAGGAAACATAAAACAACTTCTCTGTCAATCCCATTATCTTGAATTTTATAGCCCACCACAACCCTCTTGTCCCCTTCTCTTCACCTCCCAAGATTCTCTGTTTTTTCTTTTCTTTTTATAGCGCCAGGAGTTGAATATAGACCATACACTGATACAAATGTATGTAGTGTGTGTCTATATATCTGAACTTCAATCTTGATTCTGTTTCCTGGGTCTCTTTTCTTTTCTTTTTCATTTTGTTGGAAAGATAGAGATGGGGTTGAAAAGTGCTTGGTTAGTGGTGGTGTTTATGTTTCTTGGGGTTGCTGTGGCAAAGAATGTGAATGAGTTGAATGTATGGCCAATGCCGAAGTGGGTGAGTAGAGGGCACAGCAGGGTTTACATGAGTCAAGATTTTCAGTTAGTTACTGATGGGAGCAAGTACATTGATGGCTCTGAGATTTTGAAGGATGGCTTTACAAGAATGCTTGATGTAGTGAAAGTTGCTCATGTTGTTGATGGTGATCTTTCTAGCGTAGACAAGTCTCTCATCATTAAAGGAATTCATGTTCTTATTTTCTCACCAGATGACCAGGTATGGTGTCATTGGTCATCAATTATCTTTCCAGTCAGAGCCTTTTCTTTTCTTTTCTGATTATTACCTGATCAGTTCATTCACACGGGCCTAAAGATTAATGTTTAAAAGTCTGGGAATGTGATTCTTCTGAGGTAGGCTAAGAAGAAGTCATTTTCGCCTTTTTCTTTCCACTTGTATAAAAGTTTCATTATCACCGCTGACAACTTTTTTTAAAAAGTTGTTTTTTTTCCCGATCTTGAAATACAAAGTGATGTGCAATTTGATAATCCTTTTGTTTTAACTTATTTTTCACTAAATACAACAATTATTAGGAAGTAATCAATTATGAGCTGTAGCTATCATTAAGTTTTATTTAAACAATAATCAAGGCTTTTTTTTTTTGTGCATTTTAGATGAAATCTGGAGAGCTCCTTCTTTTAATTTAGATTAAACAAATGCTCTTTCTCCCTGTATTGTGGTGTGCTTTTACAGTTACAATATGGTGTTGCCGAGTCTTACAAACTGCTGGTTCCTTCACCAGAGATGCCAGATTACGTCCATCTTGAGGTGGGTGCAACCGCTACCTTTTGTCTTTGTAGCTATATTGTCTAACAACTTACACCTGTCCAAGTCAATTGTCATAAGTTTCTTTCTCAAGGAAGATGTTCAAATAGTAAGACTTGAAAGAAAATGCTACTGGAATTTGTCTGGCATTTCCTAAAATAGTTTTCATATATTTATGTTGATATGTAGCTTTGACATATTTGGATGTGCCATATAGCCAGCGCATTGACAAATGTTTCCAGTCTCAATCTTTTGGACGAGGGGAATGAATCTCAAAGGAATTATTCGTTGTCCTATCTAGATTAGTGAACTCAAAACCTAGTATTTGCTTACGAGACGGTTCAAGCATGCATTGTAGAGAACTAGTAACATTAAATCATGTTTTATAAAATCTTCCACTATCATGATTATAATCAATTATGGAGTGGGACCTTGCTGAAGCATGGTTGTTTTTTTCATAATTTTTGAACTAATGTTCTGTAGAGGCACCAAATCGATACATTTAATGGTCAATGCTGAGTTTGGTCTACATCAGTAAGCTTTGATTCATGTAAATTGTTTGATCAATTCAAATTCTGTTTGGCAACATTACAGGCGCAGACTGTTTATGGGGCGTTACATGGGCTTCAGGTTTTATACTAATCCTTAAGACATGAAATTGTATCTCTTTTGATATTCCTACCAAGTTCAAAATTGTCTAAGTTTGACATGACATTAAATTTTGCAGACATTCAGCCAATTGTGTCATTTTAACTTTACAACTAGACTGATTGAAGTTCACATGGTCCCTTGGACTATCATTGATCAACCAAGATTCTCTTATCGAGGGCTCTTGATTGGTGAGTTGTTTTCTGCATTCCTTTTCTGTAATATGTTTAGTTTACTTTTGATGAATATGTCTTTCAAAGCCCCAGCTGAGGGCTTTATTCCATGCACTAGCTTCTGGTTTGATAAGGTTGGCAATGACAACTGAAGGTTTTGATTGGAAGAAAGTTTACTTCATGTGAAATGGGTCTGGAGGGCTATCCCAAGCTGACATAGGGCCACTTGAAAAGCTTGATGTCCAATTGTTTGGTCTATTCTGTTTTTATATCTCAAATCCACTCTGTATTTTCAAATTCTAATGTGCTTGTCTGACTTACAAGTGGAATTTGTGCAGATACATCAAGACACTATCAGCCAGTGCCAATGATTAAGAAAGTAATTGATTCTATGGCCTATGCAAAATTGGTATGTGATGCATAGTTAACTAATCTATAGTTGAGAATCTTTTAGAATATTTGGTGAAATAACTACATATTTGTTCTACTGTTTGCTGGAAAATAATCAGTGGTATTTTGCTTTTAGCATTATAGGTATAAGAGGTTTTCATGATCGCATTTGTCGAGGAGTATCATCCCTATTTCTGTTCATCACCATTTGCTAGGATTTAGTTTGCCTGAATTAGCTTCTTCCTCTAGAGGGACAGCAATGAAGTTTGGGAAATCTTGCATCCATAAAAAGGATAGGAAATAGTAATTTGTGCAGCAGTGTTTAAGCCTTGGATCTTGCACCAGGAAACCTATCCAACATGAAATGAGACAGAAATTTGGCAACTGTCGCTTAAATTACCTGTCTTCCCTCCTTTTTGAACAGCAAATGGTGTTAACACAACAATTTACTGCAATTAGCAGTTTGCTGATACGGTTTACTTTGTAACAAGATGTAATGTTGTTTCACACTGACCTTACGTTGATTTTTATCATCTAGCCTGTTGTAAGAACTCAGATAGCTGTGGTATTAACAGAATTAGTCGGTGAGAAGTGGATTTTTCTTGCAGAAGGTGTTAGCAGGTCAATAGAACTATTGAAAAACAATACCTGTCATTGGCCTTTATGATTTTATTCTGTTGCATATGCAGAATGTGTTGCACTGGCACGTTGTAGATACCCAATCTTTCCCTTTGGAGATACCTTCATATCCACATCTGTGGGATGGGGCTTATTCAGTTTCAGAGCGGTACACCTTTTCTGATGCTGCTGAAATTGTGAGGCAAGTGATTCTGCTGTCTTCACCTTCTACAAACTTATGTCTATGTAGTTGTATCATCTCTAATATGTCAAGAAAAAATTTGCAGTTATGCTCAAAGGCGAGGAATTAATGTATTAGCTGAACTTGATGTTCCTGGACATGCACTCTCATGGTAATAGTAATATTCTCGTATAGTGGTTTTCTCTGTTGTCTCAGTTATATTCCTTTCAAAAATTACTGTGCATGTATCTATGAGATCAAGATGCGAACTTATAAACCCAAAAATTGACACTTGTTCATTTAAAAAAAGAACCTTATCCTCTTCAAGTGAATAATGGGAGGATTTGAATTTCTGATCATTCATGGCTTCTGCAATAGCACAAAAAAATTCCCAGGAAAAGACTTTATAGATCCTGACTGGCTGATGTAATTACTTCCATGTCTTTCCAGGTGCTGGGGGGAATATTTATACAGCTTTCTAATTTAGTTTTTGCAAGATGCCAGATAACTACAATCTATATTTCTTAACGGGTAGAATTTAAAAATTCATCGGAATTATCACAGAATTAGATAATGTTTAATCCATGAGGATGTGTAGAACATTTTTTCATTAAGTCAATATGAGAAGCTGCCATTGGTCACTTGACTTGATGATGATGTATCTTTTTGTATACCTGTATGATTTCCCTATTAGAAGTTCTTCATCTCAAACAATAGAGTTGGGTACTTATCACACCCTGCCAACTTGTATCCAAGAAAACTGCTTGGATTAATGCTGACAAGCCAAAAGGTTGTTTGTAGCCCATGGATCTATTGCAGTTAGCCTCACTGAACTTTCTGCAGAAGTGATGAATGCTAATGGTTTTCAGGGCCAAACATTGTTAGAGAATAATATAAATCATATCCTGGAACCTCACTTAAGAGCTTAAGCTTTTAACTTGAGATGACTCTTTGACATGGTATCAGAGCTTTAATGACCAAGTGGTCACGAGTTCGCATTTCACCATCCCCATTTATTTGATAAAAATTAAGCACAAGGTAAAGTGGACCTGTGCAAGTTTCAAGCCCAAAGAACTTTCACTTGAGGGGGTATGTTAGAGAATAATATAAATAATATCCTGAGACCTCACCTAACAGTTTAAACTTTTAGGTTGAGATGGTTCTTTGACAAACATAAGAAGGATAAAGAGCTATCTGGTGAAAGTCTAGGTTGGTGACCAAGGCATTACAGATATGAGGCCTGGGGGTAGCCATTTGATGCAGAATGCTGCAGCGCCGAATTATTTTCAGAGTTCCTTTACTAGAATTGTACTTCTATATAGGCAAGCCTTTATGGCTAACTCAGATTTCGATGCATAGTTTAAATCGTCATGAATTTGTGACATTGTATTTTGAAAACCTATGACAAGGCGGGTTCTGTAGGTTTCCCTTGTTGCCCAAAGATGCAAACTCACAAAAACAATAAAAATATTTTGCGTTTTCCATTTCTTTGCAATATGGCCATTATGATAGAATGGGATCACAAATTATGATCTCCAAATGATTTAAATGGATATTTTTCCCCTGTAATTAGGGGGCATGGCTATCCTTCTCTGTGGCCATCAAAAGACTGTCAGCAGCCACTTGATGTCAGCAACGAGTTTACATTCAAAGTGATAGATGGGATTCTTTCAGGTAATGCCTGTACTTTCAATTTGGAACAGTGTGGTTTGATATCAATAAGTTGTCATGTCAGAAGACTAAAAAAATATATATAAATTTGCAAGTTAGCTTAATTTCGGTGAAAAACAAAAATGAAAAGATGAATGGGTAACATGATTATTTTTTTCGCGTTTCAGATTTCAGTAAGATCTTTAAATTCAAGTTTGTTCACTTAGGAGGTGATGAAGTTGACCCAAGTAAGTTTAATAGTTATATTTTGCTATCACCATTTTTGTATTGATTGTTTATTGTTTATGGAACATTTATTATTATTATTATTATTTTGTTTCTTGGTCTCTGGGGATTTTCTTTCCTTTTATCATATCTTTTCTTCATTTATTTTTGGGTGTATGTGTTGAAACATGATATTTGATGCTAATGAAGGGGCCACAGGTTACTTGCTTTTGCTTGCTCTTAATTTTTGAAATATATATCTAGATGGAGCTTCACCTTATTGACATGCAACTGTATGAGTCCTTTTCAGGTTGCTGGACAAAAACTCCCCACATAACAAAATGGTAACAATCCCACGAATTCTACATGCAAAGTAACTGATGTTTCTTTTCTTTTCTTCTCTTTTTTTCTGTAGACACCAAGTGTATCACATTATTATCTTCGTGCTTGATGTCCACAACCATATTTTCCTCCTTTTGTAGTTAATCCAAGTGGATTTACGTGGGTACTGTGTGCTTGCTGTACATGACATCACCGTTACATTCTATGCCAATGTTATTTTATGATTACTGCTATTATTGGATTTCCTGAGAAATAACTAGCATGCCAGACTCACAGCTATTTCTTTTAGTTTTAGTTTTTCTCCCATTCCATGTACCTTAAGAGAGCATGGAATTGTAACAAAAGAGAGAGGGCATGTAAATTGTATTCGTATTGTATGTTGTTTGACCTTGACATGATCAAGATACTGTCTATTCTGAAACCTGCAGGTTAAAAGAGCATAGAATGAATGGATCTCAAGCTTATCAGTACTTTGTCTTGCGGGCACAGAAAATAGCTTTGTCCCATGGATTTGAAATTGTTAACTGGTACGAACAATTCTGGATAAGGTTAGATATCAAATTTCACTGGTTTTTATATCTTATCCAATCGTGCAATGTAACAGGGAGGAGACTTTCAATGACTTCGGAAATAAATTGAGCCGCAAGACTGTGGTGCACAATTGGTATGCCATACTTTCTGCATAATTTCATAAAATGACCTTGTCATGATGCATCTTAACATGGCCACCCTGTAGATCAGTAAATGAAAAAAATATAAGCATCATTTATCCATGATGCAACCGTCATTTGCTTCTTGGACTTGTTGTATTGAGAGACTAGAATCAATATTATATAAAAAATGGGAAAAGCTCCCCTGTGCAGAATATGAATTTTGGTTAATCGATACAGCTAAACTTGACTTGATAAGGGTGTTAAGATGTTTTAGTCCATCTGCAATGCTAATTGTGACAAGTAATTTTTATATGTAGTAGTTGGTAAAGAGTGTCGATCTCGCTACTATTCATTCTCATTACTTGCATGTTTGCTAGTTCTGAAGAGTGACATCTGGTTCACCTGGTCCAAGTCCATTAATGTTTAGATGAAAACTTCAGGAACTCTTTCTCTCTGTGAATTATTGTTGAACCAATTCACATATTGTAATCACAATTAAAATTACTTTAGATATTAGACAATCAGTGAACATTGTTGAGTTAATTACACTATGTAAACAAAAATGTTCTGGACTCCTTTTCCACCAAGCAAATAGATCTTAGAGATGATTGTATTTGCACTGCTATAATAATTTTGTTTGTCCTTACATTTCGGGCACACTTGATCTTTAGCATACAATTTTTTTTGCAGGCTTGGAGGTGGAGTTGCTGAGCAAGTGGTTGCATCTGGGTTGAGGTGCATTGTGAGCAACCAGGACAAATGGTATCTACATTACTTGGATACTACTTGGGAAGAGTTCTATAAGAATGAACCACTTACAAATATAACAAACCCCGAGCAACAGAGTTTAGTTCTTGGGGGGGAAGTATGCATGTGGGGAGAAACAGTGGATGGGTCAGACATTGAACAAACCATATGGCCACGTGCTGCAGCTGCTGCAGGTATTTATTGTATATCATGTCAATTGACAACGAAATTGCTGTGACGTTGCGACATATTCATATTAAGTTATGCAGTTTTCTTGTTTTCAATACTATGTAGTTGCATGATGGTCATTGAAAAGGAATGTACAGTGACGCAAACAATAATATAAATCTGATTTCATATTAGCTTCCTAGTCACATAAATTGGTCACAATCTTGGTGAATTTACTACTGTTGAGATTAAGGGTTCATGAAACTATACGCTTTGTGGATGGTTCTGTGTATTAAGAGATCTGCCTTTCCATCCCAAAGGTGGTTTTAGTTGATACATAGTTATCACTGCTAACATTCTTGGACCAAGGCAGGTGACTGGCAGTCTCATTTGAAGAGGCACCAGATGATGCCTTGAGTGATTTTAGAGTTGACTAGTTTTGATCTTTTTTAGAATCCTCTTAGAGGTATTTCTTGAGAAACTTTTTCATCATTATAGTAGAGATAAAAACTTCTAACTGTACATCTTTCTTCCCTTTGTTTTTAAGCTCAGCATCTCAAATCTTCCATTGTATTGTATCTGCTCTCTACTCATCTCAATCTTTCTATGCAAACTGTATCTTCACTTTAAAATAACGATTTTATTCTCTCTGTTTTCTGTTCCTATGTGATTGAAGAGCGGCTATGGACACCTTATGACAAGCTAGCGAAGGATCCAGAAAGAGTTGCTGGAAGGTTAGCACACTTCAGGTGTTTGCTGAATCAAAGAGGGGTTGCCGCAGCTCCTTTAGCTGGACCAGGCCGAGGAGCACCTATAGAACCAGGTTCTTGTTATGGACAGTAATGACTACAAACACATCTCTAATTCTTGAGGGTGAAATGCAGTTGATTCAAAATCATCCCCGTATGTAAGGTACACGTAATAATGCATCCTGGATATATTCAGGTGGCTTCTGGTTCGATTTTTATGAAAATGGTCCAGAATGGTTTCACAAGGTCTGTCATGTCTGCCCAACTATGTCCCTTCGTTCTTGAAGTGTTTGTGGTTGAATCGTAAAGGAGACTTGCAAGGGATTTCGAGTGTTTATGGTGAAGTTCTTTCTTTCTTTCTTTTTTCCCTTCGGAACTTATCATATTTGACCCCAAAAATCATTAATTTGAACGGTTGAAATTTACCTTGAAAGATTAGTTCATAACTTACTCAAGGATTGCGCTTGAAATTTGTTTAAGAAAAATAAATAAAAATCAAGTTTTAATTATTGATTTTTACTCAGATTTCATTAATGGAAGAATTATGAAAGGAGAAACTCGAAGCATTTTTTTATCATATTTTAACCAATAATATATGTTCAAGGTATCTTGTCGAAAGTAATTTATGAATTTGGGGAATAAAGTAACTTCATACTCAAGGAAAATATGCTATACTGCCATGGAAAATCTCCCTCAAGTGGTTTCTTGGGTTTGAAGAACAGAGTTGGATTTAAATCTTATACTGGCAAGGATTGAGAATCTCCAATGAACCCCGGAAAATTATAAACTGTCCAATGCATTTGACACTCGACAATTCCTGGACTACATTAAAAACTTTCCCAGTTTACCTGAATTTCAGAGAACACTAAATCATTTAGCCACCGAACAAATTGAAGATTGTGAAGGACCAATCTTTTTAGTGAAGATAGATTGGTTTCATGTCTTTCAAATACTTTCCATTTAGTGAAAGGCAGATTGATTGAGCATATTATATTCCACAAGTTCTTCAAATACAGTACCCAAATCAGTTGGTCAATTGTGAAATTAAGGCAGTTCAGTATAATCACTTCCACAGAAACATTTGCAGTGACAGTTTAGCAAAGCAACAGTTTGTTTAGAAGAGCAAGTATCATGTAACATGAAGATCCAGATGTCGCACGGTTGTGAACGTATCAGTAGTGTTCCGTGATGTATAAACAGGAGCTCGATAAAAAAAACTTCAAGAAAATCTCAAGAATTCTATGATGTATAAACAAAAGCTCAAGCTGTTGGAGATTAATTTTTTAGCAGCTCAAGGCTTCCAAGCTGGAGGAGATGGAGGGCTTGGAGGGTAGAGCGGTGGAACTGCTGTAAAGATTGAATTCTTATCGATGCCAATCCCACCACTGCTTGTCAAGGATGCAAGCGCAGCAACTAGTCCTGCATTTCCAGCTAAAGTTGGTTCGGTAAAGTTGTAATTAGTGCGAACATCACGGAACTGGTCAAACCTATCAGGCCCTCCAACCATGGCTCCTGTAATGTTGTGAGGATTGGGCTTGGAGCTGTCACGCCACTTCCATCCGCCTGTGCACGAATACCTTGTTTTGTCACTGGGTGTTGATGCTCCACGGTGATGAACATGCCTGGGAAACTTGGTCCCATACCCCACCACATAGCTCATTTTCATGGGGTTATCACCTAGAATGTAGTTGATCTGTGTTGAAAACAATCACGGGAAGATTAGTCTACTGGGAGATAAAAAGAGTGCATGAGGCAATTTCAAGAAGAACAACTGTATTTTGTGGCTGAGGCATAGCCTAATTGATATTATAACATCCGTCTGAAGAGGAGTTACGAAAGTTGAAATTCCCCTACCCAAAAACTAACAAATGATTTGGTGCCAATCTGAAACTGGCCAGCTTTCTAATTAAAGTATGAAAACACGAAGCTTGTTGCATGGTATATGACTCTGATCAGCTGTGTATATCAGCAGTTCTTTCTTTAACCAATTCCTACTCTGGGACTGCCTATTAGAGTTGACTTGGCAATGTCGGATATTTATCAGCTAGCAAGTTAGTCTATCCTGAAACAGAAAGATTTAGAAGAAAAGGCTACCTGTGACGTGGCGAAACTCCGAAGAAGGTCCAGTGAGATAAATTTGGGACCACAATTGAGTCCTGGAACTCTAGTGGCATTCAGATAATCGACATAGAGTGATGCTAAGAAGGCAGCATTAGCCACATACTGAAGAGGTTGTGGCCTTCCATGGTTCAGTTGGATCATTCCTCCTGCAAAATTTTGAAAACACATCAGAAAACCACCAAAAAAAGAAGAGAGAAAGTTAAAATTACTGGCACGTGATCCATTGAAGCAAATAGTATCACTTAGTCACATGGTTAAAGAGCAAGATCCGATGTATGTACCTTTAGTCCAGTTGAATACATCGAATTGCTGAAAATAAGAACACATGTTAAGTTCTGTCTTTTTATGATACATATGCAACATCTCCTCGTATGGATATCCTGGATTCAAGAATATCCTGTACCTTGTTAACAGCAGCATAGCTGCTGGTAACTTGTTGTCCCAACTCAGTACACTCAAGTCAGGAATACTTAAAAGTGCCTTGGAGTGCTTAGAGAAGCCTGGTTCAGTTGCCAATCTAATGTAGGTAATGTTTCCTGTGGCATAGTACAGCCAAGTAGCACCCCAAATGTACTCATCATAATAGCCAGTGGAGTTGTAGTAAGGTTGAATGTAATCATTCCCAGAAGAATATGCTCCCCGTCTTCCACCATCCCTGGCAAAGTCATATACTGTCTCTGCACCTCTTACAAGCTTTTTTGAATAGGCCTCATTGTCTCGGAATACTATTGAGGCTGCAGCCAAGGCTGCTGCCATTTCTCCGGCAAGGTCAGCGCCTGAATTTACAACTTGGGTAGGCCTCGGATAGTCCATATCTTCAGGTCTTTGCCAGCAGTAATGATCATCTGGAAGTCTCGAGCCATTTCGAGATCCACCAACCTGGGGGACAAACACGGAAATGTTACACTAACAAGCAACGGTATAATGGCTTTGAAGTCTTAATAAATGGAAATATTGTCAGGTGCACATAACGTTCATTCTGAATTAAGAATATTACCTGGCAGTAAATTTTGTCTATTTTGCTGGCACTGGAGTTGAAGGTTAATAGCAAGTAATCAGTACCCCACCTGATTAGATCTCTGGTATGCTGGTACTCGCCAATGGCCTCATACTTCTGTCTGTATTCAATGACACTCCAGCTCAACATAGTCATGGCAAATGCCATGGGAAAATGAAACTTGGTGTTGTCTCCAGCATCATAGTATCCTCCAACAAGACCTGCTTTAGAAAAATCAGTAACATTTCCATCTTGTAGCCCTGAATCTCCTCTCCATGGAATTCCGTTGTTCTTGTGCAATTTTCCAGCTGCACGCCACATTCAATGATGGTACTCTCAATCAACACTTGTCAATTCTATAATTAATAGAACTTCAGTGCACAGCCTATCAATGGCTAATTATAAATCAAACTGTTCTTCGAAATTGTTTTTCAGCTGGTGAGTACTACTAATTCAATAATTTATTTCTATGTAATACATGCCAACATTTGTTTTATTGTGAGCAAAAAGTAATTAATTAGATTTGTTAATGGTAAGAAAATAAAAAATAAAATAAGCTGCTAATAATCTGCAGATGGGATCTCAAGATCCTGTTGAAACCAACGTTTTATTTTTTGATCTATTCGAAACACAACATTTATGAAATACATTATCCCAACTAATAATTAATAATTTTGAGGGGTGTAGCTTAACTGTTTAGACTCTAAGTTTGTTCTATAAAAATTTCCAGTTTGAATCTCACAAATCTCATGATTACTGGAGACTTACATGACCGTTAACTTTAGAACTCGTAAAATTAATTGAGATACATGCAAGCTGACTTGAACAACTATATTTATAAAAATAAAATAAAATTATCCCAACTAATTAAATAACTTTACATAACAATTTTCATCCGAATGACCTGGTCATAGAATTCCCATCTTAGAGTGTCTTAATTAGTAGTAAAACTCTAAACTTCTTGAAAGCCAGACTTTCTTGGAAGTCCAAAGCTTACATAAAAAATAACAAGATTTAAATGTATATATGTAATGATAATGAAATATATCTTTTTTCCCAATCATTTTCATTGTTCTAATTATTTAATTTGTTATCAATAATTAGGATTGATATCATAATAATTATTTAATTTGTTATCATAATAATTTGAAATTTCACTTTTGAAAATCACTCGGTAGGCCACAATTACTACAGAACTAACCCTCTAAGCTCGGAAAAGAGAAAAGGAAAAAGAAAAGCAGTGACGTTTGACTTGACTTACATTTTTGGGCATTGAAGAAGAGAAGAGCCTTTCGGAGGGCAAGAGTGTAATTGTCTGGAGGAGGAGGCTTAGAGTTGTGCTTTGGCAAAGTCTTGACTAGGATGATAGGGAGTGCAATAACAAGAAGCGCAAAAACAAAGGCATAGAGAGTCCACTTCAAGGCTTTATGGCTACAGGCTACGCAACCCAAGTCCACATACTTCTTTTTCTTGGTCTCTTGAGGGTACAATAACCAGCTCTGTTGTGTCTCGTCTAGATGATGATGCTGGGGTTGCAAGGCGGCCTTGTCCCACTCCATGTTGCGACTCCTCTCATCGTCGGTTGTTGATTCTGCTGATCCATTGTAAATCTCCAGCGAACCCCCCCAATGATTTGCTGAATGCATTTTTCTTGTTTTCTTTTCCTTTTCGAGGTTATGTTTCCAGTGAGTGCAATAACAGTTATTCTCCCTTGCTGTAACTCATGTAAGCAAAGGTGGTGGAGAAAGAGAGGTCTGATGATCAAAGAGGAATCACAGATTGTTGATGTATTTGATATAATAGATGACTAAAAAGAAGAAGAAGGAGGGGCTGGTTATTATCTTGTGGGCAGGGAAAGAGAAAGAGGAAGATATATAGATGGCAGGCCACTGATTACCAGTTGGAAATGGCTTATAAAAGTGATGAATATTGATGATACTGGAAGAAACCAATATTCTCTATGGCAAGAGAAGTTTCTCGGGGGAGAAAAAACTGGCCTCTCTGTATCCCAGCCTCTCTCTCTCTCTCTCGCATCATTCTCTGGCATATATACTAGTCTACCAGCGTTAATTGAAATTCAAGGGCTCGAATGGGGGGAGAGGGGGGGGGGGGGGGGGGGGGAGAGAGAGAGAGGAGTTGACTATGACTAAATAAATCTAACATGGTTGCGGTGCTTATTCAGAGATTAATTTAATCCAACTGTGATATAAAATTGATTGCCTTTTTTCTTCTGCATGGAAGAACTGATGCTTTTACTGGGGAAAAATATGCATGCTTAGCTGTTATGAAAATGAGATGGAACCTTCGTTTTGGAACTTTAATTGAAAGGACATATATGTCAATTACTTCTCGAAAAATATATATATAAAAAAATCTGGATTTTTGAAGAATGAGATTTTACATGTGGTAAAGCTTTGATCCCATGTCAAGGGATTTTCTTAGATTAATTTACATGTCAATTAAAAATTAAATCTCGTTTTCAAATAACTTCAGAGACATATTTGTTTCTATCGTGCTAATATCAGCAAAGAATTTAATAATTATTTCCAATTTTATTTTCTGCAGCCGGATCTTGTTGACCGATCCGTTCGGTGGTGTCTGTCTGTCTGTCTGGCCAGGCCACGCAGCCAGCACCCTTTTCCATTTTTTCACTCGTATGCTAGTAATACTATCTCTCTCTTCGCTGGTTTTTTTTTTTTAATTTATTTTTTTATTCAAACCCGTTGTGTCTCTTCTGTTTCTCTCGTTTCTTTATTGGATTACGTGGCTTTTAAATTAAACCCACAAGTCGAAGGTGCATGCACGTTACTTGTCATCAGGCTTCGATTCTTTGATACAGAGAAATAGTGTTTGAATTTTTTAGATTCTTGTAATTAAGTGTTTCGATTTTAATTTCAATTCTTAAATTGGGTTGTTCATTTTTTTTTAATGATAATACAGCCAAATATCTCAGTTAATAAATATTAAGAACTTACTCATTGCAAAAATGAAAGAAAATGAAAAAAAAAGAGAGAGATTGATGTCGCTCTAGAATATCATCGTTGATTAAATAAAAAGATATACAATTATAATTTTGTTTTTCCGCTCACAATTTCTTTTAAAGTGTTAGAAAATAATATAAATGATATCTTGGGTCTTATCTAATAGTTTAAGTTTTTAGGTTAAATTGGTTTTTTTAATATAATATCAAAGTTTTAATGATCAAGTAGTTTGAATAATATAAATCATATATTGGAGTCTCATTTAATCATTTAAATTTTTTAATTGAATTGGTTATTTGACATAAAGAGAAACATTTTAATCTTGAAAAAACAAAACCCAATTTGTCTCATGGAAATATGCTAAAAAACGAGAAAATACTTCTGTACTTTTTATTATTCTAATATGGACGCAAAAAAAATAAAAAAATGTTATGATTCTTTAACTTTGTAAAAAAAAAAAAAGAAACCCAGAATTCAAGATTGTAGAGATTAGCTATAACTTGCAGTTCAGGACTATATAAATTAATTATAAATCATTTTCCTTGAAATAATTGGCCTTTAGAGCTTTAAAATCTCTATACAGTGCATTATTTGTAATAAACCAAGATTTAGATAAAATAATTAAAGAAAAAAGGGCAGGGGCCGCCCGAGGGGAGAATGTTCAACTCGGCAGAGGATTTTAACAGACTCTTCTTTAAATTAATCAGGGCCCATGAGCTGTAATCAGTAGTGGTTAAAGCATGGACGATGACGGGTCCAGGCGCTCCAGCGTGCGCAAACACAAATAATCAATACAATTGTTTTCTAAGACGTAAAAAGTCAAGACAAACCAGCCATTCCACATCATGCCGTCACTTTGACGATCGGAAGGCCGGAGGAACGTCCTCTTCAAGAATCTCATGTATTGAGTCAGTCGGTTTGATCTTAAGGCTTCACTCAGCGAAGGGAAACGTTTAAGAAATATCTAAAAATGAATTCATAGGTTAATAATTAATTATATAGATTTGGTGGGTATCAAGAAAGTAAGCCATATCTGTAATCTTTTACATAAATCCCGCTCACAACCATATGCTTTTGCTGTTGGTTTTCACCATGGATGCCGCAGCTGGACGCCCCTTGCAATTCATACAGAGCGTTGCCATTTCCCGGCGCAGACGCAGAGAAATCGTGCTGTTTTTCTTCCTAACGTTACCAGCCAACTTGACTATTTCATACTAATTGTTTAGAACGCGGATTGAGAATGCTAATTCACACTATTTTTCTTCATAAATGTGGTATTGGGATAGCTATTTGTTTTTAAAGTATTTTTTTTAAAATGCATCAAAATATTTTTTATATTAACATATTAAAATTATTAAAAAATATATATAATTTTTTTTTTAATTTGAATAAATAATGTTTTGACCACAATGCTATAAGCACTCTAATAAGATAAAAGAAGGGAGTGCTATGCATTTTATATCCTATGTCTCAAACTAACATTTATTTCTTCACGATAATTTAAAAAGCATATAAATTAACCCAATACTCTCTCACGTTTCAAGTCCCTTGAATCTCAATTAATTAAATTAAATGGTTTTATCACCGCATGTATGGCATTACTACTGCAGGGCAGGTGAAGCATCTAATTTAGCATCTTCTTTTGATATTGCATGTGTTTTGTGATTAAGACAAGAGAAGACTCCTTAACTAACGGCTGACCTTTCACTATGTCATATAAGGTATGCCGTCTAGATTAATTTATTAGGAATTTCTTGAATACCTCACTTGTAGGAATTTGGTGCTCTTCAGTGCTGCATTATTCGGCATGATAGTTGACAAACCGAGGAGAAATTTGAGGATTATGAAACGAGGATGTTGCTATTAATGAAGAAGAAATCTCACCGGACAACTAGTTTATTCTAAGAATTCTTAGTAGTTTCGGATGCAGCGGCCAAGTAACCACGTCAAGAATGTTGAAAAAACATTTTTACACTCCCGAAAGCGAGATGAAAATCTCATCATTTGATGCTTACGGCTTGTTCTGAGCCTAAACAGAGGAGAAATAGGCATGGCGACTCCGTTCAAAGGTACTCTGTAAATATGCTGCCGCTGCTGCTGCCGCTGCTAGTATGAAGAAAAATTAACTGGTATCGATTCTGTTGATGTTAGAGCAAACAAATCTCAAATTACTCGCCACAGGGCACTCCATACAGCAGGGAAGGAACGGAACAACTCACAAAATATGTCTTTGATTTCATATTCGAGAAGAAGAAGAAAAAAAACTGAAACGTATAGATTTTTCAGATTCTTTTTTTTTTCCTGTCTGTTTTTTTGGGGGTTTTAATGTAATTTATTGGCCGTAGAAAAAAAAGGTGATTTGAAAGAAAAGGGATGAAAGAAGCCATGTGAAATCAGGACATGCCAACGAACATAAATTGAGGTGCTAACTAAAACATTGTAGTTGATTATATTAAAAAAACAAAACAAAGAATGAGTCTCCACATGGTTAGTTTTCAATCTGATAAACGTCATACTATTGACCGAGCCAAACTTCATCAAGAGACATTTTTCAATTTATTTATAAAGAGACTCGAGCAATATTATAACGATTGACTTTGATCACATCATGCCGATTATAAATAAATAAAATAAAATCATATCATTTCATTTCATATCAAGTGATCACCAAATTGTTAGCTCTAAAGTCCATTATACCTCATTCGTTCTTCTCCCTCCAGCATGTTAAGAAAATTAGAACATTGTCCGTTTATCAAGAAATTTTTTTTTCCAAATCAATTAATATGGTTTCAATTTTTTAAAATTTTATTCCAAATATAGTTTTGTTTTTTTTAAAAAAAAAACAGCTAAAAGGATACTTAATCGAGTTAGGATTCGAGCCCAAGCATATATAATAACATTTTCCTATCAAAGGCGGTCTCGAACTTATTTTCGGGACTCAATAAATCTATTGGACTATGGGCTGAAGTGCCGAACCCATTTAAAGTTTGACAAAATCCCCAGGCCCATGAACTATTTAAGTTCCAGCAGCGTAACTCGGCAAAAGATATATGCTTGAAGTTGGAGGTTCTACTTCTGAAAATTTTCACCTCTATGTTCACAGAGAGTATCTTCAAGTACCGTATTTTCGAGTTCTTCATCAACTCCAAACCATGATACAGAAGCATATAAATGATAAGCTCCTGATCCTCATACCGCAACGATCAGGAAAGCTATCAAGATTTTAAAGGATACATGGATGAGAAATACTCGGCAGCACCTCGGTCCTCGACAGACAAGACGAGCCAAATTCAGTGAACTGATTAGTGCTGATAATATCCTACAAATAAAAGCAGCGAAAACAGACACACACAGAGAAAAGCTGATGCCTTCCCCTTTATTCTTAATATCTCCTTCTTCCAAAATCCCTTTGTCTTCTGCCGAACAACTACATTTATCAGAAACCAAATGCTATTTAAGACGAAATAATAGAAAAAATTGAAGAAAAAGGACTGGAAAATAATACAGCATTAATACCTGTCTTTTCATATTTGTGGAGGCTTATCATTTCATTGCTCCCCTCTCAACTTCCTACGTAAACGAGCCATGCTCACAGCAATGAACACTTGAATACTATCTTTCACTCTATCCACAAATTTGAAATAGGCATCTCTTCAGGACTTCTTTATCACCAAAGTGCCACAAACAGCCCAAAACCCGAACACGAATCCCAGTTCCAGGCGCTAGTAGAACCATATCATTTCAATTCAATCACCATCATTTTTGCGGTTGTCATTCTTGGCCTTGTTACCCTCATCAACCGGCTTGGAGCAGTTTGATAGTAATGGAGGACCACAAAGCTCAGGGTTTCCCTCATAAATTGAAGGATCAGTGAAGGTACCGAACTGGTTTGATGGAGTCGGTCCTGTAAATTGTTGTGTGACAAGTTCAAATGGTTCAAGGAAGTCAGAGAAGACATGCGCTTGAAGAAACGAGACCTGAAAGATGGTTGATTGAGAGGTCCAGAGTTTCTAAAAGTTTCTGGTCTCCAATCATTCCTGATATCTTTCCAGTCAATCGATTCCAAGACAAATTCAAGGTAACTAAGCAGGAAAGATTTGTCAATTCTTCTGGAATCTCTCCCTGTAGTCATTACTCGAGATATCTATGAAATTCGCAAGACCAAGCGTCTACCTGTGTTCAAGTTGCCCTCCCTTCATATTCAACGCCATCTCCTCCATGTAAAATGGGTAGTCAGATGGATCATAGAACTCAAACAACTTAGATTGCCCAAACATGGTGGGATTGGTCCTGATAAATGTTTTGTGCAATGTCCTGATAAATTATTGTTTCCAATATCAAGTGTCCATAAACCTGTGCAGTTTTGCAAAGACCGCAAAAATTTCCCAGAAATTGTTGCTGCTCAATTTCATAACTCGAAGCCAAGGTAGTGAGCACATGGAACTTGGGATGCCACCAGATAGATTGGTCTTCGATAGATGATAGATCTAGGGTGTCTAGTAATTCAAAACCCTTCCAATGCCTATAGATTTTTCTTGATAACTGGTTGTCGGAGAGATTAAGAATGCCTGGATTCTTTATTTTGCTCGTGGAAGAAGGAATTTTGCCATGTAGAGAGTTCCCTGAAAGATCTAGAACGTTCAACATTGACGTTACTTGGCCTAATTGGTCCGGAAAATATGCTTTTCAGAATGAGAGTTTCAAGATTAGAACAGAGTGGGAGGCGGCCGTCTAATTGGTTGTTAGAAAGATCCAGCGCTTTAACTTGAGGGATTAATTTCCTACAGAAGCCAGATATTGTGCCTGAAAGTGCAACATCTGCACGCCCTAAGAAAATTAACTACTGTTGAGTCTCTAGCCATGCTAGAAATGTTAGACCTATTCCCAATCAGTGATAGAGATTTCTACTAGACTCACAGGGGAATCCACTGTGTGGTCTTACATCTGATGCAAGAGACTTGTTTGAAGATGACAAATAGAAAGTTTTCAAGTCGTTGAGTGTGAGGTAATGAATCTCAGATACGATGCCTTCCCAGGAGTCTTCATCAAGATACAGATTAACTAAAGACTTAAGTTGACCGATTATTTCAGTCTGCGTCGGTCTTTCTCTAGAGCTTCGTTTCCTTTACTTCGAAATTAACAGAGCTCATTTGTCTTCGTAGTGAGGATAGAATTTATTAGCAAAGGGTAAATGAAGATTTTAAGATAAAAATGTGTATGTTACGAAGACAACAAAAATTATTGTTTTGATTTGACTTTACAGCGAGGCAGTGGTGATTCCTGTCTAGAATTTCTCGGGTTCTGCATCAGTCAGTGGTGATGGCAGCTGGGTTTGTGAAGGTGAAGGTAGACAAATTAACCACAGCGGCATCCTGATCTTGCAAGTTTTTCTTTTTTTCTTGGATAATTAATTACTCTGACGAATTTGGATTAATGGCTATTGCTAGTCTACACAATGTTTCCGTGCTTAGTTCTTCCTTCCTCAAGGAATCTCAATCAGAAGCAGTGAGAAGACGGGGTGATGATGGAGGGGAAGCACCCGGACATCGTCACACCTGCAAACACAGCAGGAGCTTGAGGATGAGCATGTGGTGAGTCATGTCCGAGGAAGGGTTAGTGATAGATTGGTCCAACGTCAAAGTGACGGAAAGAGTACTGATCTATTGAGGGTGTTTGCATCTGATAGCCACTTTAACGATCGTAACTGTAACGATCATGGTGGTTCTTCAGAGGGTGGCGGGAGCGAGTACAAATGAAGAGGCAAAGAGGTGCTTGTGCTGATTACTTTTGAGTTTCAATAACTTTTTTGTCATGTGAAAAACAATGGCAGTAATTTTGATAATTTGATATTTTTTAAAAAGAATTTTAGAAGAAAATTAAATATTAATGCATATATAAAATCATGATATAAATGATAATTTTTTTAAATTACAATGGATAATTGCAATTTAGACCCTTTTGTTTTCTTATTTACTTTCTACATCGTCACATGAGAGAGAAAAAAAGGAGGGAATTAAATCAGAATAGGGTCATTTCAGTAAATACAGTTTCACGATAAATAGTAAACACAAACAAAATCTTAAATCTCACATCCCTCCAGATCTTAAAAAAAAGAAAATTACACCACCACCCTTGTCTCTTCTCTGGACACTGCTCCTCTCCCTACATGTAAAATTAATCCAAAACAATGAGAGTATCTACACCCTCCGCTACCGACGACCGCGCCGCCACGCTGAGCGGCGGAGGCTATCGGGACGCCGAATCGCTACTCCGTTCAAAAACCATATCCGAAATCCGCAATGTCGAATCTGCAACTCGACAGCAAATCGAAGAAAAGAAAGAAGAGCTTCGTCAATTAGTCGGTAACCGATATCGTGACCTAATTGATTCGGCCGATTCTATCGTTCTCATGAAATCCTATTGTGGATCAATCTCGCATAACATCGCATCGATTCACATCAACATTCGCTCCCTTTCTGCTTCTCCGTTATCAGAAACCCCCAAATTCACAAACCCTAGCCCTACGCGTGGTAAAATTTATGGGATCGCGTGTCGGGTCAAGTATTTAGTTGATACCCCGGAGAATATCTGGGGATGCTTGGACGAATTCATGTTTTTGGAGGCAGCAGGGAGGTACACACGTGCAAAGCACGTGCAGAATACGTTGATGAGTAGTGATTATAATAAGATCTTGTCGAATTTCCCACTCTTGCAGCATCAATGGCAGATTGTGGAGAGTTTGAAAGTGCAGATTTCACAGAAAAGTCGCGAGAGGTTGTCAGATCAAGGATTGGGAATTGGGGGTTATGCGGATGCGTTGGCTGCGGCAGCAGTGATTGATGAATTGGAGCCTGATCAGGTATTGAGTTTGTTTCTTGATAGCAGAAAGTCATGGATTTCACAAAAATTAGGGGGTTTCGGTTGGGTTGATGTAAAAAATG
Source organism: Populus nigra (assembly GCF_951802175.1). Taxonomy (NCBI): domain Eukaryota; kingdom Viridiplantae; phylum Streptophyta; class Magnoliopsida; order Malpighiales; family Salicaceae; genus Populus; species Populus nigra. Next base: position 11,580,891 of record NC_084861.1, on the reverse strand, counting down.
ATAATGTCAGTGGTGAGGTTGTCGTTTTTGTGTTTTGTGAAGTCTTAAAGATAATTCAAGTTAGTGTAGGACAAGTAGGAGAGTTGTTTTTGCAAGTTTTGAATGACATGCCTTTGTTTTATAAAGTTATTTTAGGTTCTCCTCCCGCTTCCCAATTGTTTGGGGGGATTCCGAATCCAGATGAGGAAGTGAGATTGTGGAAATTGTTTAGGGAAAAGCTCGAGTCTGTGAATGTTGCTCTAGATAAAGAATATATTGCCAGGACTTGTTTGAGTTGGTTGAGGGATTGTGGCGGAGAGATTTTGAGTAAGATTAATGGGAGGTTCTTGATTGATGCGATTGCCACGGGTGGAGAGCTTGCGGTGGCTGAGAAGATGATTAGGGAGACCATGGGTAGTAAGCAAGTATTGGAGGGAAGTTTGGATTGGCTCAAGAGTGTTTTTGGGTCTGAGATTGAGTTGCCTTGGAGTAGGATCCGAGAGTTAGTTTTAGAAGATGACTCGGATCTCTGGGATGAGATATTTGAAGGTGCTTTTGTTCAGAGGATGAAAACTATAATCACATCACGATTTGAGGATTTGGTTAGAGGCATCAATTTGGGAGAGTCCATTTGTGCAGTCAGAGAGACTCCTGGTGAACCGATTGACTTTCAGGCATGCTTGAACAGACCTTGCACTGGTGGTGGGGTTTGGTTTATTGAACCCAATGCAAAGAAGTCTGGTCTAGGTTCTGGTCATAAGGTATCGCCTGAAGAGAATGATTTTCATAGTTGTCTCAATGCGTTCTTTGGTCCTGAAGTTAGTCGTATCAGAGATGCAGTGGACAGTTGTTGTCAAAGTGTTCTCGAGGACCTGCTCAATTTCTTAGAATCTCCAAAAGCAGCTCTCAGGCTAAATGATTTGGCACCATTTTTACAGGATAAGTGTTATGAGAGCATTTCAACTATATTAACAGAACTCAAGAGGGAGCTTGATAGTTTATATGCTACAATGGGGAATGCTAACAATGTTGGTCAGTCAGTTTCTCCTGCCATGGTTGTTGACAAATCTCTTTACATTGGGAGACTTTTGTTTGCATTTCAAAACCACTCAAAACACATTCCTGTGATACTGGGCTCTCCAAGGTTTTGGGCCGAAGATACTATGGCTGCAGTTTTTCACAAGTTACCATCTGTATTGAGGCAATCTAGAGTTGCTAATGACTATCCTATCCCTGACAGTCCTGGCAGGCAATTTCCCACTGGATCTAAAAGACAGACCTCATCTGCTGCCTCTGCTTTACTTGGAGCAAATGAAAGTGCAAGTCCTAAACTTGAAGAATTAGGCAGAACCATGAGGGATCTTTGCATCAGAGCTCATATCTTATGGATATCCTGGTTATCTGATGAGCTTTCAACCATTCTTTCTCTGGATCTTGGAAAAGATGATGGATTATCGGCAACAATTCCCTTGAGGGTATGTAGTGTATGCTTGACAAGTTACCATTCTAGCCCTATATTTTGTTTTGATGTTCTCTGTATCTCTGTTAAGCATCTTAAATGGATGTGTGCTGTTATAAAAAATAGTTCTTGTGTTTTCTGTTCACTGCACAATTTGTCTGGTTTGCAAGCATGCTAAGCTTTGTCATCCTCTGAATGTGAGCAGGGCTGGGAAGAGACAGTAGTCAAGCAAGAACAATCTGATGAGAACCAGTCAGAAATTAAAATTTCACTACCATCCATACCTTCACTCTATATCATCACATTTCTATTTCGGGCATGTGAAGAAATCCATAGAATTGGAGGTCATGTTCTGGACAAATCAATTCTGCAAAAATTTGCTTCAAGACTACTGGAGAAGGTATGTAACTGGGCTGGATTGTTGATTTTACTTCCTCCACAAATTCTATTTCAATGTGGTAATGTATGTGTTATTTATAGCCATATTCTAAATCTTAAGCTTATTTTATTATTTTTTGTGTGTTATTGTTTATTATTTAAATAGAAGTTATAAGGCCATTTTTTCATCCTTATTCCTCATTAACAATCTAGGTTGGTACTTGGTATATTCATATGCTGGTGTTGTTTTACAGTGTTTTCATCTTTTAATAATTTCTTTCCTTGCCTGCTGATCATTCGTTTTTCTTGGATCTCATTGTAAATATCAAACATTCATGATTACTTGCACTGCTAGAATTTGTTAAACAGCTGGTTTTTTGGGTCTATTTTTTTTTCCTTGCTTGCTATTTTTTTAAGTGGTGGCTTAGGATGGCAAGAGAAAACTGGTTTAGTTTAAAATTGACCAATGGCATTTCCCATCGTCTTTGTATGTGCTGACTGTATACTTCTTGCAGGTTATTGAAATTTATGAGGACTTCCTTTCCTCCAGTGAGTCTCATCAGTCTCAAGTGTCAGAGAAAGGAGTTCTTCAAATTCTGTTAGACCTGAGATTTGCTGCTGATGTTCTATCTGGGGGTGATTGCAATATTAATGAGGAGATATCTAGAAATCCAAGGGTGAAGATTCCTTTCAGGCGTAAGCAGGAGCAAAGCCATAAGAAGTCGGCCTTTAGAGAGCGTATTGATGGGTTAATTAACTGTTTTTCACAGAGGCTAGATCCCATAGACTGGCTTACGTAAGCCTTTTCATCCTTAATTTAAAAAGAAAGCATGAAAATTTTCAAACAAGTACAACCTTGGGCTTCTGTCTTCTAGGTCTAAAGGTTGTGTGTATTTCTGTGCACATGGCATGCCCTTAATTGATTAATCCATTCATGGGAATTGTCACCATCTTATGGCTTAAGAGTCACAGTTGGCATTCTCCTTATAAGGTCAAGTGTTGAGGCCATAAAGCAAACAACCTGGTCTCTGATAAATTATATAGGTTAAGGTCTCAGCTAATGATAAAAATTTGGGAACTACCAATCTTATATTAGTTGCATGCTGTCCCTTCTACATGTGCGCTGATGTGCTCTCAGGGGACTTCTTTCCTTGTGTATCTCTGCATACCATTTGCATTTTGAACCATTGAAGTAGTAGTTCATTTTCCCATCGTGTTTAGGAGTTATGGCATAATAGAATATCTTTTGTCTGATTTTATGATTCTTTTTGTTGTATTTTTTACTTGTTTAGGTATGAGCCATACTTGTGGGAGAATGAGAGGCAGTCATACTTGCGACATGCTGTCCTTTTGGGGTTCTTTGTGCAACTAAACCGGATGTATATTGATGCTATGCAAAAACTACCATCCAATCCAGAGTCAAATATCATGAGATGTTGTACTGTTCCTCGCTTTAAATACCTTCCAATCAGGTTGATGTTTTAAACACATTTCTTTGAAAATCATGCCCACCAAACATTTGTACATGACATTAATTCAGTGTCTTCTGTTTTTGAATAACCTTTTCAATTATTTCAAGTGTAATTGGTATTTTCTTCTAGTTTCTTAGTTGTCCAATGCAGCTAATTTCCTCTTACTTGTCCAGCACGCCAGCATTGTCTTCAAGAGGGACAACAAAGACTTCTTTTCGAGCAACTTCAGATGATATCTCTTCTAGAAGTTCCTGGAAAGCTTATACCAATGAAGAGCTTTCTCGAAATATTGATTTCGATGAAAACTCTAGTTTTGGTGTAGCAACACCAATTTTGAAGTCTTTCATGCAGGTAAAGCTTTTATTTTTATTTTTTTTGCCTTTCTATATCATGGCCAGACAGGTCTGAGATTCAGAAGATGAGTGTCCCTGAATTTTATTTTTCTTTTCAATTATTATATTACTGAGAAGAGGAAGAAAAGAAGCCTAGTTGTTATTAAATTATGAGAGCATAATTTTGTAGATGTAGCTGATACTGGGTTTATGTAAGAATGAATTATTAGCAGAAATAACATTTTTTTTGTTTGATTTGAAGTTTAATGACACAATGGAGAAGTGCCATGTTTGGTGAATTAAATATCTTCTGGAGAATAGTGAAATATCTAATTTGATTTATGATGGCTGTAGATGATTGGTAGTGCTGTCTACAGTGTCTTGTATGCTCAACTGACTTTCGGATGCGTTTTGGTTCTATGGATTCAAAGCTTAAAGATTTGCTTGAGGGCTTATAGTTCTAGCTGGATCAGGAATGCAGAAGTGGTCTACTTTCAGCTTCTGAAATGGCTACTAAAAGCTGTAATCATTAGTCAAGGCTACTTTCTGGCAAAAAAATTGAAAGCCATCGTGTTCTTTTCAAGGATGTAATGGTTTGTTACGAAAAGGTTTGGATTCGAGGCCTAATACATGATTAGGACAAGGAAAAACAGATAGTTTCTGTGGAGAAGTGACTTGAGTCCACTTGGTTACCTAGGAGAATTTTTACTTCAAGGTGGGGGCTTATATGGAGTTTGTTTAGATTTGTAATCAGCTGCATGGGTGCAGAAGTAGTAAAAAGGAAAGTTTGTGGAAATGACTAAAGCAGTCAAATTTTATGAGAGAAGGTATTTTACCAACAAAAGAAAGTTGTGCTTGCTAAGGGTGGTGATAACTCTCTAATCAGACCTGTTTCTGTTTCTTAGGAGGGGTTAGAGGGGGATGGATGGGATGAATTCCATGTTTGGCATGATGGATGAAGACCTAAGGAAGCAAAGGAAAGATCCTATCCTTCCTCACTTGTTTTGACAGTCCATCCAATGTGGGTGAAGTGGACTCAGTCCTCTCCCTCTTTTGTCAGCCAAAAAACTAGATGGATGGGTTTACATGCATCCTTTCTCCTCATCATTCTCCTAGTTTACTCTTTGATTCGTCCTCCATACCCATCCTTCCTAACAAACAGACTCTGTTCCTGTAGAGATGTGGAGCATGATTTTTGGTAGGCCTCTTTGAAGTCTGATAGCTTACCGGCAATTCCATACTCTATTAAAACCACAAAGCTGTAGGATAGAAGCATTCTGACAGCATGTGCCCTTAAAATAAAAAGAAAAAGACAACCAATGTAAGGCCTGGGAACTGCAATAAGAATTTATGCTTGGGATTGGGAAGTATAGCATTCAAACTTCAGAAGAGAAGACAAATACCACTCTTAGAAATGGCAGGGAGACTGGAAAGAAATTCTAGCTTAATTAAGCAAACAGTCATAAGCTATGTAGTTAATACTAGTAGTTCCACAGATAAAGTTATCAATGATGATTACGCCATTGCTTATTTTCTTTATTTGATCATAGTGAGTAAATATATACTGGATTCTAGCAAGTATGATTATGTAAAATTTGAGGGATGGCATGCTTTTTCCCCCTTTGTTGTGGCATTTTCTTGATTTAGTTTTTGGTGGACAAACATAGGTTAATGTTGTTGTCTGAGAAGCTAACATTATGATAACATTTTTTTCTCATGTTGACCAGGTTGGAAGCAGGTTTGGAGAGAGCACTTTAAAATTGGGATCTATGTTAACGGATGGGCAAGTAGGCATATTCAAGGACAGATCGGCAGCTGCCATGTCAACATTTGGTGATATTTTACCTGTCCAAGCAGCTGGTCTTCTTTCATCATTCACAGCTACCAGATCAGACTCTTGATTTCCCGTGATCTAATTTACTTGCACATGTTATATTAGTGATGAGAATGTGTGGCAATTCGGTCATTGTATCATTCTATGCATGATATGATGCAGAAATCAATATGAAATGGAGAGACAGAGTACAGGATAAAATGTTGGAATGATGGTAATATGTGAAGAAAAAGAAAAGCACCTGGAAGTTTGAATAGATCCAGCGGGAATCAAAAGTAGGTATTTTGTTCGCCAGTCTATACTGTAGAAAGAAACCAATAAAAACCCAACTGGGTATGAAGAAATGTGATTGGTTTATACATGATGTTACTTTGTACAGAGAGACCATTGTCTCCGCTGACTATTTCCTTCACTGATGTCATAGATACATGCTGAGGTTTTTGAGGATGTAAAGCAGAATATCTAGCAATATATTCTTAGCTTGGTTCATAGTTTGTGTTTCAGTGGTTTAAGAGTCTCTCTCCGGTGAAGGCTCTATTCTCCTCCTGTTGCATTGGCTTGTCCCTATAGATTTTGTATTTGTTTAACGAGACTCTTGTTCAACTGGAATAAACGGTATAAAACATTGGTTTTGCTGATGAAAAGCTTTTAAGTTTTGTGGTTGAGAAATTATTTAGATTATCATCCGCTGGCTTCTTTTCCGGTGTTGCTTGATTGCTTTTTCCTTCCAAGATTTGTGTGTTTGTTTATGCTTTTTACATTTGGCAAGATATTCCTGTGCTTTCTCAAAGAAAAATACCGTGCATTTTCTTCTGGAATTTTCCTTTACTCCTTTCGCGTTCAAGGTGATATATTTTTTGCTGAGCAGAAAAGGAAGAAGAAGAAATTGAAAGGAGTTGCTGAATTGCTGTTCCCAGTCCAGCATAAAAGGTGCTGAATGGAGGGAAGCCTCATGCTCCATCTGAGTAAGTTTTAGTTAGAGATTATATTGAAAATCGATTCACAGGTTACAAATAATTTGAAAATTTTCCGTGTTCTATTGCATATATGTGGTGGTAGTACTGCTTTATTTAACAATTTTATTGATGAAGAGGCCAGTATGCCCAGAGAAACATAATCAGCATGAAGCCCTCATAAAATTAAGCAATGGAGGATCATATAATGAAGCCTTCACAAGATTAAGCCATGGAGGAGCATACAGTAATATAGAAAGGTCCAGGTAGTCCTGAACTATCCAATGTCCGATGGCTAAAAAAACAAAAAGAACTCGTAAAAAGAAACATACAGCGGGGCCGGCAAACTACGGCCACCGTCATGCAAGAAAGCGGTTCCACTTCAAAATCCGCCGCAAACCGCAATTTTAGTAACCCATGTATGGTGCAACCATCTTGGCCTAATCTCCATAAGGATGGTCCGTGATACATGTGGCCCATGCTTGCCTCGTATACTCATCTCATAAAAAGTATTATAAACATAATGTATTTCATGAATTTTTTAATAAATTATATTTGCAGTTTTTAACTATATAAAACATATTAAAAAGAGTATCGCCGATCACATATTACATTTTATATAAATTATTTATTTATCCTTTCAAATTAATTTTCACACGGGCTTATGAAATTCGTTATTATCCCTTAAACAAACTTGCTTTTAACTTTAATTCCCGAATTTTAATCAGCAGCATTTAACTAAAACCAAGCTTGGTTCATTTATATAGAGGATTTTTAAAATAGACAGGCATAGATTTCTTATATCTTAACAAGCTGGAACCAAGTCTCTAGCGAGATGAGTTTCAAGCGGTCCATGAGCGCCTCTGGTCACTTGCAAAGATTTGACGATTAATTTTTAAAACATATCATTGTCTCTTTCTTATGCATATAGCTATAGGGTGTTCGGCTCGGACTACCACAACCGAGCTCACTTGTCTTGAATCCTTGCTGTATTTTGAGTTTGGAATACCAAGCCTGAATTTTAAAAGTGTTTTTGTGTTAGGTTTATTTTGAAGGGTTTTTTAAATCTATTTTATTTGTATACATCAACACAGTGAAGTCAAATAGCTCAAGAAAAGAGGACCTGCTAATTAATTGCAAATATTTGAATCTATATTTTTCATGGTCAAAGGATAACTTATTAGCGTCTAGTTCAAGTTCTGAGCAAATTGCTAGGATCGTGTGCACAAGTATTTCTCTTGTGACAGACCTAACAATAGTATATATATTTAAAGAATTTTCAACATGCACATTAAGTGTATTCATCCACCATCTTGACGAGCTTCGGTAAATGCTCCACACGTGCATGTTGTCAATTAAGGACTAATACTGCAATAATCGTCATTTAATTACAAGTGCATTGTGAAAAAATTGAGGTGTATGAGCATGAAAAGAAAAGAAAAGAGATGCATATTGTTGACTTAAGACTATACGTGGACACCCATCATAAGACCAGCTAGTCATGTGTATTGGTTTGTGGAGCCGAGGAGGAGGAGGAGGAGGAGGATAGAAATTCTTTCATTTAATTTGATATCTTCAAAGTGAGAGGAGAGGAGAGGAGAGGAGAGGAGGGGGACAAAGAGCACGTAATTGAGGTAGAGAGAGAGAGAGAGGAGGGCAACAGATGTTACGACTGAAAATGTTCTTTTGTTCTTTCTTTGAATTCTCTTTCCATTTGCATGTATGTATGCCTACAACATGTTAGAGCATGGGGAAGAGTGCAAATGCCAAACTCCAAGAAGGAATGGAAAAAAGAATAGTCAAGAGAAAGGTTTAGTCAAGTCATGCTCATATGCCTTCCCTCTGATTTGTTCTGCGTATCTCATAAAGTGTAATAAGGAAGGGGTCATGGTGTTGGCACTGTCCAATAAATGCCATAGCATCGAGTAGGGCCAATCGCACATCTTCAATCTTGCATGATGGGTGGTGGCATGGGGATTTGGAGGGAGGCTCAGAGGGACAACCCGAAATAAATGCGAAAGCTTATAAAGGCTCTTCCTGCTCTCACTACCCTATTTTGGTATCGTTAGGCGTGCTTCTGTCGGGATATCCCCCTACCCTTGAAACCGTCCCTTTCACCTCTCCTCATGAATTATCCACTCCGTCACCTCTTGTGCAGTCTAACAAACCCTCCACTCCTCTAGGTTTTCACTATCCTTTTTAGCAATGTCTTTTACTGCAGCAACCAAAAGGTCCACCGATTTCTCCCACCGTGTATATATATTTGGGTCTTTCCTTTCATTTCCCCCCCTCGATTAATGTGATAATGTCTAACGTAGCTAAATGTAAGCTTGATATGTTCGCTGACTTGTTGCAGGAGGGATTTGGGCCTTTTCGAGCTACTTAATCCCTTCAAGGGAGAAGACATGATGTGTTTGAATTCGTGGGTTCACAGACACGAGTCTTCTTAGTTTTTTAGATGTTTCGTTCTTTACTCTGAATTGTTTCCTGAGCCTGTCAAGGAGGGTTGATACATAGCGAGGAGGGATTCGACAAGTTAACATGAATACTAGTACTAATGATGACCTACTTATGATCAGACTGGTGAAGAAGCCGAATCACCACCTTTATTTGGACGAGTTACAGGTCCCTGATCAATTTGACTTGTTCCCTGGATATTGAAGAGTCAACCACAATAATCCCCCCATTTGATTAAACATGGGTGCCTACTATAAATAGGCTTTTATACGGGAATTAACTTATATTAAAAAATAATATAAATTATACTTTAAAATTTTATTTAATAATTTAAATTATTATATTGAGATTATTTTACATCTCGTAGCTGCACACCGAAAACTAAAATATACAAGACAAAAGTATTTGTGATAAATTAAGAAATTAGCACTCAAAATATAATTAAATTGGACAAATGATATCGCGGTTCACAACGTGACATTAATTAAATGTTGTGTTTTTGAACTACAATATTCTCAAGGAGATCCTTTTGAGAAATGATTGGATATTTGATAAAACGGTTGGACTGTAGTTAAAACGGTCAGACCGTTTTAGTTACTGTAAGATTTTGGGCTATTTTCGTGTTTTAAACCTGAAAAAGTTTATAAAATCATAATTTTCATTGATCTAAAATTTTATTTACTTTATGATTTTAGAGAGTTAAAATATTTACAATCTTATCAAAATTTTGACAGAGTTTCCTCTATATAGGAACTGTACCCAAAATTTTATCCCGCTTAAAAAAACAACAATAACCACAATCAACAAAATCCAACTAAACTCAATACATTCTCATATTCCATAATAACAAGCAGCCTCAGGAATGAAAAAAAAACATGCATACAAGCAAAATGAATATAAATATTTCAATGAGGCAATATTCAAGTAATCCCATAATATATAAACATGACTCATCTATCTATCTTGGACAAAATTCAAAACACATATGTGTGGCTGTTTTAACTTTGTTATCTCAAATGAATATGATCTTTTATGATATTCCCATGCAAATAGCACTTAAATTCCCCTACACAAATACATGATACTCTATTGCATCAACTTGTGTGTGTATTTAGCTATATTATTAGCCGATTCCAACAATATGCACAAAATCTTTAATTTAGAAAATTAACCTAAATTAAACTCAACACATAATTAATTGAAACAATCAATTCATCATTAATTCAACTTATTTTCATGTTAAACTATATCAAACAAACTCTAATATTGCATGTATTTTTAACTAATTTATCATTGATTCAACAAACTCTAAACTCACCATAAACCCTAAATTCAACCTAAATAATTAATTGATTTCAACCAAACCACATACAAATTTATAGTAATGTAGTATGTTTAACTTGCTTATAGGGACTACAAGAATAGCTGAGGCAGCAACGACAGTGGTGGTTGAAGCAAAGTGAACGAAGAATTCTCAACACAAAAACATCAAAAAATACTTAAAGACTAAGATGAGTTCATTATTTGGTTGATTTAAGGGAAAAATTTAAGTGTTTAATGATTTTTTTAAGAGAAAAATGAGGGTATTAATGGTTTTTTCTATAAAAACATTGTTATGTGTTTAATTTGTTTAAATTTTAATTAATGTCATATTTATGAAGTGCAACATGTAAATATTAAGTTATAAAAGCTTGATATTTAAAGAAAATTGTATTTTAAAAGCATGATAAAATTAAATTATATCATTTCATCAAAATTTTTTAAACGGTATCATTCTCCCGTATTTTAAATTTATTTTGATAATTTTTTTCTTAAAAAAACCCAAATATTGATGTCTAGACAAGAAGTCATGCTCATGGCGCGGCCCCTCCATGCGCATCATGCATGTACATCATGGGTAGGATCCACACCCATATGCATGCGTCAGTAGTTGCTGTGTTGAATATGAGAGAGAGAGAGGGGGAGGGGGGACTGGGGAAGCATTTAAAGGGAAGTCATCATTGCAAAAGTACGTCATCATTGCCATGCAAACAATATATTGTTTTTTGACTACATCTTTTCTTGAGAATCACACAGTTGATTTGATTATTAAAATGGTTAAAAGCAGGGCAGCTTGCATATGTATGCATGCCTTCTTTAATTCTGCGTTATTTCTCTTGAATTGCCATCTATTCCGTGCTTGACGATCCCTGCTTTGCTTTGGATTTTGGGTTCTTGTATTGCAGTATATACGTGTAATAAATGACTCCTTTTTCTACATTGACGTTTCCTCTGCAACGGCCTTTCATGCTTCTGGCATACAGAGAGATAGAGATGGAGAGAGAGAGGGTTTTTCTTGGGGGTCTCTCTTTATTTGTCACACCCACCCTCTCTTACAGTACTGTCCTTCTTGTCTTACTCAGTTGTCTTCTGTTTTTTCTGAGAAATGCCTTTTGCTTAACAGTCACCATAGCTTCTTAACTAAATAAGCTCAAGCATTTTACCATGTCTCTCTCTCACACACTCATGTAATGGTACGTACAGCTCTCTTGCTGTGTGTACATAGATAGATATGGAGATAATATTGTGTTTTGCCTAACACACCTCTAGTACCCCTTCAATTTCCGTTCCATCCCATCCGAAGATCTTGTATCTCAAGGTTCCGCGGCTACCTAGCTTGCCTTGGATATATATATATATATATATGGTGAGGTATTTGTGAGAGTTTTGCACGACATTTATCATAGAAGAATATCGCTCCATATATATATATATATATATATATATATATATATATATCTTGCAAGAAAATACCATACCGATTCTTTTTTTCATGGCCTACACAAATATTAATTACATGGTTGCTGCTTAAATAAAAATAAAATCTCCATGACCCCTTGAATTCCAGCACACGCCTAGGATTTAATTTGGTTACTACAAACCAAAATTGATTAGTACAAGGTTTACCTTCCTTCTCAAATTAGGACAATTGTTGTACTTCAAACCCTATTTTATATATTTTAACAAATCCCTGTCTTAGCTTAAATTAGGACACTTAATCATTTTATACTCCGAACTAATTATTTCTGTGAAGTTCACTTCTTCTTTTTCTTGTACTTGCAGATCTCTTCGTATAAAAATCTTGATTGTCACTAATCATCAAAGCTCAATCAACTCTCTCAACTAATTAAAGATTGCCTTTTTATATTCAACTAAAGATCTCTTCATTGCGCGCACCATCTTGCACTTCATTTTTCATCAACTTTTATTAATTATTAAGCATCAATTTTTCTCTCATAGCCATCGAAGCATCATGACTAATTAACTCCATCTATAACCACGCGAATCAAGTCGCCTAAATAAAATTTAATCCCCTTCAAGTTTCAGCACATGTCTAATTAACATCACCATGCATTATTTTCACTGTATTACAGACTTGTCATCGTGTTCCATACCTGTATCGAGTCATTTTAATTTGATGTACCTTCTTCCACTCGTAGAATAAACAAACGATGCTTCAAACATTACTTGTTGTTGAGGTATTCTTGTCATTGTCATGTTAAAAAATAATATGAATTTAAGTTTTTAGGTTGAAATGATTCTTTGACATGTTATCAGAGGCTCAATAACCAAGCGATTACAAGTTTAAATCCTATCATCTTTATTTATTTGATAAAATTAAGTACAACATAATATAAATATCTGTAAATTTTAAATTCATAAAGCTTTCAATTGAGAATATATATTAAAAATTAATATAAATTATAATTTAGAACCTCACCTAACAGTTTAACTTTTTAAATTGAATTATTTCTGTAAAGTTTCAAACTAGAGTGATGATCTAGCAACAATCTTTCCACTGCGACCCCGTATAGATCCCCATCAGATAAATAAAAATGTATAAGTGTTAAGTTTCTTTCACTCGTATCTTTCTTTTGATCATTTGCTATCTCTAAATGCATCTTCTCCATAACCAACAATGCCTTTTGCGATCCTTGTTGTGTCAGAATAGTGCGCACCTTCATTCTTCACTTGACACAAACCAAAAGTTACTGAGTATGCTCAAATCTATCAATCTCAAACTTCAGATCCATGTTCAATTATTTGCACGAACCTGCAATCAATCTTGAACCTGAGGTTCATTGTAAATTAAGCAATAACATAAAATAAAAGGGACACAAAATATGGGACATGGTTCGGCAAATGCTAGGCCATAAGAACTTCACTGTAAGAAGTTTGAAGATTGCAACCACTAATCAAGCACGCATGCAAGTGCCTCGCTATCCAAAATCCAATTACACTAAAAAAAACTCTCATATGAAAATATCATACTAACTCTTAAATTTATCATAAGTATTTCACACATGTTGCTTCAACAAAAAAAATCTATCACGACCTCTTAAATTTCAACAGAGAGAGAGAGAGAGAGAGAGAGAGAGAGAGAGAGAGAGCTCTTCACATCCACACACACACAACCCTACAAACCATAAACTAAATAGGAAAAAAACGACCTTTCTTTTCAAATCAGGTCAATTGTTTCTTTCCTTTTCAGCAAATATATATTCTATTATTCACTTTAAGCCATATAACAATAAAATTTTGACAATTTCTTTTTTTTTTTAAAAAAAAAAGGATAGAATGTATATCTCCGCTGTTGTACGTTGGAAATTTACGAGGAGGAAAAAATAATCCTCTTTACACAAAAAGTACAATTAACAATTAAATCATGTGCCCGCCACTAGAATTATGCAGACTAAATATCATTTCAGAGTGAAATCAAGGTTTTCTCATCAAAGATAATTTATATCAAGTCTTTAGAGCAAGTTTTTAAAGTCGCTATCATCTCAAGCACCAGAGGGAGGTAATTAACAAGCTTCACATGGGATTCTGAATAGTTGAAATTGAGGAGCCATCATTTAATGCAACAATGTACAAATAATAATTTCTGATAGAAGCATCAAATGGTAGAGCAAAGGAAGAAAGAGGGAAAAAAAACATGATTAAAACTACAAATATATAATATGGCTGCCTCTGTTTAAATAGAAAAGGTTCAAAGGATAGAAACAAAAACTAGGCCATGCATGCCTGCCAGCCATGGCACGTTGTAAGAAACAAAACCCCGCAAATTAATGGTGCTAGCTGCTGTGAGACTGGAAGAGCTAAGTAAGTACATTTTTGGCATGGCAAGCAAATATATCTTGCTTTCAAGGGCCAATAACAAAATGACAAGAAAGTTTGAACTAGGAGAGAGGGACACATTTATATATAAACTTAGACACGAGTAGCAAAAATTTCTATAAAAAAGGGGTATCAATTCGTTCGAGATAGAATTTCCCATCACTTTCTAGTTGTTTTTCTTTATGATGATGATGATCAAGAGTGAGTCCCTTCAATGTGGAGCCCTGCATGTCAAGCCAAAAGACAAGAAGAATATGAATAAGAAAGCTTGATGTAGACTTTTTGTTAGCAAAACGTTTCATTTGCTGACATTTTAATTCGTTCTATGGAATGATTGTGTGTGTGTGTGTGAAACTCGAAATCCATGAGATGATAGTTTACTGGCTCACACAATCGTTTGCATTTGATGAAGGTCCTACCGAGCAAGTCTATATATATATATATATATATATATATATATACTGTGGGCAAAAAACAGTGTTCTTGAAGCAAACATTATTTGACAGCTATTTCTTCTCTGTGGGAAGGAGGATGCTTGGTAGACACTTTGGTCAACCGAGGAAAGTGTGTGCTACTGTGAATCAATGTTTCGATAAGAACCCGGTTCGAATCATCATGCTCTTTTTACTATACAAACTGAGGGAAAAAAAGATTAAATAAATAAACACGTTTCTTCTGTTACATGTGGAAGAATCCTTTCCACGTAAAAAGTTAAAATGTTTTACCAATTACCGCGACCCAGGTAAATAATCCCTAGTCTTGGTAGAATTGTCCTTTCTTATAATAATAATAATAATAATAATAATATGAAATCCTATATAAGAGGATTAGAAAAATATAGAAACCTCTAATTAATGAACCAGCACAATCTAAAGATCGAGAAACCCTCTTTCAACATATTAAAAGGTGACACGTTTTTTCTTTTCAAAACTTGCAGCTGAATAAAATTTCCACGTCAACCTAAAAAGATAAACACACATCAATTTCTGAAAAGTTTTCTGATTTGTTTTTAAATTCCGAACCCTAGTTTCTCGAATCTGATCTTCAAAAGCCCTGTGATATTTTAGCTTCTTCATTATCTTGTGTTCGTTTTTGTTATTGTTGCCACTGCTGTTTAACAACAAGTATTTTGATATATATATATAAAAATAGTAATAGATGCATAGACGAAGGCAAATGAACGTTTTGACCTGTGGAAGAGAAACCCTAAGAGGGGTCGATGGTGCGGCGGTCATCTCCAGTAGCGGCTCTTGGTTGCTGGAACTGACTAAGTTGCCCAATACTTGCAGAGACATTCATAGCAAGAAGGCTTGCGTCATAGTTATTCCCCGAGTCAAAGCTCCTCATCATCTGTTGCTGATCCCTAGAAAAAAACTGGTGGTGGTAGTGGTGATCCCTAGATCCTCCCCCTCCAGCTCCAATCAAATTAATCCCCAGATTTTGTGGGTGGTGGTGGTGGTGATGCGTTGTTGCCGTGGCTGTAGCTGCAGCGGCTGCGGCCGCAATTAGTGATCCAGCATGGCCATTGATGCCCAAGTTCTGATATTTGGAGAGTTCAGATTTTGCACAGCTAAGATCCATCTGCAGCTGGCGAAGTTGGTGCTGAAGGAGTGAAATGACCCCAACACAGCCATAAACCGGGTCACGGAGACGCATGTCGGCCTCGTAGGCCAAGGAATTGACAGCATCTTCACGCTGAGAAGGGTGCAATTCGTTGAGAAGTTTTGTGACATTGCTTGCCCCGAAAACTTTATGGACATTGGAAAATTTTTGTGGCTGGTCAGGTGGGAAGTAAGGGGCAAATACGCATTCAGGTTGACATTTGCGCCGCAGAAATTTGCAGGCTGCACATGGAGAATTTGATGAAGAAGCCATTTCCACCTTCTCCTCTGAAATGCAATGAAAAACCGAGAAAAAAAAACACCATCAAATTAATAAAAATCTAATATTGCATAAATAAAATGAAAAAATAAATGAAGAATAAAGATGTCGATTTTCTGTGTGAACAAAAAGCTATATTAAATACCATAACGTACGTGCGGCTTGAGGTAGCAATAATCAGCTAACCACAACTTCGACTTAACAAGAGAAATTTGAGGAGCTTGTCCTTAATTTTGACATAAAAGAGATCATAAAGGGAAAATCAATAACAAGCCTAGTATCTAGCTAGCTAGGTGAAGCACAAAATACAACCCAATTAAGGTTAACAAAATTAAAAAAAGAAATGAATTGTTAGAGGATGAAATACAAATTAAAACAATCTTAAAGCTGCAGGCACAAGTGGGGATGCGGCTGCGATGCCTGATATTAGGGTTTGGGGCTGACTTACCTAGAAGATGGGATCTCAAAAAAGTAAAGAAATGAAATTTAAGGAAACAAAAAAAGTAAGAAGAACACAAGAAATGGCAAGCTGACAACTTCAAATAAATGTGCTGGGAGAAGAGTTTCTGCATATAGAACTTTAGAAATTGGAAAGGTTACCCTTTTCAGGATCTGTCCCCTATAATTACTGGTTTTACTCTTCTTATTGAGGAATCAAAATGTGTCTACCAGCAGAAATTAAGCAACTGATGGAATCTTCTAGTTTAGAGAATTACGGCTACCAAATAATACACATGTGTCTCCTCTCTCTCTCTCTTCTCTTCTCCTGAGTCTACTTATCTATTTATAGATATGTCTATAAATTTATTCCTCTTGTGCTGTCCAGAAACCCTAAGTAGCACCAGCAAAGACAACTGCACAGAAAGACAAGAAGAAGGGGATGATGTTTAAGGGGAGCTTGTAGGGGTTTATGGAGGAAGGGGGCAGGTGGGAAAGGAAAAAAAAAGAAAAAAAGAGAGGAGAGGTTGATTTCAGGAGTAGAGTTTTGTGGATTGGATCTCGTGTAGTAAAGTTTTTGGGTTTCACTCTTTTCGAAAGAAAGTTTTGGGGAGTAGATCTCGCTTGCATTTCATAGCTTACTATCATATACTAGCAATTAACTACTTTGCTTCTTCATTTTCCTTCTAAAGATGAACGAGACTTTTTAAGGTAGAGAGAGATATGGAAATATCTTGGGATGAACCCATATCACCATATATTATAATACAATATCTTATATAAAAATCAGCTATCTAGCTAGGTAGAGGGAATGAATCATTAAAAAAAAATGCAAAGAGATTTGATGAAAAGGAAAGATGAAGGTATAAAGGGGAAGAATAAGCTTTAAAAAGAATGCTCTGTCTCCAACTGTGTGCGAGATCTTGGGATGAAGAATCTCCTTAATCCTATTCTTTTTTGTCTAGGGAGTTCAATTCACAGAATTGTTTTTAAGAAATATGGATCGAGAAAACGATGCTTATGACATGATAGGCAATGTAAAGGAGCATAGTACAAGTACTGCTTGTGGGTGCGTGGCCTCGGTTTCTTCAGTCAAACCTATCCTTTTTCTTTCCTAACATTTTACCACCATTATTGCTGATATATAGATGGAGAGGACGATGATCTTTTCCTGTCATATAGGAAGAGAAAAGAACAACAAAAGAGATGGCCTTTCAAAGCTTTTTAAGCTTCTTACACCCAGACTTTTTTATATTTTCTTCTCCTCGTTATTACTATTGTGTTTTCAAAGAGTCTTACCTTGGTTGTTGAAAGTCGATCAAAAATGAAAGAAGAACGCCTCCTCTCTCCTTATTGTGCCTGCTGGGAGTATGATGTGATACGATACGAGACTAATTATAATAAAGGATACCGGGCTGCTGGTTCATGCAAGTTTCTCTTCGTTTTTGGGATCTTTATATCTTCTCTATTTCTTAGCCGGAAACAAATGGCAAAGAATAAGCATATAAAGATGATGATGAGTAGGCGCGGCTGAGGTGTAGGGGGAGAGTACTACTGATCAAAGAAAAGGAGAGAGTAGTACAGAGAGAGTGAGTCTTGCACTTAGCTAGAGAGAGAGAGTGGTGTATGGGAGGTGGTATCAGCGAGGGAGAAGGGGAAAGTCCCCCCAGAAGCAGAGGCTAAGGAGACGGAGAGAAAGCAAACACAGGCAATGAGTGAGTGAGTGAATTAGAGAGAAAAAGAGAAAGAGATAGAAATAGGGGGAGGGGAGAGAGGGCAATGAGTGAGTGATTGATCAGAGCGCGAGCGAGGGTGTGTTTGTTTGTTCTTGTTATTATTACTCCTCTGCTGCTCTCTCCCTTCCTCCCTACTCAGACTCCTTTCAGAGATTTGGAGCATGTTGTGTTGTTTTGACATGACCTTTCCTCCTTTAATCTCTCTGTACACTACTAGTATCTAGTACCATCTTTTTCTTTATTTTTGTCAAGATACTTTTTGAGAGTTTTTATTAAATATATAGCCTTTCAGGTTGAGCATCTGTCCTCCCCTACCCACCCGCCCTGCTACCGACCATCTCTCTCTCTCTCCGAGCGAAAATCATAATTAAATGCTTCCATTGCTCCGTTTCTATCATCTCTCTGTATGTTTTCGGTGTTTCAATTTTTTCCTTTGCCAAATATCCATGCGGACAAGCTTCCCCCCCTTCAGTGCATCCCTAGCGATCGATTTAATTAAGGAAAAACAAATGAAACTGGATAGTTTATGCATCTAACCATCACTAGTGTCCGTGAGATCTATCCTTGCACTGATATCAAAGAAATCAGTATAATTAACAAAATAACTTCGGTTATATATATTTTAGCGGATATATAAATATATTTTCTCCATTTCTAGATATTTTTTTAATTCAAGACTTAATTCGAATTAGCATTTAGACAGAAAAAACATATTCGTCTCTAGCTAGATATCTTTAACATTAAAAAAAAAAACTTTAACCTTAAAAAAAACTGTAACAAAAAGACAAAGAACACATATATGTGTGAGTTTGGCCTACATGATAGTACTATCGTTTATCGTACCCAGAGGAGATTTAATCTTGCTTAATTGAGAAAGAAAGAAAGAAAAAAAAAACAGAGAGGGATAGCAATTCGAAACCAAGCATTACAGGCCCTGCACCAAGGGTAATGGGATATTGTGCAAACTGTGAAGAATATTCACTACTTTACATGCAATTTCATAGAAGGACCATGATCAAGAAGAAATCTACTGAAAATAGTACAATGAAATCTATATTGGAGGAATTATCATAATTTTATAATTTATATTATATATTTTATATATTAATCAGAGTTAATATAGATGAATCCAATATGTTATTTTCTAAATATTTTATAAAAAAGTTGTTGTATTAAATTTCTTTTAGTTAATTTTTTTTAAAATTTTTTAAGTTGCACTTGTACTTGAAAGCTGTATTGGATTAGTTTCTACATAGTTTATTTAAATAAAAAAACATTGTTAGAATATTTTTTTTAATGTTGCAAAAATAAATAATTAATCGGACTGGTATCATAACATTATAAATTATCCAGCTGGAGACTATAGATAAGAAAAATAAGTACAATACAAGGACATATTAATAAATATATCATAATTATAATTATCAAGATCTGTAAGAAGCCAAAATGTATTAATAAAAGGGTAAAAACCCTATAGCGGACGAACACAGCAAAGAGCTGGACCCGGTGCTATGATCATCCACGTACGCGATCCTCACATCACGATGCAAAACTACTACTAGATTTTCCAAGAGCACACTGAATTCTCAACGCAGACAGAAACATAAATATTGATCCTTTAATTTATTTTCATATATATATATATATATATATAAATATATATATAATAGGACCTGCTTTTTGAAAAATCCATAATACACCGTGTTTCACGAGATGCAACGTGTATAGAGCAGAGATAAAAATGAGGATCTTGTTTTAATTCGTAGAACCTTACCCTTTTTGTCTTCTAAGATATGCTCCATCGTTCTGAATATAAGCAGGATCTAGCTAGTCCTCTGGGAGACTCCATACTTTATCACCTATAATCTCCATTAAAAAAAAAGAAATATATTGACAAAGCCTCCTCTCCATGATGAAAATCGGTATTATTTGGGTAAAATGGTTCCATTGATCCTCATTATTTTCCAGCAATTACTTGGCCCCACACGGATATCCTTTTTTGGTTCAATGGCCACCATTATATATATATATATATATATATATATATATATATATATATATATATATATATATATATATATATATATTACAAAATTGTGAGTTGACAAACTAGGGTTTTACAATATAATTACACCCAAGTTTGAGTTTTTCTGGACCCAGTTCAGGTGATTCAACGGTTGTTTGTTGCTGCGTGCGTGGATTCTGTATTTTATGACTTTTTTAAAATTTGTTTTGAAATTAATTTTTTACATGTTTTTAAATCTTTTTATTATATTAAAGTTAGAAATAATTTTAAAAAATAAAAAAATATTATCTTTTACAATCCGAGTTCTTAGAGTTTTAGAAGGGGCACGGATGCTGGAAGTCTTCGGAGTTGTTATTTTAAAGAAAATAAGCTCAATGGCCTCCGTTTCGTAATGCTCCCGGAGAAAAATGGATGTAACCACGCAGGAGAGCAGGCCTGGCTCATATTTGCTCAGGCTCAAAATAAACCCATTATCATTAGCTGGCTTGTTTCAGAAAATGGGCTCAAACCGAAGAGTTCTGTACGTAAGTTAATAATCTTCTTAAGGTTAACGGGCCTGAAACCACCGCCAATTTTCGAACATCACTGGGCCTGAAACCATCACCAGTTTTGGAACTCGAGGGAAAAAAACCTATTACGACAACCTTGTACCTCCCCGTTCTCCCTTCTCTTTACAGGGACAAAACTTGTTGCAGAGGCAGTAATAGCAGCTGCCCGGTAAAGTGGCAAGCAGGTACCATGTTGTCTTCATCAGGTCGTGCAGTGAGGAAGCTATGCTCCTCTTCTTCTTGCACCGCCGCCTCTGTTGTCAGAAACCGTAACTTGTTGCTCAGAGAAAGATACATTTCCCCACTTGTATCATCAAATTTAGCAAAATATTCGAAAACAACACAACCCAGAGCCATTCCTTTCCTTTTCAATAACTTTTCATTATATTCTACAACAGCAGCAGCATCAACCGCAGCAATAACATCAGCCTCAGCAGCAACAGCTAACAATCATTTGGAGGAGGCATCACAACCAAACCTGAGTGATGCATATTCTGCTATAGAGCTTGCATTAGATTCAGTTGTCAAGATTTTTACTGTTTCAAGTAGCCCCAATTACTTCCTTCCATGGCAAAATAAGTCACAGCGTGAAACCATGGGTTCTGGTATTTAATTCTGGCCCTTTCTCTTCTATCTAATTGAAGAACCATAGTAGACTCTAGTATAGTTCCATTATGCTCATTTAGCAGTCATATGGATGAATTTACAGTACTTGCTGATGGGTTCTTCTTCGAAGTAACAAAATGTTTTGTTCATTGTGTATTTGTTGCGAGAGTTTTCTCTTTTGAGAAAATGGAAGTTCTTAGAGTTGTAAATTTTGTTGGGTGTGCTCAGGAAGAAGCTAGCCATTTTCCATTTCTAAGACAGCAGCATAGTATATTTACCAAGTTTGATTCTTTCCTGTGATTTTCCCTTAAAAGGTCTATAGCACATTTGAAAAAAATTACAAACTAGGAGTGTTGTTTTTAAGGTTTTGCTTTCTCTCCTTTTGTACTTGAGGTCTTAATTCTTCTTTCTATTTGTAGCAAACAAACTTGCATATAAATGACTATTCTTATTCGCCAAATCCACAGAATCCCTGATTAGCCCAATTCTTTTCATTTCAAATATGAACCGTAATCTCTTGTCGACACTGCTCTAATTTGGAGATATAAGCTGTGCTTTGGCATCAAGATTAATATGATCCTTTGAATATAATTTCTCTCATGTGGTTAGGATTGATGGTTATTCTTAACGTCACTAAATTTTTTTAGCTTTGAGTATGGCCATTTGATTTCGAATCAGCAATTCTCATAATAAACCATGAAACATTCATGGTAGAACTTGGAAGCTGATAAAAACAGCTTTATTTTCATAATCAAATGTTATAGGAAGTTTCTCTTTGACCACCCAATCACATTTCTTTTATTCCTCATTTTTCTCTTGTAGGATTTGTTATTACTGGAAAAAAAATTCTTACAAATGCTCATGTGGTGGCTGATCATACATTTGTACTCGTAAGAAAGCACGGGTCTCCCACCAAATACAGAGCTGAAGTTCAAGCTGTTGGTCATGAATGTGATTTAGCTATTCTAGTTGTTGAAAATGAAGAATTCTGGAAGGGTATGAATTTCTTGGAGCTAGGAGACATCCCATTTCTGCAGGAAGCTGTTGCAGTCGTCGGGTATCCTCAAGGTAACAATATAACGCTTCACTACTTTAATTTGCAACTGCCTTTTTTAAACCCCTCCTCTATTCTCTATATTCTAAAAGTTGCTTGGTTTCCTCACTTGAACACTTAACTCACTTCATATTTTTTCAGTACACAAACCTTCAATCTTTGAAGATTCAGAATCCTTCCGCTGGAATCACAATGAACTATTTGAGCCAGTGGCTGCTATACAGTCATGCTTAAGCTGTTTAATTTATGCGAGGATTTGATCATGCCCACAGAAAAAACTCCTTGATAGGATAGTTATCTAGCACCTGTCACTCCACACACAAAACATATGTTTACAAACCTCTAGATATTTTCCGTAGTGATATGCAGAATGCTGGCACTTGGTCTGACTGTAAGGTGACCTGTTAGTTTCACACATCATGATCTCCTTCCTTGGCTGCAGGTGGGGACAACATATCTGTTACCAAAGGTGTTGTCTCCAGAGTTGAACCAACACAATATGTACACGGAGCATCCCAGTTAATGGCAATACAGATTGACGCTGCCATAAATCCTGGGAATAGCGGTGGTCCAGCAATAATGGGAAATAAAGTTGCCGGTGTGGCTTTCCAGAACCTATCAGGTGCTGAAAATATTGGGTGAGTTCTATTCACTATTTCTTTGCTTTGGATGATAAATCATAAAAAATTTTCATGCTTTCTGAATTACTTTAATGATAGGTGATGAAGTTTTATATCTAACTTGATGCTATGTTCCTCACTTGGGAAATTCTAGAGATAACACATTCCTTCGTGTTGATAGGGGACAAGGCTACTAATTGTAGTAGCATTACTTCCACTCTTCATTTTTTCTTTCAATCATATAAATACTATTTTCAGCTAACTCTTTTCTTCTTTTGTATTTTCAGCTATATAATTCCTGTTCCTGTAATCAAGCATTTTATAAATGGCGTGGAAGAAAGTGGAAAATATGTTGGATTCTGCTCTATGGGCCTATCATGCCAACCAACTGAAAATGTTCAACTGAGAAAGCACTTTGGTATGTGCCCTGAAATGACAGGGGTACTTGTGAGCAAGATTAATCCGCTGTCAGATGCACATAGAGTCCTAAAAAAAGATGATATTATCCTTGCCTTTGATGGAGTGCCTATAGCTAACGATGGAACAGGTAGTCATGGTTATTACTTGTTCAGTTATTCAGCATTACTTAAACTACAATCATATCTGGTTCACCCTAGACCCTTTTTGTAATAGGTCACTATTAGCTTCATCAAGGATTTTTTTGATTTCATCTTCTCTTCTTTAAACGTTTCAAAAGATGAGGTGACCACATTGATGAATAGATGGAGTTATCCCCAAGTTGGTTTAATTTTGGCAAAAGCTAACTGTGATTATTGGTTTAACCTTACAGTCTCCAGCTGTAAGTGTTCTGTAGATTGTGAAATGTCTTGTCCATGAAGCTAAAGCTATTATAGGTTATTTTACTCACTCATATTTAATAGATTGATAGCCACGTTTAACATATGATGTTCAGATATTTGTTAGTTTACTGTGGGCCAAAAATTCAGGTTAGCAGATGGCTAAACAATATATTTTGAGCACCCACCCTCTTAGATCTGTGCTAGAGCCACACAGAACGCGACACTTGAAAGACACCCAACCCATGTAGCCTGATAACTTTAATTGGGGTGAGTGTTTGTACTTTACTGAGATCGTTAGATAATAACTGATAAATATATCATGCTTGTGATTCGTGTCCAAAAGTTCAAGTAAATTTCCTTTATCATTTTTTTAAGCAAGGAAAGTTACAGACTGTTTCAGTAACATACCGTTACTTCTAAGGTAAAAGTTCTGGATAGTATGTGGTTCGTATGACTTAGTCTAGTCATTTAACTGACTTATGATGGTTTATGTGATATATTGATATGGCTACTAAAGGTTCAAATGGCCTGTGCATTATTTCACTCACCCTTTTGGATTCTCAATAGCGAGGGTAACTAAAGCTTTCAATGGGGTAGCATCATTTCCGAGTAATATGGTCTTCAAATACCATGGCCTTAGTGTCAGTTATCAGAATGCTTCAAAGATTGTTTAATTTTCCCTTTTCTTACTCTGCTGCTCCATTTTTTTGCTCGTGGTGCTCTTTTTGATACATGTTACTTGCCATTGTGTTCTTAATTTGCAATTTGATTTTCATGCTCTGCAGTGCCTTTCCGAAACAGAGAGCGGATAACTTTTGATCACTTAGTGTCTATGAAGAAACCCAATGAAACAGCTTCAGTTAGACTTTTGAGGGGTGGTGAAGAGCATGAATTCAGTATCACCCTTAGACCTGTAAGTCGTAATTCTATTTTCTCATTATTTTTTGTAGTGAACAATTTCTTTTTTCACAGATTCATCTTTAGAATAGCAAGGGCCCCTTGAGCTGGCATATATAAGATACACTTCTATGCTTAAGCAACAATTTCGTAATTGTGTAACATGCATGTTTCTTGTATTAACATGTGCACTTGCTTGTGTGCCATTGCATTATTTCAATAATTTATTCATAATTACATAGAGAATCAGTGATTTCTTCAAAAATTCTTACATTTACGACCTGTTTGTTTGGAATGGATTGGATTAGGATGATAATCAATCCAGGGATAGGCATCTGGAAGCCATATCCACCACTGATGAATAGACCCGAGGAACGTGACTTCTAGAACTTTACCACCTCAATGATGAAAACTTTTAATTTCTTGTCTGCTACTGGAGACTTTTGGTTAGCTCTTTTACTTGTGGATCCTGCAAATAATATGGCATTTCCCATTGCTTGGTCATACAAGTAATCGAATAAAACTGTAGTTATTCCTGTCATGAATTCTTGATTATTGAAGAATATGTTCTTTTTCTGTATTTTTTGGATCGTGCTTCTAGCATGATTAATCTCTGAATTTTTCTGATTTTGCAGTTGCAGCCCCTAGTTCCTGTTCATCAATTTGATAAGCTTCCTAGTTATTACATTTTTGCTGGTCTGGTCTTTGTTCCACTAACACAACCATACCTTCACGAGTATGGAGAAGAATGGTATAATACATCACCTCGTCGATTATGTGAACGTGCATTGAAGGAGCTGCCAAAAAAGGCTGACCAACAACTTATCATTCTTTCTCAGGCATGCTTGCGCTTTTTCTTTGTTTCTTTGTTTTTTTCTTTTTTGGTACCGAGAGAAATTTGGGAGCATTGCTGCTTCTTACTACCAAGCACAATTTGGTAGCTTTGAGGGGACAATCTTCTCATTTAGCAAGAATTTTCTGACTTCCATGATTTATGGGGTTATTGGATGTTAGAAAACACAAAACCCAAGTCTCAAACCGATAAATGCAAAAGGGAGCTCACAACTGAAGTTACTTCCTGTGAATCGAATTGCAAGCTAGAGAAGTGTTGAAAACTTGTGTGTAAAAAAGATGTCTGTAGATGGCTGTCACCATTACTTTGTAGCTACCTTTTACATTGACTTGCAAATTCTCCCATGGAAAGAATTGCAAATTTTGTTAGAAAAGCTGCTATGGGGTCTGTTTGGGTTGTATCTTGAAGAAACTTATGTTTTTGGATAGATTTGGATTAATTTTCTGATCTTCAAGCAAGCTTTAAAGACAAGTTCTAATCTGTTGTATGTGACAAAACTTAGAAGTGAATTGAAAAGGTCATTATCTTAATAGAAGGTTTAATTTAGAAGGATACAACCGCTGATCAGTCTGTATTGACCTCATTAGTACCTTTGTCTCAATATCCCTCTTAAGATTGCAAAGCTAGCTGACAAACATATTTAACTTGGCCATTATCTATTTTCCCTTCCTGCTTGGTGGAAATTGCTTTGGTTATGAGACTGCAATGCAAAGTAAAGCTAAGATATACTATGCATTGAACTTAGTGCATTCTTACTGACAAGCACTTTTCTGGCTC
This sequence comes from Populus nigra, assembly GCF_951802175.1. Taxonomy (NCBI): domain Eukaryota; kingdom Viridiplantae; phylum Streptophyta; class Magnoliopsida; order Malpighiales; family Salicaceae; genus Populus; species Populus nigra. The sequence continues at coordinate 11,554,634 of NC_084861.1, read as the reverse complement.
AGGTGCTCATGGACGATATAAATGCAGGGTATGAGCGTCTTGCAGAACTACAGGTGCCATCATATTTCCAATTTAGCTACAAATATGCTTTCAGTGTAAAACAACTGTTTTTTATGGATCATTAATTATATTCTGTAGGGGCCATTGCTTGGTGCAATGGTAAAAGCCTTGGGCTTGCAACCACAATGGTGCAGGTTCATTAAGAGCAGTCGCTTCATGCAAAAATGCTGAAGTGTAGGGCTGTCTCTTCCCTAGGGTCCTGTTTTTGTTAGGACTTAACTGGATAGTGTTTATATATATATATATATATATATATATATTAAATTTGTATACATGCAATGGTTATTTATGCGCACAAAAGTGTCTGCTGACAAATAACAACACTGTTGATGGGCAGGTTAAGAAAGTCAATGGAGTAGAAATCGACAATTTGAAGCACCTGTGCCAACTTGTCAGGGACTGTAGTTCAGAGAGCTTGAGGTTCGATTTAGATGATGATAGGGTAATTGCGTTGAATTATCAGTCTGCAAAAGTAGCAACTTCCAGAATTTTGAAACGTCACAGGATACCTTCCGCCATGTCCAGCGACCTTAGTGCTGAACAAAATATACCAGAAAGTGAGTCGGCCAGCTCAAGCTGATTTTTTTTCGCGGCATTTCATGATAATGGAACAACCACAAACATTTGTTGGCTTACACAAAATTTTGGTCACATAGTTTGGTAGTTAATTATTCGATTCTCTCAATATCTATTTCTAAATCGATATATGCCATGGATGAATTTGAAATTTAGCTATATGATCATAATTTTTTATTTTTTTTAAAGTTGGAAGCACAAGCAAAACGATATCAAAGGGTTGAGTAAATGGTTTATCAGGACAGGCTATTCAAATGAATATCGTAGATATTATACAGTTGTGGAAATCTAAGCCTTTTTCCTTGAGTGTTCTACTGTAAGAATGTCGACTGCTTCTATTCTGTTCCTTGGGCAGTGTGCTAGAAGAACACAAGCTGAGTAATGATGAAGTTGAGTAGTCTGGTTACACAATAACTGCTGCCTTTCAACAGCGAGGTATTCCTCAAATAACAACCTAGGTACGGCGTGTTACGACAACCTTGCGGCGTAAGAACTCTACGTTAACTCTGTTGATCATAATTTCCCAATTTATTTATTTGAAAAGCTGATAATGGCCTCACTGGAACTTGAAATTCTATATTTTTATGTATTTACCAAGTAGCACACGTTTTCCTGACTTAAAGGTCACGAAGGGATTTGAATCAAGAACTAGTTGCCACAGCCCCCGGGTTGTGTCAAAGAGGCACTTTGACCATAGCCCTTCTTCTAACACACTCATCACACAACATGGTTGAATTTAGAAAGTAATTTTAAGTTATAAAAAATTTAGGATATATAGAGTTATAGCTACAGAAGGCACGCAATCTGCAGCTAGGTCTATACAGCTAGTTGTGGTATTGTGTGCTGTATTTTTAGTGTATTTTTTGGTATGTTTTAAAATATGTTTGACTAGAAAAAACATTAAAAAAATATTATTTTATTGTTTTTTAATAATTTAATGAGTTGATATTAAAAATAAAAAAATATTTTTAAAACATACTCTGTATTAAAATACTAAGCAACATGCATGGAGTACAAGACTTTCGCACCAACCTCTGCTGAAGCGTTAATGGGTTCCTCTCATGTTCGACAGTGAGGTAAGAGTAAATAAGACACGCTACTGCAACGTGATTAGTGTATGATCCATGTATGCAAACTGTCACATGCCATGTAGATTGCGACACCCTCTTTTTTAAAAAAAAAAAAAATTCATGAAACGTTGTTCGAAACAATTCTAAATGATGCCCAAGTCTCTCTGGATCGGTTTGTTTTGCCATAAAATATTTTATAGAAAAATAATTTCCAGATTTTCCTATATTTAATTTTGAAAATTTGTTTTTTCAATAAAAAATTGTGTTTATTTCTCGTAAAATATTTTATAATAAAATTAATAATTATATTTCAAACCTTAATTTTATATAACCTAAAATAACATGTTTTTTATTTACAGAGTTCACAAATAAAAATCTACCTCATAATAGTTTTAACAAGACATATATTTTATTTATTTATTTATTTTTAAAAAAACTATAGTTCAAAATATTTTTCTTAAACCTATTTTTTAAAATTATAATAGAAAAACTAGCACAAAGTTAAACAATCACTAAATACACTTGAAAACTCAACAACTTGGGTTCTAAAAGGGGTAGATCAATTTACAGAAGTTTATTAGATTGCCCACGTCTAAGTTCAATGACTTGTGTTTCATGCCATTAACAACAACTATACATGTTTTGATGTTATCACTGGATTACCTGATTCTGAATAAATGGCGAGTTCATGCCTTGGGTTAGATTGTGCATAAAAGACTTCAAAAGTATTCTAACAACACCTGTTACCAAACCATAGCTATAAACTTGCAATTATGACCAAATTAAGTTAATAGCTCTAGTCAAAATATCTCAAGCTACAACTATATATAGCCAACAGTACTATACTTTGGGGATGCCCAGTGGCAAACTGACTCACCGATTACCACACCATCAGAAAAAAAAAAAACACTCCACAGCAGCAGCGGTGAGTGCTGACTTTGAAGGTATTCGTATATCTGTATATATATGGCTAGCTAGGCATAGGATTCCCTTGGCATGAAGCCACCCCCATGCACATTAATGATAAATATGTGTAGCAGCAGCAGCAGCAGTGTTCGTAAAGGGAACGGCACACCAAACCACTTCCATTTTGTTAAATTATGAAAATAAATGCAAATTAATGTGTTTATAATGAACCATTATAGTTCTGGTGGCTGTATTTCTCCACCGTGTTTGACCAGGAATCCCCTGCTCTATTTGTCTTCTAATTATTAAACAAGGAAGAGATTGCGTGAGAATGCATAAGGGAGTGAAATAATTCAATAAAAAAATTAAAACCCAAAGATATCTGTAACAAATGAATGGAACCGAGGCCTTGGATGGAGTAAAATGTGTTGGATCAGCACGTGTAAATGCCTCGGACTTTCAGGGTTTTGCTCTGCTCTTTCTTTCAATTTTTCCACTCTCTCCTTTGCTCCCATGCAAAGCTCATCAACCATCTTATTCCATTACATCCTTTGGGCTTCCATTTACTACGTGGTCTTCTTCAGACCTCCCGTCCGGGTTAACTAAAGCCAGAAGCTTTTAGTTTCATGTCTGCTTCTTTTTATTCTTGAAATATTTCCGGTTCAAAAGTACTTGTTTCTTACAACATGCGATTTTTTTGTGTATTTCGATGTGTGAGATTATGTCATATACATATATAATGTATTTCTGATAAGGTATCCAACTACGTACTAATTAAATTTCTCAATAATGGAGCTGTAACTCTACTAGCAGCAACATTATTTAATTGGATTAATGAGGAGATGTTTTCAGGGTTTCAACTCCTCAGATGGGACGATTACTCAACATAAATTCATAAACTAATATGTCAGCATTAAATTAAAGTGGGCGGTTAAATGACCTTTATCTCCTATATGAAATTCCAGCAATTATGAATATCGTAAATTTGAATAGGAAAAGATTAAGATAGAGTTTGGTATTGTAGTATATATTAGTTGTTTTTTAAAATGTTTTTTACTTGAAAATATATCAAAATAATTTTATTTTATTTTTATTTCTTTAAATTTATTTTTGACATCAATATACTAAAACAATTTAAAAAAATAAAAAAATAATTTAAGAACAAAAAAATCAAATTTATTGAGAAACACAGCTATACCAATGAAAACAAACTGTATATAGCCGCGCTCTTTCATCGTCGATGGGTGATAAAAAAAACTATCTTTTAAGTAGTAGATTAACTTCAGTTTTTGCGCTGAAATTAACTCGAGCTTGACATGTTCATGTCAATGGAAATTGCTGACGTTGAGTTTGAAATTTCATCCAGTTTGTTGAAATTGAGCAAAAATAATAATAAAGAAATATATATATATATATATATATATATATATATATATATATATATATATATATATATATATATATATATATAAAAACCAGTTGAGGCCGATATTTACTGGTATTACCAAGTCACCACTTGATCCTTCACTACTTGAAGAGGATATTTGTTTTTTTATTTTTTTATTTTAAGAATAAATCATATGTGAACGTCCAGCTTAATTTTAATTAATTAATCGTGCTAAAAATGGATGACAGATTACATGTATATGAATTATTTTTCTGGAAGAACAGGCAAGGCAAGCCATGAGGGACTTTTGAATTCACTTATAAGGAAGTTTCTTGTTTCAATAAAAAGAAGAGTTAAGAGAAAGGAATTAGATTCATAATCCATTTTAATTATCTCAAATAAAAGAGGTCATATATACAAGTAATTGAAGGGCAATCCTCGTGAATCTACAGCACGCTCGCCAAAGAAGACGAAAAGAAGAGAGTTTAGCACGTAATTATAAAATTAATTCACATTTCTCGAGGAATTAAATGGTATTTATTTGGAACCCCGAGTCATATGAGTGCTGCACTGAATTTGATGCAATCCTCATTTCACTGAACATGATTCAAGGGCCACAGATCCTCCTATCCCCTGAGTTGACCGGAGATTGTTCAGTCTTCAGAAATCTCGATCCCAATTTTTTTTTAAAATTATTTTACTATTTGTTTTTTTGGTAGGACGTAGAAGAAGCATGTCTTTTCTTCTCAAAATCTGGATTACAACCACGATCATAATTAATTAACTCTGATTTTCTCAATCTCTTTTCTCTTTTGATTGTGTTCTGTCATCTTTATTGTTATTTGATCGATATTAAATTGGACCTCTCGAACGGAAACCATTCCCGTATCTGTCATTGCTTTGCAGGTGGGATCCTAAAACGTTCTTTCTTGCCTTGGCTAGGTTTGTCATATCATGTCAGCTTCTAGTTTTCATAGTACGTGCAATAAAAGTTTTGTAAAATGGGATTTTTATAATCCTGAACTTGTCTTCTGAAACCTAATTCGAACTTCTGGCGCCCTAGCTAACCTTCAATGTAGAAGGTTTCCTAGCATTATTATTTTTTTTTTTAAAAAAAAGAGAAATGGTATATTTGTTCCCCTGAGTAGGATAGTTAAATGCTTTTTGAGTTTCTGTGTAAAACAGAAGTAGGTCGCTACTTGTATTCTCTGATACATACATTCCGAGCCTAACCTATAAAATTTAATTATAGCACATCACCCGAGATTATTGTGTAGTTTTTCTGTTTCGATCTTTATCAATCAGATTAGCAAGTTACAAAATTTCATTAATTCTCGGCTAAAATCCTTCCCTCCCATCCGAGGGTGTGGGTCTTGATATTTCGGGCAATGTTATAATACTTTAAAAATATGATAACAATTATTAATTTTTTAAAATATTTTTTATTTGAAAATATATTAAAATAATCTTTTTTTTTATTTTTTAAAAATCACTTTTAACATTTTAAATTTTTAAAAGATGCATTCCCGAACAACCTCTAATTAGAATTGTCTAGTTATTTGTTTTTTAACAAATAACATTGTTTAATTAAGGGATTTAAAAAAAAAAAACCATCAAAACTTGGGTTAAGTTGTATCAGTTCATGATTTGCAATTCAACCTTGGGGTCGTTCAACTTCTAGATCAGTCCTTGTTCACTAAAATACATGTAGATAATAGGAATCTCCTTCAAATTAACATGATAAACATGGTTATGGACTATTGATTAGGCTTTGTTTCTGATTTTCACAAATTTCAGAAGCTAAATCAATAAGTGCGGTGCTAATCAGATTCAAAAACTTTTTTTATGAGTATTTATTAGACCGAGCATTATAAAACTGCAAGCAAAAATTCTAGTTTGAACCAATTGATCAGCTCATGGCTGGGCATCTTTAATCGCGTACAAAGACATGATCAAATCAATGAGAAAAGGTAGCCATCATTTAGCAACAAAACGTCAAGAGATGTATAATTATATATTGTAGATGATTATTAATTATAATGTCTGGCTACACAATATGTGAAATAATTGGACCGTATATGTTATAATTTATTATACACGGGAGAGACATTTTGTTATATATATATATATATATATATATATATATATATATATATATCTTGGGAGTTCTTAGCTACATGCATGCCTGGCTGGTTTTCAAATCATTAAAAGAAACCGTATTTTAAGAAAGTAAGACAAGGGAAACACACAGACAAGAATAGAAGGAGAATTCTCCATCATTCCCCTCTCTTCCTCTGACTCTTGACTGTGTCTGGTTATCATGTGCACGATTGCTGACAAATAGATACATTAAATAATCTGTTTGTATTAGTAATTGACAGTTAAGCAGATTTTCTTCATTTTAATGAGGCGATTTTGGGGACTGAGGTCTCCCATTCAAAGGACATTTACCAAAGCTATATCGCAAAAAGACATAACCAGCATGCTGTTATCCTCTTCATTTTCTTCTCTTGATCAACTTTTTATTATTATTATTGTTTTCCCTTTATTTCTGTTCCCATCTTAGGTTTGTGATCACTCTTCTTTAATTATTCTTTGCACTGATCCACACACCTCTATCTCTCTCTAATTGCAAGTCCCTTAAAAAGGCAGGCAGGCACGCACGCACACACACACCGTGCCCTTGAAGCAAATTAAGGACTTGGCCGCCCCCCGCCGCTTGCTCTTTGCCGTTCGGGTTGTCTTCTTTCTTTTGTCAGGGACAGAGCTCTTAATTCCCAACAGCTAAGGTCTTGTTGTTTCCCTTATTGTTTCTTTCTCTTTTTTTACCATCATTTTCTCTCGGTTTTTTTATTTTTTTTATATTCTTAGGGATGGTTTTTGTAGTGGTTTTCCATTAAAATTCTGTTTGGTGTGTTTGAGAAGAAAAATGAACTAACCCTGCTTTTAGTTTTCTTTTACCTCTTTCTCTTGGTCTTCAGTTTTACACTAAAAGCAATTTTCATAGGATGTTACGAAAGAAGCATCACTTTACACCTCCCATGCAAAACGAAAAGAAGAAAGAAGTAGGGTTTTTACATGCATAACAAAAATAAAGGAATGATCTCTACTCTTTTGACGTACATGATATGTAGACGGGATTCTGAGTCTCTTCTTATGATGAACAAAGAGCGTTCACAAGATAGAAGAAGATTAGTTATAAGAAACTGATCTCATGAAATCCTTCTTGAAAGAACTGCCACCATGAACCATGATATGTATTTCCTGGATCTCCTTCAGCACTAATGTTTAACCTGGGTCTTGAAAACTAATTAAGGTGACGCTAACTATTCTTTCCATGCCTGTTTAAACATATTTTCCATGGTTTTACCGTGGAACATATTCTCCAATCTTTGACCTATGGTTAAGGTATTTTAAACCTCTTTTTTTTTCTTTTTTCTTTTTACAGAAACCCTGTGGATTTTTATGCACATAAAATATATATTCTCGAAATGCTCGGTCTGTTGTCTCCATTGCTGCCCATACAAGAACATTTTTGTTTTCTTAATTCCTTGCTTTTGAAATTTCAGGACAAAAATCGATACTAGATTTAGGGAGAATGATGACAGGAAACGGACAACTATCAGTTCCTCCAGGTTTCAGATTCCATCCAACAGATGAAGAGCTTCTGTACTATTATCTGAGGAAGAAGGTCTCTTATGAAGCCATTGACCTAGATGTTATCAGGGAGGTGGACCTCAATAAACTTGAGCCATGGGATCTCAGAGGTTAGATGATCATTTCTTCTTAGTTCTTGCTGGTCTTGAAAATCTTCCTTATCAGTTTAGAGTAATGAGTAATGAGGTGAGATTGTAAAAAATTTTATGTTTCCGAAATGAAATAACCCAACAATTTGAACTTGAAAATCCCACATAGCTAGCTAGGGTACCGAGTAATGTAAAATTAATCATTTGATCGAAACCTCATCTGACTGCTTAAATATTTTAATTGAGAAGTTCTTTAAGAACTAAAACACTTGGTGGTGAGGTGGACTTGATGATGAGTTAGGGTTACAGAGCTCCCTGGGTATGAGTTCGAACTGTAATATTAAAATGCGAAAGTGGTCTCATCAGATCCAAAATCGACAATCATCATTCTTGTTTTCGAAATGCAGATAAATGCAAGATTGGTTCGGGTCCTCAAAATGAGTGGTATTTTTTCAGTCACAAGGACAAGAAATATCCAACCGGAACCAGAACAAATCGGGCAACCACGGCAGGTTTTTGGAAAGCAACAGGAAGGGATAAGGCCATCCATATTAGCAACTCTCAGAGGATCGGTATGAGAAAAACCCTAGTCTTCTACACTGGACGTGCTCCTCATGGTCAAAAGACAGATTGGATCATGCATGAGTACCGCTTGGACGATGACAACTCTGAGGTTCAGGTAAATATTGATATACGCCGACTAGAATCAAGAGTTCTTTTTCCAAAACAAACAAACAAAATATTAGGTATAGTTCACCATTGACCCAAGATCTTGGTCTCCATCTGGGCACATGATTTTTGGAGTGGGATTTACTTAAAGTAATTCTACAAGATGGGTGTGATCTCATATATATTCTTTTTTAGCTGACTGGTTCAATGAAAATAGAGCACTAATGTTGTATATATTGCTATTTTGGCAGGAAGATGGTTGGGTTGTCTGCAGGGTTTTCAAGAAGAAGAATCAAACCAGAGGTTTCCTACCAGAAGTTTCTCAAGAAGTACACTTCTCTCACATGAAGGCCAGCGCTTCTTCTTTTCCATTAGATCCAAAACAAAACCACTTGCAATCACTATATGAAGACTATACCCTTGATGGCGCCTCCATGCATCTACCACAGTTATTTAGTCCAGACTCAGCTGTTGCCCCATCGTTTGTGTCACCCCTCTCTTTGAACAACATGAACGACATTGAGTGCTCGCAGAACTTGTTGAGGTTAACACCGAGTGGTTGTGGATTTGTGCACCCTGCAGGGAGGTTCAATGGTGACTGGTCATTTCTGGACAAGCTTCTTGCTTCTCATCAAAACCTGGATCATCAGCAGCACTATCAAAACAAAAGGAATTCATCATCCCAAATTGTTGATCCTGTGGGTACTTCAACTCAGAAATTCCCATTTCAATACCTTGGCTTCGAGACTGACATTCTGAGATTTTCCAAGTAGAGTTGCAACTCCCATGTCATTAACCGTGCTGCATTTTATCTTCTTAATTAAACTGGAGGGAGAACGCATTTTTATTCATATATAGTAGGGATGAGGAATCCATATATTAATTATATAGTTGAAATTCTGTTCTTGCTATTTTAATTATAAGTTGGTTTTCGATTATTAAAATGTATATAAGATAATTAAGTTCAAACTATTAAGAACAAGATCACTAATTCATCTTATAATCCTCTCTTTTTTTCTTTCTTTCATCCCATTTTTCTGTTTCCCATGTAATTACTTTGGCCAGTTGCAATATTGCTTGTCTTACTTGGTCATAGAAAATGAGTTTACAAATATACTTACCATATACAAGTGGCAGGAAACGTTGCGCAATTCACACTACACAGTTCCATTAATTCCACATGCTCGAACATATCTATACCATATTTTGAGAAATAATGGATCTAAGGTCTCAAACTAACAGTATCTCCAATCACATGTTTTTTAATCCATATAGATTAAATCAAGATTGATTTGTGCAGCTGCAGTGTTCTCCCCCTTTTTTTCCCAGTAAAAAGCCCTATAGGTTGAGGTGTACGATGGAGGTAATCCTTCGACGACACCTTCTACAAACTCCTAAATTCTCAGACGTTATAAGGGCTTAAACATGAGAGTTCCTAATAGATACACCTGGTCTTAACTGGCAGACGTCCTCTTACGACATCGCAACATTATTCTTTTCAATTTTAAAATTACAACATAATTAATTAATTAAGGAAATTAAAGATGAAGGAAGAATAGATTTTATTTTCAGTTTCCTGATCCCTCCTATCAGTAACAGACGGTAACTCATCAGGTGTAGTTTACATCACAAGTGGATGGATAATCTTGCATGTAAGATGTGATCAGCAAGCGAAATATTCAAGAGGACGTAAGATGTCTAAATTGTAGGGCAACATTTCCCAAAATCTCAACATGGTCTGAAACGTCTCAAATTGTAGTTTAATTGGCAACAAGACAAAGGTTGCACCTGATACAAGAAGCCTGTCTGCCACGACTTCAAAACTAAAATGATGTGATATTTTTTTGGGTACAGAATAAGCAAAAGGACAGCTTCCAAAACTATGTGAAATCCTGAAAATAATTGATATGTTGTCGTATTAATTAATAAAGGGAACTCATCATATACGAATATCTTGCAGGAAGATTGTGGCCCGCAACTTACTGAAATAATCAACTCGCTGAGTTATTTCCTTTGAATGCACATGTCCTGAAAGGGATGCATGCAATCAACACTAAAACAGACGACTCATCACCATTAAAACTTGAAATTATTGGTTGAGATGTTTTTTATCATCTTGATATCAGATCAATAGTGATAGGCTTATGCAAATTTCAGTAGTGGATTTTCACTTAAGATAGAAAGTAGCAGAATACCATATCATGCAATCTCAACTGCGAGCTTAAAAGCTTCAGACATAAAAACACAAGCAGTATATTCACAATTCATCCTCGCCAAGCATTAAACACAAGTCTTTCTCTCTTTGCAGATATTTGAGGGAAATACCATTGAAAAACATTAAGCTTGTCCAGCCATACAAGGTAAATATTTAAGAAAACAGAATGTCAACAAATGCTTCGCAACAACAGAAACACACATCCATTGCCTTTCTAAGTTAAACAAGCGACCGAAAGAGCAGGGGATGGATTGATGCGTGCGAGAACAAATCGATATATTGCCAAAAGTCGCTGCCAGAGGTGCCTGCTTCAGTCATGGTGTATCACCGCAACCAGTATCAATTCCTATATTGTTGATAGAAGGGTAGACTTAAAAAATCTTTCCTCTTCAAAAAAAAAAACAGCCAAAATCCCCACTGAAAAAGGACAGTTTGTCCAACAAGAGGGTGATGCTGCAACGCGAGCCCATATTTCACTGACAAACTGGAGAATACAGGCTTTCATCATTCCAAGAGTTCAGACTCCGATTTTCTCCAAAAACAAGTCACTTAAAAGCTAAAATTATCTACCCCATGCTCAACAGCTATACAAAGAGAAACCGAATTGAAAACCCTTAGAAAACTGAAACCATAACCAGAAGCGCACTTCCAAGTTCATCACTTCCTTAATAGTGCACACCATTGCCATTGCTATATACACCATTTAATGAACCATTGGAAGACTTAATGGCGTTCCCATTTTGATAGGGCTTCACTATTGGTTTTCCATTGCTCATTCCATTTGGCAATAGCTTGCTTGCATGGCCATAATTTTGCAGGACAGCATCCAACTGCCCACTTGCTGCTGCTACAAGTCCTGTAACATAGCGAAGGAATTAAGAAGATACCTAAGGAGGAAAAGGATGCTCAAATGTGCATTTGACCAGGCATGACATAAAATGGACTGCTTGTCCTCAGACTGCCCAAGCCAAATGCACGGTAATAATGGGGACTGAGGCATTGATGGTGCCGCCTACTCGATAACATAGGTAGTTAATAACAATATTAGGTGTATCAAAGGTAAAATGGAACTTGTCAAAAGAGTAAGCAACAGGAGAAGATACAAAGGAATATTTTCCCCTCAATTATATAAATTCCTAATGAACTTGTTATTAAGTTTGAACCCAGCTACAGTTATGACCTCCGGACAGCACCCTTCAAAATTCACCTTCAGACAGTAAGCAACACCAACTGAAGTACAGGCACTTATAAGGAATACAAGCAATCATATAAAGTCAAATAATTTATTTTGACATACCATCAAATGTCAAACGACACTTTATAAAATGCTAAGAAAAGAGCACTTTGAACAGTTGTGATTAGTGGAAATAATACCTAAGAAAAGAGCTGAAGGTTTTCCTGGCCTTGACTTGAATTCAGGATGGAACTGAGCACCCACAAAGTATGGATGACTAGGCAGTTCAATGACCTGCTCAAAATAACAGTAAAATGCTCATAACCACCTGATACGCATCGGAATACTAGGCTTTGTAGAATACATCACTTGCCATGATTTGAAAGAAACGTACCTCCATGCGCTGGCCAGTTTCATCTCTGCCAACAAATGATAGACCAGCATTTTCAAATTGTGGTACCATGTCTGGATTGACCTGCTCAAAATAGATAATTTCTTAGGGATCTGACATATACAAGAGCAGGACATATTGAACTTTTTTTTCTTCATGCAGAGTACTTCCACATGTTTGCCCATGGGAAACAGTTACCTCATATCTATGCCGATGACGCTCATCTACAAAACTGGCATTGCCGTACCTAACACAAGTACAGAAGATTAGTCAGGTCAACTAGAGCAAAAAACAAATGTTGGATTTGGATCTTTCAGCCATCTTTACCTGTCTCATGGCTGTCATCATCGTCTAATGATGTCTTCCCAGTAATATAAATAAGTATTTGTGCATAGGAAGATTATAATAAAAAGAAAGCATATATGTGGCATGCTCTAAATGAAGTGATATAGTGTGATGGATGTGTATAGATATGAAGGAGTCATAAATCTTACAACTTTGCAGATTTGCAATTAGGAACTTTGAAATAAGTTCTTCTTGAACCCAGACGCATAGTTCCCCCCATGTGAGTTTTGGAACCCTATCAAATAAAACAGAGTTATAGCAAATAGCTTCAACATATGAAACAACAATTGACCAAATTCCACATCAACAGTTAGGACTGCAGCACTACATGCCTCTGGCATAAATATGACACAAGGATGTGAAGTTTGAGGATCAAATTCTGTACTGTTTGCGTCATCCAAACCAAGAACAGATTGAGCAAATTCAATTACGGCAATTTGCATCCCCAGGCAAATGCCCAGGAATGGAACTTTGTTCTCACGAGCATACTTTGCAGCAATAATTTTTCCTTGAACCCCTCTATCACCAAACCCTCCTGGAACTACAACACCATCGGAGCTCTGCATTAAAAACAATCTCATAAGACTGAAGAAAATAAATACAAACCAAGAAAAAAAATGTAACCAGAGGAACTTCAATTTAAAAGACATATCTAAGTTCACCTTCAACAGATTCCATGCATTTTTATAAACATCAGGTGCCTGCAAGGAGAAACAGTAGCCAAAGATCAAATTCTACAAATATTGAACTGAAAAAAGCAGTCTAGGATACTCTCTTTTATTCTCTTCAGTAAAAAGAAATTGTCCATTTTTTTTTTTGGGGGGGGGGGGGGGGCGCTTGATGGTGTGAGTAGAGTGAAATCTTAAAATTGCAATGCAGAAGTTGGATCATTGTTGACCTCTTTGGCAGTAACATCTTCAAGATCACCTGCAGCCACCCATTCTACAACAAGCTTTCGCCGGCAAGCAACAGAAGCATGCAAAAGAGCCTGCCACAGTAACCCAAAAAACTTAGGATATAATATCTCATAAGTTCTTCAATGGAATATAACAAAATTCAAAAAAAGAATACACGGTTGGTGCTTCCTCTTCAAGATTGAGGAATGGCATATGATGTTTCTCATTGATTTTATGTTCAGTATGATTAGTTGCGTGGAGATTAAACCTGGTAATCAAAGAGCATAATGCACATAAAGTCTTTAGGAGATTTTTGAAGCCCTTCTAAGATGATAGTTATTTTGTTGGTCAGGGAACATATATAGCTCCAGAAATAATACAAACATGCTTTCAAGTTCAATGCAGAAAAGGCTTGTAACTGATAATATGACTGCAAACAGGAACTCACCTTCAAAACAGAGAGGTAAGAATCGGAAAGGCCGGTATATTTTCCAACCATGGCAATTTTAACCTGTAATACCCATTAAGTTCATGGTTAGATGGAACAAAAATGCAAATATCAATTTAAATCGAGGATATCTTTCTGACTCACAGGTTCAAGAAGTACGTCATAGACTCTTGTCCTAGCAATCCAGTCCTGCAAATCAGGCTCCCTGGCAACACTGAGGATTATGGAAATGTTAATACTCTTGTTAAAAAACTAAGGCTGATGCAACAACATTATCACTATGAACATGGAGAGAGAGAGAGCATGCAGCAAATGAAAAGCAAAACAAATCATAAAGGAAACATATAGTGAGTTCATAACACAAACCCTAGAAGTTTCAGTGCCTTCAAGATTGCTTCATGTGCCTTCTGATCCTAATCATGTCAAGAGAAAACAATTAAAAAGGTAAAAGCAGAGGAAGTTCTTGTTTGAAGACTAGTAAAACAGAATAAAAAATCAGAAAACCCATAGCAAACCACTCACTCTTAGTAGTAGAGGAATGTACCAAATATTAGGGACATCATATAGGGTGACAACATTTTCAACCTGCACACAAAGCCATATTGTCAGATTCAGTAACTGTGATTAATAAAAGCCAAACAAAACAATAAAAGTGTTTATCTTGCAGTACCGGCACATGACAAAACTGGGATAGTTTGGCCTTAACATTCTCATTGAGTGCCTATTGAAGAAAGTTTAGAATCAGGAGACTGCAACCACAAGCCATGAAGGAAATATGAAATAGCAACCAGCAAGGAGAAAAGTGAGGAGAACCTTGGTGCTGCGACAAGCAAGAATGTTTGGGGTCAAACCAAGTCCTCTAAGCCCCCTAACACTATGCTGGGTAGGCTTCGTTTTCTATACATATACAACAATAGTTAGAGCAGAACAACTTAGAAGTAATTAAGTCAATACAATGCAGAAGAAAGTGCTCCATCCAGATTCAAGTGAGAAACTAAGAATCAATGTGCAACGCCATGTTAAGGAAGATAAAACTTTATAAGTACCTGTTCACCAACAACATTAAGAACAGGCACCAGGCTGACATGGATCAAACAGAAATTTCCAGGGCCTAAAAACACACAGCAGCTAAGTAAGAGTTTGATTCCACAGAACCCAAATAAAAGAAAAATCTCTTTTTATGAGCCTGTAAAACAGAGGTCCAGAGCAGATCAACTTACCCACATGATAAGAGAACTGGCCGAGTGCCTCAATAAATGGCATAGATTCAATGTCCCCTGCATAAAATTAGGTTCATTCTAAGTAAACAAAATAAAAAAGGAAAAAAACTTATCTGACAAACATCAACAGCAATTAAGTACCTATAGTTCCACCAAGTTCAATGACACAAACATCAGCTGGACCTTCTTTTCCATCCACTGGTATCATGGCTACACGCTCTATCCACTCTTGGATGGCATCTGTGATGTGTGGAACTACCTGCAGTGACAACAATCAAAATAGAAATTTAACTCCATGTAAATGATGACAGGCTTCGGTCAAGAACAGCAGAATGTGGAACGGACCTGCACAGTATTTCCAAGATAATCTCCTCTCCTCTCCTTCTCCAGAACAGACTATTTTATCAAGACACAAATTTCAAGATAGCAAGAAATTAAGGTGAAGCCGCATCTAATTCATAAACTTAACGTCATCCTGGAGACATCATTACCTGGTATATTTTTCCAGTTGTGATATTATTGTCACGGGTTAATTTAACGTCTAGAAACCGCTCGTAATTACCAAGGTCCAGATCCACCTTTAACATAAAAAAGAAGTAATTAATCATCTTTGCAGAAAGCATGTTAATCATGGAAGTAAGCATGGAATTGACACTGAAGGGGTGCTCAAGAAATACTTGTGAGGAAAATAATTTATTCAGTGAATTTACCTCACCGCCATCATCCAAGACAAAGACCTCTCCATGCTCAAAAGGAGACATAGTGCCCGCATCAGTATTTAGGTAAGGGTCTGAAAACATAGCCAAGCATGAGGTTAGGCTATCGAAACAATTAACAAAAACATCCAAAGACATTGAAGGCATTTTATGATAAGGAATTCCAAGATGGAAGCATGCAGTAGCTTCAACAAACAATGCGACCACCCTTCATTTTTTTTTCTTTCGATTTATATTGTGAGTCAGAAACTAGAGGATCAGAGACGAATACGCATGAGATAAATTGTTTAAAATGGTAGCCAACAAAGTTCAGAGACAACGTCAACAAAACAGATACAAAATTTCAACTACAGACCAACTTCCACAATCAATATCCCTACCCAGTATCCAAAAAAAATGGCTCAAGATATTTAACAAACAACCCAACAAACTAATCAATTAAAAAACAACCCAACAAGAGCAAACTATCAATCCACAACTTAATCTAATTAAAATGAAAAGCAACCGATACAATCTCCATAAAAAAATACACTGCAAGACATTATTAAAAATATATGTACACAAACACACACATACCAATCTTAATAGAAGTAACTCGAAGGCCACAAGCTTTGAGGAGAACACCAATACTACTGGCAGTAACACCTTTGCCAAGTCCACTAACCACACCACCAGTAACCAATACGTACTTCATTGTCAATGCTCTTTCTGATAAAAAGAACAGAGCTTTATAATTCAATACCAAAACACACACAAAAAATGCACCAGAAAACAAGCAACCAACAGAAGCAGATAAGGATAACTGGTGAAAGACTGAGACTTTAAAGAGAGTGGAGGGTGTCTTAGTACTGATAAAACCAAAGGATAAACAAGAATAAAAACTAATAAAAAGTTGAGAGGTCAAAGGAAAACAGATAAGAGATAAGAGATGTCATCAACATAGATATTGTACCCAAAGTGGGTTTTGGTGTGAATAATGAGAAAACCACCTTGTTTTCAATGACGGTCTTTACAAAGCCAACCCTCACTTTCACCTAAAGCTTCTCTCTTTCTACCGCTTTCTCTGCTTTTTAGTGAATATATGTTGGTGTTGTCTCTCTTTCTTAGTCCAGGAAAAGAAAGATTTTGGAAAAGAGAAGTCTTTCTTTCAAATCAAACCAGCCCCGCAAATGGGGTTATAGAAACAATCAGAATCAAGAGAAAGATGTTAACAAAGAAAAAATCTTCCCTCCTTAAACCAGCCAAAGGCCTCTTCTCCTCCTTTGAGTTTTTGTTTCAGAGGCGGCGGGTTAGAGGATGCCTTCTACTCCTTATATGATGTACTGATACATTTTTTTCCTTCTAATTTTCTAGTGTCAAACAAATAGGAAAAAAAATGACAGTTTTGTTTTAAAAAAGTTTTTACTTTTTACCACTGGTTTTAGGGTTTTCTTTCTTCTTAGATTTTCTTGGACTCTTTCAACGAGGTGATAGGGAGTCTTTTTGCTTTAATTGCTACCTTCTATAAAAGGGTTTCTGCTTTGAATGAGGGATAAAAAAAAAAGGTTGAGAGAGATAAATAACTAGGGTCACGCATTCACACCATATACAAGATGACGACGTGCAGAGAATTTTCTTGATGGAGTTTTTTATACAAAGAAAGCAACGCATGGCACTCAAAACTAGTATTCTTTTCATTTTTTTCCGTTCGGGCAGTCTTATGAATGTATGCGTGCATGAATATGACAGGAACAGGTCATGGTGATATGTTAAAAACCTTAGACCGAGTTCAACGAGGACTTTGGCCCCTCCATCTTTGCTTCTGTCTGTACTGTTTGGGCTTTGAATGATTCTGATATTCTTCCATTACTTTACATTATCCCTTCACTTAGGTTACATCTTTAGGACTTATCCCTCATTCCCTTTTCTTTTTGTTGTTTTTTATGTGTTTTTCATGTAATTGGCTCAACTTTGCCTCCTCCTTTTAACTTGTTTTCATCCTTTCCTTCGGCTTTTTAGACCCTTCCAGGTTTTTTCCTCCTTCCCACGCTATTTATTCTGGGTTCAGATTTAAACGGTTTAGGAGTGGTGGGGTGGGAAGAAAGGTGAGTGTGTGGACTGGACAAAATATGAAAAAAAAAAAAAAAAAGAGCCTTGTCTTGTCGTATGTTTTTTCCTCTGTTTTCTTCAAACTGTTACTTGTTTCATACTAGTCCAGCTTAGTTGTATAAATCGTTTTTACACGATATTCACGGTTATTATTTTCTCTCATGAAGTCTTTTATTTTTATTTTCGAGTCTTGCTGCTGTCACATCATCATTAAAAATTCAGAATTAATTAGCCAGATGCCCATAGGAATCAGTTACTGTTTAGTATTGCGATATTGCAATTTTAAAAAATATATATTTTTTAATTTTTTATATATTATTTTAATACGTGATTTAAAAAAAAAATATTATTTTTTAAAAAAAAAAGAATACCAAAATCTTTTTGCAATTAACACGCAAGCAAGAAAAAATATTAGGAAATAACTGAACATGCATGAGGTATTGTCTTGACCCAGAAACTTAACGAGACAACTGCTAAAATTTAATCCATAAAAACAAACCAAACTACTAAATCTTATCACAAGGAAGCCACTGACATTGAAAAGGCAAGCTTCGTCTACGTTTGGATCTCTGAAACCTATACATGGAATGCCAACATCAAGCAAAACATTGCCAATCTTCATCAATTAACACTAGAAGTTTATATAACAAGCATTAAAACATGTTCTAGGTCTGCAAGATTAAATTTCCAAGTGCGTGTATGTCGACATAAGTAGCCACTTACTCGAGTTAGGCCACCTTTTTTAAAAAAAAAACTCGAGTTAGGCCACCTTTAACAGAACCAAGATCTCTAAACACCAGTACAAGGAGATGAAAAGTCACCATCTCCTTGCCACCACCTAGTGCAGTGAACTTGAAGAGTACTGCTGCTGATGAACCAGTAACTTCTAAGCTTCAAATTTTGGTTCAATAAAGCAATGGCATCGGTTCTTTTCGAGAAACACTTAAAGTTTTGGGCTAATGCTTTCATGCGTTAGAGAAGCAAACGGAGGCGGGGATTTAGTGGAGTTATCTTTTAAGAAATCACAGCGAAACAGAGGTCGGAAAAGAAAGTAAAATCTAAACTAAAATCTTAAGAAAAAGTAGGATAACTGGAAAGACAGAGCAACACTCTGCAGAAATTGGATGAATCTGATGTGTGGATTAGTATTTCCCTTTCATGTATTTCTGAACAAGATGTGTACAATGTCTCTATCACTATCCTCTCCTATTTGGAGACAAAGGTAACTTTATGAAAACGCGCAGCTAAACCATGTTATTTGATTCTATGACAGCTACAACGTATTAATACTGACTAACGATTCAAAACATTTTACTCGGAATCACGATTGATGGACTGAATATGACAATTGCGCTCGTTGCTGCTGGGATCACTGTAGTTATTTGTAAGTTCCTGTTATGGTGGTCATAGAGAGTTCGAACATGGCCAATGCTAATATATGTTAAGCCTTCTGCTTCAATGTGCTGTACAGATGTGCCTGCAAAAATACACCACGACCGTTGAGTTATTCAGAACCGAAACACAAGGAATTCCATTGTTAATCAAACAATATGCCTGAATAATTAGGAAGCATCTCTGATGATCACTGGTCTTAGCAAACGCAAAATAACAACCAATAATTATGAGAACCAAGTGGGTGCTGGATCTCACGGTTGGACAATTGAATGCCATTGGCAACTTGTGTATTTGCTTCTTCCGATCCTTTCCACTCACCACATGGTCCATTTCTGTCCAGAGTTACATGTATCGTGTATAAAATCTGAATATGTGTCTAGCCAGTGGAGTCTTTGCTCAGTGCAATTACAATGGTAGGAAGCTCTAATTTGGAGGTGCCCAGTGGCTTTTCGTGCCACAAGGTGTGATTTGTTACTCAAATAGAGTGCAAGACATTTGCAGATTTAGCACATTGGTTGCAACAGCATGACTAATAGAGAGAATAAGATGAATCTATATCCAAAAATTCCTCATTGGCTACATCCAAAGCACTGGTAGATTCATCCATTAGAACCAGTTTTGGTTTTGAAAGCAACAGACGTGCAAGAGTAGGGCGCCGCTGCTCACCGAGGGAAAGAACACCGGACCACTCATATCATATGGTGGGTCCAGAATACCTAGACATCCTCTAAAACCCGTATTAAAATCATCTGTTGTGGGCTTACTAGGCTTTCCACCACTGTTTCCAGAGCTTGAATTTCGCATCAAGAATGGCACTGAGCCTGTTAGATATACAGGTAAAGAATGCTGCTCAGTGGCAAGAACCAACCACTAAAAATCTCAAAGTAGTTAGGGTTGATAATATGAAATACTTATCTCCATCATATTTTGTTAGGGAACAAAAGTCTTAGTATTTCATAAAAGCAACAAACTTGCATCATCAGGTTGGAGAATTTTACGAGACAATTGGAGTTGGAGCTTCCCGGAGATGCTCCAAAATCTGTGCCCAACTTCCCTTCCCCAAAATCAATCAGAGATTCTCGGAAGTAATTAAGAACCTTGAATCAGCCACTCTCCCAGTCCGGAAATGGTTGATCACTTTCAACCTAAAACTAAACTGTGACCTCTTTAGGCAGCGCCAATTCAACTGGTTGTAAGACCCATAAAGCTTAAAACTGAGCTCGTGGCAAAACTGTATGTCATATATATTTTGTTCTTCACATTTCAGGGCTTCAGAATTAAAGTTCATCAGCACACCGTTTATGTTATTATATTACAGAATCCTCATTTGAGTTATTTCTTCACGCTTTATAAGCAAGTATGGTTAACACTCTACTTCTTCAGTTCCTTGGGTATCATCAAATTCCAAGGGACAGCACTACACTATGGATTGTGTAAAGTCAAGTGCTTCAAGAGCACAACAGGTTGGATTTAGTCAAGTGCTTCAAGGGCGATCATTATTTGGTCCGAGGAAACAAGTAAAAAATCGACAATCAAAATGTATCCTCACAGCTAAATCTTTCTAAAGCACTTTTGAACCGCTGCAGCAGAAGTTGAGTTTCATTTTCTTCACCACCATGGAAGGCAATGGAGTTAGCATTTTCCATGCGCGAAAATCTGATTCTGTTTTCTCTTGCAAGAAATTTAGGGCCACCAATTCCTGAAACAAAAGTGAAACACTTTTGGTTCAAATGGCCATCTCTTTTTCCTGTGTCACACAAATTATGGGTAAGAAGGCCAAGAAAATTACCCTTCCAAGAAAAACACTAATAGCTGTTCCGCCACACAAGGAGAACAACAAACAGCGATGGATAGATATTATCATACATGATATTACAGTCAGCAGCACTGAAAAGTTTCGATGAAAAGGAAAGCTGTCCCCGTGACCGAGCTTAGATGATCAACAATCCGCTGATCCAGGTTGAATTTTGTAAAAACTTCGACCCTGCTCCATGTAAAAGCAACCCGCATTAATCTTCCTTTGATTATCTGCAAATTCTGGGTTGCTTTTATTTTTCTCTTTCGACCATTAATATCTCAACAATACGATTTTTTTGTTCAATAAATCGTCACCCCCACCCCTTCCTTTTCCTCAAATCTGAGCAGTCAGCTCCCGTATTCTTTACCCTTTCTACATTAACATATTCTTCTTCTTCTTCTTTCTGTTAAAATGCTCAAATCAACATGAATTCCTCCTTGATTCACTGTCAATTCAATCGATATTCTCAAATAAGCTTTTTAGTCCCGAAGTTAAACCCCTTCGTTAAAAACTGGTTCGGAGTCGGCTTATTAGAGACTGGCATTAAATTATTTCTCCATCAAATTGACACAACGCTGACGCATTCAGAATAGACTTTCTTTGCACCTTAGAATTTGATCCCAAATGAGAACGAACTCTTTTGCTCCTAGGTTGATGAAAATTTATATATCCGTACGAGTGATAACCATAGAAAAACCCCACCTGTATCGGAACTGATAGGGGGTAGATAAGGAAGCAAAAAAAAAATCAGACAATTTATCGTTATATTCATCTCAATTTTCATAGTCATCACTGGCATGAACCAAAGTTTTTCACAGCGATTATCCAGAAAAAAAACCCACCAATATCCAGATAGTGGGGGCATCCGCCAAGACGTATTTACAAACACGGAGGTCAAGTGGTTTCTACCCAGTTTCTGGCTTTTCTTTCATCCAACCACAAAAAGAACCTCGAACAACGTTGCTGATTTTCCAGAAAAAACAAACTCCGAATAATTCCCCATGAACTTCAAAATTATGATCATCTAACCACTCTAAAATACAAAGACTTGCAAAACACAATTGAAATACAACAAGAAAAGCTTGCCTTTACTTCATTAGTGAACACTTAAATTACATTCATTTTCCTCAACGTATTCTGCTTAGTTTGATACAAAGAACAAAATCAGTAGATCAAAGGCCAAAAAAACCAGCAAAAGGATCTTCTTCCCTGCCATCCATGACCAGGACTTCACTTCTACTGTGCTTGGGCAGTTCCCGCCTTAGCTCCTATTGCTTCTGCATCAAGAGTTCCTTGAGATTCGGAAACACCATGACCTCTCCAGGAGGCGGGTGGTCAAATTTGCATGCTGCACCATACTTGCAAGTGCCAGTCTTCATATAGTATGGACAGTGAACCGCACCCTGTCAAAGGTTTCACCAAGATAAATACCACCAATCGTATACATTACAAGAAACACCTTGGCGAGTCAAGTGGTAACCAATCAGCCCTTGGCCTTAATAATTGACCAAAAAGATGGTGAAGCCCAATGGGGCTTGTTTCAAGGATCTTTGATTGCAAGAGAAACATATTAAATATTATGGGATGGGAGTAGTGTTTAAATGCACTGTACTTGAAGCACTTGCATCCATGCACATAACCGTTAACTGCTTATGGATTAAATAAGCAAATTAACCAAAGACAAGGACATTTCTCAAAGTTTTCCAATTGAAGTGAAATTGGTGACAGGCCAAGCTGTGAGTAATAACAATGTGGAAAACAGAACCCCATTTCTTCGAATCATTTAATGCAACTTACTCTCACAAGTCATATTATACACAACCAAAGTTACCAGGAAAAAGAACAGCAAAATAGAATTACCCAAAGGCATATGTTTTCTTCAACAAAAGTGAGGAGACTGCTTAAACCCACCTTACTGTGCTTCACATGTAGTAAATCATAACTCAGAACCTTAAAATGAGCAAACAATGTTCAAATTTATAGGATAAGCCTCACAATTCAAAGAAAGGAAGACAACCAACTGCATCTCATGGAAATAGACTCCTTTATGTGGAAACAACATATATATACATCATGCTTAATTTCTAGCACCAATCCATACCTCTCTCCTCGGCAACCCTGCAAGAGTGAGCTTAACAGTCTGTAGTTCAGTTTGCTTTGCTGTAGGTGCAGAACGATCAATTGGGTGATGAAACTTGCAAGTTTCCCCAAACTTACACTCACCAGTCTTCATGTAAAACTGAAAATGGGAAATGTAACACACTCAACGTGCCTGCATATCAAGGATGCATTGAACCAAGAAACAAGCTGCCCCACCATAAATTGAAGGAATGTATTATGAAGAAAATGTAAAAAAAGTTGCTTTATGTAATGCTGGTCATATTTTTAAAAAAAAAAACAATCAATAGATAAATTAGAACTCTATAAAAGAAGTAAAGAACAACATATATTATAGAATAAAGGATGAGGTAAAATAGATGCTCACATCACATTCTGCCTGTCCAGGTCGTTGAGGATAGACAGTCGGTCCCACTCCCAGCTGCACTAGGCAAACAAATAAAAGGTATCAATACCAAACCAAGATGACCATGATTTCTGTAACCACAAGGATGCCAAGAGAAATCTCAGAAGAACAGAGTGTAACATTAGTAAAAGTTAAATCTCCACAAACCAGGAAAAGCTATTGTGAATTGTGTCTGTAAGGTAGATAAATAAACCTCAAAATAAACAATGTGGCAAAAAATAATGTTAGAAATCTGACACTAATAATTCCCAGCTGATGAGTCAGTGAAAAATAAATCACATAGAAGGTTAAGAATTTGAACAGAATCGAATACACCAACAGCAAAACTATAGTCAGGTAAAAAGAACTTTTTTTTAAGGAATAAAAAACAACTATAATTAAACTGTGAATCAAAAGCACAAACAGAAAGCTTCTTTCATAAATTCAACCTAAAACAGCTATATTCAAAGTTCAAGCACCTTTTTCCCCGCATAAGGCTTCATTTCTCACTAAACCACCATGAAATATGATAGAGAGCACTCTTTAAACTGCAACCATAATCAATAAATTCAACTGAAATCACCTTTAAAGCCTTTTTTCATCCCCACCCATGGTCGTTGGCTACACGCACAGACATTGTCACACAGTCGAACACAAATTGTCTGATATACATCCTTTGATGAAACAGATGCAACTGAGAAGTGAATATGCAAATGATTTTGTATTTACCGTCGACAATCTGGGGTCAATAGTTTGATATATAGAGGCAGCTGGACTGAAAACTCCGAGGTTCAGATTTGCCATGGAAGGAGCTATGATTGGATGCCCGATTGCAGCAGCAGGTGGATTGATTGCTGCGAAAGAATAGCAGAAATGAAATTATGAAGCTCAAGTGCAGAAGAGAAGGTCTCAAATACTGAAATTAAGTATCTCAATTTTAAAGTAAAAACACAGGAGCAATTGCATACCTGTCCTCTCAGGATGATTATAGCGGCAAGTGGCACCGTACTTACAACTGAATGGAAAAGAAAAATTAAGTAAAGTGTTTGACCATTTCCTCCCAAACTATTATAGAAGTTATGCATAAATAGGCACATGCTTACCTGCCAGTTTTCAGATAGAAGGGACAATCCACTTCACCCTGCCAAAACAGCACAATACGGATTAATGATCGAAATGAAAAGGAATCACCAAATACCTCATTAATCACATCATCTAACCTTCACCAAGAACTAAAACAACATTACCGGTCTCATCGGAAGTCCTTTGGAGTTATGAAGTAGGGCTGGGGTAACCGACACAAGGGCCTTAATCACATTGACATCTCCAGTTATTCCCCCATTATCAACTACAGAATTAGTTTGCACACCATTATCATTCCCTTGTCCTGCCAAGGATATTTGGATATCTTTTGGGTGATGAAATTTGCAGGTTGCACCAAATTTGCAAATCCCAGTCTTCATATAGAACTGTTCAGGACCATAATATTCAGGATGACAGATGACCAAATTAACAAGACAGAGCTTCCAGATAAAAAAAAAAAAAGTTATTGGCTTCTTACTGCACATGGGGGCTCAGAAGGTCTCTCTGGCAAGGCAGAAACACTGTTGTTTTCTGAAACACCCTGAAACCACATCAAAGCATCTAATTATAGGAGTAATCCAAATTAAGATTTTGTAGAATTTTACAACAATAGCACATACCAAAGACATCTTTTCTTTTGGATGATTAAACTTGCAGTTCAAACCATACTTGCACCTTTGAGTTTTTAGAAAGTACTGCAATGGTAATTAACCAATATATTAAAAGCACTTTGAGTGCTAAAATTAATTTAGTGAAAATTGCAAGAGAGCAACTGTTGGTAACAATACTTACAGGACAATCAGGCACTCCTGGTCTATCAGGAAAAGTTTCACTTGTAGCAATAGGGGGAACCTAGAAAGAAAGAAGGAAAGAAAGAAAGAAAGAAAACATTGATACTATCCATACCTTCTTATATGTTACAATCATTTTTGAGTGGATAAAAAGGAAAATAAATAAATAAGCATCAAAATGGTAGAACATGAGAAACAACACTTGCTTGAACAAATGTGATAGATTCAGATGCCATATACCAAATATACTGCCTCCTCCTACATACATTCAGGAAAATATCAGAGTCCCTCACAGTTAACTACACTTTAATTCCTGAGTAGATGTATTAGAAATATTGATATTTCTAGTTGGATTTCTTTTAGTGTTGCCTGCCTCAACGATGCAAACTATATTTCACATGGTACACATGAGCATCATCTGTTATATAATCTACATTGATCTCCTAGCAAAAAAGGTTTGGAATTAATCAATCAAGTAGCAAAAGGCTTTCAATAGATGTCAGTTATAAGTCAATTGAAATTAACACTCAAAATCAAGACTTTGTGAACAAAAATCCACATATCATGTTCAACATGGACAGAGGCTTTTGGCAGTGCAAAATGCAAAAACATAAAGTTTAAAATAGGGATATATAAACTCTGTGGTGAGACATATACTATAAACATTCTATGTAACTAAATTGGTTAATATCTAGCTTGCAAATGAACTACAGATGCAAAAATAATTATAAAGTAACTACTAAGTTTCCAACAAAAACTCCGTAGTGTTAAAGATTCTTATGCAAGTATCCAATTCAGGCAGATAACAGAGGCTTCAAGTCAATCATCCAATAAGCGTCATGTGGTTCAGGAACATCCTTGATACAAAACAGAAAATCTCAAAAAGAAAATGGTGTGGTTCAGGAAAAGGTTATGTGATAAATGAGAGAACTAAGAACCCTTTCTGGACAATAGAAGAATTTCTTGTTAGAATAGGAGAAGTCTATAAACAGTATACCAAATTACAAACATCTAAATATAGAAAACTCACAGGAACAGTATTGTAAATAGAGGTCTTCATAAAGAAATATAATTGACTCCCCAAAGACCGAGGAGTCATTCAATAGTAAATTTTAAAGGGAAAATATCATAACCATGTTCATTCAAAACAATTAAGGAGCAAATAATCAATTATATCTATCATAAGCATATGACAATTATAAAACTATTATAAAGATTAGAATTTTTCTAAACCACGGAACAAACTAAAAGTAAGAAGTAGAATAGTTTTGTAAGGAATATGTCGACATGTTCAAGTAACTTACAACATTCACCTTATAAATTTAAACATTGATAAATCCTTTATGCTCGCACTATATTAGATAATGATATTTATATAAATAACCTTATAACATAATCATATAGCATGCATTAAGATAGCAATAAATGGTCACCTCTTTCCAATCTGGGATTCCACCCTCGGGAACCCAAACTGGATGGTCAAATTTGCAGGTATCTCCAAATTTACAGGTTCGAGTGAGCATATAGTAGGCACAATCCTTCTCCCCTGGCCTCTGTGGATATATAGGAAGATGGCTTGTGGTCTCGAATCTAGCACGCTTGACTAAAGCGTTGGTAGAATACCAATCCTCACTTTGCCCAATTGTGCTATGGGCACCCAAAAGAGTCGGATGATAGAGCACTATAATAGTAGTTCAAGTATATACAAAAGACAGAGAAAAAAATAGTTACCATATAAGTATGCTTAAAACTTTAATTTTGGGACTAAGAATATACTTTAGAAAAACTCATACCGAGAATAGATACTATAGCACCTTCATAACGAACAAGATGCAGATAAAATATTGTAAAGTTTCTATCTTGCAAAATTTTTGTATACATCTAGGATTTGCATGTCAAATCTATTATAAATATTCAGCAATTATAGTGCCATTTTTATATTTACAGGTAAAGCTATTGAGACCATTGCACATGTGTTAGATAATGTGAAGCATCTGCCAATATTTATAAACAGCAGATAGATTAAATTAATCTCTTCTTTAATTCTAATGTAACTTATGACTGGACCTCAATGTCTTATGTAAAGTAGAAAAAAAGGCGTGTTTCAAGCCAAGTCACACATTGACAGAGTTATTATATAGCGATAGCCTGCTTTTTGAAAAGCAGTAAAGCAAATAGATATCACGCCAAAAACAACATCTCACAATGATAATATACCTCTGTGCTTTTGTTTTTCCCAATCTAGCAGGACTGTAATAATACATCTACTATGGTTTGAAAAGTAGATGATAATACATCCACCCATGGAATGTGCATGCCCCCCCTATTAGGCTAAGCACGGAGTCAGTTATATGGTGAAAGCCTGCTTTTTGAACAGCAGTAAAGCAAACAGAGATCACACCAGAAACAACATCTCACGATGATAATATAACTCTGCTTGTGCATTTCCCAATCCAGCAGGACCATATAAATACATCTACTGAAGTTTAAAGCAACTTCCAAAATCATGCTTCTCGTATATGAACGCCTCACATTAAAGCAATTCCTTAGAATTCTTTCATAAAGTGGTTGGGAATTATAATTTAACTAGATCATCATGAATGCACACCTGAAGATTTTCACAATCATCACCCAATGTAGATTTATTAAGCAAACGCCGAGCTTGTTTGCCATTCCCAATGCCAAGAAGCAACACAAATTATATTTTAAATAACACAAACCACATCTAAATAAGCAAATAAAATCTTAGCATGACATTTCTGCACATTTTTCCTACGCTTAACGATTAAAAAATGAAGTAGTTCACATTATTAGCATTGCAAGCACAGCCAAACAGTAAATTCTTAACAAAGTAACAAAATCCATACAGCATGCAGACGGGATAAAAGGAAATTTGAGTTTAAATTCTATTCTTATTTTTGGCATACGAATAATAGTAAGATAACTAAACAAAAACACACAGAAAAGAGGGAGGGAGGGAGGGAGGGAAAAAATGAAACCCTAACCCTAAAACTAACCTTCAGGAGTGCGTTTAAGGCCAGGAACAAGCGAATCAACAGCAGAAGGAGCATCAACACCAGGTGGTGGTGGCCAAGACGACAAATGCGGAGAAGTTGCAGCAGCTGCCGCTGAGGCAATGCCTCTGTCGACCGAGTATCTGAGTGCGCTATCGCTCTGTGTTAGATACATGGAGGAGCTCGCCGAGTACTTCGAAGAATCCGAAGACAAAGGGTCCGACCCGGTGCCTAAGTATCGGGTCAAGACTGAGTCGGTGAGATAGGAGTCGGTGCGGGAACGGGAAGCCGATGTTGTTGCAGGGGCACCGTAGCCGTAGAGTTGTTTGGCCATTTATCGAAATCGCGTTGTTACGCACAATTTTCCTTTTATCATTGTTTGTTTTCTGATGGGTTTTTTTTCTTTTTTTTTCTCATTTGTTTTATGAACTGATGGTTTTAAATTTTTATTGTTTTCAATTTGTTGCGATTTTGTGATTTTTGTCAGCGGGATATTTTGCCGTGTATTGCAAATTAATCAATTTTAGAGCGGTCAATCGGTTGCCACGTTTCCTCGTCCGTTGCCAGGATACCGTTGTTTTGGATGGCGGCTTTTGGTATTTCGTAGAAAACGAATTATGAAAAATTGAATTACTATTTTTTAATACCAGTTTATATGGTATAGTGAACGTTTTCCTCTAATAATATTTTGGTTCTATTTATTTTTGTGTTTTAAAAATATTTTAAAAAGATTTAAAAAATTTTATTTTTTATTTTAAATTAATATTTTTTTAATATTTTCATACCATTTTAATATATTAATGTTAAAAATTATTTTTAAAAAATAAAAAAATTTAATTTTAATTTATTTTAAAACAAAAAACATTTTAAAAAAATAACCACTACCATATTTCTAAAAACTCCATTAATAAGAAAATTTATTGAATTGAATGAAATATTTTATATTTAAATAAATTTATATAAAAAATGATAATTCCTAGTCAAAATAGTAGATTCTCAATCTTTAAATTTTATTAATTGTTGTAATTTCATTTAAATAAAAATTAACTAAGTTGAAATGTCCTTCGATGAGCCACGAGAACTTCTAATGTGTCGTTAAAAGGATCTATAAGGATAGTTCGAAACTGAAACAATTTTTTTATATATTGCCATAGAAAAATCATATTTGTTTTATAAGATTTAAAAAATGAGACACTGAGAGCTTCATTTTTATTGCGGCGCATGTGAAATTTGTTTTGAGTGAAAAATAAAACGAATGGGTTTTACCGTTTTACCCTCTATTAATCCCTGTACTATGTTCTTTTTTTAAAGGTTCTTTTGTAATGTCATGAATATTAGTTCACAAAATTGTCCCAGTAAATAGCTGACACGTATCCCTTCATATTCAAAATATGATAAATGATAAAAGAAATTAATTTTAAAATTTAAAATATCCATACTTTAACATAATAAATCTAAAAATATTCAATAGTAAGTAATTATTGTTCCTTTCAAGTATTTCTAGCTCGTTTGATATTGTAATAGCAATTGTATTTTAAAATATATTTTATTTAAAAATATATTAAAATAATATTTTTTTATTTTTAATATTAATATATTAAAATAATCTAAAAATATTTAAAAATATTAATTTAAAATATATATAAAAAAAAAGATTTAATTCCAAGTCAAACAATCCCTTAGAAGAATCCAATCACGGCAAATGTTTTCTCCCCTCCCGAATCTATATTGAATTGGTTAATATTTGGCTAAATTTGAAAAGATAAAAAGGAATGATCTAGGTTAGTCAAACATCTCCTTATTTTTTATATTAGAAAATAATTATTTTGATATATTTTAAAAAAATAATTTTTATTTTCAATTAATAGATTATTTTTTATTTTTTATTTTCCATGATACTATAAGATTTTCCACAACTAAACATATTTTTTTTTATTAACGCAGGTGTGCGGACCTACTTGCACGTACATCGACTAATTTCATGGACCCTGAAATTAACGATTATGTAAACTTCTAATAGTCATTATATTAGCAACCATAAAATTCAAACTTAAAATCACAGAGAGAGCAAATCTCTTAATCTCAAATTTAATAAACACATCTTTGAATTTTAAAAGTGTGGTGATATATTTAGTTATAATTTATTAAATAACATGAACATATCATCCAATGTACTTCAATTCTGGACACGATCAAAATTGGATGCATACATATGGAAACGTGTGGCAGCAAATTTATAATAAAATTGATTAGAACGATGAATTTATTCGTTAGATATA
Organism: Populus nigra; assembly: GCF_951802175.1. NCBI lineage: Eukaryota > Viridiplantae > Streptophyta > Magnoliopsida > Malpighiales > Salicaceae > Populus > Populus nigra. The sequence goes on along the minus strand of NC_084861.1, from coordinate 11,523,864 downwards.
AATTTTAAAAGACTACAAAGATTAATTAATTATTTCTTGTAAATTATAAAATTATATTTTGTATAAGGTAAGAAAATGTGGAGGAAAAATACTAAGAAGTAACATGAAAGAAGGCCAGGCCAGGCTAGCTATATATTAGCATGTAAAGGACGTGAGCCTTAAAATGTGATTTCTGATTCCTCTTTTGGTTCTATTGTTTCTCAGTATGCTCTTCAAACTTCCAACGCCAGTAAACACGCTATCTCTGCACATAATTTATTATTATTATTATTATTATGATTATTCAAGATTGTATTTCTCAACTAATTTTATAATTCATGAAATTAACAATTATATAAACTTTTAATAACTATGATATTAACAATATTAATAATCATATAACTCAAACCTAAAACAATTAAAAAAATAAACATTTTAGTATCAATCTCTTGCTACTGGTCACCTTACATTTTTACTTTCTTTTTTTGGGGTTCTTTTCTTCAGTACCATGCAACTCAAAGCTACGATTTTTTTAATTTTTTTTTAAATCCACAGGAAGTTCGATTTTAACAAAAAAAAAAAAAAAGTGGCATGCATGGAGGCCAGGCTAGGCTAGCTATTCGCCGGTGCCAGTAACTCCCAGGTCTTTCTTGTTTTCATCTTTGCCAGCGCCAATGACAGGGCCTCCTCTCCCAGCGGCATCGGGGACCTTGTCCTGGAGCTTGTCGATCTAGATCATCCCCTGATCCTCCTAGCCTTGGTCTTGTTCTCTTCTGCTGCCACTGACTCGTGTGTTGTTGTCGTTGTACTGCCCGGCGGCTGTGCTCCCTGTGTCCCTGACATTTCTCATGGCTTTCTTTTCTTTTGCTCTTCTTTCTAAATCTTTTGGTGGTTTCGACACAGAAAATGCGGCACCAAGATTCTAAAGAGTCAAGACCTCATAATGCACTAAGATGGCATAACCGATTGTCTCATAAACACATCTATAGAAAGTGAAGCCACGTGTCATGCATGATCAAGTATGCCCCTCTGTTATGCAACTTTCGGTGCCTGCAATATTATTACCGGGCACCACCAGCCTGGCTGCTGATGTTAAGATCAAACTCAACTCAAGAAGAGAGGGGCCAGAGCATATCATCAAGGTCTTGCCTTGCCACAAATGAAATTTGTGGAAGGCTCTGAAAATAGAGGTTGGCTTGCATTTTGACGCAACCCCTCTCATTTTAGCCTGCTAAATTAAGGATCGCGTATGCAAATGTGACTAGAACAGTAGAACTCACTGTCTCCTTCTGGGCTTACATTATAGCTTGATGAATTATGGGGATGCAATGCAATTTCAAATTTGATTTTGATTGGAACAAACACAAGCTTGCACAGAGGCATGTGTTGTGACAATATCTTGAATCCAGTCTCAATCTTATTTAACTGTGATCCTAGTGAATATAGACTATTTTCTAAGTATGATTACAGTAAAGAATTGAAAAATAAATAAGGAATGCGGTATCACAAATTAGTATAAACTGCAATGCTTACAAGGAAACCTAACAAAGCACCAGCTATAACTTCAACCTCTGTGTGGCCAATTGATTCTTTCAAAGGAGCTGAACTACAGGGACCTTTGCTGTTGCTTCTTCAGCAGCTATTGTGCTCGGAGATACCAGTATCTGACCAGTTTGTCTTGTTTTATTCGCTGTTTCAAGTTATAAAGGAGAATTCGTTGAATTTGGTGAAAAAGGCCTTCCCTCTTTGGATAAAAGGGGACCAGGGTTTTCCTCAGTTGCTTGCTGAGAATCAATCAGATCATCTCTGATCGAAACCATTGAGTTAACTTCAGTCTTGAGTAGCACTTTGTTTAGTGCTTTCGCATGATTTCCAACTTCTCTTCTCACTCCCTGCAAAAGTAAAAGCGTCTATTTTCAGATCAAGTTTTGAATTCAAGCACGTTGTTATTCTATTAATCAAATGAAGATCTTAATATAAGAAAAGAAAACAAATTGAACATGAACTTTTTTTCCATTGATTTCTTTCTCGTACAGTAAAAAATTAGTTTTCGAGAAAAATTATATTATTAAATTTTATAAAATTTATGGATATATTTATAAATTTAATTAATTAACCTGCTTCAAAAATCTTATAAGTTTAACTTTTTTTTTTCAACATATTAGTGTTGAGTTGGTATTCAATTTAGAGATCGATTAATTTTTTACACAAGTCGGGACAGGTTTTAAATCAATTAACATGATCAATCGCATTTTGCATAAAATCTAATTTAATTTAAAACAATAAAAAATAAAAAATAAAATATAATTATAATTGCTTTTTAAAATATTTTTACTCAGAAATATATTAAAATAATATTTTTTTTATTTTTTAAAAATTATTTTTGCTACCAACACATCAAAATAATTTAAAAATATCAAAAAAATATTAATTTTAAAAAAATCAAACATTTTTAAAACACATTAAAAAACAAACAAGTTTACCACAGAACTTAATGTTCCTTCACGATCCAATCCGAATGATTTCAATGGTTAACAGGTGCATCAAAAATTGTGGGACGTTCTGTAAAAAGATTTGTTGGCCAACGAGTTCTAAATAACATCAACAATTTGAAGATCAATTTCATGTGGATTTACCTAAAAATGAAAGCAAGACAGAAATGCCATGTGGATTGACGCCGCCGTCCATGGTTTTCAAAATTTAAGAAACTTCAGTTCACGCGACGAACAATACCAGTAAATCATCAGTTCTCTTCAGATATTACATGCTAGCTTATTTCAAACATGTCTTAAGTTAATAATAATAATAATAATCCCATTTTATTCCTCTCCTTGGGCTGTCCAGTCTTCAACAGTCCCTTCTAATCCATATCTGCAAGAACAACTTGCTGCCCACCTCCATCTTCAACTTCCCCACAAGGATAGACTTCTTAACGTTACCCTATTCCCTTGTACAAGGGCGATGGGGAATTAAGATAGGAAAAAACCATTGAAAAATATACCATGTCCGTATGCTATGCTAGCTGAACCCAGCTTCTGCCAAATTATTTAGAACCCAGAATTTTACAACTTTGCTCTGACCAACAGTCTTGCCTTCAGCTCCTCAGCTACAGCATCAATGAACTCCTCTGTATTCAGATACCGACCCCTACTAACCCTGGATAGGTATAGAACTTTTAACTAGGCGAAAGCTCAATAGGGTTTTTTTTTTTAATGAAATCACTTAAAAAAAAAATTCATTAGGGTTTTTTTTTTTTTTGCATGTGCATAGCAGATGACTCACAAGTGATAAAATGATTTTGTTTTTTGTTTTTTAAGATAGAATATCATCTTGAAAAAAGTTCATTGATATCAAACAATCAAAACCATGTTATACATGAAAAAAATTAAATAAACTTAATCATCACAATGAAATTGTCGTTAATATAATTATCAAAAAAATAACAATGTATAAAATATTCTTTTATCAATTTTTAATTGAGGTATTTTGTTTTATTAGCAAGCGATTACATGAAATTCTAACCTCCTTTTGCAACATAATTAAACAAAAACCAATAAATTTATTATGTATATTTTAATTTTGTTATTGATTTATATAATTAATCACATATGCTATATTATAAGCATGCAACTCTACATCATTGCTTGTTGAAAGGAGAAGTATAGTTCAATATTTCATTTTGCATTTATAAAATATTTCCAGTAAAGCACATAATGAAATCCCAAAAGATAAACTAAAAAAAAATCTACATCATTTATAAATTTTTTCTAAAGGGATGATAGTTTAGGTAGATTGAAATTCTTAATTTGCAAGAGTTTCTTATTAAGAAAAAATTGACTTTTTTAAAGGAAAAAAATTTGGCCGAATGCAAACTCTGTTAAAAAATTCGTTTATATTAAAAAAATTCAAAGGATATCATGGTACTCACAGATGTTAACACCCTCTAGAGACATTTATAAATAGTATTGATATAGATTCTTTACCTGGGCCCATGAATAAGAAGTGCAAGATCCTTGGTCATCTTCCCTGATTCAACAGCTCCAATGCAGGATGCTTCTAGTTTTGCAGTAAAATCCGAGAGTCTGACATTGCCGTCCAACTTTGCCCTGATAATAGAATCACGGTCAAGTTCTCATCCAGTGTTTCAAAGGCTGTAGGTAATCCCATACTTAGAAATTCAAACAATGTAGTCAGCATAGACATTGAGTTGTCTGATTAAGCACTATTAAATTACCTGTGTGAAAGACCTCTCGACCAGGCAAAAATCGATGCTATGCTGTTGGTGCTGGTTTCACCTCCTTTCTGGTGAACCCGATAATGGCGGGTAACAGTGCCATGGGCTGCTTCAGCTTCAATTGTCTTTCCATCCGGGCACACCTGGAATTTAATAGAAATTGTCGCATAAAAACAACAAAAAGAGAAGAAACAGATAAAAGAAATTTGAATGAAGATAAAAATGAATACAGTAGATATACCAATACTGAAGTCATCAACCCAAGAGATCCAAATCCTATATGAGTGAAAAAAAGAGTTTAAGAAGATTCAACAAAGCACTTAATTCCTCAGTGTCACTCCAGAACAATTCAATACCCACAAAGGCAACAAAAGATAATAGGTAGCTGTTGCTAGGGTACTCAGCACTATGTGATCCAAACCTTGGGCCAAGAAATCACTCTGCACATCTCCATCATAATTCTTGCATGCCCATACATAACCTCCTTCACTTTTGAGAGCATAAGCAACCATATCATCAATGAGACGATGTTCATACCTACAATCCAGTATTGTGAGTAAATGACAAGCTTCTTAAATTGGCCAAACTAACCACCATCTGCATTTCTTAAATTGGCATAAAAGTACTCACCAAATTCCTGCAGCCTCAAACTTGGATTTCCATTGCATTTCATAAACTTCCTGGAATATGTCCTTGAATCTTCAGAAAGGTCAAAGAAGGAAATTGTCAGTCAAGGAGATGAAAACCAAACACGTTATTGCACATAAAAGAAGCAAATTTAAGTGCCATGACCTAAATCAGCCATCCCAACAAGTTACCTTCCATCATATTTTTTAAGAATGGTATTTTTAGTGCTAAGATAAAGTGGCCACTTCTTCAGGTAAGCAGTGTTCATTGAAGCTTCAGCGAAAGCATGGATGGACTGTTTTCCAAATCACATAGAACAATAACAGTGGTTAATGATTCTAGCAACTTAATCGATTGTCTACCTAACAAAAGAAAAGGGAAGAAAAGAAGAACAAATGGACAAGAAGAAACAAGGTAAAAAATATCATCAGAACCTCATCAGTGTTATACATGGACAGAGCCACACCTCCAGCTCCTTCGAATTTGAAAACCTCAAATTCTTTCTTTTCACTTTGTCCATCAGGTACTGCATAAATTATAATAACCTTAAGATGGTGAGATATGTAAAACATGAGAGAAGCAGAATTGGAATTTCTGCAGCAGTTTTGCAGGTCTCCCAATCTCCCACAGAAGTGAAGCTAAATGCATCTTCAAGAACCCAAAAGAGCAGTGAATTTGAAAGACCATCAGTGGAAACGGGAAATTTACCAAATACCAGCTTCAGTTTGCCAGGGCCTTGGATGACTGTATCAGTCGCTCGGTACTGGTCACCAAATGCATGCCTTCCTATGCAGATTGGCTTGGTCCAACCTGGAAAAAAATAAAGCCTTTGTTGCTGTGTTGTTTTTAAAGACAATGAATCAAACATAATATCAAAAAGTTATCGCAGACCTGAAACAAGTCTTGGAATGTTTTTGCAGATAATAGGTTCTCTAAAAACTGTACCTGTAGTGTAGCCAAAATAGAAGAAAACTTGAGCCCGGTTGCAATCACCCGGAAACACAGACAATTAAGAGAAAGTAAAACATAAATAAGGCAAGTTCATTCACCATTTAAAATGTTGCGAATCGTCCCATTTGGACTCTTCCACATATTTTTCAAGTTAAACTCCTTAACACGGCCTTCATCTATCAGACAATAAAGCAAGTAACTAAAGTTTACCAATGATCAACGACAATAACCAGGTAAAAATCCATCCACGGTCTCAATAAGAGCTTAGTATACCTGGAGTTATTGTTGCACACTTGATTGCTACATTATATCTACAATGAAAGGTAAGAAAAAACGGAAAAAGTTACAGTCTTGAGCATAATTCTGATTCGAGATAGGCAACAGGTATAAAAACGATAAAATATTAACAAAAACATAGAGGATGGAGATTGCAAATCGGTAAAGCATGGTCTTGTGCACGAGGAATTCATGAAAACAAAAGAACTAAAGCAAATAGCACATACTTGAGAGTAGCCTCAGCACTTTCTATGGTAACTCTATCATCTGTAGCATCACGATTGGGCAGGCCGAGGTCAAAATACTTGATATCCAAATCCAAAAAAGGGAAAATAAGCTGCGAAACACAAAAATCAAGTTGCAAACACGAGAAGAAGAATCACATAATATGGCATCATAGTGTTATTTTCCCAGAAGATGGATAAAGGAAAAGAAAAGAAAACCTTGTCCTTAATTGATTTCCAAATAACTCTAGTCATTTCATCACCTGCATATATAAAGAGAACACGGATATTACCAGCACTTGCTCATAATTCCAAAAGCAAAGCTTGAAGAATCATAAGCTAAACTACCCAATTTAAAATCATGGTCAAGTCACAAAGTGATCAAAGGTGAGTGAGTGGGTACAGAAAATCACAATCAAAAGCAACGAAAAAAAATACTACAAGGTTTTGAAACTGAGACACTGAGCTTGAATAGTTATGACATCATGCCACGCAAAGGAAAAAAAAGGAAGAGAATAGAAGAGAACAAACCGTCCATTTCGACAATGGGATTGGTGACCTTAATTTTATCAAATGCCATTTTCACTTGCTGTTTCTGCGTGATCACTGCGATCATATGAAAGAAGAAAAAGAAAACCCAACAACTACTAGTTTACCTGTGGGGTTTCTTTTCCTTTATATATATATATATATATATATATATATATATATATATATATATATATATATATATATTCTAAAAGAAATTGAATATTATTTTTTAAAAAATTAATTTTTTATATATATTTTAAAATTATTTGATGTGTTATATTAAAAATAATTTTTAAAAAATAAAAAAATATTATTTTAATATTTTTAAATAAAAACCACTTGGATCTTCAGTCACCAAACCTGGTTTTGTTTTGAATTGCAATGATATTCATCAGAGTATAAGCGGTTATTCTACTTTTGAATCAATTTTTTTTAAAAAAAAAAAAAGAAGAAGAAAAATTGGATCGAATCAGCCCTCTTAAGTCAAATTGAGAGATCTCATCCAATTACGTCATAATATATGATGACTTTCATCTCGCGCTTGATTAGAAATAGAATTGGATGAGGTAAATGGGTTAATTTGATCAAGTGTAAAGTGAAGGGACTATTCGTGATATATAGCCAATAAAATGATTAGCTAATTAAATTACAATGGGTTAATTATAAATATAGTCCCTGTAGTTTATCAATATGAAATAATCAATCCTTACAGTATAAAAAATAGTTAAATAGTACTTTGTCTAGTGTTGACCATACTTCATTTAATTCCAAAAAAATATTTTCTTTTTTCATCAATCTTCCCTTCATGTCTACTTCTTTTCCCACCCTTTCTTATTTCTTTAAATGAAAATTGCAAAAAAAAAAATGAAATGAGAGAAAAGGACTAACTTGTAAATGAATTCAAAAATAAAGGGATTAAATATGTACAGTTTCTGAAACCATAAGGACTGGTCAATTATTTTTGCTAAGCTGTAGGGACTAGCTTATAAATCGATATTAGTAACATGATATCTTATAGATAAAAAAAAATAAAAATAAAAATAAAAATCCACTTTTTGTTATTTACAAAAACTTATTTCTATTTTACAAAGTTATTAAAAAAAAAACACTTAAATGATACCGAACAACATCTAAATAATATCAGGTTCAGCCTAAAATTGACATGGGAAAGCATCTAATAAGATTAAAAGAAAAAAAAATCATACAAAATGGAATCCCTCTCTAGATGATACAAGGAAGAGGGAAAGGGCAAAAAAGAAAAAGAAAAAAAAAGGGGTAAACTTGGATAAAACAACCACATTCATTTCTCTTCACTCAGAAAAGAATAGATGTAATCTTGGTTCTTGTTAGGCACACCCTCAAGATATTGTCTTTGTACAGTTTCAGTTTCTCTCGAAGATGGCAATTTATGGATCAACCAGAATATAATGGAATTATTCCTAAAAGTATTCAAACTCTACATAAGATTCATCCTTGTTTTCAGGAGAACTGCCATCTTTTTTATCACCTCCAATGTCTGGCGTTTTCTTGTCAGCTGGGGGGGCTTCTTTGCTAGCATATTGTGAGAAGTCTACAGGTTCAGGTACGTGTGGAGGCAAGGCACTTCTGACCAGAGCCCAGTTCATTCCTTCAAAAAATGGATGCTGTTTTATCTCTGTGGCTCCCCTTTTGTATGCAATTCTTTTATGGGGTTCTTTAACTAGAAGTCCTCTTATCAGATCACGAGCCACCATACTGACCTGTGGATTTTCTGGGAATTTCAATGGCTGCCCAACAACATTGAATAATGTAGCTCTATTTCCTTGTCCTTTGAAGGGTGTTGTTCCATGCAATAGTTCATATAAGAAGACGCCAAAAGTCCACCAGTCCACTGCACTGCCATGTCCTTCTCCGCGAATGATCTCTGGGGCTAAGTACTCGTGTGTGCCAACAAATGACATCGAACGAACGTTTGTCGGCTCTGCCATTAATTCTGGCATTGACCCTCCAACAAAGAGTCCATAGTCTGATTTGGATTTTCGGCTCTTTTTACCTGGCAATATGCGTGGGAAAAATGTTGACGGTTGGATACAACCCTGCACTGCATATTCATCCTCCAAAATGCCTACACCGCCGCTGCCATTGTTGCTTACATGCACAGATGAAGACTTGACAAGGGTTGGACTAACCGAGCAACGAAGCGATAAATCAAAGTCTGAGAGCATGATATGCCCCTCATCTCTTACTAGAACATTTTCTGGCTTCAAATCTCTGTATACTATGCCTAACATGTGCAGATATTCAAGTGCCAACAACACCTCTGATGCATAAAATCTGTCAACAGAAACATTACATAGAATATATCACATCCATATAATTTGCAGAAGAACCAAGGCATGTGTTATGTGTAGAACAGAAAATACATTAATGGGAAAAAGGCAAAGAATATAATAAAAAACTTGTCATTTGATTCATGAAAGAATAGATTCAGCTTTTGTTTCCAACAAATCTAAGATCACAGACACCATTGATCGACTGACATCTCATGAAACTGGCTGAAAGTAAAGGAGAACAGCCACCATGTATATGGTATTCTTATTTTTTATTTTCTGAAGGAACTGTCTGTGACATTGATATCTTAAATATCCAATCACTATCAAAGCCAACCTCAAGGTCAAGGGTAATGTTTTAATTTCTATCCGTTTTAAATGGAGAAGGGGCGAGGGTGGCATAATCATACCGTTGATTAACCTTTAACATGCTTGAATTACCTTGTAAAATGTAACTTTCTAGGTCCGATTATACAACATGAAGGCAAAGAAACAGCATGGTGGTGAATAGATAAAATTAAGCGAGAACAGGTTGTGAACAATGCTGGAAAAGATGCAAGGTTTCAAACTACTGCTGATCTAACCTAAGCCTGCGTTATTGCAATTTGCAAAATTGGCAGAATCCTATATCAGCATATAATTAACACACCATCAGACTGGCAGACCAAAGGCTAATATTCAGACAATTCTTGTTAGAATGTAACCACAAAGCCTAATATCAAAAGTTATTGATGATTGATAGATAAAGCGTAGCACAAATTGAGTACTCACCGTGCTGCTTCCTCAGTAAAATGCTTGTTAGGCTGCTTCTGCCGAAGAGAATGAAGATTGCCTCCACTGCAGAATTCCATGACGATGCAGTAAAACTTGTCAGTTTCGAAATAAGTATATAAAGTGGGCAAGAATGGGTGGTCAAGAAGTCCAAGAATCTCCCTCTCTGTCTGCGCTCTTAATATCTTGTTTCTACTTGCAAGAGAAGCCTTATCCATTACTTTCATAGCAAAATGGGCATTAGTCCCTCTAAGTTCAACAAGATAGACACTACCAATGTCACCATATCCAAGGCGCTTGAGAAGCCTAAAGTTGCTAAGGCCGATTGTACCTCTGGCAGTGGCCAACTGAATGGCGTCCCATCTGACATCACCCCCTGTGTGGGGCTTGTTGGCACCACCGGAGCTCTCTAAACTGTTGGCACGAGTAGAGCTTCTGCCACTCAAATTGGCATGGTTGGTAATGGAACTAAAAGTCTTTGCTTCATTTGCCTTCATGTTTGCTGGCAATGCAGCTGTTCTTGTTGCTCCTGCTGCTGCTGAAGTAGTTGGAAGTTGAGAATTTGGAGATGTTCTGGGGCTTGGAAGGGCGCGTTGATTAGCACTAGCATTTCCCACAGGCCTGCTTAATGGATCCATCTTTTTGGGATCCAAGTGACGATTAAAATTTACATTTTCAGTTATCTTGGTAAATCCAGTTTTCCTTGGTGAACCATAACCTGAGTTTGCACTATATTTTCCTATTGGATCCTTTTTCTTGGGTTCTTGGTACAGAGGATTGTTACAGATTATATTGGCATCGATACTCTTGCTAAACCCCTCCACCTTTTTGGTTTCACTTTCTGCTTCTTCTGGTGGTATGCAACTCATCTGCAAAAAGTACACAGAACGATGTTTATATTACAAAGGAATGCAACAGGTTACACAGATTTGCATGATCTGCCAAATTTTAAATCACAGTCTGAAAGTACAAAAAAATAAAAAATAAAAAAATGAATTTTAGACATGCCTCAGATGAGTCAGGGCCTTCGGCAAGCTTAGATGACATTGATGGAGCAACACGAGACCACCCCTTGACAGGAAATCCTGATTGCCCAAAAAGAAAAGAAACGCAAATCCATTAGTTTCACAATGAAATAGCTGGTCCAGAATGACTGATGCTTTAAAACAGATTCCTCAAATATACATCAGCAGCAGCAGCAGCAAAGACAACAACAATGAAAAAGTAAAACCCTGCCCCTAATCTTGGAACAATGGTTGAATGTTACCATCTAGAACATGAGTTTTTCTGCGAGCTACCAAAGAATTGTAAATAGTTGATGTTAATTTCAAACTTGATCCAAAGGGTTGCGGTGCAGTGAACATCATGGCATATATGCAGCTTATAACAAATGATTAGGTTACCTATAAATTTATGTGTGGTTTGCACGAATATGTGACAACATATACAAGTTCAATTATTGGTTGAATTTCCTTAGATTAATCACATGCATCTCAACGTGGGATTGACAACATCTATGTTACATAGGATGGCAAGCATCCACAATGTACAATAAAAAGGGAACAAAGGGATCATAAACAAAACAAAAGATCAATGACAAAGCCATGCCAGAAGAAACTCGAGGAAATATTTATCGGAGGGATTGCAGACCAACCAGCAGAATCTCAAAATCGCATTAACAAGAGAAACATGGCATTGTGTACGACTGGATAAGGCTTCAAAATGGAAGGGAAAATGGTATTTCATTGCACCATCAACACAGAGGGGAACTCTCTAAAATAACAAATGGTTGTGGTTAGAAAGTTAAAATGTTAAAAAAGAAGGCAAATGAGAATGAGCTGGATCTTGTTTGGACCACCATTCATTATCAACACAGCAGGAGTGGATTTGTTGTTAGTCTCTGTTTTTTTTTTTTTCAAGATTCAGAGAGTTTTGGGGAAACAAAATCCCGTAAATAAAGCAAATTTAAAAGAACAGAAAACAACGCCGAAGTAGTATTCTATTGTAGCTAGCACTTCTAGCTTTGTAACTGCTAAAGGACGTGGGGAGAGGAAAGAAAGGGGAGGGGAAATGGTCATAGCTATGAATAAGGGGTGGATGTCCGTTTAATCCTCTTTGTTTTTTGTTTTTGTTTTTTGGGTGAGAAATAGGGAAAGTAGTGGTCTTTTTGTTTCACATCCTCTCTGCCCAACACTACTCTCCAGCTTTGCAATCTAAATGAGATTTGCTATTGTACGGCCATTGCCTCATTGGCAATGTTTACTTTCACAACCATAATTAAGGAAACAAAAATGCAGCGTTGCTTAAAAAACAGAGCGTCGATTTTTATTTCACAAGTTGAAATGCCGTAGTGGTTATTATATTAAAAGAAAAAACAAAAGAAGATAATTCTACATTGCAAGAAGAAAATTACAATGAAATTTCTTCCCCACAAGAGAAAATATACCGTGCATGCAAAAACCACAAGTGAGTTTGCAACAGGAGAATATGGTATATTATTCGTTAGCCTGATCAAAGCCTGCGACCCAAGCTGTAGCCCACATCGCACTGCAAGAGGTCGCTAGAAATATCAAAGCGAACGGGAACTGGAGGTATTACGAAGAGGTCGTAGAGGTGGTAGTCCTTTTGAGATCAATGATCGGAGGAGAATTCAGTCCTTAGAAATTGACACGGCATTAATTGAGAGTTCAGTCGTTGGGATAATCGGGAAATCCAATTCAATGAGAGATCCCTTTTGTTTCACCATTTGAGACTTTCTCAGGCTTGATATTCTCAGGAACTTTCTTAGCAGCTAGAATCCCGGATAATGTGCCAAATAATGTTAGAATTTACCAAGCCTGGAGTATGGGAAGCGGCTATTAATGTTGCTTGGCCGCGAAGCTTAATCTGCAAATTGCAAAAGGATAATGATTCAGAATCCCTCTTCATTACCAGTCATCAATCTCAAAATTCAAAGAGCAAAACATGCAAGAGTGGTACAGTACCAGTTAGTCAAATGTTTTGATACTTTAGAAAAAAAGATTGGGGTCTATCTTCTCTCTCGTGATCCGAGCCTTACCATAAATCTGGTTTTAAAACTATGTTTTTATTCCTTGGATAAGTTTCAAGCTCTTTCCCTTGGTCATTAGACAAAAACTAACTGAAAGTTGCGCATTTTATTTTCATCTTTCAGCGTAGATACTAGGAAAACCTTCCTTGAATTCCCTTAGAACTCATTGAGCAATGTAACCATTTAATGGTTTTTTGAGGTCACGGTCCATGGTTTGGCTTGAGAGGAAAGGACAGTTTGCAATAACGTTTTGTGAGAAAAAGCAAAAGATAGGCATCGACGAGTCACTATTCTAGTAATGATAATGCTAAGCTTATTCATTTATGTTGATAGTAATTATATCACCAGGATGAGAATATTAGCATTTATGGATGTTAGGACAGAGGTACAACTTGGAATGAACACTGCAACTATAGAAACGCAGTTGGTTCAACTGAGAAAGGCAGGAATTATGCAAATGTAGAATGTTTTTGTCTTGAAAGAAGATGCGGAAGCAATACGAGGACGAGAAGCAACTTCTTTAGAGAAGCACCAAACCTGTTTCAGTGATCTTTTTTGAGCTCTGCATGGATGCAACAATTCTGTTCGACTTAATTGTGGGTGATTGAGAATAATTATTTGCATCACCGTCCTTTTTTGAGAATAATTATTTGCATCACCGTCCTTTTTCTTTGGCAGGTGACAGAGATTAGTCGAGTTTTTGAACTGGTTAACGGAGATTTATCGTGTGGTTCAAATGGCCACCAACCTAGCTGGCATTCGACCACATCTTACTCAAGAAGCTGTAACAGTAACATGCCGATTTAAGATTGGTCGAGAATGTAAACTAGCATGCATCCAGGCCGATCTTGGTGTTTGCTGCTGCTAAATCCCTAACAGTTGTTATGTGCACAAAGTGGGCTTGCTTATTTCTCAAACCGACAGCAGAGCTCTTAATTGAGTTGTGAAGAACTCATGACAATGATGTACGTACCAGCTTCCTGCAGAGATTGCTATATCGGAATTTGTAAATACAATGAATATATGATCATTTTATTTCGAACAGATCTGCTCACACTCGAGTCCATCCTGGCTTGCACTCCTCCGTTTATGGTTTTAAAATGCGGCATGCTGGAAGCTTTAGTATTTCCCTAGCAACTCTCTTTTTATCTTTCCGCGAACAGACTCCTGCTCATTCTCTCATTCTTTCAACATCTAAGTAGGCGCGGGGAAACATGCGTTGATTTCAGAATTTCCCCAGAACTCAAGGGTAGCTTGCTTATAAATCCAAAGAGGCGATCCAGTGACCCATTGCATTGCATCCTCAATGTCTGTGTGAAGGCATCCTGAATCTACCGTGGACGACATGGACACAACATGCTTAAGCCCATATTTCACCATGCTCATTTGATTTGAACTGGCTTTCCAACAGAACGAACAAATTCCAAACATGTCATTAATCAAAACCAATCAACACTGATATGGAACAAACGAAATCTGTGAGCATAAATCAATGGCGATAATATGAAGTCATGAACTTTGTTACTGAATTAAGGAAGCTCGTCGGTCAAAAATGCAAGTGACTTCAAGATCTGTGTTCACTCTAAAACAGGAAAATGCTGATCATACTTAATGTAAACAGCTTTGTCAGTGAGAAGAAAATTGGATAAACACATGAAATATCTTTCTCCCGTACAAATAAATTGTTGGCGGTGATTACATGAGTATATAATTTAAACAAGTCAGAAAACATGTCCATTAAAGAAGTGAATGATATGGTAACTTATCAGGAATATCAGTTACGGTTCTAAGGTTTGACTTGTCCTCTGTGCAGAAGAATAGTAATGAGTTTCGAGCTCCTTGAGGCTAGCAGCAGCCTCCTCTCCAATTCTAGCTAACATGCTATCTGTTTTTTCTGCAAGCTGGGTAAATTCCCCTATTCTTTGATCAACATGGTCATTAAGAGATGCAAATCCTGAAAAGATTGCTGTCTGCTTCAACTCTGACACCAACTTAAGTAAAGAATCGGCTGCTTGAACCTGCTCCCAGGAAGCAAATAAAAAACAGTGGCTGAGGCCCAGCTAATGTAGAGGCATTCACAAGTGGCACTCTCGATTCAAAGACAATGCATTCGCTCAATATGATAGATGTTTGAAAATATCAAGTGATGCTAACTCGGTTAACCCTAAATCCTTCAAAAAAATACGATCATCAATTCATTAGATAGAAAGTACAGGGGACAGCTCTTACCATTCTGGCTGCACGCATTTCCATCATAAACGCCTCTTGTGAGTTTCTAACTGGTGTGTCATTAATCTACAACAAGCATACCGGTAATGAGAATCTTTCTTCTGCTCTTTGGGAATTTTAAGAACCATTCAATGAAATAAGAGATTAATCAAGCAGCTATCTAATTTTTTAAATAACAGCAACAATAAAAACCCAGCTCTCTTTTCAATTCTCAAATTTCCAAGCTAATCAATAAAGGCCCTGAATATATAATGAACGGGAGTGTTCGATTAAAAATAAATCGCATTCAGTTAAATAATAAAACAATTAAAAGAACGAGAAAGTTTACCCTAGCAACGTTAACGAGGTGAGTGAAATTGTCAACGATGTGGGCAATATCAGTTTCCACTCTCTGCATCAGTGCTTTCTGCTTCTGCGCCGCTGCTGCAGCCGCCGCCGTTGTCGGCCCACTTCCACCTCCTCCACCGCCCCCCATTGCAATTCCGCCGGCTTTGTTCATTTTCTCGGTCACTGGCAATAACGCCACGCTATTGAACTGAAAGGGTAGAAAAACCCAACAATGGCCACAAGGTCAGATCCATGAAAGGACAAACGAAATTATATCGAATGGGCTCCGGCCTGCTCTTTTAATGTATGGACCAAAAACTTGGAGCCGCCTAAAACCCATATTCTGAGCCCACTGGAATAGCTTCAAAAAACAATTAATTATGATAAGATTAAAATTAATTGTATTATTTTCCTAATAGCTAGATAGAAATATATGATATGAGCCGGTTCTTATGCATCGATTAAATAATAATAATAATAATAATAATAATGGGGTAATAAGTGGAAATACAATTGTACTGTTGAAATTATGGATTAAAGTCGGTGATTTTGGTTCTAGAACAATTTTCATACCTGTTTGACAATTGATGATCAATTGTTTTCAAAAATGTTATGTTGTTGTTTGCTGTATTTATTTCTATTAAAAAAGATTTTTTTTAATGTAATATAAAAAAAATAATTTTGAAGTATTTATTTCAATATGAAGACATTATTTATTCTAAATAAAATAATTTTTAAAAAGTATGAACTCACGCACTGAAAAATAACTACCAGTGCAATATAAATTATAAAATAAAAAGATAATTATTCTTATAAATATAGATAGTTATGACATTTTACCCAAACTTTCTCTTTTTATGCACACCCTTTTGTTTGCATATTAAAAGTCACTTTTTCTTACAAGGACTGGAACATAAAGGAAAAGAAATATTGAAGAATTGGAATAATCTATTCAAAGTATTAGATATATGTAAAATAATTTTAAAAATGTTATTTAAAGAAATGAAAAAATAATTTTTAAAATGTTATTTAAATAAATGAAAAATAAACAATCTAAAAAATAAAAGATAAAATTTTTAAAAATATTTTTTAAAAATATATATATAAAAAAAAGAGTGTTGTTGGATCTAGTAAGTCAAACATTCATGTCTGACCTATTTTGCTAACTACCATTGTGCATTTACCCTTGGTTTTTTTTTTTTATGGAAATAGAATTGATGACATGATGTCAACTCCAGTTTTCTTAAGAAAAATAAGATAGGCGACGCGTCACTTTTTTTTACCCATATTTCAGCCTAGAGGCAGTTAAAAAATTAGGGTTAATGCCTTTTTATATAGAGATCTAATTTTCAACTCATTTTCTGGCCCTGAACACCTCAAGAAACCCATATATGACATCGGATAATTTAAAATAAAAATAAATAAATTCAAGCTTGAATGTACCATTTCAGACAACGGGGAGGCCATGAAAACATATAAGCGAGACCCCTCTCGTCGAATAAAACTCATTGTCACATAAATTGATATTTTTTATGGACTAAATTGGTATTAATTGATTTTCTTTCTCTATCATCCAAAACTCAATTAATTTCTCTTTTTTTTCAAACCAGGAACCAAAAAGTAAGAAAAATAAAGTTATGTGTCACAATTGAGATTTTAAAATATTTAAGGACCAGAAAGTTATAGTTTAAAAGGTCACAGGACCAAAGTGGAATTTTCACCTGTTTGTAAACTACCACCCCTTTCTCCTTATTTTATATTTTGATCATCTTAGTTTCAATTATGCCTCTTAATACTTTTTAATAACTTGGAGATGAATTTAGGCATAAAAAGAAGCCATTGGAGAAAAATAAAGTTCAGGGACTGAACTATAAATTTTTTTATTGTGAATTATTGTGCGTTATAGTGTCTCTGCTAATCAACCAGGAAGACACTCTTCCTCTTTTTAAAAACCTCGAGGATATAATTACTGAGAGTGTAAGGATACTTTTCTTCTTTTTAAAAAAAAATGACAAACAACCAAGATGTATAACTTAATTAGTTAGATTTTGAGTTTACTTTGTAGAAATAATTAGTTCGAGTCTCACAAGTTTCATAGCTACTGAAGGTTTATATAATCGTTAATTTTAAAGTTCATAAGATTAGTCGAGATATCTGCAAGCTAACCTGGATATCTATATTAATAATAATAAAAAAACTAATTATGAATTTTTTTTGTTTGTATATAATTAGGATCATGTGGGATAATATCGATGCTGGATGAATGAGAGAGAGAGGGAGGAAGGACGATTTATATTTTATATTCGTTATCAGCAGTGGAGCTGGTTGATCCTTGTATGTATTCATTCGGGTCTGTGGAGATCAGAAATTTTCATGGTTATCCAGTTCGATGGTTCAGTGCCAGCAGAGCCTGACACGTGCAGGATACTGTAGAGGTCAAACGTGGCAGTCCATGCTCTCCTAATAATAGAAACACCGAGATAAATATTTTTCATGGAATAAATGGATGACTGGCAAGACTTGCACACTAAGCAAACTGGATGGTGCCAGTTTTGATTTTATCTTCTTCTAGCATCCTCCTCTTGTCCTCTGCGTGTGTTTTTTTTTTTTAATAAAAAAAAGTCAAAAATCAAACAGGAAAACACGTTACCAATTTGAAGCTTCTCTCTCTCCCTCTCTTTTTTGTCTCCATTATTTGCGAGCTTGAAAATCTTACTGAGCGCAAAACCGCAAAAATATCTCCACCTATCTAGCTGGCATCGATGGTGACACTAAATAGTATTTTTTTAATCAGTTTTATTCAAGAAATAATTTTGATTTTTCAATTAAAATTGTATATTAAAATTCCTTGAGAAATTTCTAATGAAATAACATTATTTTCTCATAGCGAAGAAGAACGATGTGCGTGGGATCAATAATAATAAAATATGACAGTATTAAAAAATGTAAATGAAATTTTATCTACTGGGTTATACTACAATTCTGTGCTTATAATCATCGTTGCTCATGAAAGATCATGCGTGATTTTCAATGACAATTAACTTAATGTCACCATAGGTATTAAACAAAATCAACACAGCGTTCGAAACTGCAAATAAAGAATTTAGTAGAAATTAAATAATTGTTCTAATCTACGGGTTTTTATAGAGTTGAAACAATTGTTTTAAGTTCGAGTAGATTCCACATCGCGGCTAATTTTACTTCAAATCTGTTTATTATTGTGTTTTTTAAAATATATTTTATTTAAAAATATATATTTTATTTTTTTATATCAACCCATTAAAATAAAAAAAATTAAATTTTTATAAAAACACTCTACCCGAAAACAAACTGACTGTAATAGTGTAATGCTGGTTGAAAACTTCCTGGGCAGGTCTAAAACAAAAAAATCTCCCTTATTACAGTACTTTCTTTTGTCTTGGGCTTGCAGCTAAGATCTTGTTTTATCTTTTGAACGTGGTCTGCAGCCGATCATGTGGACAATAGAGAGTCGTTCACTATACCATATACTCCATGGAGGTCTACGCGCAATAGTGGAATCCACCAACACTTGCAGATTACGTGGCAAATTCACTGTAGTCTCCTTCAAACGGACACAGCGAGCAAAAGAGCTTCGTTGAGATTGAATAGAGCATAGAAGAAATGATCAATATGCCTTCGTGCTACAAGAAATATACATTTTTTTATTTATTTGCGATGGCAAAATGTCCCGTTCGACGCCGTGTGCACAGGCACAGAAACTGTTCAGTTATGACCAAGCTTCTCCTCTGGATTTAAGGTGTCATGAATGGCGATGGAGTTCATCCTAGCCTGGTGTGGAACTCACATTAAGGGTTTCTTTGCCTTTAAATTCATAATAAAAACATACCTGTTATTTGTTATTTGTAAGGTTTTTTTGTTTCAAGTTGATTTTGAATTTTATAAGTTTTTTAAGACTATTAATAAGTTTATTAAGCTTTCTATAATGTTTTGGGTAACCTATGGTTTTAAAATTTAAAATTTAAAATTTAAAAACTAAAAATAAATATTTTTATGTTTCGGGCACCATAAACTAGACAAAACAGATAACGTGTTATCTATATTTGACACAAAAAAAAGATCCAACCATGCGAGTCTAACAAAATGAGTTAAGTGGGTTGACCTGATTTTTCAGGTTCAACAACATGCCTTTTCTTTTCTTTTTCAAAAAAATATTCATATATTTTTTTCAAATCACTTTAGATCAATATCTCTTGTCTATTTTATTTTATTTAAAAAATCTATTTTAAATGATAATTATTATTCATTGTACATTTAGTTTTTAAAGTGGTTTTTCTAATTTATTTTTATATATATTTTTATCTCTTTTCTATGTATGAACTTTATTTTTTAATATAAAAATATTTATTTTTAGATAATATTTCTAATATGTGCAACATTACATAATATTTTTTTTAATATATTCAATTAATTTAATTTGTGTTATTGATTTTTATTATTGTTTGACAAACAAATTTAATAAACAATTTAGTAAACAAATTTAAAATCATAATTATTTTAATAAATAAATTTAGTAAATACAACATGATAAATACCATATCTTATGAAATTAAATATTTTACTTTACACCCTTCTCTTAGTTTTTCCAACTATTTTAATCATTATTTATGTTTTTTTATTAACAATGTAATTCTTGATTTATTTAATTACATGTATAAAATATTTAATTTTTTTAACTATAAAAACAAGTCGAAAAAACTTGTATAATTTTTTTTATCTGACAAAAATATTTAACCCACAAGGGTCAAGAATCTAGTAAATTTTACATCAACAAAGCTCTACACTTTAAAGAGGGTAAGATTCACCTGTTAAATACACAGGAGCCATATCTAGAATCCTCCATTTCTTGGAGCTAGATTCTTGACTTTGACTGCAGTGCGATAGGATATGGCATACTTAAACAGCAGATTTATTCGTGACCAAAAGAATAAAATTATTTAGAATGACGCGGACAAGAAATTAAACTCAATATTTTTTTTTGTAAATAAAAAAAATTGTATAAAGTTTAAAATTTTAATATTTACTCGGCAAATAGTTGTTCTGATCAATGATTAAAGAAATCTCAACATTTAAGTGTATTTTGTTGGATTTCTTTTCCTTGTATTATTTCATGGAAGTGCGATGGTTTTGAAACTCTCACGCCCGCACTCAAATTAAAAACGTTTAATATTTTTGATATTTTTTAATTTAAACATAGCAAATTAAAACTATTTTAAAATATTTAGAAAAACATTAATTTAATATTTTTTTATACAACAAATAATTTAAAAACAAAAAAAAAGCCACAACAAAAACAAACGCCACCAACTCAATTATCGTGGATGATTTGATTTGGCTATGGTGAGACATGAACAGAGTCATTGATAAAAAAATCAACCGCCCCCCTTTCTCGGACACTACACTGCTGGGGTCATCGAACGGACAGGAAAACAAACAGTGATGCACGTACCCAAATTTTTATTATTAAGAAAAGGAAAAAAATCGAAGGAGTCGTCCATTGGATCTATCTGACCTGTTATTGACGTGTCATCCTCTCCACCGTCCCTTCCCCATACCATTATTTTTTAAGCGCGTCCCTCTCCCTTCATTTCGCCTCCCTCTCCCTTTTCTCCCAAACAACGCTTGCAGAAACACACACAAACACCATCTCTCTCTTTCCTCTTATTTTTATTATTATTACAGTGTATTTTTGGGGCCCCGATATCTGGGGATTGCTCTTGTAAAAGCGGGATCAGAGCACGATCACGAGTCCGATATTCCCGGCGTGTGGAAATATCAAAAGAAACCTGTGTTGGTTTGAACAGCAAAACGCAATCTTCGGTGGGTACTTTGGGATTTCTTCGGCGTCTTTTCATTTGCTTCTGTTTTTCCTTTTACCCCTCTTTTCGAAGACATAAAAAGGATCTCTCTCTCTCTCTCTCTCTCTCTCTGATATATAGGAAGAGCCTGCCTTTTAAGGCCGTGTTTGGATCCTACCGTCTTGCTGCTCCTACTATTTATTTACTTCCAGTTTTCATGGCTGCTCATTCTCAAAAACAACAACAGCAATCTCGTGAACGTAATCCCACTACGTCTCTCTTAAAAAGGGCTTGCCAATTTGATTTGATTTGTTTTGGTTTCTATTGTTTGTGTGTTTTTGAATTTTCTAAACGACTGGTTTAATACAGCAATAATTGGCCTGCTGTGCTGCCTATTTTATACAGCTCATTTTTTGAGTTTTTATTTTATGTTCAATAATGGTTCAGATCTGCGTGCTTTTTTTTATCGCAAATTTATTTGTTTATTCTACGGTTTTCATTGCTGTTTTTTTATTTATTTTAAAAAAATTCTGATGAACAGCTACTGAAGAAATGACGAGGAATCTTAAGGTGGATCCTTCTCTGGAACTCTCCGATTCCAATACGGTAATTTAGTCCCTTGCTTCCGTTGATCGAATTTGAATTGCACGTGTAATGATTGAACTAATAGGTTTACAAATCCGGGTTTTGGTTACTTTAGGTCCCTTCAAACGATGGGAGCCCATCAGATGCAACATCGTGTATATCGTCGGCAGGAGATGCAACGGGAAGTGTCAAAGAAGGTGGTGATATGGATCATGAGTCCATGACGACGGATCAGGCCTTCATGATGTATCCTGCGGGGAGCTACTATGGATATTACCATCCAGGTTTGTTTGTCTCAGCAGATCAAGTGCAATCAGTTGTTTTTGTTTGTGTTTATATCTATTGATTATGTATATATGTTTTCACTTCTTACAGTAGCTTTTTACCAGGTTATGATGCTACTTTTGGAGGAGGGTCTAATGACCAACTATACTACGCTGCTGGCGATGGAACCGAACTTCAATACACTGTAAGGAATTTTTAATCTTTGTGCTGGTGATTAATGATATTGGAAGTTGTCATTTGTTTTCTTCTTTAATCACTTCTCTCTTTTTGCTAACTTGATAGTCACTGTCGAGGTAGTTAGATGGAATTTCGGAAACTCTATGACCGTAAAAAGTTCAATTTCAACAGCAACAAATGTATAATTTGTGGGATTTTATAAAATCATGCAGATACTTTATCTGACTTTCTTTTGTGCTTCATCTAGGCTACGCAAGCCGATAATGGGTCTTTGATCTACTTCATGCCGGGAATACACCCTGCTTACAGCCCTTATGTGCCTGTGAGCATGATTGGTGTCGATGGACAATTTGTTGCTCAACCACCATATTCACCAACCTCCGTGTTCCAACCATCCATTCCTTCCGCTGGATACATTCCAACTCCTGTTCCCTATGGAGAGTATTTGCCATACCTATGGGATCCGTCAGTTTATGCTGGTGATGGAACATATGGGAATGGCTATAGTGGAATTCTGGAAATTCCTAGCTCTAAACCAAACATGTCTTCACCTAGTCAAGCTCGTGGTCCTCCAATAAAGGCACTGCCTTCTGACTTGAGTAAATCGTTGGAAATTAAGAACTCCCTTCCAACATTGGATGCCTCATCTGGTCATGGCATGCGCAACCAGTTAAAATCAGTGGGCAAGGTATTTCAGTTCTTTATACTTTGTTCTAAATCCTTCTGTTTTTCTTTTGTGTTTTTATCTTTTTTTGATTGTTTTCCCTCTACTTCCAGGCTTCACAGCATGCCTCTCCATTCCCGTCAGATGTAATGGGCAAAGGGTATTTTCCATTTGCAAAGTTTCCACCTTATAATCCAGGGAAGGGGACAATGCTCTATCCGAATAGCACTACTAAAGTAAATGCAAGGGGTTGGGGAAGCAGTGAAAAGCCAAAAACAAGAAGCAAGACTAATGGCATCGATGATGCATTGCCTAATGAACAGAATCATGGTCCCAGGACAATCAATGCAAAAGGTTCTGTGGTATTTGGAGGTAATGCTGCTGGATCTTTGGCTCCTGATGGGAACGGAAACAGTAACAGCATAGCTTCAGTTATTAGCAGGGATCAATATAACCTTCCTGACTTTCCAACCAAATACAATCATGCATTTTTCTTTGTTATCAAATCTTACAGTGAAGATGACATTCACAAAAGCATCAAATACAATGTGTGGGCCAGTACTCCTAATGGAAATAAGAGACTGGATAGTGCATATCAAGATGCACAACAGAAGATAGCAGAGAAAGGCAACAGTTGTCCCGTGTTTCTTTTCTTTTCGGTATGCTCCTGGATATCATTATAATTGTCAACTGAGTTTCTGGCGCTATCTACTGTGCTCCTTTGTTTTCTCCTTGCTAATGCACTAATGCCTTTTTAAATTTTATTGGCTGTTTCAGGTTAATGCAAGCGGCCAGTTCTGTGGAGTTGCAGAGATGGTTGGCCGTGTTGATTTCAATAAAAACATGGATTTCTGGCAACAGGACAAGTGGAATGGTTATTTCCCAGTCAAGTGGCATATCATTAAAGATGTTCCAAACCCACAGCTACGGCATATAATACTTGAGAATAACGAGAACAAGCCTGTAATTAATAGCAGAGACACACAGGAAGTATGCTTCACTAACCATTTTCTTGATGCTGTTCTTTTGCCTTTTCTTCTTTGCTCCTCTGACCTAATTTTAATTGTCTCCCATTTGCAGGTTAAATTTCCTCAAGGTATTGAAATTCTGAACATATTCAAAAACTATGTTACAAAGACATCAATATTGGATGACTTCGATTTTTATGAGAGTCGCCAGAAGGTGATGCAAGAGAAAAGACCAAGGCCATTCATACCCCATTCTGATCACAAACAGGTGAGTCTCATACTGTTTTTCGTATTCTTTATTATTTAGGTAGTGCACACATTCTCTCATTAGTTTTACCCCTTCAAATCTTATTTTTTTTCCTTTGGTGAGTGGGCATTCAATAGTGGACCATGTTGTCATTATTATCATTGGAGGTTTGATAATTATATTTGCTGTTAGAATCAATGGCTAATAGCGTGAAGTTGTTAATCTTAAGATTCTATAATTGATTCTCTTCCCTTTTAAAATATTAAAGAATAAAGAAGGGTTCTCCATACAACTAAGGTAGTGGAGATGATATGTCTTTAAAGATCTGGAATTGGGATTTGACTTTATTCAATTTTAAAAAAGTGCTATAATCATGATAAGTTTTTTTTTTCTTGTAACATCTCCTTTAGACATGCACGCCTCTTCTCTTACTAGTGTGTTATTCTAACATGATTTGCTTATTTTTTTCACAGCAGAAAACAGATGATTTGATTCCTGGTTTTCAGTCGATGGATATATCTGCTACAAAAAACATGGTCTATACCCAGGTTGGAGACAACACGAAAGAATGACGGGAGAGAAGCCCTGATGGACTCTGTTCCTAAAACCAGCAGTTGCATTTGGAGCTATGGAAATACAGCCTAAAGTTGCTGATGGAAATGCCCCACCTGAACGGGGAAAAGTTCAGAAAAAAATACGAAGATCCCTTGTTGTGCTTTACCGAGAGTTGACATTTTCAGGAGGAGTTGGTGCCTTGGCGACAATCAAAATGGTTCCGTTTCTGTACCCATATGAGAAGCCCAACCCCCACTAATAGCAAGGGAATTGGGTAATGATGTAGTTGTATGTTTTTTTTTTGTTTTTTTCAATTTGTTTTTTTCGCCCTCCTCTAGTCTTCTGTGGTTTATTTTATTACCCTTTGTAAAATGTTTCATGCCCTTGGGATTTGGTTCCAAAGTGGTGAAGGGCTGGGTAGGATTTTATTTAGGTTTGATTCTCACATTAATAAAATCGCAAAAAAGATGAAATGTAAACTAGAAATTATGGCGTTTTTGGTGGTGTTTATATCCCAATGACTTTTCAAAAAATGCGAGATCATATTTATATTTTTATCCTTCACAACAAAGTGGACTTTACTGCCTCGTCGATTCAAAATTATCATCGTTATACTGATTCCCGTCTCTAGGGAGTGCTACTCTTAAATCTCAGGGGCCGAACCAGCCATAAAGGGTTAGAGAAGGTGTGATCAGGACACTAAATCTGGCGATTCTTAAATTTTATAGACAAATCTGCCAAAACCCTCCCTAGCATTATTGCCACTGATATGGTTTAGCATATTTCTTACAGTGCCTAGCATTATTACACCAAAATGTAAAAGCAGGTGACCACGAAAACTACATAAAAGATTTTTATCCGTATCAACTACTTCGAGGTGCTTGACAGTCACGCAGTTGTGAAATTCAAAAAAAACACTCGGATCAAGCAGTCTGTACGATGAAACACAGGAACGTATCTGGATTCACTACTATAAAAAGGTTGCAGTGCCAAAGTCATTTTAAGTCATGCTGGAAGGAGCCTATGCATCCGTACACCAAATTTTGTTGGCTCGTGATACCATCCCCAATTGGAGCCCTTTTCATCACCTGTGAAAAAACCTAGAAAGATACGGTGATAAGAGCTTTTAAAAAAATATTGAATTTTTAAAATATTTTTAGATTGTTTTGAAGCATATAAAAATAAAATTTAAAAAATAATAAAAAAAATTATTCCATCACAATCTAGCTCAAAAGTTGAAACCTCTTAGAATTTTGAAAAGCATTCGTAAAACAGATGCCACAATCTGTGCCTCGAACCTGTACTACAATCCACAAAATGCAGAAAACAAACACCCCAACACTGACCCGAGTCTTGCCAAGTTATGGATGTGGATGCAACTGATCATAATTTTTTACGATCTTGTTTCTGCAAAATATGAGGGAAGTAATCTGATAATGAAAGAGATTGTCAATAATGAACAAGGGGACCAGGAAAGACATGCCTTCTATTCACTCAAAATTTTCCTAGGGCAATGTGATTGACTGTTTACTTTGATCTAATGAAGAGTCAGAGACTTCAACAATTTCCCAGAAAAAAAGAAAGGAAGGTTGTATTCACGGGTTTAGCAGAACCATATGGGGAAGATCTTAACCCTGTTGACCAGGAGTTTGTCCACGTCCACTTCGCCCACCACGCCCACCACGTGCACCACGTGCTATTCGACCACGTAGAACTCTTCCACGGCCTCTACCGCTTGGAGGAGAAAGTACTGCAGGAGCTCCACCTCCACCCTGTCTCAGCATTGCCCTCTGCCTAGCTCGCTCTGCTAAATTCACAACAGTAGAGGTGTTACTTGCAGGTGATACCTGTCTAACCTCTTCTGCCTCTGCTCCACTGGAACTAGCTTGTTTTGATGCATCCATTTCTGTATTGGCAGTAGCTGTTGTTCTCTCTCCAGCGACTGAAGCAGCCTCAGGACTCTGATCAGTCTCCACAGCTATCTGGTCACCACCATCATTTGACTTGTCGGAACCTTCGCCAATTTCTTCAACTATATCACCCTCATCATTCTTCTCATCAGTGATCATCTCAGGAGAATTAATCTCACCTGACTCCATTCCCACAGGAACCATAGCTTCATCATCAATCCTAGCTGGCGAAGCCACAGGAGTAGTGTCAGGAAGAACTTCCCCAGTTTCCGGGCTCCCTGCCATGTTTGACATATCAGCGCCTTCCTCGACTTCTGCAACTAGTTCCCCCTCTTCCCTCTCATTTTCAAACTCCACAGGTAATTGTTGGTTGTCTTCTGCAGTAGCATGATCCTTTGAACCATCATAAATTTCCATTCCACTTTCACTTGGTTTATCCAAAATTTCTTCAGCAACTTCGCTTGTCTCATTCTCTGGTTCAACTTGAGTTGTGTCATCTAATTGTTCAGATTCTTTTGGAGGTTCTGCTTTCTCTCCGGAAGTCTCAACCTCTTCCTTTTCTGCAACAGCTTCCTCTTCACCTTGAGACAAATCAGTGACAGCTGATTCTTCCACCACCGGAAGAGTCACCAGAGTCTCTGATGGAGTGGCAACTTGTCCTTCACTACCTTCTTGCACGGAATCAGTACCTTTTGGTCTCTTCAAAACAGGTGGTGGAACATCAGAGCTAGTCTCTCCTTGATTAAGGGGCTGCTCGTTCAAGTCAGAACTAGATGAAGCAAGGCGCTTGCGGGCTATTGGCTGAGAAAATAGTGTGATATTGTGTTGAGTTTCAGACTCGTTAGCGGGTGTAAGCTTTGCCACACTAGTAGATCCATCCACCTCTGTCATCTCAACATCGCTTGGAGGCTCTTCAGGTCTAACAAGCCGGGGTCTTACCAGCTTCCTCCCTGCCTTACGAGTTTCAACATTGGGTTTGGGTACAGGAACTTTTCTCTCCTTCTCTTCGGCCATTTTAGTAGGTAAGTGAGCATGGGGAGCTACTGGGGAAACGATGGTAGCCTGAGAAGGAACTGCCTGACCTGCAACGCAAAATAGAAAGAGAGATGCTCACTGAAAACGGGGATAAGCAGGAAAGCAACTTGCCACCTTAAAAGTTATCACCAAGTAGTCTAAGGCAAACCCAAAGAAGATGATTAGTTGATTACCAGGAGTAACAGTGGCAGAAGCATCTGGAATCAAAGGATTCTCCACTGATTGGACACCAGCTCCAAGTTCAGACGAAACAGAAAGTGCTACCCTTTCAAAGTTCTCGATAGCTGATATATAGGTGGCAGCTAGATCATCCAAGATGGTCCCAGAAAGAAGCTGAACCACAGAGGTGCCCTGAAGTGAATTGAAGAACGAAATTAAAAAACAAATGCATAAAGTTCTCAACCAATGGACCAATCTTCCCAAAGGGACAAGAGAAAAAGAATGCTAGAACATGTAAGATTTTTCATCCATAAACTCAGTCACACACACTCTCTCTCTCTCTCTCTCTCTCTCTCTCAATGTGAACCAAATAGATATCACTACTCTCATCATGGCCATCTGGCATTCTGCAGAATGAAAAAGACTGCAATCTCACTTTCAAGGAATCAGAAATAATTTATAAGCCCAGCAGTGGCATCTCATGGTACATGAGCAAATAGAAAAATCACACGGAACTGATGAATGCAGCACTTTCCATATATCCATTCAAATGCAAAACTTGTGAAGTACAAAAAAAATAAAAATAGAAATCAATTTATATATAAAAAAATTCACCTCTGGAAGATTGCCTTCTGCATGCTTAAGCTTTTCCAGTTCATCTGATACGCGCTTCAGAACCTGCTTATGCAACTCAAGTTTATCCTCCAACTTTGTCTTCGTCTAAAATTTGTAAAAGAAAGGTGTTAAATAAAAGAAAGAAAAATGGTTTACAGAAGAATTAGAGCATAGAAAAATTCTGGTCGATAGAACAACTAGAAAATAAAATCATGCTTTTGATCATTAATAAATTATGATCATTGAGAACAAAATATGCTTTCCAAAATAAAATAGAACGAACTGCAAGCATGCACGTCAAAATTTTTTGTAGTTTAACTGGTTTTCTTGCCATTACTTTGAATATACAACCAAGACATTCCCAACATGTTACAGATATCCCAAAGTCCAATTTTTTGCTCTAGCTACAAGCTTGTCACCCTGTTAAACTATCATATCCTGAAATAACTTATTTGCAGAGTAAGAAAATGGTTGTTGAAAGATGAATACACAAATAACCTGCTCAACATTTTTGTAGGAATCTAAAACAGCCTTCTCTGTAATCTGACGCTTTGATTTCTCGGTCCGAAGATCCTCTCTCTCCCTTTTCAACTCCTCTCTTAGCCTCTCGACAGTTTTCTCCAGAATCTGGAAGATCAGTACATGAAAGGTCAAAACAAGCAATATGAAAAATAGGGAGGAATAGAAAACAGGTTGGTGGGTCTGAAAACCTGTATTCTGTGTTCTTTTTCCTCCTTTTCCTTCAAGACCTGCTCGCCAGTAACATTTCCCAGCAATCTTTTACCTATTTGAAGAGTTAAAGAATAAAATTAGGCAAATGTAATGGCCAGACAACACTACCACATTACAGTTTTATGAGAAAAGAAATACCTTGTTTGAAGTCCTCAATCTGTTTGATGAGTGCTTGTTTTTCTTTGCTAAATTCTTCCTTCTCCTTTGATAAGATTTCAGATTTTTTCTACAATACAACAGAACAGTGCAACCATTTTATTGATCATACAACAATTTCTTTTTGAACAAAACTACTAATAGCAAACAGCAGAGTAATCCCAAATAACGTTCACAATTCATAATTCAGTCAGTCTTTGCAAGATGATTTTCATATAACTTCACAACCTTCCACTGAACAGACAGCTTCTTCTGCTTCTCCAGCTCAGATCTGAGACTAGCCTGCATGTAAAACCATGAGAGCATTGTTTGATGATTTGGGAATGCACACAGCAAGATCTACAACTAGTGCTACAAATCATGTGGTGCACAAACCTCTGCTTGCAAAATGTCACTTATCCTTCTCTCTCTTTGGTTCAATTCTGATTCACTCTTGGCAAGGTCTTGCTCCAATTTCAGTATTTTTTCCTGCTGTTCGGATACAAGATTCTTAATTCCCTCCATCTCAGCATCCTTCTCTCTCAATTTTTCCTGGTAAAAAAAGAAGTGGATATATAAGACACGATGACAAATGCAATGACATTTAAATTATAGAGAAGAAGAAATATTCTAGGAGGACTACAAAAGCTATTTATATCTAGAGAGCGCTAACACAGAACAATACAGAAACTGGATCACAGGCACAAAATAGGCATTGCTCAAGAGGTGCCAAGAACAAGTAGAATCAGACGAACAGTTTCTGGAAGATTCTATCATTCCTGAAAATTTATAAAACAGAATAGTTCAACTCTAAAAAGGAAAAAAAAAATGAGCATTTTGCTGCCAGCAAGCTAATCCATAAATGGAGCAAGTTGCTTACTAAAATAAATAGCACAACCCCGACTTGCACTGTAAGATAAAAGAGCTTTCACATGTTTCCTGACTGCCAGAAAACCTCATGATGAGGCATTAATTCATCACTCCAAATTCCATTACAACGATTGCACTCCTATGCTATATTGAAGATTCACCATCACTTACTGCCCCTTTCTTGAGGAACAGTATGCAGACAAAGATCAAAGTACAGTTTGGACTAGCACAATTACATATTCTGTTAATTACGTAGCCCAGTAAATGCAACTTCTTATGCTGCATTAGCATCAAACGTGCCATTTCAAAATGATTTATCCGGGCTACTCACATAACTACCATCAAAAAACAAAAAGGCAACTCCTGTAGCTTGACAAGGTCCAAGAGAAAACAAAGAAAAGCATGATTCTTCTAATGATCCTATTTGACAAGGTAAGACTACCAATGTGATTGTTTAGACATCCACCACCTTTTCTTTCAACACTTTCTAAGGATAAAAGTGAACATGCATAGCTAACAACCAAGATGCTGATCCTTAAAGCATCAGCAGTTCTAATCATTAGCTAACAACCAAGATCACCACACCATACTTAAGGGTGAATACAAGCCACCAATTAATTGAAATCATTTCAAGCCCGTTTAGTAATGTGGTGCAGGGTGTTTTTCCATTGAAAATACATTAAAATGATGTTTTTTAAAAAAAAACAAATTTGAAATTTTGACAGGAGCACATCAAAACCATCAATTTGATGCCTTTTCAGGTGAATAGCAATTTGAAAAGCACTTAAAATGCAGAAGTTGATGCAATGCCAAACGAGCACTTCAACAAAGACTACAAACCATGACAACATTTGTCAGTAGATGGTGTCTCAATTAAATCCAAGCTTGAAGAGCCATAACAATACCAAATAAGCACAAAATACTTTATTTACCTCCATCTGTCGAAGATCATCCTTCATCCTATTGTAATCTTCCACGTCAATATTTCTACATCTCTCAAGTAGCTTTTAAAAAAAATACCATGTCAGAATATTCGAATGAGGAAATTTGGCATCAAAAGTAAATTAAAGTTGCAGTACCTCGGACATTCTCTTTTCTAAGTTATCTTTCTCCGCCTTGCCCATTTCAATTTCCTTCTTACAAGCTTCAACCTCAATTTGCCTCTCCCTCAATAGAGATTCTAGCTTGTCAGACTGTGCTTTAGTATTTTGTGCTACTTCACGCAATTTCTAACAGTTTGGGAAAAAAGAGTGTCGAATTAGTGAATGCCATCAATAAACTATATAAAATATATAGGAATTAACACAGAGATGCAAATGATCAACTCAAAAGTCCATCTGGAGCAATACCTGGCATTCCTCAAAGTTGTGCTTGTTTTCCTCTCTCAATTGCATGTTGCTTTCACGAAGCAAGGTCAATTCTCTAACCTGGAAAGAAATTTCAGAGAGACCAGTTGAAGGAGTTAGTTTTTTGAAGTTAATGTTTCAAAACCAGAAGACAGAAATTTAAAAACAAGTCTGCAAACAAATAAAGACCTGAAAAGTTTTTGAGTTCTGAGCGAAACTGCTAAAATAAAGAGCAACAACAGGCTCAAAACACCGAATTTCATCTGAAGGATTACCTGAAGTTGAAGGGATTTTATCTCTTCCTCTGAGAACAATAATGTCCTTGAATTTGCACGCTCAGTATGAAGGGAAGCCTGGGCAGTTTCTGCAGCCTTCAGAGCACCATCAAGCTATAACAGTGAAAGCAAAAAATTATTCAAAACAGATTCCCTTTTTGGTATGAACTTCGTGTCACTCAGGCAAACAAAAATGATGTTATAAGAGTAGAACATCCCCCTTCTTTCATTGATGCTAGCACCAACATATACAAGAGTATATTCCCAAGATATCTACATGCATGTGTAATCGTCCAAAAAGCAAAGACAAGCATTGGTCCAGTGTAGTACATGTAAGGGTACCTCTAACAATCAGTATTAGTTCTAACATAAAAAAATTGGTAAATATTAAGTCTTAACATGGAGCTTGTTAACAAAAAGCATTCCTAGCTAATATTTACCCAAAGTTACAAATGATAACTACATAAATGCGTCAAGCAAACTGCATGTACGGTGTACAAATACTAAAAAGAAATAGTGAATATTCAGTTCACAAGTAGCATCCTCATAAGGTAGTCAAAACTCACAAGCAATTTCAAGAAGAAAGATTAATATCTATACTGATCGAGGCAAGAGGAATATCAGCTCAATCAAAGACAATGACGACTGGTTGAGAAGATTTTAGAAGCCTAAGACATAATTAGCTTAAAAGTAAAACACAAAAGTGTTGTTAACAAAATATCAACTAGCCTAGAGGCACATATATCAATGCAATTCTTACGAGAACTCATGTTTTGTCTAGATTCCTTCAGGATTATTCAGTTTCGTCCCAAAAGATCCATTCTTAAAAGATGTGGAACCACCTACCATATTGGCACAAGTGAGACCAGTCCAGTTATTTAAAACCAAAATCAATCACCCGAGCTTCAGTAATCAATTAGAAAAAGCAATTGCATAGGTATAAGAGAATCAAATCTTTTTGCAAATTACTAATCTGGTATAAAGCACAAACATGCAAAAAGTGAGACCAACTCAAGTTGGGGCCGTGGACCATTGAAGCACCAATAAGAAGAAAAACAAAAAAAAATTGCCCAGAAAGTTTTGACAGCATAGGAAAATCAGTTAACATTTGATATAACATAGTTCCATGTGTGCCTGATGCTGCACTATGACATTTTCAGACCACCACAATATAATAAAAGAAACTGGAGAAGATGTACTTGTGATTGCAGTCGAAGCTTTTCCTGTTTTAGCAAAGAAATCTCTGTTTCTGCCTGTTGATGGGATAGGAAGTTAGAGAAGTCCTGCTTTGCTTCAGTGCAGAAGAAGAATAATACTTGAACTGAAAGAAACTTACTATTTCCTTTGACCTTCGAAGATAGTTAACAACATTCTGCAACCCAGCATCGCTGCCTAATCCTGGAGCATTGCTTCCAGAAGAAATTCCAGCAGCATTTCGATCCTTCTCAGCCAATTGAATGTGAATAGCCTCAAGCCGGCTATGCAGCAATTTGTTCTACAGTATGATGATGGGGGCATAAATAAGTAACATGACAACAAGAACCATAAAATTATAATATACACAAAATACAAAATACTCAAAGCAATTTTATACAAGAATGGAAAAGTAAACATCAAAGCAATTTTGTCATCCAACAGCCAAGCAAAATCAAAGCTACCGGTATTATATTGCAAAACAATTAATAATAATCTCACAGAGAAGTGGTCTTATATTTCCTAATAGTTCAAATTACTGGACATTATAAAGCAGGAAAGCAAGACAGAGTAGATTAGAGCAATGGAAAATGAGAAAAGACCTGTTCGTTCAGTTCATCATATTTCTTCTTTGCTTGATTTTTTGATTCTTCAATCATTGATTTCTCTACCTCCCACTTAGACTTAAGCTCGTCCTGCAAATTATAAAAGCAGCCTGTGAAGTCTATCAATTAAAACGTAAGAATTTAAAAAAGAAGCAAGAGAACCCAAGGCATGATTGGCTATCCCACACACCATGAAATATTGATATATAAACCCTCTCACAACTAGCAATCACATACAGAGCATGTGCAGGCAACTAATTGAAATCTCAAGTTTGTCAAACAAAAAGCATGTTGTTTAAGAACAATAAACAAAATCAAAAGAAACTTCACAAAATGGCACAAACACAACTTCCTCAAGTGAATTTCATACTCAAGATACTCTCTTAGTTTCATTTAACAACTCTCTTTCAAATTCAAGCCCAAGAACCCATGTGCAGTCAGTAAATTTAGAACAGAAAGCATACTCTACAGTGAAGTCTCACTAAACTCCAATCTGAACCACCACACCATTCACAAAAAAATGCTTCCACATAATAAATATTGTTTCTCCATCTCTACAGTCACCATTTTGGCAATCATGGCGACACATTTATCCCCCAACAAGGTTTGCTAGCACATCCTATTTCAAATATTGCATGGCATGAATACTAAACACTCTTATTCTTTGCTATTAGATGGGAAGTTACAACTACAAGGATATAATACTCAAAAGCTTTTCCTGCACTCGCAGCTTAGATAAGATACTTCAGTCAAATGAAGCAGCAAACGTCATTGTAACAATGATCCAAAAGCTACCAGGTATCATAAGCTCTAGGCTAATTGAAAATCATCCAAAACAAAATTAATTCAGAAAACAGCCAAAAAGGCACAATACAAAATAGAAAGATTACATTTGCACTTTTCTGTGCATCCACCAATTTACGAAGGTCAGATGCTTCTTGTTGTAGCAAGGATAAAGCTTGTGATGTCTTTGTCAACTCCTGAATTGTCTCAGATTGTAGAATAACCTAGAAAAACAAAAGTATAAAAAACACCAGGCAAAAAGAGAATTTCAGTCGGATCCATACACCTGATCATAATAGGCATGACTGTTATAACTAATTTTATTAAATAGAAACACTTTCCAAAAATTAAGATACACAAATTCAACAAAACCCAAATTCTACACTACAAGTGGGGATAGAACTCACGTCCTTTATGCACAAATTTAAATAATAAAAATAAGAATAAACCAGCAAATCAACCTGTCTTTCATAATTGGCTTGAGCAGCACGCCAACGTTCATGCTCCTTTTCCAAATCCTCTTTCAAAGCAGAAATTTGAGATTCCAACGCTACAATTTGAGAGCTGCAGGCAAATGGCCTAATGAGAGATGTCTTAAGGACTATAAAAAAAACACACAAAAATGCAATGGAGTATATCTCACGTTTTACTACAGTTTTCTTCCTTCAAACAGGTAATTTCTGCCAAAGCAGAAGCAAAAGCCTCAGCTTTTCCTACAGCCGCAGAGGCCACCTCTTCAGACTTCTTACTAAATTCGCTGTCGAGTTCTGACATCCTCCCCCGCAGAGAAAGAAGTTCATTTTCTAGTGATTCCTTTAACTTCTCTGACTGGTGGATGTTAGAAAAGCACCATTTTTAGAGAGGATGTATTTGGGTACTGGATATTGCTGAGAAACTCAACACTTAGGGCTCGCGTAACAATGACATACCTCTTTCTTGAAGTTTTCATGGGCATCTTCCATTTGCTTTAGAGCAGTTTCATTCACCTGTGCTATACTCTTATACTGCAATGAAATATGCAAGGTGCAATTACTAACCTTATTGAAAAAATATTGACTTATTATGCGAAGTGAATTGTTATAGGTGTCATCAGGTGTTTACCTGTAGCATGTGCTCCTTGCTAGCCCGAGCTTCCTCTTTTAATTTTTGTATCTCGTCCTTTGCCATAAGCAAATCCGTAACAACCTTGCACACATTTGGAAAAAAAAAAAACAAAGTTAGACCAAACAATACTCTAGAACTTTCCGAAAATTTAGTTAATTATCAACAAATAACACATTTAATTAGAATATGGCAGCGGGCCTCCAAAAAGAACATGCAATGTACATACCAAAACCATATTGGCACTGATAACACAGAAATATCCAAATGAAATGATTCCACCCTAAACTTGTATTCAAAAGGTATGTAACCCATTAAGCATCACTATAAACTTGTACAGCATATTGAACTAGACATGCTCATACATGAATTTTATTTGAAAATTACACAATTTATAGAAAAATGCAATAAATTGATCAAAGAGGGATGGGATCATGATAACATTCCAACTCTCTTTAATATTATTCAGCTGGTGTTTTATTTCTATATTTGTATATTGTTCCATGGATTCAAAACTTAATCGAACAAATACAAGCTATAACGAAGAGAATTTCACATCAAAACATGAAGCCATCCAAAAATAAAATAAAAGGACTCTAAAATTGTGACAGAAGAAAATTTAAGTAGACAATGATGTGTTTTAGTCCAAAGCTAATATATGTTAATCAATCCTCTAAAACCTTCTTCTAAAGTGGAACATGACAAACTATTGGCTATCAAATTATCATGCACGAGCACAAGCAAAAAGTCAAATAGGAACTACCAAAAATTAACTCCACTGACCTCAGTAGCCGAAATAGAAGAAGATATGCCACTGTCATTCATACTGGCAGCCTGAATCAACATGAAGTGAAAGGTGGGGTGAGAAAAACAATTGGATTTAAAGGCATATGAAAAATGCACAACTATAAAATAATACCACTGACAGTCTTGCTCAATCATTTTGATATCGTATTGAATAAAACAAGAATATTTTATTGAGAGAGAACAGATCATTGATCAGAGACTAAATGATTGACAACATTGCAGAAAAGTGACAAATCAATGAAGAACTATTGTATTCAACAAAGATACTTGTAATATAAAAAAAATCTAAACAACAAAACAACTAGAATCTGGGTAAGGCATACCTTAGCATCCGAAACTTTCATCTTCTTCTCCAGCTCGGAGAGTTTGGTCTGATAAATATCAAGAAAAGGGACAATCAGATGATGCTCCATTAGATTAAAAGAAACACGTGAATATTTGAGCTTACAGTACAGAAATGAAAAACTAGTACTGAGGCATCAAGTTGCAAAGCAATAAATACCTCAGCAACAGCAGCCCTAGTTTCAGCAGCAGAAACAGCATGCAACGTATTAGCCAATTCCTTCCCCATGTCATCAATTTGCCTCATGGCATTCTTCAACGTCTGTTCACGGTCAGATGTGAGAGCTCTAACATTGTCCCGCTCCTGTTGCAGCTCTTTCTTGGCCTCAGTCCATTCCCTCTGCAAGAATAATAGTGAAGCAAAGCATCCAATTAAATCATTTTATCTAGCATGATACAGCACTATACGACTACTTTATGAAAAATAAATATGCATTGGTGTTTGTCAAAGAGTGGTCTGAGCAATGATTTAGCAGACAGCTTATGTTCACCTAAGCAATGCCATATAAAATCAAAGAACTCTGAAGAAAAATTAGCAACCTGGGAGACAAAATAAAAGCGGCACAATTTTCAGTAATAAAAAGCTGTTTACAAGGAAATTTTGCGAAAACAAGAAGCAGACACATCTTTTGCAAAAAGAAACCATTGATCAATTGCAAACTAAACACACCTCAATTTTTTTTACATACTCCTCTTGTTTCCTCTTCTCAGCAGCTCTTGCTTCCTATAGTTTCCAGGAAGAAAATCAGGTGTGATAACACTCAAACCAATTCGAAATACAAGAACACATGATGCACAATTAAGACAACCAACCTCACGAGCCTCCTCGGCACTCTGAATAGTGTCCAAAGTAGCCTGCACACATTCGAAAAGATTAGAACACAAACACCAATTGTTAGAATCGAAAGTTGGACTGTTATTTTTCAGACAGACCTGAAGGCGATAAACCCTCTCCGACAAACTACGAACTTCATCACATGCTCTCTTTTCAGCATTTGACAAAATCTCCTTTTCAAGCTTTAGAACAGACACCTGTCAAGAAGGAACATGTAATTACTCAAAATTATTCAATATTATCAAAATCAACAACGTTGGGATGAAAAATCTCGAACCTCCATATTTAACTTCCGAGAAAGTTCCTCAGATGCAACCAAATTTTCTGAACTTTCACGCAACTTTCTTTGATGGTCAACTATCAACTGTGAAAACTCCACATTTCTTGATAAAACACCATTCATTTCATTTCTCTGTCACATAGAAAATGCAATCAGAACTATATAAAATAAACACTTTAACATGTGTCCTAATTAGGATAAATAGCATATCTGAAAGCACTAGTATAGAGGAGTTGGCAGTAAAATTTAAAAGTTCACCTGATGTTCAAATTCTTTCATATAACTATCAAGTCTTTCTCTAGCGAATTTAGCATCCAGAGCCATCTTGTCACGTTCTGATCGTAGTAATATAATATCACTCCTGTCAACAGATAACATATACAGAATAATGCGGCAAGTAATACAAAAGGACATAGCAGGGTAAAGTTAGAAAAACTCACAAACAACACATTCAACACGAAGCAAACACCCTTTAGGAGTAATTTAAAAAAAAGATTGTTTCAACAATAATCTATTGTGTTTCTAAGAAAGGGAGGAAAGAAAGAGAGAGTGTGTAACTTGAGAACGAGCATAAAAGATGAGATAGACATATTGGTTTTTACACTATAATAAAAACTATTAATGAGAACAGCAATATTGGCTATTAAATAATGATAAAAAAATATCTGGTAAATACACCAAAATCCAGGGCCATGGTCTTCAAATATAAGCAAAAGCCATACGAATAGGCAAGAATTAAACACAACATAAAACTTCAGTTATTGATGCAAATACAAGAAGAGAATTTCCAGTATGCACAACCAACAAAGAAACCCAGAAAAGCAGGAATGTGAAATGATGGCAATGTTAAACGAATATGTCAACTATAATCAACTGAGAATAATGAGCATCGCCATCAACATTTTTTCAGATCCATTCAAGTGCTTTTTATTTACAGGTAACAAACTTAAAAAATTCAAAAGGTGTTGCGTTTGAGTACATTGGAAGTAGACAATGGCAAAGAAAATTTATTTTATAAGCAGAAGTCCGTAAAAGAAAAGGATATGAACTTTACTTAGATTTCGCCAAATCTTCCTCAAGAGATCTTAATCGCTCAGCAGCCTTTTCCTGGGCCTTCTTAGTAGCTTCCTGTATTTAAATCATATGGAATACATTCAGAAGAATGATTAACATGACACTGGCTATCTTAAAAACTTCAGTATTAGCTGTACCTGAGAATCTTCAAGCAGAAGTAAACGGTTCCTTCTTCCATCCTCTTCAACTGCATTGTTATCATTGAATCAATGCATGAAAATCAGATGAGCATTTGGTGAGCACAATAACATCATGTGACAAATAGATAAGAGAAGATCAAGTTGTAATGCAAAAAATATCCTAGGTTGAAATGTTTTAGGGCTACAAACATTAACATGTCCAGTTAAGAAGTAACCATAACATACATATTTGTTAACACATATATTTGTGTTTAATGAAAGTAGGATATACAGGGAAACTATTACAAAAAGAGGATATTAACAAAGTTGGAGACAGCATTTGAATGCTATGGAGCATGAATCGAGAAAGAATACAAGGTACTCAACAGAAATCAACTGTGGTATGATGGATTGCCTTCCTCAAAACATTATAATGGAACATGATAAGTTGATTTATCTTTTCCTGCCTTGTATAGATTATTAGATTGCAAATTTGGGTGATTGGTTTTAATCCTGTTGCTGGATTCATTACTATTTCAGTTAATGTTTTGGAAAAGAGGAACCCAGAATACAACTCTTTTAATGTTATCACGTCACTCAAAATTTTTCAAGGATAATTCCCTTAGTAGAAACCAAAACTGCAAAAACCACAAATGGCAAAGGATGCACGCACAAAACCATAAACATAGATGAAGCAAGGCTCAGCTAAATAAGTGGGATGCCTCCATCTCCTTGAATTTCATAAACTTTCCACTTCATTATCATCCAGCACATCAATCTATTGTTTGTTGTTCCTATGTATGAGCCACTCACACTAATACACTGTTGTTCAGAACAGAATGCAACAAGTGTCTTGGGGCACAAAGCACAAGCATATGACTGGAAAAACTAAAGACACATATTAAAACATGATGAAATTTTATTTCAAAAGTAATATCAGAAACATACAATAGAAAAGGTCAAGATAATACAGAATACCAAGTATTTTAGCCTACTGGTGGGAAAGATTATAACGATTTGAAATATCAAGAATACTGCAAATTTAAAACGTACTTAGGATATTTATTTTTCATAAACGTTGGACATCACAATGAACAATTCTCAATCAATAAGACTATAATTATCTAAACACACATGATGACTAGCAAGATGTATATGAGTGCAAAGCTATAGAAAATATCTGGCTCATGCTCCTAGCAAGATGAATATGTGTGCAAAGCTATAGAAAAATTTATCAAAACACACCAAAGCAGAAAAATATTTAAACAAAAAGACTTTTGTTCTGTTATTTGAGATCCTAAAGATGTATAAATAAATGCAAAAGTCTCCTATAAGAATAACGGAACACAGTAAGAGTTACATGAGTCATCAGTGGTGAAAAAGGTTGATCAATAGCCAAAGAATAGCAAAGCCACAAAAAGTTTTTAATAGGAAATAATAGTATGCTGAGTGCAAGATACTTTAAAGAAAAGGGAACAGTTTTTGAAGCGTGAACAGGCAGTCAAACTGTAACGGCACTTTGCAATTTTTTGAGAAGTAGTTTTAACAATAACATCCAGCCGTCAGTTCTAATAAAGACAGCTACAGAAAACTTCAGTATAGAGATGTCAAACATGCAATAAACATAAGTAAGATAAGATGGAAAACCTGGAGCTGCATCTGAAGAGCGGGAATAAGATGAGCGAAGTTTGTGTTCCTCTTCATACAACCTTTTGTACATTGCAACCTATGTATGTGAGGAAAAAAAGAAATTGTGATGTTAATGGAAAGAGAACAGAAGTACAATTGAAGCACAATATGTTAGTCCTCCGAAGCTTACAGAAGTGTGGAGTGATTCAATCATGTGACCCTGCTCTTCAGCTCTTTGTAACACAGCAGCAACTTTGGAGGCAGCTTCATCAGTGTGTTTTTTGAGTTCCATTTCAATTTTCTCCTGCAATCCATGCACCATAAACTGTTAGATACCCAAGCTCCTCTATAAGCAATAGCTACTTCAATTAAAATTCTTCTGAGGTACCTTGAACACCGTCTCCCTATCTTCAATCTGATCTGAAAGATTACGCACAAGGCTCCTGAGCTGAACATTCTGCTCAACTAACCCATTTATATCCTTGAAGGTCTAAATATATAGTCCCAACCAAACAAGAAATCAATGATTGATCAGTTTTTCCAAAAGAAAAAAGTTCATGTGGATGAGTCTTCCAGAAAAAGTTAGAGGTGAACTTACAAGGCGTTCCAAGATTGCATTTTCAGGATCAGACTCTACGTCCATTCCGATAGGAGCAATTGCTTTACTATTATCAACTTGGTCATGCCCAGAAGATCCACACCGAAGTTGTATATCACGACATTCCTTTAGAAGAACTGTCACCTAAAACATCATAAACAATGCTAAGGATGAGTAGGTAGGAGACTGCTTATGATGTGCGGAGGAAAAAAAAGAAAACCATTTATCATAAACATCAAAAGTGACATTAAAGAATAAAAAATATACTTAAAGAATCTTATCAAGTCCTTCCAATTAGAACCAAGATAAGAAGACAACAAGCTTTCCATAAAACTAATTGATGATGGAGGCAAAAAGTCCTCTGATCCCTACCTGTTTCTGAAGATCAACAATTTCCTTTTGGGCAAAACTGTAACCACGTTCATGCCTCCTCAAATCTGCCTGGAAAGCAAATGTATCAACTAATCAGCAAAAAATAGCCACAGAAACAAACTACATAACAGAGTTAGATAAGTTGCAAACCTTTAATTCTTGGATTGTTTTCTCTAGGTTTGCCTGTTCAGAAAATGAGTGCTGCAATTTTTGGTTGATGACAGAGTATGATTCTACCATTCTCTCATATTCAACTGCAGAACAGCAATTCCATCAGCAAAACAAAATTTCATGCCTCAAGAGCAAACATATGTGAATAGATTGATCTTATCCAGCATTTGCTGTAATAATAACTTAAAAGGTAAAGGTGACTAGCTTATGATCTGGATGATGGGAATGATGGATATTCAATCACCAGTTCATTGTTTGCTCAAGTGCCTTATCTTCTAAATGGCATCAGCCTTGAGCATCATAGAGTCACCTCTATGTATGTCAGTATGTCTGCAGAGGGCTCAATCTTTTTCAAGAAATCATTCAACTGAATAAACTCCCTTAATGTTGCTAGCCTATTTATAATAGCAACAAACATAAATTCCTCTTAGACCAAAAGCATAAATGCATGAACTAATCAAGAAGAGTCATGAAATTTCCACGCATCTGAAAACAAATGAGGCAAGAATTTAAAAGAGAAAAAATTGGGAGAGAATCCATTAGCTTGTCAAATTTCTTCATTCACAATTTAATGTCTTTACCTCTTTCATCCAAAATTACACCTGCTTTCTCCTCTAGTTCACACAAAACCTGCAAAAAGAAAACCAGCGTGCTTAAGTAAAGTTGATGGAACAACCTGCAGAACTTAGAAAATATTTTCCAACAAAATGAAAGACATCATGATCTGAGAAAACAAGGAGCAGGCAGAGGACAGGGGAAAGGACATCCAAAAAAGATGAAGCAAAAGGCATCTAATTTAGAATGGCATGTTATCACTGGACCAGATTACCACATAAAATCATAGGTACAAGTGTAGAGCATACCCGTTGCAGTACTGCCTCAGATTCCTTCCTTCCCAATTGCTCATGGCGAAGAGCATCAACCGCTTCTTGGTACTTTGCATACATTTTAGCCAGCTAGTAGCCAAGAAAAGTTGAGAATACAAAATCAAAATTACAATAGATATGTGCCAGCTAGTAGCCATGAAAAAATGAAAATACAAAATCAAAACTGCACTACATGTGTGCGAGTGTAAGTCTACATTGAATAAGTATATTCGCATCAACTCACACTCCAACCATCACGGAGCAGAGAAGCTGCTAATGCAGTTCCTGAAACACCAACTGGGATCTTGGAGACAACCATGTTGTTACCATCAGCAAGATCATCATTATTGAGCGGATCCATCCATCTGCCATAAAAGAAAGAACTGATTAATGCAAATAGCAATTGAAAATTTAATAGCAAATTCCCATGTTATAATCAATTACAGGAGGGTGCCTCCATAAAACAAATCTTAGCCTATAAAATTGAATAGGTTCTGTGCTTAACCACAAATCATCATAAAAATTTGATGCCCATCTCCTCCACTCCAAAAATAAATAAATAAAAAATCCTGTTTTCTTCCCTCTGAATCAACCATAAGAAAACATCATTCCTCCAAATCAACAATAAGAAAACAACAGGAAGTAAACTCAAGACTTATTCTTTAAAAGGGAAAAGGCATTCCATTCCTTTGAAATCTATATTAGAGCAAATGTACCAAGGTGGGCACTTTGTAAAATTCAAAAAGAAAAAAATGAAAACAATATAGACAAAGAAAAAGGCCAGCCATCTTTAAAACATGACACATTGGTTAGCTTTGACACAATGCGATGAAAAAATCCATCATGTTATGAGCATCGTATATAAATGCATATAAGATTAGCCTTGGGACTAGTTACAAGTACGAGTAAGATGAACCAGAAAAGACATACAAAATTATCAGGGTTAAAACGTTATGGCATGAATATCACATAATTCCACAAGTATATGATTAGCATCAGGAAGAGGTGGAATAATGAGCAAGATAAAGAAGAAAAGATTTACAGGTTAAATCTCCAAAAATCAACTTCTTTAAAAAGTTGGAGAAGTCCCAAAAAGCTAAAACCCCATCAAATTGGAAACATATTGAATGATTACCATAATCACTAATAATAAAAAATAATACAAATCCAAATCCAAATCTAAAATGAACTTTAAACAATACAAATGAGAGCTTTGAATCAAAGGTAGCAACTTTCTTGTAACACAAAAGGAATCGAAGAATAAATACAAACCTTTTTCATAAGATAAATAAGCCCATGTGAGGGGATTAGAAATTCATCCATGAATAGCAACAGTATATGATTAGCATCAGGAAGAGATGGAATAATGAGAAAGATAAACAAGAAAAGATTTACAGGTTAAATCTCGAAAAATCAACTTCTTTAAAAAGTTGGAGAAGTCCCAAAAAGTTACAACCCCATCAAATTGGAAACGTATTGAATGATTCCCATAATCACTAATAATAATAAAAAAATACAAATCCAAATCCAAAATGAACTTTAAACAATACAAATGAGAGCTTTGAATCAAAGGTAGCAGTTTTTCTTATAACACAAAAGGAATAGAAGAATAAATACAAACCTTTTTCATAAGATAAATAAGCCCGTGTGAGGAGACTAGAAATTCATCCATGAATAGCAACAGTATAGACATGCAATAGCCATGATTTAAAAAAAGAATCACAACATACCTTTCTGTAGTGTAACTGTTGAGAGGAAGAAGACTCAGTTCATTAGTTTTCCTGCTACTTTCAATATCAGCTTCGCACCTTTCAAGTTTGTCTTTCAAATCCCCCGCCTCCTATAACAAACAAAAGAAAAAACCCATATAATGAAAATAAAAGCACTCAAACAACTCACCCCACATGATTAACACTCAAACTAAACACTGTTATCTTTTCTGCAAAAAAGAATGGATGGTGAACAAGAACTAATCATATTAACAGAACAAATGGTAATTACTGAGAAGACAAATGGAGTTGATGCATGCCCAAAATGAAAAAACTTCTCTCAGCCAGGTAAAGTTGATATAACTGATGTTTCTTTCCCAAAATATTTGTCCAAAAGAACTAATAAAATTAAAACTCCATAACTAGCTACAACTAGCTGCATATTTCTGAACCATGGCCAATCCTCACAGTCCAAGTTTTTAATCCAAAGCTGTGTTGAAATTCTCAAAGAA
This sequence comes from Populus nigra, assembly GCF_951802175.1. Lineage (NCBI taxonomy): Eukaryota > Viridiplantae > Streptophyta > Magnoliopsida > Malpighiales > Salicaceae > Populus > Populus nigra. The sequence goes on along the minus strand of NC_084861.1, from coordinate 11,478,965 downwards.
CAAGAAGCAAAGAAAGAGAGTCCACAGCATGCTTAACAGCAAAAGGTAACAAAATAACAACAAAAGAAAAATAAAACGGATAATGGGAATCAACTGCCATGAAGATTTATTAAAAAAGAATGGATCTATTTGGAGAGAGAGAGCATCTAATTGACACTTCCAGACAAACAGAATGGAAACCCTACTAAGCTGATCCAAAAAACAAATCCTGGTCAGAAAGCGAGGTAACAGACGCCAGCAGACCTTCTCTAATTGTTTTCGAGCAGATATTTCCTTCTCCAATCTCTCTTTGTAGTCATTTTCAACTTGACTCAAATGTGTCTGCTTGCAAAAGCAACAAAAATTAGCATACAGAATCAATGCAAATGTATTCATTAGTTCATATGATCAAATTCAACAAATCTACAGGAATAAAAATCTCACTTCTAGAGCTTTGATCACACCCTCGAGCTCTCCTGCCTTTTGAGACCATTCCTCAGAGCTTTCTTTGTACAATTCAACAAGCTTATTTACCTAAATGGTTGGGAAATAATTATTAAAAAATTAAGATTCGGTACATTATAGGCAAAATTTTCTCCATTTCACAAGTCATTATCAAATGCAAGACATGATAATGAATACTGATTGAACCGAAATTGTCAATGTAACTACAAGGGTTGAGGCAGTCATGAAATAACCTAAACAAAACATTGGAAGCTTAGAGTTTAAGAAGTCACAGCGAGTAGACATTAATCAACTCTATTTATAAAATCCTTGACCACATCGACTTATGATTAATTGGATTTTTCACTACACTGCTGTTTGAAATAATGCTCTTTCTTTTCTTTAATATAAAATCCAGTGAGATAACAGCCAAAGGAAATTATCCAAACTAGAAAACAAGCATATAAAGAGAAGTGCCTACAAAAATAACTTTTCACAACTAGAAAGACAATTGACTGGACAGATAACAGAGGAATTAAAGTAGCAGCACTTATAAGGTATTTGCAGATTTGCCTCCATAGAGTAAAGAATGGAAGGGCCAGATACTAAAAAAGCAAACAAGGAGTATATCCTAAAAAACAAAAAGAAAAGAACACTTGAAAGAAAAAGGGGGAAGGAAATAAAAAGCCAAACTACAAAAAGAAATGGCTCGAATTGAATCCCGATGAACTACCAAGATATCCACAATTGATACATTGGCAGCAAAAATCAACTCAACATCCTCCTCACTGTGAATTCAGTCTCTCATCAACTTAAAACAAGATAATGAAAGCCAGTAATTTTTTTCACCCAGTATTCCATATGAACAAAGCCATAAAAGAAAAGGAAGTGGTTGAGATAACCATTTCCTGTTAAAATTGTACCAACAAATCATCATGTCACAGCTAAACAGTCATGATGAAAACCCCAAACAAGGTCTTAAAGCTACCAAATCTTGTACAACTACATGTGCTGAACCCCAATGCATTTCCCCAACACAATCAGCATTCACACAGATTGACATCTGCACAACATTGCCAACACCACCACTCTCCACTTGCAGCTCACATCCCCCCAAGGACTTCGCATCTTATATTCCTAACAACTCTTCCACGGCATCTGCAGCAAAATACCCTGCTACTTATCCTAGCCCCCAATCCTTGTAACAAAATACAACAATTGAAAGCAGGTAAAGCAACGTAAAAAATTTTAATGTCTCTATTTTTAGTCATAGACTTGAAAAGATTCAAGCACATACTCTTTCGAACGCAAACAGATGCGGAGCTCAACCATTCTACACACACCCCTGGTGCCAAAAGAAGAAGAAGAAATACAATCGATATCAAATAATTATAACACTTACAGTTGAGAGTTCAGCAGACAATCGCTCTTCATTGGCTGCAGCAGCATCTCTAGAGGAGCATAATTCCTTCACAAGTGGCAAAAGACAGTTTATGAGCCAGCTGCCACCAAAGCAATTACATGTAACACAATTTTTTATGAAAATTTTGAACTATTTTACCTCCTGCACGGATGTCAATTTCAGTTCTAACTCCTTCACCCTTTCCATGCTCCTCTTCGATGAACTAGAGCTTTCATTGAACCGTCTCTCTGCCTGAAGAGTTTAAAATCATTCAATGAGATTAGATACAGCAAAGAAAATTACTGAAAAATATTAAGAACAAAAAACTAGAAAGAACATATAAAAGTCAATTACATCTGCAAGCTTGGTAGATACATCCTCCTCAAGATCAGCATGCCTTCGGCGTAACTCCATGAGAGTGTCAACTTTGGCAGTCAATTCATCATTTAGCCATGCATTATGCCTCTCAATAAGTTCTTTTTCCTGGTCACATCCAGACTTTAAACATTAAACACCATGCCACTCTAGACGGACTGAACGTAAGACAATTGTACAAATAATCAATATCTATGAACAGAAAGCCAGTAACATTAACATTAGTAGTAAATGGGTATTAATCCTTGAATTTGAATGAAATATATGTGCATATCAAGCTGCTGCACAGAACAAGAGGAGAGGACATCCAAACAAAACCCGTGCATTATCTATTATGGCTCTGCCAATTTGCCCCAACAGTGGAAAGGTTAGCCAATTTGTATGCGTATGACGTACAGATATACATACACGTATAAATCCATGCATACATTCACGCAAAACCAACCTGCAAAAGACGAGTACAAGTAGCCTGAGAACGGGCCAACTCTGCCTCAAGTTCGCTTATTCGAGCCTCCCTATTTGCTGCTCTATCAGTCAAATTGACCTTCACATCCATTAGAAAATAAGCTAAGGCGAAGTTATGCCAGCATAATCAAAAAGCCAAAGAGAATAACAACCAGAAGCAACTTACAATCTTGTCAAGATAACCATTGAAAGTAGCATTCTTCTCACTAATCTCCAAATCCTTCTGCTCCACTAACTCAATCAACTGCCTCTTCGACTTGTGCAATTCCGAAACCTCCATCGTCAACCTTTCTATCTCCCCATCTTTTCCAATCTACAAAACAATAAACAATTAACAACCCTAAAAGGTAAAAAGGCATATAGGCATTGCAAGGGAACTGACACTGAAAATAGGAATGCTTACAGATTGCAAGTGAAGCTGATGCTTCTGTGCCTGTGCCTGAGCAAGTTCTGAGAGGCGATCATCGAGAGAGGACTGAAGCTGTGCGTTTTGAGACTCGAGCTTCGAGAATTCGGTAGAAAGAGCCAAGAACTTCTGTTCGAGAAGCGAACAGGTTTGTTCCGCGGTGATCGACGCCGCGTCGGCCGCTGCCCTCGCGTTTTCGAGTTCGCTCTGCAATCCTCTGATGAACTCGTCGGCCTTCGCGGCCACATACGACGCGTCGTTTGAGTGCCGCGCGAGGTCATCGTCGGTGATGAAGATGTGCATGGCTATGCACTAGTTGAAAACAGAAACGCACTTTATTTCGATTTTTTTATGATTTTGTGGAAGGGTTTTGATTCAAATGTGTATGGAGAGAGTAGAAAATGGGAGTGGAAGGGAAGGGAAGGGAATCGATCGTTTAGGAAGAAAAGAAAGCCCTATGCAATGTAGCGTCTTGGTCTCTCTCTACATACTACTCAGTGGGTTGTGGATTTCAGATGGGCGTGGACTGTAAGCATTTTCTTTCCGGCTTCTTCTACGTTGGGCCAGAAAGTAAGGAACCTAAACGTTAACCCAATTTGATTTTGCTTCGATGTTGCTGGAAATGGAGTGTTAGTATTGGTTTGACATAGTGGTTGCTTCTACTTTTTAAATTATTTTTTATTTGGTGTTTTTGCAGGAGTTTTTTTTTGTGATTCTATACATTTATGTTAAAAGTAAAAATAAAACTTAAGGGTGACATGGAGTGTTAGTGTCCATTTGTCATTATGATAACTTTTAATTTTTAAAATGCTTTTCACTTTAAAAAGTATTAAATTAATAGTTTTGTAGGTATTTTTTAATAATTTTGATATTAAAAATTAAAAAAAAATGGAAATTAAGTATTAGTATCTATTTGGTACCGTAGTAGTTTTTGTTTTTCAAATTATTTTCTCTTTTAAAAAAATATCAAATTGATTTTTTTATAAATGTTTTTTGATAATTTTGATATATTAATATTAAAAATTTAAAAATATATATTTTAATAAAAACATTTTATAAAATACATCTCGCCATGTTATTAAACACACATTTAGCGGCTGCAGACACCAAAACCATGGAAAGTCATCAGAATCCCTAACACCGTATTTCTGAACAAGTTATAGGCAAAAGTATTGTCATCCTGCAAGAGAGGCAATTCACACAAAGGTTATTTACTTATTTTCATGTTTCTAGATTTGTAACATGATTTTGTGAATATGTTTTTAACAATCCCTCTATGGTATGGTCTCTGGGTGTTTTCAAACGGAAATGTTGATTTAATGAAAAAGACGAAAGCCCAAGATGCTATGAACTAGAGTACGGAGATGTTTATTTATGTGGTTGATTATGTGATCAAGGTGTATTTGATTTGGAGGTGTGGTGGTTTTTTATCAAAGATACAATACTTTTTAAGCATATATTACAGCTTCAAAAACTATAAAAATATACTTTTTATTCAAAAAAACACAAGTTACCTCCAAATCAAACATCCTCTAAAGTAAACCACGGAAAAGTTAGTGTTTGATAAAGTATAAAATATGATTTATTGTTTGTGAGGCTTGGTAATTTTGTGTTTAAAACGCAGGTGAATGGAAAGTAGCTTCAGATTGCTTTTAAAGCTATGCCATTCTTTGTTCTGCCAAATTTTAATCAGTATAAGTGCATCAAATAGTCCAGTGATAGCTCTCATGACAATCCATCATGTTCTTTCCAGTAGGCATTTGAGACTCCAGGAAACAAAGAAGATGATGAAAATGGATCAGCCCCTGTTAACAGAGAAAGTGCACCAGTCGCACAGGCATACCTGGAAAAGCTAGGGCCAGAACTTGAGGGATGACGAAGGACACACAACAGAGGATATTGGTGAGTGGGGATCGATTCGGTGAACCTGGAAATGAAGAAAAGCCAAGCAAAGTAAATTAATTCTCCCTGCATATAAAAGTAAATAGTAAAAAAATTAATTTTTTTATTTTTAATTGTGTTTTATTTGAAAAACCAGTATTTAATATTATTCAATGACACTACATATACTAGAAGGAGATCGCAAGATGGTGTAGCATTTACAGAATTTAATCGTAATCTCAATTTTATTCCCAATGATATTTTACCTGATTTTGGTGCACGTTTAAAAAACCATGGAAACTGTAGTCCTTGTCGGATGAATTTCATACGTGATGAAATTGTAAATAATTTAATGGAATAATAAAAAATATTTTATATAAAGTATTATTTATATCATGATGTAATAGCAGTAGTTAAATTTACAATATTTAAATTAAAAACTATCAATATTAATAAATATTTTTTTTAGTTATTTTATAACTGCAATTTAAAAGATATTTTTAACCAAACACATTAAATTATTTTTTATTCAACCTCAATTTTAACTATAATTTTAATCAAATATATATAAATACCAAACCAATTTTAACTAAAAATAATTTTTATAAAATAATTTTTTTTTAACAAACGCACTCAAGGGCACAGTAATTAGAGCATCCCATTAAAGGCAAGAGAAGTCAAATTCCCGCCCACTCTCTTGATGTCCAATGAAAATTCATAAGAGTACGCTTCTTTTGTGGCATCAACAATAAGTAATATAGCTCAGACCATAAAGATGAGCAACGAAGGTCAGGTCAGCAGTCTTCCACTTCTAGTCGACTGCTCTATGACGGGCTTCCTTATATCATGGCGATACAAAAAAAAAAGGGGGGGATCTCTCCGGACCTGCACTGCCTTCGCCAATCGAGAAAGATCTTCGAGAAATGCTTGAAAAAAACTAAATTCCGGCGAGGGCTTTCGGCGACCAGCTCCTCTGTAAGAGGCCCTAATAGCGAGATACCTTTCTAAGATATAACTTAGAGCGCATGAAAAGGACAGGAGGCACATGGAGAAGATATCTCATACATGGTTAAAAATCATAAAAGGATGTATTTAAAAAGAAAGCACTTCAGAAGCACATGACAAGTGCAATAAACAACACTAAGAAATGGCACACCAAATCCAAGATACACTTCACATCTGGGGTATAATATTCTCCCAAAAGCTACAAGGTTAGAAAATACAGGAGAATTACAAACTCAAACACAAAACAACTAAAGAGAAGGAGAGGGAGACGGAGGTGATAGAAGGCGGTCCTACCCTCCTTCAACAAGCATCTCACACAGCCTGTAAAAGGAAAACCCCTCAAATAATGCAAGTGTGATAGGTCACATGGAATAAAAAGCAACTGGCACCCCACACATGCCATTGCCTCCCGGTCGCACATGCTACCTGTCTCCTCCACCACAACACTACGCCACCCTTTCTTCTCCCTAATCTATTTCAACACACTCAAACTGTAATAGAGAAAAACAAATCTCAGAAAGTCACAAACCCTTTTAATTTCTCCTCCTATCTAACAACACACACAACCATTCCAAGTTAGAAAATGGGCTTAACTATATATGCGTTTTAGCCTACTTTCTTTATGTCTTGTTAATTCTTCTGTCCCTTTTTAATGTCAATTTGAGTCTATTGAGCTTGTGCCTCGGTAGGCCTGCGGGCGGCTGCCATTAAGGTGCATGGAAGGTGCCTGTGGCAGGTGATCAAGTGGTCATTGGTTAACCCTGCTGCTTGCATGAACGAGTGAACCATGGTCGGACCAACAAACCTAAACCCCCTCCTAACCATGTCTTTGCTTATAGTCTCTGATTTTGATGTCTTCACTGGAATCTTGTGTCCAAATTTGTACGAGGTGGAGATAGGCTTGTTATTGACAAATGTCCATATGTATCTGTCAAATGACCCGAACTCCTTTTTGATCTGCAATATTGTCACAGATATTATCACTCACACACACAAAAAAAAAACTAGCAATGCAGGTCTTGCTAATCAATTAAGACTATCAATTTTATTTTTTTTAATAAAACAAGGTCTAAGGTAATTAAATAACAAGGGTCCCCTTGTTCCATGGGTATTGACATAAAATGTAGGGTACCCCATCACCATGAGTTCGGGTCGGAGCTTGCTTGGCAACTACTTTTCACTAAATCAGAGGAAAAAGGGAAGACCAATTAACAAGCTGTTGATACTAATCAAGTCATTGCATTTTTTTTTTATTAACGATGAACTCTTAAACATGATCTTTTTAAACAGAATAAAAAGGTTCTTTTGAAGGTTTGGAAGATGCAAGATCACGTCTTTTATGTGCAGAAAGAATGCCAAGAAGAGAAGGACCAGGGCGGATTCTGAAAAAGATACGATAAAAGACAAATGATTTGCGAGTTTTGAAGCTAGATTAATTGTTTACCTCAAGAATCCTGTTAGAGTTGTCCACAACACCTCGAACTCGGCTCATATCAATTCCATATTCTGTACTGATTGACATTATCTGTTTTTCAGAAATGTTGGCCACAATTTCTGCATCGAATCCTGAAAATGCATCTCTGCAGAAGAGGAAACATTATCTTTCGCTAATTTTGAGAAACAATAAAACAAAGTAATTCGGTGTCTTTTTTTATAAAAAAAACAACCCACCTGAAGTCTTGGCGTTTCTTCAAGATTGAAGTCCAATCCGAACCAACCTGAGCACCACTTAGAACTAGCAATTCAAATAACATCCTGCAAGAAATATAGGAATGTAAAGCAAGCTGGTTTTGTGCAATTGAACGGGACAGAGAAAGAAAGGGACAGTCTTTACTTGTCATCATGGACTGGAACTCCCCATTCTTCATCATGGTAAGCAACATAGATGGGATCTAAGCACAAAAACATTGGAAGTTTGGAACATAATCAGAGGATGTCTCATTCAAGTTCAAAATTATTTTCACCAAATTTAACCTCAGGAACATCACAAACATTTGGCCAACTTCATTTCTTCTCTTTTTCCTTACCTGAATTTGCTGTGATAAAACTGCATCTCTTTTCTTCTTCCTGATCAGTCTTTGTTGCCATACTGATTGAAGAATCATTAGGAACAACTTGATCTTCAAACCTGGCAGACTTTGATCTTCCATAATGAGCAATTCTCATCTTTCTTTGTGCATGTTGGAGTGCCATTTGTTCTCTCCTGACCGCGGCAATGCTTCCTGGTGCCTCAACAATCAAAGAGGAAGAATAACTCAATGATGCCTCAATAAAAGAAGAATGCACTCCCCTCCCAACGCTACTTTCCTTGAAACTTTTCGACTTCTTTCTCTCTAAAGTCGGTGTCTTCGTAGTGTTTCTTGGGATCACGACCTTCTCAGAACTTGAATTCAAGCTATTAGCATCACTTCCTCTCTTAATAGCTGGTAATCTAGGAGACTTCGACATTGGAGATAAAGGAGGCGAGGCCTTGTTGGTTTTATTAGAAAAAGTTGGTGGTGGTGGTGGAGGAGGAGGAGAAGACTTTGGTGCCGTTTTCTTTAGAGAATTACGCCTTTCAAGCGTAGAAACTAAATTGCACGTAGGTTGAAGGACCGGCCGGCCATTGATTCTAGCCACTGCCGGTGTTATATCAACTCCTGTGGTCACCTTAGCCTTAAAGCTGCACATTTCTGTTGAAAATGTGTGTTGAAGGGTATTGTTAATCAAGTTAATGCGTAAAGTACAAGTGGTATGTGACAAGAGGGCTTGTGAGAAAATGAAACAGAGAGGGATAGTTAATGAAGGAGGGAAAGGAAGAGCTGATGAGACATTGAAGAAGGGGAAGGGGAGAGATGTGGGGTTATATAAAAGGGAAGGGAGTGGGGACATATATGAACTATGAAGTGTATGTTGTAACATGGAGAGGTTGGGGTCTGCCATACAAACTCTTGTGAAGGGCATTACTTTTTGCTAACGAGACCACGAGGAGTGACCATGACACACGCATCTAACTTGGCCAATTGGCATTGATTAATTAATCTAATCTTTCCTGCTAATTGCTATCATTGCTGTTAATTATATTGATATATTTTGAGTTATTGTTAGAGAGGAAGATAGAATCAAGGGACTGGTAAAAGGGGGTTTGTTAGTTGTGGTGGTATATCCTCAAAATACAGAAATGTTTTTTCTTGAAATTCCCCCTAGTGCCACATAATTGGCGATGCATAACTCAAAATATTACACGCACAGAAGAAAAAAAGACCAATCTTTTTAGGATAAAAGAGGCTGGAGTGATGGATAAGGAAGGTAACAATGCAAGAAAAAGACCATTCTTTTTAGCGGGAAGGAATCTCTCTCTTTCTCATTTGGTGGGTGAATATTGGAAGGTAACGTGCAAGATTTTTGGCTTTCATAAGCACAAAACTCAAGAACTTTTGTGGTAACCACAAATTAGGAACCTTCTAGAGGTTGAATTTGGTTATGATTTAGTAACCTATCAAAAACAAAAAGGATTAGAAATTCATATATATACACGAGACCTTTATGAGATTAACATATCGAGAGCTCTCATGTGGCGTGCAAATTTCATGGATGTGTTTTCCAGACAAATTGGACTGCGCGCATTTGTTTCCTTCAGGAAGCCTACATCATCAGTCTATCAGTGCAGCACAAGTAAATATTTGCCAATATAAGACGAGCACCAGCAATATTGTGAAACCCACTTCCCCCTTTTTTTTTCACATTTTATAGTGCGTAAAGATGCACTCGAAATGTTGAACTCCTGAAACAGCTGCAAGCCACTAGGCCAGTAGATTCCTAGCTAGGTTGGTTATAATTTAGTTTGCAGAAATTCTACAGTCTCCCCCCACCTGCAGATTGTCCCGGTTGTTTTTTCCTCTGAACCTAAATTAAACACTATAGAATGCACATTTTTTAGGTTGAACTTCACATGCATTTTTCGTTAACTTGCATTAATCTTATGAGAAAGTAGCGTAGTGCAGCTAACACTTCATGCAGCGTGATGTTGTGGTAGAAATTAATGCTAGCATCGATAGAAGCAGTAATTGTTAAAAATCTCTGTATTCATAGCTGATAATTCATTCTACCAGGCCACTCTGGTAGCTAGCTTGAATTGGTTATTTTTTCATGTTCTCTGTATTCAGCAAATCTTGATTGCCCGAAGATCTTCGCTAACTTCTAGAATGAGTCCTCTAGTTTCATGGGTTGTGGAATGCGGACCCTCGACTGAGTTCTTCTGCTTGGAATACTGTTACAAAGTCACAAGGCTGGAAACCTTACTTGCAAGTTAATTATACTATTTCACAAGGAAAGAAACGAGTGCATATAACTATACTCTTAACTTTTGCCTGCCCAAGAATTCTGTAACTTTAACCTTCAACAATAAGATTGTCAGAAATATTTTACAGTTCATGTGGTAGTGAAACATATGGGTTCCGGGATTTGTTTGACATCTTGCTTTATTAAATCTACCAGTTCATTAGAGTTTTTAGTACAGCATCCATCTTCTATGTCCTGTGCAGCAACACAGCCATCTAAAACCAAATTGAACCGGATGAAAATTCTTTTCAAAAAATTAATGAGAATCTTTTCATGATAATTAAGAAATTGGCGGACAGTCAAACTTGTAACATAACACAGTTAAATCAAAGAAAATCTGTTTTTTAAAAAAAAACATCACAGCAGGTTCGTTGATGCCCTATGAGTTCAATCCAGTTTTTCCATGTTTGTCCTTTGCAAGGATCGATCACATGTAACAAATTCCATGAGTTAATCCCCTGTCCCTTCCAAGACTCTTGTGAGATATTATTGGACAAGTTCTGTGAACTCTTGCCTACTTTGTTTTGTTTTTGTTTCTCCCATAACTTTCCAAAGCTCGAACAGTCAATTCATGATTTAACTATATATTTTTAAGTGCAATGAACATGAAAAGGAGCTCTATCTTATCTAATTACAGTCAAAATGAACATAATTATTCCTTAATGTTTGATTGATTGATAGATAGATATTCCTATTTTGCACAGAGAAAACATTCCACATGGAAAAAAGAGGAGTTGCCACCTGCCAGCAATGCATGTACTGAGAGAATGCATTTCTATGCAAGCAGATAAACCTTTCCTTTAAAGACATGGGCAAACATTTGTGGCATCTTGCTTTTTATATATCCTCACTCTGTGTAATTTATATTCTCCATCTTCACTTTCATGGTAGCTTGGTGCATTCGTTGATCAACCATCACCGACCACCACATGATTTTACGCGTGATGAAGGATTGAGGAACTTGAGAGGCAGCAGCCCATTTTCCTGATTGGATGGAACCATATATTTTTTTTTAAGTTTTGGGATTATTTCTCTGACATTATTATCTGTGATTATATATATTTTGGTAACTCTGTCGCACGAGAGAGACATCCCATGTGGTATAGCCGACACTTTATGGTTATAATCAATAATTAGAACCAATATTCGGACAGAACCAAGGCAAAACCATGCCACTATAATTTGTAATATTGCAGAGCCTCCTCGTCCACATGTATTATTGTTACTTCTTTTTATAAAACACACACATGATTCTCATTTCCTGGAGGCTTCCTTTTTTATACACGAAATCGGAGGCTTCCAATCTTAAAATACTGTCTTTTTTTTCTTGAGATATTCATTGGTTAGTTGATAAAATATATGCACGTAGACAGGTTAATCATACATGTTTTAATCGGAAATGCTTTGATTCTTAAACTCGCATGCATTTAGAGATTTTTCATACATATTTCACAGTAAAAAAAAATTCATTTTAAATCTTATGTTTTTTTTTTTAAGGATATCTTGGGAGTTCAAACCCAATCTCAAGTTTCCATCAAAAAATTTAATTTAGAACCTTCGGACAAATAATCCACGCTTAACAACTAAATTATACCTGGAAATGTTAATTACAAATTAAAACAAAAGCTAAAATAAAGCTAAAAGATATAAATCTTTCATTGTACATCAAGACATAATTTATTAGGAATTAAAACAGTGAAATAATAATTGTGCATTTTTCAAATAAAATCATCTAACTATCTATTACGAGGGAACAATTTTTTTTATAGGATTCGTTTATCATTGCCATACTGATCGGGGAGCAATCGGTCCTTTAATATTTTATATGAATGGTGAAAAAAAAATATAAAATTATGATCAAGCTTTTCGATCTAATTTTAATGCTTTGATTACACAATAAAATGACTACGTTATCTTTAAAAAACAAAAAACCATCCATGAATTTTTTCATATTTTCATTGTAGTTTTTTTTAGTTATACTCAATTTAAATAGGAAATAATTTCAATCTTTTAATAAATATAAAAATAATTAAAAAATAAAAATGTTTGCACTTACTATGCACAACCAATAAATAAGAGGTGCTCGCATTATTTGAATGACATGCCACTATCTCCTTATGGTCAAACATCACATTTTACAACAATATTGAAAGGGTTGTACCATTCTCTCCTTAATGGTCAAACATGTATGCACATCTGAGTAGTAATTGAGTTTCGACAAACTTTTTTTTTTTCACTTTTATCAGCCTCGAATATCATGTCAATCATTTCAAAAATTAAATGTGTCTTGTTATTTTATATTCATGTCAATTTGGGCACATTTTTATCGCTATTTTTTGTGCTTTTGATGTTTTTTAAGTTGATTTTTTAAAAAATTATATCTCTCATTATTTTATTTTATTTTATTTTATCATCATTCATTTGATTTTTTTATCCCTTTCTTCATTTTTTTTATTTTTCATTCATGTCCCTCATTATTTTCTTTCATGTAATTTTTATACCACGTTTTGTTCTCATTGTTTTCATTACTATTTGTTTTTTAAAAAAATTTGGATGATTAAGAATTTTGCTTCGTAATTTTTTCGTGTTTGTCTTCTATAGGGTAATCCTGGTTTCATAACCCCAGTCATAGATTTTAAAGATTATCTTGTTTTAAATTTGATAATTTTAGGTCATTTTTCTCAAATTAATTTTTTCAGTTTTTATTATTCAACACTAGGTTATTGGATATTGAGCTTTATAATTTTTTTCTTTTCTTTTTGTAGGGTTATCCTGATTTCATTTCCAGGATTTCATGGAAGTTATGTTAACCCGGGTTGACTCGGTTTTTTTTTAATGTTTTTTTAAATCAATTTTTTTCCAATTTCATCTTTCATTATCTAGTATGCTTGAAAATTAACCTTCTTTGTTTTATTCAATTTATTCGGCGTGGAGTTATGTCAGTTTTATAACTAAGTTACAAATATCACATGCCGACTCAAATCAAGTTTTTTTGTTGTTTTTTTTTTAAATTCAATTCATTCTTTAACGTTTGCTTTGTTGATAATTGAGATTCAGATTTTTTTATTTATTTTTTTATGAAGTTATTTTATTCTCATGTAATTTTTACTTTATTATCAAATTAGATTGTTAAGATCTTTTAAAAATATTTAGATGGTGTCTTTTTATATTATTGGCCGACTTTTTTTTCCCGCTTAGTCATTGTTTTTTATTGTTGTTGATTTTGTTAATTATATTATTAAATTAATTAAAATGATTGATTCTATTCGAATCAATAAATTTAATTCTAGATTTTTTTTTGTTTATTTAAAAATATTATTACTGTTTAAATATTTTTTTTATACTGTGCAAAAATTAACCCGGGTGATTGATTGGAGGCTAAAATGCCCCGTTTTGAACCGAGTGCTGAAGAGTGAAAGCGCGTGCACATGGATGCGTATTCTATTCACCGTCGCTATCTTGGAATTTCTTTATTCTGAAGCAAACTCCTGACACAAAAATAATTCCTGTCAGAGATCATGACTCTATTAAAATTGGTGTATACAAATAAAATAAAAGGAGACACTATTTGCATAATTGCACTGGTGCGCGTGCAAGGCTGAAGACGAATATAACTAGTTGTCTTACATAGAGGAGGGCTATTACTTTACACGCTGCTAGCTAGCTGGACACACGTACGAACCCATGAAAAAAAAAATGATATATATGGCTACAATATTTAAATATTATATATTTTTTAATATACTAATTTTAAAAATAATTTTTTTAAAATAAAAAAATCATTTTAATATATCTTTAAACCAAAAAAATAAAATTCAATCAATAATCCCTACTTAAAATTTAAGGTGTGTTTCCAACAATCACGTTAACTTAAATTTTATTTTTTTTGTTTAAAATAAAAAAATTATGTTTTCAAATTATTTTCGCATGCTAATGTCAAAAATAATTTTTAAAAAATAAAAAAATTTATTTTAATATATTTTTAAATAAAAAACATTTTAAATCGTCACCATCACTGTAATCCCGAACACACCCTAAATCAAGAGATAATGAACAATCTCCTGTGAATCATGTTCAGATTGAGGAATCCCAAAAACTGAAGGACAAAACTCATTTTGAACTCTAGATGTACATACCAGGCCACCAGCTCTGTATCAATTATCATACCCACACGTATTGTTTTTGAACAGATTGAGAGTATGTTTGTTTTGCCCCCTGTTTTGGTCATGAAAAAGAACGAGGCAAAACCATCGTTTTGCCCCCTGTGCTCGTAACAAATGATCATCCTATATCTTCTCTGTTTTAGATTTAGTTAACATTAAAATTAAAATTGACAAAATGTTAGTCAGTTAACTACAATCAATGATTACTAGATTCACTTTATAGAAATACTATAATAAAATTATTTTTATTTCTTTTTCCCAATTCGAGAGTCTAATTGCTACTTACTAACAATTCCCTAACTCTATCATCTTTCTAAACTTTTTATTATCCAAAGTTCGAGAAGAACTGTATGGCTTCGAGTGAATTTGATGCTGCATGGTTAACATGTAAATTCAATGAACAGCGCTCGGAATCCTTTGGATAAGACCCGGAAAACTTCTGGCTTGAAAGGAAACTTGTTCGTGACTTCGATTATTATCAATACGAGCAATTAGACAATATGAATTACACGGGAGAAAAATTAACAAGCTAGGGTAGGGTGGGCCGGATTTGGACATCTCCCAGGCAATATTGACGAGGAATTATGTAGGAAGTTGCCCTTGTCTTCCTACTCACAACTCAATGATTGAGCAGATAAGGTTTAGAGCTGCACCTATGATTTTCAACTTTTTTTCCCCTTTTGTTCATATTAGTTCTACGTTAGATGAATTCGTAATGAAGGCGGGCCATGACATGCATGTTTCCTTGGTGAGTGAAGAGCATAGAGAGGTCGCGTGTAGTCATTGTCGATATGAAAAGGACTCGAAACCAAGATAAACCTCAAGTTATCTCTAACACATTTGTTGATGGACCAAAGCTTAATTTGTCGATTTACAGAAATACTTAAAAATCACGTTTGAGCCATTCATCCATGCGCCTCGGTAAGTTATCAGAGCCTTTGGGCATTAAATGCTGCTACAATCCAATCAATCCAGTCCTCGTGAGTCATGTCTCATCTCTGCAAGCACTTGTTTTCGGTGTGAATCACCGTTGCAATTTCTGGGCACCTTTGCATTTCTTGTGCATGTAGTCTAGATGTCGCTGCCGTGTGTGCAGATTCCCATCTCCGACTTGGATAAGGTTTTCGCATTGCTGTTATTGAAACTGGATATATCAAATATACAACTATTGAACCAAGCCTGTATGCATTTTTTAGCCCTTCCACTGGCCGGAAGTATCTGACTGCCTCGGAGTTGCTTGCATGTACTCCCTTCCAGTAAATTCCCATTTTCTACTTTCTAATTATTTTCCACAAAAAAGAGTGAGGGACGAGGGAAGGCTATGTCGTCAGCATTTGGGAAAAGGTCTCTTACCAATTCTGTGTCGATGATTGGTGACTCTCTACATCTCACGTCTGTTAAATTATACTGCCAGAGGTAAGATTACACGGGTTCATCTTAATAAAAAGGAAATAAACAAGCAAAAAGAGGACAATTAGATCTAACGAAAGTGAAGTGGAATGCAGTATTGCAGTTTGACCCAGACATGTTCTTGGGCCCTGATCCGACAGTTCAAATACAACTGAATGATAAGTTCAGGCGGAAAATGGATTCCCAGTTGGTCCGTTACATGTTTGGATCGTTTGGATCCCCTCACAGTAATTTGTCATAGCCCAAGAAACCTCCGACTTAGCACATGTTTTCGTTGCAAAATCCAATAAAAGCAACTTATTTATAATAGCACGAAAAAAAAAATCTAAAATTTTATTTCAAGAAAATTGAAAAAATCAGATAAGGTACCAATAAATGAAAGACCGATTAATTTTATTCCACCCTTTTTTACCCAATAATTTCATCTTTTAAACTCTTTTTCTAAAAACTTCAATTACTCTTTATGTTTTCCAAAATACCCCTTTAAGCATTGAAAAAAAGTATAGTAATCCTTTAAGCATTATATTTTTTTTTAAAAAAAATATGCCGCATGCTTTTACACCAATAGATTCGCTCGTGCTTCGCTACGAGTCAAACTATTTTTTTTAAACTTAGACGGATTAAAGGATAAAAAAACAGCTCATATCAAAAAAAAAAAAACAGTTAGAAGAATTAAATGACAAAAAAAACATACAATATTTGATGAATAAACCCGCTAAATTAGTGAATTAGGTAACTCGGTTAATATGTCAAACCTGCAAACTAGGTAATGAACTCAATTGAGATTAATAACTTTTTTTTTTCTAAATTATTATTTATTTAACTATATGATAACAAAAATAGACAATCATAAAATAGAACATCAAACCAATACCGAGACCTTTTTTAAAATTATAATAACCTCATAGAAAGCAAAACGAAATAAATTATGAAACTCAATTCTTAAACAACCTATATCAAATGAATAAATTTTAAAAGTAAATTTTTAAAAAATAGAAAAAATAAACTCGTCAAACCCGCTAACATGGATGAAAAATGAGAAATTTCTAAAAATTAATAACAGTTTTCTAAAACCCTATTTTAAAAAAAAAAAATTATATCGGCACGCAGAATTTATGTTTTTTTTAATACAAGACCCCCTGGAATGACTGTATTCATTAATCTAAAACCAATTCAGTACGTATTTTTTCGTTTCCACCTCAAACCATAACATTTTGTGTATTGAAGGTCCTTCAAAAGGAGAGATATATTTGCCGATGAGACATGATTCGGTTGTTATTAATATTCACTTTACCTCCAAAAAGAGTTCGGATTTGAACCTTTCTTCTGTGATAAAATGAAAAAGAGATTTTTTTTTCTTCTAATTAAAGTGCTGTGGCTTAAATGACACGTTGCAATCCTCAATTCTATCAAGATTTATCAAGTCACAAAAAATAAAAATCTCAAAAGACTAGACCACATGTACGTATGTCCAGGGGTAGCAAAAAAATTAAAAAATTAACTAAATTATAAAAATTAAAAAAAACGAACCATGAAAAAAAATCGATTAAAATTTTAAAAAACTGACCGGTTTGATTCAGTTTTATAAGACTAAAGCGAAAAAAACCAAACTAAAAAAACCAAGCCAAACTGAAAAAACCGAGACAAATCAAAAAAACCTAGCCAAACCAGTTTGAACCGGTTTCGGTTTTTTTTTAAAATTTTGATTTAATTATTTTTTAATAAAAATTAAACCGAGAATATTCATTCTTTTATATATATATATATAAGAATGAATAGTTTAATTTTTATTAAAATTAAAATATAAATTATATATATATATAAAATTAAACCGATCTGAAAATATTCATTCTTATATATATATATATATATATATATATATATGCGCGCGTGGAGCACAACTTTAAGACACTGGAAAACATTTCAAAGAAATAATAATAATAAAAGAAAAAAATCAGCAATGCGAGCAAAACTGTTGGGATTTCCTGCCTGATTTGTGCAGGAAAGCCTGGCCCCAGATGGGTTTTTTCACCGGTGCACCCTTTTCTTCTGGGCCGTCAGTGTCAAGAGGCCTTAATTGACTCTTAAAGACAGCATCAATCCCTGACATCGGAGTCTCTACTAGCAGGGTGGAGCTATAAAATTTAGGCTGGGAGGGTGAAATTAAAGAAAAATCTAGAGGGGGGGAAATTATTTATTTTTTTTATTTTAAGAGTTAAAAATCTAATTTATTAAAGGAGAGGCTGCAAATCTTTTTTTTCTTCCCTGCAGGCCCCTGCCAGCCCCAACTAGTTCCGTTCCTGCCTGCTTGTACACGTACGCAAGTCATAAAGTTTGTGAATAGAGAGTGCTCCTCACGTATTTCTTTCTTTACTACAGCGTGTAAAACTCCATCATGAATGAACTATAAAACAAGGCGGAAAACGCCACAGTAAATACTCAACAACTTTTTGTCAGTATTGCCAGTGCTGACAAGTGATCTAGAGAGCAACATGAAGCGGTGTGTTTTTTTTTAACTCTTCTCCTTGTTCAGTTTGAGTTGTGCATGGTGTCGGCCATATTATTCTACATTGTATTATATATATATATATATATATATATATATATATATAGCTAGAGATTGTGGTGTTTTATTATTTACCGTCTTATATTTTACTGTAAATTATAATAATGTAATTCTTTAAAATTTTAATTTAATCATCAAACTATTTTATGCATAATTGGACTATTTTAAGATCACGTTAGAACCTAATTGCAGGTATTTTTTTTAACGAGGGAAGTTTGAATAGAAAAAAGGAACTAAAATGAAAAAAAATGTAACATGGATGACAAAATAAAAATTTATGTCAAAAATTCATTTGAATCCCCTATTTTTTAGCCAATCCCTTGAATTTTACAAAATTCAATTTGGACATTGAACTTCTTTTTACTATTTTTTAGTTATTTTTTGGTTGGAAAAGGAGAGGAGATTGCAAAAATCTAGCTCAAAGAGAGAAAGTATCAATTGGTGGGAATTCGGCTATCAAAACAATTATTTTTTATGTCAAATAGTTTTATATGATGAGGGGTGTTAGAATTATACATTTTTTGTATCTTGAAAACACCTAAAAACCATATTTGAGCTTGGTAAATTTTTTTATTTCGGGTTTTAGGGTGGTTTCTTATGTTTTTCATGGTCATGGATTGATTTAACAAGGTCTTTATAGTATTTTCTAAGTGTTTTGGGTCAAAATGAATTGAAAATGAATTTTTAGATAAAAAAATAAAGGTTCCTATTTCTTCGGCCACCACAATGACTGGATTTTGAAGATGAATAGATGGTACGTCATCTACTGATGTAGGTGTTGTGTCTATTTTTTTTTATGCATGGGTTGTCCACCCCATCAAACTTAAAAAATTATATAGACTTGTACGCGAGCCGTTTCTTGATTGGGTCACGCGCAAGGCCTGATCTAATTATTTATTTTTTGATTTTTTTATAAAATAATGCATTAGTTGATATTTGTTTTTCAAATAAATTTTGGGTTTATATTTTAATTAGTTTATGATAATTTTTTTAATGATATTGAATGTGTTTAGTTTTTAAAGAGGTATGTATGATTCATATGTGATTTTTTTAAAAAAAAATTAAATTTATTTCTTGTTTAAATGTTGATTTTTTATATGTGCAACCTTGTATTTTTTTTGTTCTTGTTCATAAATTTTATATGTGTCGATTTCTATTATAAATTTATTTTAATAAAAAAATTCATTAAACACAAAAAAAAGTAAATTGCACATATTTTGAAGTTAAATATTTTAATCTTCATTTGTAATTTTTTACAACATCTCAATATTAATTTGATATTTTATTTTATTATATAATTAAATAAAAAATAATTTTCCTTCGATCCTGCACAGACTTGCTAACTACAAAGGAACTGGCAGGCCTGATCCTACTCTTGACAGACGTCACTTGAGGAACTTGACAAGAAGTTGCAAATGGAGTTCTAACTTGGTCAATCTAGATGCGACAACTCCAAAGATTTTTGATATGGAGTCCTATAACAATCCTGGAAAGAAAATGGGATTGCTACCAACAGATCAAGAACTCTACTCGGATCCAAGAACTGCGCCATTCGTGTCAGCATTCACAAATCAGCAGCCTGACCTTTCTCTAACCAGCTTGCAGTGTCAATGGTGAAGCTTGGAAACATTCTAGTCCCAACTCCTCCAAATGAAAGCGAAATCAGATTGAACTGTAATTATGTTAATCCCTCACCTCGCAAAAATGTCAATCCACCACGACGCAGATAATTATGAGAATCCGCCACAGTGTAATGTCAGTCCAGGCGCCCGGCGCAGTTTCAATCCCTGGTAGATATGATGTCCATGCCATGTGGTTTTCCATATTATTTTGGTTCTTATTTCTTCACAATATTTAATTATTCTGATCTCGTTTAATTAATAAACTGATACCCCGCTTTGTTTGTCGCGCATATTGATGCACGTAGTAGTCTGATCAGTTTAATTTATCTAAGATAACTCTCTCCCTCCCTCTCTCTCTCTCTCTCTCTGATCAGAATCTAAGATTATTGTCGATTAATTATTCTCACCCTGAATTGTAATTTTGGATTACAGTTCCTTGCAGCAAGCCACAGTAGATAGTCCCTAGTACTTAAGTTCTGATGTCTAAATAGGAGTTCGGAGATTGCTAGTTTACAGAGATTCAGTGTAATAAATTTGCTGATATATAGCCAGCTGAAGTGCACATTAAAAAGGGACTCAACGTACACAAACTCCATTGTTAACTTCAAACAGTATCCTCCCTTCCAAGTTCCAACGACTCCTTGGTTAACTTCGATATTTCAAGACTGGGATGTGCTATCCCGTTGTTTAATTGATTTGTTATCACAGGCTTCGAAGCCAAACCTTCATTGCAACCTCCTTGAGGTGAAAACGTATGTAGAAGGATTTCTATTTGCTTATTAATGATCTTGCTCAGGATTCTACACAGAAAGGAGTTTTTTTTATTTTATGAATAGATGAACAAAAAAAAGCCGTAATTTTGGCCCGTCGTAAGAAAAAAAAGAAAAAAGGAACATGGATGGATGATAAAATGTCACTTGTTTATAATATAATATTCAAAATAAACTTTATCGTACAACGAGATCGCAGACTTCAGAAGATCACACCAAAAGTCGCCGTCTTTCAGATTCCTAAAGGAAAGGTTCAGGGACTTGACTTCACGTATATTATCACGATACCAACTGGCCGCCGCAACTGTCAAGTGGGGGGTGGGGTGGGGTGTGGTAAAATAAAATAATTCAAAAAATCAAATAAATATTTTGATATCAAAATATTTCTTTTTAAAATATATTATTTTAATATAATTCAAGTAAAAAATATTTTAAAAAATAATAATTATCATATTTCAAAAACTCCTTTTATTTTTGTCTTCTCTTGTTTTTATTTTTTAAAAAGCTTTTTCATGCTTATATATATATATATATATCAAAATAATATATATATTATAATAAAATAACCAAAAAAATATTAATTTAATATTTTTTAAAATAAAAAATATTTTTAAAAACAATTCATATCAGGAACACAATGAATATTCTAATTTCCCTTCAGACAAGAAAGAAAGAGAGGCGAAGAGCCACTTGCATCATCGTTCATCGACTCCAATAAAAAAACTAAAAAAGAAATAGAGGAAATTGGTTTTGGGATTTAATAATTCTGTCTTCTGAAGAGGCAAGAATTCTTTGTTCTCGGAACTCTCCTCCAAATTTGTAGATATTTGGCTGGCGCAGTACTGAACTGTTAAAGAAAGACAACAACTACATTTCCATTTATTTGCTCTTCACACCAAAAGTCAGAAACACAAAGAAAACCAATCCATTCCAATCCAAATATCAGAATTCAAACCCAGAATTGAGTCTTGGTAGCAACTGAACAGAAAACCATGACAAAGAAAGCAGTGTTGATAGGCTGCAACTACCCAGGAACAAAAGCTGAACTTAAAGGTTGCATCAATGATGTTAAGAGGATGCGCAGATGTCTTGTTGATCGATATGGGTTTTATGAAGATAACATAACAATCTTGATAGACACCGATGATTCTTACACACTGCCAACTGGGAAAAACGTACGCAAGGCGCTCAATGATCTGGTTCTCTCTTCGGAGCCTGGAGACTTTTTGTTTGTCCATTATAGTGGACATGGGACAAGGTTGCCTGCTGAAACTGGAGAGGAGGATGATACTGGTTATGATGAGTGCATTGTCCCTTGTGATATGAATCTTATCACTGGTACTGTCTTTATATTTCTTCTTCTTCTTCTTCTTCTTCTTTTAAGGATTTAGTTCTGATTGGTGTGAGCCAATTTGGTTTCTTTCTGCTATTTGATCATAAACTGTTTATGATTGATCTTATTTGTGGATGATGATGATGATGATGATCGATTGTTTTAGATCTTTTTATGGATGGGAATTCTTGATTAAGAAAGAGCACCTTTATTGTTTGTTTGGTTGGATTTCTGGGAAATTGATTCTAGGGATTCATGTTATTGTATGTGGTTTTATAGGAAAATGCTATGAGTTTTACTTGTTTATTTTTGGGTTTTGTTGATTGTTGTCAGTAGAATATCTTGATCTTTGCGCATGAGACTAGCAATATCGAATCTTGATAGGTTCTCTGTCTTGGACCTTTATATTTTCAATATTTTATCATTCTGTTGAGGAAGAGCTGTTATTGTTCAAAGCTATCAGGATTGTTGAAGGGATAATTGTATTGTGCACTCTCTTTACTCTAACAAGAGAGATGGACAGCCTTTGTTATTACAAAAACAAATTGTTGGAACTTTTATCAAGAGGTTTTTGATAAGTATATGTTTGTGTGGTTGCTTCTTTGCATGATGATATTGCATCATATTTCAAGGATCCCATTTTAGAGTATCTATA
Organism: Populus nigra; assembly: GCF_951802175.1. Lineage (NCBI taxonomy): Eukaryota > Viridiplantae > Streptophyta > Magnoliopsida > Malpighiales > Salicaceae > Populus > Populus nigra. Next base: position 11,456,169 of record NC_084861.1, on the reverse strand, counting down.
GGACATAGTCCAGCTTTTAATTCTGAAATAACTTGGACGGAGCCTGTTTGATGATCCATGCATTTGCTCAACGAGAATCAATTCACTGGCAATCTGTTTCGCTGATGGGTGAGGATCATGGACCTCGAATTATTCAAGAAATTAATTAAAACATCAGATCCAATAGGTTTTTATCATTCATTTTGTTCTCTGAATACTACACCGACTATCTAGTTCTCTTGTATTTCTGTTATTATTAATCTAGTTTATCAATAACTCAATAACCTGTTTAATTATGGAAATGACTTTCTGGGATTATTTGTTTTCCTCGATTGCACAGTTCCTAGATTGGCTAGTCATAAATACCGCTCCAGCGAATTCCATGCTAACTTTTAAACCGGATGCTTGTGAACAGATGATGATTTCAGAGATTTGGTGGATCAGGTTCCAGGAGGTTGCCGCATAACAATTGTATCTGATTCATGCCACAGTGGTGGCCTCATCGATGAGACTAAAGAGCAAATAGGAGAGAGCACAAAGCGTCAAGATGAGGAGGAGAAGGACTCTGGCATCAGATTTAAAAGCTTCTTGAAACAGACTGTGAAAGATGCATTTGAATCTCGTGGAGTTCACATCCCTTCCGGATTGCATCGCAGCCGGCATGGCAAGGAGGAAGATTTTGATGATAGAGCAGTTGAAGGAGAGTATGGTGAACGAGGGTATGTGAGAAGTAGATCTCTGCCCCTCTCAACTCTCATAGAAATTCTCAAGCAAAAGACTGGTAAGGATGACATTGATGTCGGGAAGCTGAGGCCAACCCTTTTCAATGTCTTTGGAGAAGATGCAAGCCCTAAGGTGAAGAAGTTCATGAAGATTATCATGGATAAAGTCCAACACGGTGGTGGAGAAAGTGGAGGTGGTGGATTCTTTGGAATGGTTGGCAATCTGGCCCAGGAATTTCTCAAACAAAAACTGGAGCATGATGAAGGGTATGCACAGCCTGCCCTTGAGACAGAAGTGGGCAGTAAGCAAGAAGTTTATGCTGGAGCAACCAAGCATGCTCTACCAGATGGTGGGATTTTGATCAGCGGCTGCCAGTCTGACCAAACTTCTGCTGATGCCAGTCCAGGAGGAAATCCTGCTGAAGCTTATGGAGCTTTTAGTAATGCTATCCAGACTATCCTTGCAGAGACAGATGGTGAAATTTCTAATCAGGAGCTTGTTTTGAGGGCCAGGAAGATGCTGAAGAAGCTGGGTTTCATCCAGCGACCTGGCCTCTACTGCAGCGATCATCATGTTGAAGCTCCATTTGTGTGCTGACAAGAATGGCTTCTCCAATACTAAGAGATAAATAAATAAAATTTGGGTGTTTTCTTCGAGTGCATTGTGCTGATTTTTACGGTGCTTTTTATCTGTACAACGAAACCTTGGACCGAGAATGGATTTATCGTTTCAGGTTCGTAAGGCGCCAGAACCCCGCTGCAGGCCGGTACCAATCACATATACGTGCTGCCTGGTTAATTGACTTTTTTTTTTATTCCCCCATCAATGGCCACAAAAATGACAAAATGAATTTAGGTGAAATATTTTACGTTAACTTTGAAAAAACAACAAATAAATGAAAGCAAATTATATAAAAAAAACAAATAAAGGAAAACAAATTATAAAAGATAGAAATGGTATGAATTTTACGTCTGCACGAACATCACTTGAATATTTTAATTAAAAAATGACTTCATGAACTCAAAGTTATCAGTCGACGAACCTCATTAATTAAATTACACATATGGTCTCGAGGACTTTAAAGTACAACGGAAGCATTTCGTTTGACTAAAACCCCTCAACAAGTTTTCCGATGGACAGCGATTCTTTGCCAGATTTCGGTAGTTTGATAGCACTCGTAGAATTTATATCCATCCAACTTACCAATGATCCTTGTAAATTACTCAACAAAATATGGTGGCCCGACACAGAGCCCCTCTTATTATAAACTCTGCCAGTGCTTTGAAGATCGGATGACGAACCCATCTTTCGAACATCCGGTCTGCAAATGCACAGCGGATTCGCATAAAGAAAGACTCGCACTGTTATCCTTGTAAATGATAAGAATGGCAAACTTTTAATTTAACGAACCTGGCAGTGCTGGGAATCCATATCCAGCCCAGTGAGTAACAGAGGTAATCCGGCAAGTAAATATCATGGCAGTGCTTCTCGTGACGATTGTTGGCAATCTACAAAATTACGGGTTACAAGGCGGCATGAAGGAGGACGATATTAAAAGGGAAAGAAGAATTTCTTTATCAGCTATAGAATAATAATTAAATGGTGATTTATACAAATTAGTTCGAGTAGAACTATAACTAATACAACCTATAACTTACTGCTTCGACGAAGCTGTTAGAGATGTACAAAATTATATGCCAAAAAATGGGGCTGAAAAACAAAAAAAAGCCAAAAAAATCAATGACATGAGCCCGCACAATTTCCTTGCATGGTGCAGGGACTGACTTTCTAATCTCTCCATTACACGAGTCATGCTTGTATCTTCAGGTTTGAATCACATTCTCAAGTCGCAAAGCAAGTTTGCAAAAATTTTCCCACACGCCTTAATCGTCAATATCTTGAACCCATGCTAAATCTGCAACCAAGAGATAACATTAGAACTGGATCCATGTAAATTCTACAAACCAGACAAACAATAGTTAGGTAACAAGGGCACAATAGTCAGCTTAAACCCACTGTTTATGCATCTATGTCTTTAAAACGGCTCCCAATCACTTAAAAATCAAGCAGCTTATGATTAATCTTTGCTCCTTGAATCTCTATTTTCCCATTCTTTTTTCTCTATATCCATTTTCCTTGAGCCTTAATTAGTTCAACCATTGCAGTTAGTCATTCAACAAGCACATAAAGTAATGTTTACATCTTGGAAAAATGATGAACAAGAAAATCCAACACTAGTAACTTGTTCTTGATTTTGGATTGTTATTTCAATGTTATACCAGAACTTTATTCTTCACACATCTAAAAAGGACTTTTAGATGTTTTTAAGAACTTCAAATGTTAATTCTGAGTACTTCTTTGAACGCCATGCCCAAATCATCTAAATCAACAAATTCCCAAAACTTCTCAGTACATGTGGGAACAGTGCCCATAATTTGAATCTAGAAGTGAAGATGAAGCGGGAGAGAAGGAGATAGATGAAGGTTGATGATGGAAGAAAGGTGTTTTATTGTATATTATAAAAGGACAAGTCTATCCTTAAAAATAATCTTAAATTGGGGATAAAATATGTCCAAATAAAATTGGTTACACCTTTAACCTCCCCAGATGGCGGGGAGGTTAACAAACCACATGTGCCCCCCCCCCTCCCCCCCCCCCCACAACACACACACACACACATGTATGTGTCAGTGCATGCGTGCGCACTTGTGTTGATGTAAAGAGGTGAGGCAGGTAAAGTGCACGAAGCTAGATATATTCCTCAAGTCACACCAATTCCTTCTGTTTAAAAACAGCGTTGCAAGTGGCACAATCAATTTAGAAAGTATTGGGAAAAAAGTAAAGGGACGATAACAGAAGCTGTGCATGAAGACAGGATATGACTGCGTGCATGTGTGAAAAACAGTAAGGAGATAGAGAGACCTTGAAGTACAGATTCCACAGCCGCATTCGGGACAAGGAGTCCAACAATTCGCCTGTTATCTGTAGTAGTTTCTATACGCACAACACGGAGCCGCTTGTGGCTTTGACGAGCCTGTAGAGAATATTACTTGAGCTGTCAATTCATCTCAATGGCAGTTGCATCAAAAATGAATTGCAGCGACATACTTGATAGATCATCGCATGAGATGATTCCTAAATAAAACAATTCCTAGCAAGTATTAATTGCAGTGACGTACTTTTAACTCTTTCCAAAAGCAACCCATTAGAAGTAACAAGGAAGTTACTGTTGAACAATTGTCTTAGCAGGCAAATGCTAAAAGGAAACAAATTGAAGCCTCTGGTTTCTTCTTGTTGACACACAGTCAGGGAAAAGGAAAAAGGAATCCCAGCAATAAATGACTTGGCAGAAGTCCCATCAATAAAAAGTCCAATTCTCATAAAATCTCCATTTTATGTTAAAAAGATGGCCAAAAATTTTAAGCACAAGGCAGTAGTATAAAGAATGACCATGCATAGAAATCACAGCACACTTCAAAGGCTTTATTTATTGTTCCTTCCGCTTAATATTCTAAAACTTGTGTCACTAATGCAATAAGTTGTTCAGTTGAGTTAACATATTTATTTCTAATACCTAAAACGATGCACATCATAACCAACAACTATTTTTCAAGTAATCCATAAAAACAGAAAAAGGAAGAAAACCTACCTACCAGGCTAGGACTCGACTAAGAATGTGACCTATTTTTCCACCTCATTTTCTCATGGGTTATGTCTCCACCAGAAAAGTAAATCAGACTTAAAAGTACATTTTCAAATTATCGACCAACCACCTAGATCCATCAAGAGAATGCCTAACTCGCACACAGGGAATTGGAATCACGTTTACTTTGACCCTACATAATCTAAGACCCTCTTGCAAAATGTTTCAAAAGGGTGGTCCATAGAAAGAAACTTGTGGCATAAAATAACAACTGCATAACAAGTAGAATGCAGTAAAAAAAAATGATTCCAGTGATGAAGCGCCAAAGTAAAAAAAAAAACTTGAAGAGGATCAATACAAGTAAAACTGACACCCTGGGCTCTTATGTGGTCAATAGCAGAAAGAACTTAAAATTGAAAAATGAGCAACATAGAATTGAATAAAATCATGGTCATGAAAATTAGAAAATCATTAAAAATCCCTTGTTACCTGCTTAGAAAGGGCTTTCTCGATAGTTCCCCAAACAGGAAGAATAAGACCGCCCAAAACATTTACTTCCTGTCTTCTTCTGCCAACTGTACAAAAGTTTCCAAGCCTGCAATTGGGGCCATGCATGCACTGCAGGAAAAATTAACAGTAAGCAATGGATAAGAACAACAAGGTAACTGAAGAATTAACAAAAAGTTTATGCATCAAGTCTATATGGAGTAAATAGTCAATTCAAGAAGAAAATTCTTAGATTTCAGATTGATCAATAGAATTTTACAAGTACAACACAAAAAAAGGGGACTGAAGAAGTCACACAGTATGCTGGAGAATATACAAGACATGCACCTTTCCCTTTGGCATGATTCTGTTTCTCTACATTAAAAGGGGTCAGCTGGACACTAACAGCAAGGTAGCAATGTCATTAATCAATCAAAGTAACAATATTCCATCCAATTGTCTACAAGTCACTTACCTTGTTGCAGCATCATAAAATTTCCACATTGTATTATCAGTTGACTCCAGTATATGATTCCCCATTTAAGTACGGGCACATTACAAACAGGAAACTTTGCATGGAATATGCTAATTTGAATATTCACACAAAACTTATTTCTGGCTGCTGAAACTCGAGTTGGCAGGTCGAAGCTTGCATCAAGTTCTTTACCAGTTCGAACACAAAAGATGAAAAGAAACACACATCAAAGAACAAAACTCATCTTTTCATGTCCTAAAATAGTTCTTAAGTATGAAAATGTTGAACATAAGATGCAAAACAGTTTTTCATCATCAGTTAATCTACCATTTTAGCTCAGTGGTTATGCTATACCTAACATTGCAAATTATCGACACTAACAGGATTTCTCATCTGAACATATATTCAACACCCTTTTGTACCTGTTTAGATGAAACTTCATACTCGTCTTCCCAACCACTACGAGCCTTATCTAACGACAACAGTTTTCTATATTTGTTTTTCAACTCTGCCAGGGGCATTTCCCTGGAGGAAAAAAAAAAAAGAGTCAGTAAACACAACAGATTCAATATAAGCTTTGACTACGCCTGGTAATATCTGATACCTTACTGACTCCCCAACAGCAGGTCTGACAATCTTAAACATTCCAGAAGCAGAGCTGCAACGATGAAATAAACAAAGACACAGAAAGGATGGTATAAGACAACAATAAAATAGCATAGAACCCCAATAGTATAATAAACTCTAAAACAGGATTGTTTCTTGGAAAACAAATCTCAGGTTTCTTATACCAAACTGCCAGCTCAATCGAACCAAATCTGCAGCAGCATAAAAATAAAACAATCCACTACTCTCTGTATTGAGGAAGTAGAAGTGTGTTATGGTGTACCATGCTCACAAAGCAAACACTTCTCGTGCATTGTAAAATCACAAATTTAAAAACCTTCTTCACCTAACATGACATAATCCACAAAAAAAGAGAGAGAAATTTGGCAGCAGAAGTTTGTAAAACATTCTTGTCCTAGCATAGTGAAATAGAAGCAGGATAAATTGGTACCCATTCTGTGGCAAAATTTAACCACTTACATTAATGCCTTCAGTCAAATGATTCATTTACATTTCCCCGCTTTTCCCTCTCTTTTCTTATTGTGAAGAAATCTGGTAGCTAAATTGAAAACACTTCATCAAATATCAGTTCCTCTCTAAGCTACAGTGTCAAGCACCGAAACACAATGTCCTTTTCCTAAAACCGCAAAGGACTACTGGACTTTTGATTCACAACCATGATCAATGACCTCTTTGGCTCCATGCTTTCTTTAATTAAAGAAGTAAAATTTCAATTGAATCCAGTGATTTGTCATAGAATTTTAATGTTCACATAATCAAAACTTTACAATTCACAACTAATAAGCAAATACTTGAATATAAAACATATAGATAAAGTTAAATCTAGCTATACCTTTCAAATGCTAAAATAAAGTGACGTCTTCCTAACCAATCCCTCCTAGATTCATAGAATCCATCATTCGAAGAACTGAGCCCATCCTCTTGCTTTTCCACGAGCATGGTACTTGCAGACTAGCATTAATGAACATTTGCAAATTTTACAGTTATTTATCAAAAAGTAATAGAGCATTCACCATTCAGTGTTAAGACATGCATGCACAATAAAAACTGAAGAAAGAAGGAAAGCACCTCCCATGTGATTCCTCGATCCAGAGTGAAAGTAAAAAGAACAGTTGATGCCCCAGACATTAGATCAATGTGAACAGTCTGTAAGATAAAAGTCAACATCACTCGTTGAGTAAAGCCAGTAAAAGAATTGCAAGAAAGTATAACCTTGGGAGCTCCTTGTAATTCAATAATGTAAGCTTTCATATCAACAATCCCAGAATCAAGATCCCCTTCGATGCGTGCATTCTGAATAAGAAGATCTAAGATTCTGACAAACAACTCAAACATCCTGCAGTGAAAAGCAGTCTAGCAGATCAAATTTATTTCTGACTGCAACAGCCAATCATTTTTCAACCAGCAAAACAGAGACCTATTTTGAAACTCAGGTGGCAGTCCTAATATCCGATTGAGGAAACGCCCAACATCATGCATGTCTGAATCAATTATACGTCCAGACAACTTTCCATAGTCTTTCCCATTGCCTATATAAAATTTAGAAGGTTCGAGTTATAATTGTCACGAAACATGACAATTAATGATGATAAAACAGCTAAAAGGATGGCATAAGAACATCAATGAAAATGAAATAGAGATGATGATGATACAACAAAAATGTTTTCCAGGGACTCTTGACAGGAATGGGGAAAAAAAGGAAAGTATATTCTGACAGTTCAATTCAAGAAAAGTAGTGACACAGTGATTAACAAGAAAAAAATACCAAGAACAGAGTCTCTAACTATTCCAACAGAAACAAGAGCAGCTTTTGCCTTTGTTATAAATTCTTGAACTGTCTCTGGCTTTTCAGATGAACATCCAGGAGGTACAACTGGCAGAGTATCCTGAAAACTGAATTTTAGTTATTCCCAACAATACTTGGCACCCCATTTTTCAACTATAAATCCAGCACAAAGAGAGATACTCAAATATTATTACAAAAAGATGATTACACCTGCTCCATAATTCCTCTATACATCACCATCAAAGCCTTTTTCCCATGCGCACTATCATAATTGTAAGCACTCAAAGAAGGCCCAGCCCTGCAAGGCATTTATGCATATTTAGACATCCAATCAAAGCAAAAGACATCATTGATAACCACTATTCCCCTGAGGAAAAATATTCAAGTTACCTGCGGTCTCCCTGTGTTAAGGCCCCGAGAGATTCTAATCGCTTGGCAACAATAGATGCAAAGCGGCGTTCTCCACCAAGATTAGTAAATAATAGCCTGCAAAAGAAAAGAGAAAAAAAGCGTTATTATGGTCTAACAATTTATAGTGTCAGCTTTACACTTTGCAAACATTCAGCGTCAATATGTTAAACTTTATTACTTTCGAACAAAACTCACAAGAACAGTTCTATCATTTAAAATCAGAAAAACAAAGAAATTGGCCGGTGCGGTCTGTTCAATTCTATCAATTTATTCTGGTAACAAACATATTTAATGGACAAAAATGCAGGATCAGATCAAATAACCATGGTTTCAGAAACTGTGGCTTAATTCTATTCAAATTAAAGAAATCCTGATTCACACCCATCAATCCTCTAGAAAAACAATCTTTCTCAAGGCTTCACCCAAATTCTAACTTTTCCCCACCTTTGCAAGCACTATACCATATCAAGTCTCCTAGCTTCATGCTCAACATGTAGTCATGCACGTACTAAACCAAAGTCAAACTCAAGTAGCTCAGACAAAGGATTCTCCAAATGTTGGTAAGGAAAAGTGAGCAGAACATATAAGCAATTACTACCTCACCTGCCTGATTTTGAAGATTATGTTACAATAACATAAATTCCATAGATGGATGAAATCCAAGTTAAATCAACCCTCCATGTGCTTGGATTATTCATCAACCAAAAACTAACCTAAGCCCAAACTCAAAGATCCCCAATTCCCCAACTACCATTTTAATATTTCTAAAATTAAGAACAATATGCTCTAGTTTTTTTATTCTTCTTGAAGAGCCCAAATGGATAGCAGACATGACAACTTATAAAAAAGTGTGGGGAGTAAGCTTTTAGGAATTCTATGTTTAATATATAACTAAAGAAAGTAAAACATTACCTCCAAAAGTTGAGTGTTTAATCTGACTCTTATTTCATAATGCAGCCAGAAAAGCAAATGGATGAAAGAGAGTTAAACATGCATGGCCCAGCCTACCTATACTCAGGAGCAGAAGCTTGATTTGATCGGTGTGTTCTTCCAAACTGTTGAATTGCTCGGTCAGCACTCCAAGGAAGTTCTAGAGTTAAATGAACCCTTCTTTTCTGTTGGTAGAAATGTCAAATGGCACTTAAATCAGAAACAGGACAACTTATAAATTGTGCAAATTAAATAGGCTGACTCATGCAGAAATAAATTATTTTTTGCTCATAGAAATGTCAAATGGCACTTAATTGGATGTGGGGCATCTTAAAAACGCATCTACAAAGCAGAACCACACAAAAATGAGAAGATGATGCCAAAATACCATGCACAAAAAAAAAACCACTTTAGAGACTGCCAAAGAGAAATACCAGGCAGGCAAAAAGTTTCAGAGCATCGGGCACACCTGATTTTTTGATCTTCTATCTGCCTGTAAAGACACGCCAGCTGATCCTGCTTCAGAAATGATAGCAACCAATTTCTTACCATCCATGAAAAGCTGCTTCTCGTGCATATTGACCATTTCCATGGTGACATCCTTTCTAAAGAGAAAAAAAAACCCTCAGTTATATGGATTAAAATAAAAAAGTAAGTGGGGGGGGAAATGCAGAGCAACTTACGAGTTTCGTGGAAGATAAGTTACGCCTTTTCCACTGGTGGCCCTTACAAGCATGCCTCTCCTCCCAGTCATTTCAGCAACATTATCAGGGCCTCCAAGCTGCAAAATATAAAATGCACAGTCAACACAGGTTTCTTTTTTGTCAGAGGAAGAATATATTATTAGACCAAAGTGAAAAGACGATCACAACATGCAGAACATGTATCCATAACAGAATACCACAAAAAGAAAATTAAAAAAAAAAGAGCTTCCTGTCACTCAAAATATAAGCTGAAGATATGCTTCTGAGTAACCCCAAAGTAGAGGACAAAAAAAATGAGAAACTATTATCATCAACAGGTGCTTTGACAGAGCATTTTCAAAAATTCAAAAATTCTACCTCTTCAAATACTGAGCATTTTGAGTACCCCCAAAGTAGAGGACAAAAAAACTGAGAAACTATTATCATCAACAACAGGTGCTTTGACAGAGAATTTTCAAAAATTCAAAAATTCTACTCATGGTAGCACATCTCCACAAAATTAAACAACCATTCTCGTTCCCAAAACCCACTAAGTCCATCAGTAGTAAAAGTTCCTCCCCTTCTCGAAGATGACCCATGCACACCTCAAAGAGAATAAAAGGCCATTCCACATCTTCCAAGCCATCAGATAATGAACAAAAATATGAGCTTGTCAACAAGAATCAAATTATCCAATGCCCAGTAGCTGCCGGGCCATTTGACATCTAAAACTTTACTTCACTAACCAGATAATACAGCATAAATCTACTAAAATCATAAGAGTTATAAGATAAACAATAACATATCAAGCAACAAATCTTAGTTAACATATTTTTTCCATTTCCTCCTCTTCTAAGAGAATTTATTACATGTAAGGTTAAGCTCTACTGCATGGGCCTCCTGAACACATAAATATACATGCATGCATGTGTATGTATGTATGTGTCTATGTGAGTATTTGACAAAAAGAGGAGAGGTCAGGATGTGGTCGCTACCTGATCAATAATATCATCCAAAGGATTGTTTGGAAGATCCAAAGATCGAATTATCTCCAAAATTTTCAATTTGCGTTCCAAAGCTGTTTCATACCTAATATCAAGTTCATACATTATATAATGATGCTTTTAACAAATATTAATTTAGTCCAACTGACACATGACCATCAACACACCAGAAGAGAAGTAATTATGGAAAGAATAGAATTACATGGGAACAGGAAAAACTAATCAGCTCCCAGTTTGTAACTACCTCTTTGTAAGTTCAACAAGATAAGCATGCTGTTGTTGAAGAAATTCTTCTGTTTTTTCCTTGCACGAATGACATGACCAATCTTCAGATGCTAAATCTGTAACAGGTGGCACTAAACATGAGGGATGGACCAGTTGGCCACAACAAGAGCATTGGAGTAATTTCTTCCTTCCCTGCAGTTGAAATTTTACAAATGTAACACATCATCAACAAGGAAACCACAAAACAAATCAGAAACTACCTCTTCTGAATTGCATATCTCACAGATCTGAAACTCATCATCAGATCCATTGGATTCGCCTCCAGAATCAGCTGCATTGGCAATAAAGAAATTAATTTTTTAAAAAATGAGCGATCTTGGAATTTGCATTATAGTATCTAAGACAAAATGCCTCCAAACTTGAGAAGTAAAGCCCCATATTTCCATAAAAGGGATAAAAAAGGAATACCAGCATCAATAAATTTTCCAGGTGAGTTTGCTGGATAAGTAAAAGGTGATGCAATCAACAAGGACACAAGTTCACAGGAAAAGACAACACATAATAAAACCATATGAGAGCATTAAAAAGTTCAGACATCAGATTTCTTCTCTTTTTCTTCCTTTTCTTCAGCAAATGAAAGTAAGTCATGTACCAAGAATGCAAGCAAGGAGCATCAATTTGCAAGCCCATGGTATAACAAAAGAGAGACTAATATCGTGGTCCATTGTTAACTGCAATAAATCAATTAATGTCAGACTTCAAAGAACTTACTTCCAGATCCTTCATCAATTTCATCATCACTCTCAGGTTTCCATCTTGCAGCTTTCCTAACTCGCCCTTTCAATGAAACACCAGGAGTTGCTGAGTGCCTCTTCCGTTGAAGTTCCTTTACGCCTTCCTCTCCTGCATAAAACAAGAGGAGAATAAATGGGAATTGTAATGTATAAGGTGCAAAGAAAGCACAACCACATAGTTACCTTGTTCTGGTTTTCCCGGCAGAGGGTAATTTTCTTCCACAAATTTCAGCAGCAATTCTCGAGGTCCAGAAATAAAATCGTCAAGTTCAGAACCCTGCTCAAGAAAATGTATAGATAACATTCAAATGGGAAACTAACAATATACAACCAGGAAGAATCAAGTGGAAAATGCATACACCACATCAACGAATAAAAGACATACTCACATATTTTGATACAGCTTCCTCAGTTCGAGCCTCTCCTGTACTCTGCAGGCCAATAACAACACACTTTTCTTCTTTCAATGCCTGCTTAGCTATTCTTACAGTAGCAGGCACCTTAGCTGACATGCACATGTGTCTAAAGAAGCGCTGCCAGAAAATGAATGGATGAAAAAAAGAATTAGATTAACTTGTCAAACACATAAAATAAGCACTTTACAAAAACAAGATCAATGAAAAACATTTGAACCACTAGTGAAGACCAAACCTGATGGCTTGACCAATATACTCTCCACAGTTGACTAGAATTTGGTTTGTCATTAGTAAGAAAGGTGCTTGCTGAAAGCAACTCTACTCGCAACTCCGCCCAAAATTCTGCTGCTTTTTTGTACATGTCCTAAGCAATTCAGAACGCAATATGAGAAAACTCAAGGGATTATTCATGAAAAAAAAAAGAAAAAAAATAAGAATTAGTTAAGAGATTCAGGGAAATTACAGGAGTGATAAAAACAGGGAAAAACCACGCTTTGTTAGGGGGGTTTTAGTCCCACCTAGCAAATTTTGAATTCAGTTAGTAGGAATCAGTGGAAGAACTAAACTTCCTACAAAAGGAGGAATGGATGAACTGCAGAAAGAAACATTCAAACACCACATCCACAATAAGGTCCAAACTTCTCACCCTTCCCCACAAGTGAGAAGTCAACAATATAAGAAAGTAACTTGCTAAAAGTACCCACTTTTAAGAGAGCTATTTCAAATCAAATGATATTAATGAACAGAAATATCTTCCTCAACACTGCAGAAAACTCATCCAAAAATTTGACCAGGCACTTAAAGGAAAGAGGCCCTGTTAATAAACCCAAATGGGAGTGTCATTCTGCATTCTTAGCACATGAGTTTGGTGTATAGAACGCATTATTGGCCACAAGGAGCATGCTGACAATCAGCTTGATAGAAACTAAGACCAGATCTGAGCAGGCAACTAGAAGGAAACTTTGACAGAGTTGCAAATCTAAGACTGTTTTCCCAGAAAAGGAATCGACTGACCTAAAAATAGTTTCCTAAATAGAACTTTTCTTTACATTCCTCACTACTTGGTTTGTTGAAAACATAAAATTGACCAAAAAAACATGTGCTAAAATGATTTGCTGACAAAGTCCAAGCTATCAACATATTTAAGAATTAAAAAAAACATGAAAAAGTAACGAGTAGTGTCAACTGCCCTGCTATTTAAAACATCTAATGGTGCAACGTGAAAGGACAGCATATCCAAAGGAGCTTGGTTAAGGGCATTAGACCAATTTCAAATTTCATGGTGAGCAAGTGATATCAACTTGCTCAAAACAAGACATTTGGATGGAAAGCAAGCCTGGGTGCAATACTAACTCCTCACTAACAAGGATATGCATTGTCAATCATGCAACTAGCAACTAGAATTGATTTTTGTTGGTGGAAGTGTATTAGCAGTTCAAAAAGCAATGAAACACCATATGCAGTGCTTTTATTTGGCATGTTGCAGGGGTTAGAAACAAGGAAAGCTCCTTGGTGCAAAGGGTGTAGAAGGAAAAGGAGCAAGTAAAAAACTATCAGCAACAATATTAACCATCGATTCCTATGTTTCATACTGGAAAGCCAATTGATGCTTCTTACCATCATCTCAGGTTCTAAAGGTGCTTCAACAATTTCAAACTCTGCCCCTTTATAGCTAAGGGTACGACATACATACATTCCCCTGAAAACCAGAAGAAGATGACAAATCAAAAGATAAATCTTGAAAACAAATTTAGTTTACCAATGCATTCCAACCATTGCAACCTTGCTTTCATGTCCATTGCAACAAGTTCCAATGCTCCAACACCACCTTTTTCAAGAGCACCTGCAAAATTAGTTTTTAGAAGACTGCTTTAATAATTGCTAATGTTGAACATGGCATTTTACTAGCAAGATAGAGAAGCAATGTGAAAACAAGCCACGGAGAGAAAGCCCTTAGCAGAGATTTACAGAAGTTTACATTTGCACACAAACATGGAAGAGTTTCAGAATAACAAAGAATGAAGTATAATATTGAGCAATCAAATCTAACTTTTAAAAGTAGAAGCGTGTGAGTTTATTTTTAAGAAAGCAAACAGATTTAAAAGCTGATTATGAGAAAAGCATGTGTTCCCCTGCTCTCTTACAATCAGCTAAACAGGTGCTTAGCTATAAGCACAGCAGTGCCAAACAGAACATGTGTATTCTTTGGCCACATGATCCCACCCCATGAAAAAAAAAAAGGTGAAAAGAGTAAACAATCTGCATTACGAACTCAAAAAGTTTAGATACTTCACAAAGTCAGTTACAGTTTCTCAATTATAAAACTATTTTTAATTGTTAGATAAATCACTCTCCTATTCTCATAAGCCACACTCCAAGAAGGGGTGAAAATATATAGAAATAGCAAGTTGAAATAATTTCAAAAGAAAAATGTCTGCATGGGCACATAAATAAAAGCAAGAGAGAGAGAGGAAGGAGGGAGAGTTCAGAAACTAACTCACGCCTTCTGAAGAGGATCTTGAAAACACGGGCATACAAACTTTTCAACAAAGTCGATGATAGCAGATTCAATTATCCAACAAAAGAAAAATAACATTACTATTGATTTATGAGTATTGTTCCTAAAACAGTTAGCATGACACAGCTATACCTTTCAGTACGAGTCCAATTTAGGCCTTTATCATTTATGTACTCAACTATACTATTTAATTGCTTCCAACTAGATTCATTTTGTTTTATGATCAAAATTCTCCAAATCAAACCTCATCTTACAAAACCTGAACAAAAGAATTAATGTGGCATGATCAATCACACCTAGAAACTTTTGGAAAACATCAAAACATGTTCCATCTCCCCAAAGACCAAGCCTGACCATATAACCCATATTTCGTGGTTCAGATGCACCAGTCGCTGAGCAATAGATAACACGTGCTTCAGGAAGTCGGGCCTGTTATATTGGGATCAGGAATATCAAGAGTTAAGATCTCATAGAAACCTGATTTAACTATCCCAAGCCACTTTACAATAGCAAATAGCATAGCTAACCCATTATCTCTACTAAAAAATTATGGGGACAAAACAAGCATCAAGGAAATTTGTGAATGTTTGTGTTACATGGCATAGCAAGTGTGACCATAGGTGTGTCCATGCACATCTAGCAGCATGATTTCCCATGCATTAGCTTGTTTGCGAGTGCATATGCACACGAGAGAGAATAGAAGCATCAAAGATGTAAATAGAAATTTATTGTGTGCCATCTGACAAAAGAAATCATCAAAAAAAAAAAAAAATGACCATTCAAGGCTTAGCATGATTATTAAGTGGCTTTACACCCCACATTATCATCTAGCATTTAAAACCCCCATGAGAGGTTGTAAGAAAATAATTCTTGTGAATCTACCGGTCCAAGTGCGGATGGACTGTGTAAGATCCAACTAAGGAAGTATTTAGTTTCGGTAAGCGAAAAATATCCCGAAGATATCCTTTCCATAAGAACATGAAAGGGGGGAGAAAAAAAATGCCTTCCTTTCATCCCCATTTAACAGTTCCCATAACATCTTCATAAGCTCAAAAGAGTCTTTTTAAAAATAAGAGTGATACACACTTATGACTACGAACTTAAGCCATGAGTTCCTGGGATAACACTTTGCATGACACACCATGTTCCATAATTGTATCATAACCATAAACTTTCCCTGTTTATATTCCTCCTTTTCACATGCAAGAAAATTTAATAGCTTAAATTGCATGGCTAGTTACAATCACCAATTTAATGGAAGGAAAGCTGTTGGAAGAAGCCTCTAAACTTTAATAAGAATATCTTAAATACCACCAGAAAAGTGTCCACATGATTACATCACAGAGAAGGATGATGATAATACAAAGTGTGCAAACATAGACATGCATATATCAAACAACTAGTAAAAAGGAGGTGCAGAGCAGGCAGGGAAAACATATTGCTCTAGAAATCAGTTTGAAGGACAAACCTGAATATCAAGAACTGCTTCACCTGTCCGCGTGGGTTGACTTCCAGCTTCAGGTATCAAGTTTTTTGCTTTATGGCACTACAATAAAGCCATTGATCCTTAGAAATGAAGTGTTTAGGGATGTATTGAAACACATAACACTCAATGAATCAGCCAAATAAAGCCTGACTGTCAAAGCAACAAACATAAGATAAACTTCCAAAAGACGCATAGTACCTCATCAAATATTAGAAGACCATCAAATTCTGATCCACACCACTGCACAAGTTGTTGCAGACGAGACCGACCTTTCTCAGAAGATGCAATGAGGCTATTGTATGTCAAAAATACAACTCCCTCTCGGACACCAACAGACTTCGAATCAAGCTTAGAATAGGGCAGCTTGTTCAAAGCATGCACTACATGGAGAAATAAGAAGTGGTAATGAGTCACTTGGACACCGACATTAAAAATGTCCTTGGTTCATATTTATAATTTTTCTGTCTCCTGTATCAAATTTTGCTTTTCCAAGCATTTCAAACCAGATTTTCCAAAAATCAAATGATCTCATTTAATCTCAAAATGGAATAAACATCCAAGGCAGTCAACACCGACACTCGAAAGAAAACCATGATCCATGTATCATGACAAAATGAAAAGAGGACTTCTATCCTCAAAACTTGAAGAGAAGGCAATTAATCAGAACTCCAATTATAAAGTAAATTCACTAATAAGAGAAACTTATGTATCCACTTTACTCTGCCTTTACAGATAACATAAAACACATGCATACATGCAAAATGCCATATAATGTGATAATCATGACTCAGAATATCCGAACAAGGCAAGGCCCAAAGAACTCAACAGCATAGATAAAATCTAAATAAAACAACAACGAAAATAACAGTGATCATAAAAGAGAAACTAAACCCAAAAATATATACTTTATACTCTTATTTGACATCTACACCATCACTCCTCTAATCCGTACAAAAATATTGCAGAAAAATTAATTAACAGAACATTTATTCAACCACCAAAGCAAGACAAAGATCCTCTAGGGTCCTTAAACTCTCTTCTTCCAGATTTCTATAACTGGACGCATTAAAGCAAACCCTTCCACACCCAATCTTGAATCATTCTGATTTCAAATGTTATGTTACATCAACCATTAATCACGTCTGTTGAATAGCTAAAACAGAATATTATTATCGCATAAAATCATCTCATAAGCTAGGAAAGGCTTAAGGATTTACCTTCAACATGTGCTGCACCAACATCATCCAAGTCTCTTCTTGCATCGAACTTTAAGTCTGAACCAACAGAAATCCACCTGCATAAGATCATTAAGGAGAAGAAAAGCATTATATAACATGGGTTGAAATATAGCATCCTCCCAGCTGCAAATGCAGATCTAAATAACTTGAAAATTAGTAATAGCCACACGAAAAAAAGAGCTGAGGATAAGGATAAAACGAAGATCTGCATACAATGCACTCATTGTAACCCACAACTTACAAAACTTTCCTCCTCACGTGGCGCCAGTTTTCCCATATCAATCCTGCAATTGTTCTGCCTTTACCCACACCAGCTCCATCTCCAATGAAGAATCCAGCCCTGGCACTATTTGGAAGGTGTTGCATGTGCCTCTGCCATCAAATCAACAGTACCTAATAAGTAGTGGCACTTGTAATCATCAACCATCAGTTATATCGTAGAAAACAACCTGACAAGCATAGACTAATGTCTCAATCTGCAAGCATGACAAAGCCTTGGTACTTTCTAAATCATCCTTGATTTTTAGATCATAAGTAGGCTCAGGTGGCTGCACTGCAGACAAGGAAGACGTCTCCACAATAGGATCGGGATGAGGTGGTCCAATAGATAGTTTTGGAGGTCGCTGCATAAAAGACCACATAAACATCAACTAAATTCTACAGCTCGGTAACCAAAAACTAACACACGAGCCAAAAGTTCAGAAATACAGAGACTTCCCTTACAGAAATTCTGAAGGAAGCTTTTAGAAATAATACTCACATAATCTGTAAAAGTTTCTCCTGCAGTGCCACCTTCATCTTCCTCTCTCTCCACTTCAATGGCTACCTGACAGGTTCTAGTGTCAAAAAGGAACATGAACAAGAAAATAAGAATATTTTCAAAACACCAGCTTTCGAAAGACATCCCACAGCAGGGTACTAGGCTATGCATCTGAGATCAATTGAATTTTGATTTGACAAGATGTGGTGGGGAAAATTATTATTTTTTTATAAGAGAAGGGGGGGCAAACTGAGCTTTGATTGGCTGGAATGAAGATGAAGGTGGTTCAATATGGGTGTCGTTTTAAGTTTTCCAAGCTACAATTTTCCAAATTTATCAGTAGGTTTGAGGTTATTTCTATAATTGCTAGAAATTGTCAAAAGCAAGGTCTAGGATCCTGTTTCATAAATCGGCACCTGATTTTTCTCAGACAAATGGATTTTGTTTAAGATTTCACTGGTTATACAGTAATACTTGAGTCTTCCTATTTAGATGTCCAAGTCCAACTAGGTTACAGATATTTCAAGTCTATTACATGTTTGTGATCTCTAAATTCCATCCGAAAGTTCAATGAAAAACTTCACAACATTTTCTTCATCCTCACAAAGTATCACGCTTACTTCCAGGGAATGATCTTAACTGAAAGCAGTCTTTGTTTCCTTTTCTTCATAAATTAACCCAGAAATCAAATTTGCAATCAATCTGTCAGATTCCTCAAACAATAATCATCAGAGAACCTCATAAAAGCAACGTTTTATAACCCGTTCTAAAGTATTTTAGAAAACTTAATGAAAAACAACTACGGTTTCTCACTAATTCCCAGCCTCATTGTGAACCAAAAACCTTGTAAGGAAGATCTTGAAATGAAGAATTCTCGTTGTTAGAATTTAGAAGTAGGGGACCCGAACAAGCCATTAGGTTCCCTAGCACTTCGCTTGTCACCCTTGACGGTTATAAGAATCCTAAACAGAAGTGTCCTCCACCCTCTAGTATATAGCCCGCTACAACGCAGTAGTTAAAATTTTAAGTTTTCTGTTGTTAGTACGCATACATTTCTAGTAGTCATGGTTATTGCCCTTATTCACTACAGCTCCTCCTACTGATTAAACGTAACACTCAGCAGAAAACCCTAATTTTAAAAAATTCAAACAAGATTTTACTCCATCTATACAAATACTCGAAACAAAGAAGATAACAGAGAACATTTGATGCAAAACCTCGTTGACTTCTTCGAGGGGGGGAGGAGGAGGAACTAGTCGCGGAAGAGGAGGAAGAGGAAGCACCGTCCGCGACGGAGGGGGAAGAGGAAGAGGAGGTGTAGCATGAGGAGGAAAGAGCTGTTTAATCTTCGACAAATCAACAGCGAGATCGACAAAACACTGAGGGCACTGAAACCGAGCCAAACCATGAGGAACATTCAAAATAGCCTTGCAATTAGCGCAAGGCAGCTGCATCTTACTCGGATCGATGCCGTAAGCCGGCGTTTGCAGTTGCGGCTGCGACGTCATTTTATGCAACATATTGTTATTGTTAAGCAGCGGTGGAGCCACCGCCTTTTTCATGAGCTCGGGCGGCAGCATTTGCGGCATCTTACAGGAAGGACAGACGAATTCCGTGATTCCTGGTCCGACGGTTAAGATCATACGGCATCCAGCGCAGCGGACCTGGACGCTGCCGCCTGCGGGGTGAGGTTGTGGTGGTGGTTGTGAGGCCAGCGGTGGAGTTGCCGGTGGCTGAGTCATGATATAATAAATTATTCTCTGATTGAGGGAGTAGCGAGTGGTGTAGAGATTCTGTTGGGAGGTTTAATCTTTCTTTTTTATATACATCTTTAACCTGAATAGATTGAACTTGCCGCTTATTACTCGATGGCATTCACGAGCTCATCTTATATATCTTATTCAGACATCTCTCTCGTTGAATTTATTATTCCAAGGAAATGAGTTTGCGATTTCTGCGGTTACTGGTCATGCGCACTGGGAGCCGAAGGTCCGTGGTGCGTGCTTCAGAGAGAGAGAGAGAGAGAGAGAGAGAGAAGCATATTTTTCTTATCGTATTTAAACGTGGGCCGGATGCCCGGGCTGCTTTTGCTTGTCAGGGAAAATAATACTCGGAGCCCAAAAGTCACGCTAAACTGGTCGAGGAGACAAGCCAGGTCTGCATGGTTTTTGATATATTATTGTATTATATTATTCCTGTTATCGTGGGGAGGATGCATGCACGATTTAGGAACTACGTTCTTCTGATAGTAATTACTAGGCTGGTAATCCGCATTGCATAGTTATTTGGACCCAGAAAAATTAGTTTAAAAAGGAAGATTCATGCATTTGTTAGCATGTTTTCTTAGAAGTAAATGTTTTTTGAATTTTGTGACTCGGGGTCAATGTGTTAATAAGTCGGCTTTATTCAAATATATAACAACAAGAACAGACAATCATAATAAATTAAATATAAAAAAAGTAATTATAATGATTTGTGCAAAAAAAAAAATGTTTGTCAGTATAGTGAAATGATTTCTACCTAACAAAATAAAAATAAAATAAAATTTAATAAAATAATATCTAAATATATTTTTAATTAGTTTAAAAATATTAAAAATATATAAAACAATCAAATATTAAAGATTAAACTCGAAAAAAATATTTGATTTAAAAAAAAAACCCAAAAAACAACTTGGATCTAACCAGATTAACATGTCAAACATATTATTTGGGTTATGAGAATAGAATATCCTATAGATAAAAAATAAAAATACAAAATGCAAAACTTAATTATCAGCCAAGCCAATATTAAATAACAAAAATGAAAAAAAAATATTAAATAAAAATAACAAAAAAACAATTCGAGTCAACCAGAGTTTGCTTTTCAACTCATAATTTGGATCGCAATACTAGGATAACCTCATGAAAAACAATTTGAAAAGCACTATAAATCTTAGTCCTCAACCAAACTAATAAATAATAATGAAATTGAGAAAAAAAATAAAAAAAAATGATCGAAGTGAACTAAGTGAATTTATTAAATTTGTAATATGAGTCATGAGACTGAGTAGTCTCATGAAAAACAAACAAAAAATATATATAAAATTGATTCTCAACCAATCTAATATTAAATAATAAATTTTTTAAAAATAATTGCTAAAGATAATAATAAAAAAATATATATAAAATCCAGCATCAAATAAATGGCAGCCTCTTTTCTATCAGACACAAAAAAACAATGAGATGAGAGAGACGTGAAAGGAAAGGAAAAGAAAGAAAAAGGATCATGGAGCTACACTGGAACCAGTACTTCAAGTTATGTCGTCGCATAAGAAAGCCACCACCAAAACTATTCCAGCGACACCGCTGAAGGCACCCTTCTGGTGTTGGAGGAAGGTACGCGCACCACAACAATGCAGTGGTCTTCCCCGCACCCGGACAAGTGTGTTATACATGCTAACCAATTTCCCTCTTTGATCCCTAACCTGGCTAGGAGAGGGGTTAATTTTTTGTTTAAGTTTCAATTTGGTCTATAAAATTTGGATTGTTTCAAATCAGCAATTTTGACTGCAATCAAGAATCAATCGAGCAGCACTTGAGGGCCTAGCTGCTGTGGTCAACCGTGTGACTTGTTCCGCCCCCGTCCCGGGTTCGACCCTCTATGTGCACGCCTGTCACCCCCGCGGTGCCTAACCTGCCCCTGGGCTTGCAGGATGTCCAGTGGGCCGTGGGGAATAGTCGTGGTGCGCGCAAGCTGGCCCGGAAACCTCACGTGAATCAAAAAAAAAAAAAAAAAAAAAAAGAATCAATCGAGCACTGAATTTATTTTTTGACACTGCTAGAATCTCACACCAAGCTGATTAAAGAAAAATTATAGAGCTTAACCTTGAATTAATCTAATGTAAAATGATCAAATTAAAAAAAAATTGCAATAACAAAAAATAACAAGAAAAATGAGAAAACGTTGCTTGAATCAAATATATATAAAGTCCGATCACAAAAATAAAATGACACGAGCTTGAATCCACAATAATCTGCAAGAGATCGCACAGTTCACGTGTGTGCAGTGTTTTTATCTTTCTATAATTATTATTATTATTACATGTCACGTTGACGCGGATTTTTCAAATATTATCATTTCCGTCAACTAAGTACTCGTTGGGTGGCGGTCTCTATCATTTTTCCATGGAAAGAAAACAACGGGCAAAAGATGCATCATTTTAAATTTCAGGTCTCTATCAGAAAATCATTTCCTAAGAAATTGGATCAGAGACATTTCCATGTACCCGATGGTCTTAGCTTGCTGATTCAGAGTTAAATTATCCACCTAGATGTGACTGGAGAATATATAACCATAGTTTTGAAACCATAGTGACTTGACAAGATTTTTTTAAAATTTAATTGTAACCTTTTTTTTATTAAAATAATATTATTTTAATTTGTTTAAAAAAATCAAAATTAACCTGGATAGCCTAGAACTTGAAACTTGAACTGGCTACCGGGCCGGGTTTAAACTAAGAATGTGTGTGTGTTTATATATATCACTGGAAACCACTGGTTTGAACTAAGTATTCAATATTTCTTTTTAATTCATAAATCATGTGTATATAAATTTATGTACAAACAAAGCAACCTTCAATCACGGAGAGAAAGTTAGATAATTGGATTATTTCACAGTGCGTGCCAAATTATGCACGTTGCATCGAATTCAATAGGGATTTTTTTTTAATTTAAGATAATAGCTCAAATTATTATATATTTTTCAATCTATTCCTGTGTGTTTTAATTGAACTGCGTGATTAGAATGTAAGAAGTACACAATTTTTAAAAAATCAACATATTTTCCAATATAAACTTGTTATCAGGCACAAATATGTGGCTGGTAGATTAATTTAAAAATTTTGTTTAGGTGATGGATTACGAACTTAATCACATACAAATAACTATTCCAATATATAACGACACATTGATCCATTGATTTTTACTTATAAATTATTTTTAATTGTGAAATAAAAGTTAGATTATTTATATGAATTATAGCAGTTAAAAAAAAACCCTACTAGCTGTCATGAAAACACTATAGGTGCAGACTCATTGCAACAATGCAATGATATTTTTGCCCTTTAAAAAAGAAATAAATGAATTGCGTTTCGAAGTAAAAAAAATACAATGAAATATTATATGGTCTCTTTATCTTTTTAACACAATAAAATTACATGTTTGCCCTTTAAAACAATAAAAACAAGTTGGTTACAAGGGGTAGTTTTCTTTTTGCAAAACAATAAAATGACTTTAGTGTGGTTGAAGACAAAATTTGCAAAACCAACTCTTAGAGGCTTTTTGTCATTTTTCATGTGTTTTTTTTAATTGTAATAAATAAAGTTTTTAAAGACAATCTAGTAATTTAATAAATGTAAAATATTATTTTAAAAAGATCGGTGCATGTTTAGTATATGCCAATATATGAATGGCTTCCACGCTGTTTGGACGACGCGTAAACCGCCATTTAACCATAAAAAACTGTTTCTCATGAGAACGTTTGATTCACCGCGACATCCTCTCAACTCCTAAGCGGTGCCTGTTAATGAAAGGGGTCCAGTTTGACATTAGCAACATTTTTTTCTTTAACAGCTCTCTCTCCTCTTTAATATTTGCGTTGATTTTCAAGATTTTCAAACCAACCATTTAGTTTATTTTTCTTTTGCGATTAGTCCCTTTTCTTTTTACTAGTATTTGCTGTATTTTAAATTATTTATGAAATTATATGTTATTTTTTATTTCACCCTCTTCAATCTTTTTAGTTTAATTCCTATTTTTTTTTATAGAAGTAAACTTTGAATGGTCTCTCTATCTTTTTAACACAATAAAATTACATATTTATCCTTTTAAAAAATAAAAACAAGCTGGTTACAAAGGGGCTTTGACGTGGTTTTCTTTTGTAAAACAATAAAATGACTTTTGGTGTAATTGAAGACAAAATTTGCAAAACCAACTCTGATGCCTTTTCGTTATTTCCATGTGTTTTTTTTTGCTGCAATAAAGTTGGTCAAAGACAGTCTAGTACTTTAATAAACACAAGATATTAATTTTTTTTTAAAAAAAGTGTATGTGTAGCACATGCCTATATATGGGTGGCTCCCACGTTATTTGGACGGTGCGTAAACCATCATTTGACTATAAAAAACTGCTTCTCGTGACAATGTTCGATTCGTCACAGCGTCTTTTCAACCTTTAGACGACGCATATGAATAGAAAGGGTTCAATTTAACATTAATGATCATTTTTTTTTCTCATCAAATATCTCTCTCCTTCTTGATATTTGTGTTGACCTTTAAGATTTTCAAATCAGTCATTCAGTTTATTAGTATTTGTTGTATTTTGAGTGATTTATAAAATTGTATATATTTTTTTTAATTTTACCCACTTTAATCTTTTCACTTCAATCTCTATTTTTTTTATTTATTGCTATTTTTTTTATGGAGGTAAAGTAAAATTTGATTTTATTGAGGTGTAGCAAAGTAATTGCGTATTTCTTCCTAAATGCATATACCATTCGCCCTCTTATTGGAAAAATATCAATGTCCAAGGCAAATTTCACAAGAATAAGATCTCATAAATCCCAACTCCAAGCTCATTGATGAAAAACAGAGGGTTTCTGATCTCGCCTTGCAATATGTCCCAAGCAGGATGCACAAACACATATTCACATCAAATTCACCTCGATTGAGAATCATCCATTGCTTAAAAGAGAGAGAATCAACCATTTACAAATTCTCCTCTACCAGCCACCATGCAGAACCACCACCATCAAGCCACATTTGGAGCCCATAGTCGACAACGTTTTCAAAATCGAAAAATGACCCACATTCCGCCGACGGCCTTTCACGATCCTCTCATTTATCTTTCACGACGGTCTTTTGACAGCGGTGGCGTGGAAAGAGAGAGAACATTCTTTTTTACCTTCAACTTTAACTAGAGTTCAACCAATTGCATAAAACAAGAATCTAATTTTAATCAGCTTCAAATTTTCATCGTCTCTTTTATTATTTCAAAATCAAGGCTGCATATGAGGCCTGACAAGGTAGCAGGTAACGAGTGTCGTACGTGTATCTGGAGCCACTTCGTGCATGGTTCAGCCTCAATTAATACACCATGACGTCTCCAACGGGGAGAGGTGGGCTGGCAGAGGATTCCAAATTGAAAACGAAGACAAGGATAGAGACACGATTCATCAAATTAGAAATAGAAGGATTAGTCGAGGTGCGAGCAAGCTGGCCGGATACCCACGATAATAATAAAAAAAAAAAAGAAATAGAAGGATTCAATTAACCACGTAGACTAAGCGCAGCGACTGCGCAATGCGAAAGTCTCCGTAGGTAACTATTGACTTTTGGATATTGTTTTTTTTTAATGTCAACCTCTAATCTCAAGGGTATCGTTCCTGAAACCACTGGCCAGTTTCCTGATCTTCCAGCAGCGCTTCTCGTGCTACTGGGCCAGATATCTGCCGAGTCTCGACCATCTCCTACCGAAGAAAAGACGCAAAACGTGCGATCGGCCATCCCATCTCGCAGTCCCACGCTATCCAGAGCGAGAACGGACATGTATAACTCTCGTTTCTTTTCTTTTGATGTTCGGCATTTATATTATACATGCCCCGTACGTTTTATGGAATCAGCACTTATCACATATTTTATTTGAGCTTCAATAGTATATATAAAAAATAAGGGTAAAATTATATTTAAAAAAAATTATTTTTTTTATTTTTATATTGTTTTGATATTTTTATGGTAAAAATAATTTTTTTAAAATAAAAAAAATATTATTTTAATACATTAAAAAAAACACTTTAAACAATAACTAATACTATACTTCCCAACAC
This sequence comes from Populus nigra, assembly GCF_951802175.1. NCBI lineage: Eukaryota > Viridiplantae > Streptophyta > Magnoliopsida > Malpighiales > Salicaceae > Populus > Populus nigra. Next base: position 11,430,122 of record NC_084861.1, on the reverse strand, counting down.
TTCTAAACATCGCTAACATTATTATTAAACTAGATTCAATGATCCCCAGATATCGCTAGCATTATTATTAAACTAGAATTAATGATTTCGACTGGGTAATTAGTTGATTTTTAAATCTAATATAAAATGAGTTTTATTTCAAATATATTTAAAGTTTGACTCGTATAACTCTCCACCGAGTTAACTCCTAGGATTTTTATTTATTTATTTTTCTTATCTAAAATGATGCTATTGTTTCGAAATTCACCTAACAAATTCCCAGTCTTGAGTTAAATAAAATCTTGGACCAAGTCTATAAATACACAGTGTGGTTTGTTATGGAGTGGAGAAACCAGAGGGATTGATTATAGCAGTTTGGCTGCGCCTTTCATATATATATATATTCTCCATGCAATCGTTCTTCTTCAGAAACCTTTTAGCTTCTTCAAGCATCTGGCCAATAAACACCGGCAAGTTCATTAATTGATCTCTTTCAACTTTTTCCTTTCACACGGCGCATCAATTCTCCTTTGCCCCCAGCAACAACCCACTCCGTGTCTTCCACGATCTCTCCCGTAAACTATCGCTTTTTTTGCTCTCTCTATATATTCTCTCATCTCTGTCACTTTCTTGAACGAAGAAGACGATATGGGCGGGGTGTTTTCAGATGCCCAGTCTAAGCAAGGATGTTATGGCCGTGGAAGGAGCAGTCAACCAAAGGGTTCCAGATTCGAGAAAAAAGAATCTATCAAGCAGAAATATCGTTTCATCCCTGATAATTTTTCTTCCCTGGAACAGGCATGTATTATCCTCCTTGGTTAATTATTTTATTTCTTTTCGTTTAAAGCCCTGGGGATGTTTTTCTTTTGGAATGAATAACTGTATGAATAGACTATAAAAGGATTTTTTTTCTCTTAGAAATTAAAGGAATAAGTATATTTCTTTTAGTGGTTTCTTTACAACAACTCAATAACAATTTGTTTGGTTTGTTGTTGTGATTTCAGGGCATGTTTGCAAGTGTACATTTTATAGAGATTATTTTTCTAAATGTTTTTTATTTAAAAATATATTAAAATATTTTTTTAAAAAATTTTTAAGTATGATATCAAAATAATAAAATATATTAAATTAATATTTTTTTTATTTTGTTTTAAAATACAGGAATAAACCACAATAACAAACGAATGCCTTTTAGAGCATCTCGGAGGCAAAAAAAATATCAATTTTAAAAAAGTGTTCTTTTTAACTTTTTTTCATAATGATAAAAGAAAAGTCAAAATGATTTTTTTTATTTTAAAAATACTATTCATGCATATTTCTTAAAAAAAACTAATAAAGTGGTATCAATCAAACAATAAATTAATTAAATACAACTATGTGAAAAAAATATAATTTCAAACCCCAAGACAAAGTGAAGCAATTCTCTTTTTTTTTTCAATACAAAAAAGAACCATGTTTATACCATTTAAAATGCCATATTAATATTTATATTGTTTTGGAGATGCTCTTAGTCAATTTGCCTAATTTAAGGGATCTTCTTGTCAATTTGCGCACTCCTTTCCAAGATCAGGGGTCTTCGCTAATATAAAACAATATTTTATATTTAAAAAAACAAAAACATGTTCATTTATTTTGTTTTATAAAAAATAAATATTACAATTATTTTTTATAAAAAAGTAAAAACCACAATATATAAAAATCATCTTCATATTTTTTATTCCATACATGATATTCATCTTATTTTATTTAAATCTGAAATTATTATAAAAAAATAATATTATTAACTTAAAAAAATATTTATATTATGTTCATAATAAAAAAATTTATAATACTAACTAAATATAAAAATATAAATAAAAAATTTAATCTTTTACATGGCTTGCTAAATAGTGTTTTTATATAAAAGAAAAAAAAATACTATTAATTTATAAAAAAAGCTTTAAAATACAGTTCTCGTATTTAGTATAGATTTAAAAAAAATTTAAAAGTAATTTTTTATAATTTTTTTCTACTTTCATGGACAAAAAAAGATATTGTATTTAAGTAAAAAAATAATCTTTTTTCTAACTTTAAGTTTTCAAAAATTGAAATAGTATTTCATTTTTAACAGTTTTATTTCCATTTTTAAATTCAAATACTTCTATTACGGAGCACCTTAGTAAAAGTATTAAAATTCTCCTATAGAAAAGAAGGAAAAAAAATGTATAAATAAGTTTTTTTAAAGTGATTTTTGTAAAAAAATAATTTTTTTTTATTTTAAATAATTTTTTTTATTTTAAAATTCTTTTGATACGTTAATATCAAAAATAAATTTTTAAAAATTAAAAAATATTATTTAAATATATTTTTAAATAAAAAATATTTTTAAAAAATAAAAAATATTAAACATGCTTTGTAGTTTTGACATGATACTTTAACTTTTTATTTATTTCCCGATAAACAAAGTCAGGAACATTCTAAGAATAAGCTTATGGTAAATGGGTTCACGCAAGAACTTCTCCTCAACTGCGTCATGAGATCCTGAGCTGGATTTTTTTTTATTGTTTAAAAATATAATGAATGTTTTTTAAAATATTTTTTAGAAGTAATTTATTTCTAATATTAATATATTAAAATAAAAAATTAATTTTAAGCTATTTTTTTAATAAATAATTTTTAAAACACGGATGGACAGTTGTAAAAAGAAAGAAATGAAAGTAAAAATGCGGTCTCGTGATCCATCATCCACGTGGGTCACGAGAGTTCTGATTGATCAAAGCAACGGTTGGAGTCCCAATTTGTGCTTTTGTCGTCTGTTCACGAAACGCAACAGCGAATGATTAATGGATGTCCATGATCTTGGTCAACAATGCCTCCTGTTTATTTACATACATTGCTGTTTTTATCACTCTGCCTTGCACACTGGCTAGTGTGGAAATCATTTACCGGCAACACCACGTCTTTCCAAATTCCAATTACAGAAATTTGTCGCTTCATTCAGTGTAGGAATCACAATGGCTACTTGGTCGAGTTCTCGCAATCTACTAACATGCTTTTCCATTTTACAGGTTACAACTGCCCTGAGGGAAGCTGGCCTGGAATCATCAAATCTCATTGTTGGAATTGATTTCACTAAAAGCAATGAATGGACAGGTATGTGCAAGTGAAGTGATCATATTGCGCACGATTTTGCACTACAAACATTGTGTATTACTTTATCAGTTATTCAGGAATTTGGAATCGAGAGTTCCATGAAGTGGAACTAAGAGTGAAAAGATGAAAGACCGACCTTTAGAAACTTTAGGAATGGAACCGTTATAACATGGCTATTTAAAGCATACGCTGTTGCTTGTGTTCCTTTGAACTGGTTTATGTCTTGATTCATCTCTCATGGATGCCACTGTGTTGATTTTCATTTTAAAGGCGAGGTCTCGTTCAATAATCGTTGTCTTCATGTCATTGGAGACACACCTAATCCATATGAGAAAGCCATCTCTATTATTGGAAACACTATGGCTCCCTTTGATGAAGACAACTTGGTTCCCTGTTTTGGCTTTGGTGATGGTAAGTCCCGTCCCTGGAGCTTGAATTCTAACAATGTCGTTTCCAGTTTTGCTCCTAATGGTTCATCTGTTGAATTGATTTTTTTCTATTTGTTCACATAGCCACCACTCATGATCAAGAGGTGTTTAGCTTTCACGGTGACCATTCACCTTGCCATGGTTTTGAGGAAGTATTGGCATGCTACAAAGAGATTGTTCCAAACTTGCGACTTTCAGGTTTGTTCTTTGTATATTTGAAGCTGGAATTTGGTTTCTTAAGGAGAGTCATAGTTAAACATTACACCTATAAAGATTTTTGTCTTTTGTTTATTTCAAGACTCACATAAATCTTCACAGATGTATGTTATTGTTTTAAGGGCCAACTTCGTACGGACCAGTGATTGAGGCTGCCATAGACATTGTTCAAAAAAGTAAAGGCCAATATCATGTATTGATCATCATTGCAGATGGTCAGGTTTGAGTTCAAAGATCTCTCTGCGTGCTTGCATTTGTTTGTTTCTGTATGCCTGGATGCATTTATAATTTAAGTAATATTCTCCTTTATCGTGAAGGTCACAAGAAATGACAATTCAAGTGATGGAGAACTGAGTCCACAAGAAGAGCAAACAATCAAGGCAATTGTTGACGCAAGGTTGAGCCTTAAAGATATATGCATATTATTTAATCACATGCTTAGACTTGTTTGAATTTAGCGGGTAGGGTGCCAGCCTTTTCACGTTTATTGTTATGGTGGTTCTGAAAAAGCTTGTTAATCATTGGATTTTAACAATGCCTGAAAATGGTGTTTATACTGAAACGTATACCTTTTTTTATTCTTTATGAAAAGCGATTACTATGCATTACTATATGTGACCTCATGATATTCTTAACCAGTTCATATCCACTGTCAATAATTCTTGTTGGAGTTGGTGATGGACCTTGGGAAGACATGAAGAGATTTGATGATAAAATCCCACATCGTAAATTTGACAATTTTCAGGTATTCTGATAACAGTATTAATGTTTGGTTTGATGCAGTTTGATATTCTTCTTTAATCCAACATGCATTCTAGCACTTTATGTTATGAACATGTTTTCTTATTGTCTACAGTTCGTTAATTTCACTGAAATTATGGCAAAAAAGGCAACGCTCTCAGAGAAAGAAGCGGCTTTTGCTTTAACTGCCCTGATGGAGATTCCTTTCCAGTATAAAGCAGCCGTTGAGTTTGGTGTCATTGGGTAGGTTTTGTAAACTTCTTAGTTCATTGTTCCATTTTTTACCAGAACTGCATTGCCAGCATTTGAAAATGCTTTGAGAATTTAAAAACAAAGAAGTGCATTCTAGCAGTGAAGCTAGTTCTAAAACTGGTCAGCAATGATTAGTTTTGAATACGGGAAAGGATTAAAATGGTTGGTTTAAACAGATATAGAAGGATTTCCATTTTTCTATGTTTCCCGCATTGTTATTGCATAGACCGCTTTGTTCTGCATGCCATCCATTTGGGTTTTACGTGTTTGCTCATTTATACTAATGGGTTTTGGAGAAAAGACGTTCCATGGGAAGAGCAAAGAAAATAGTACCACGCCCTCCTCCAGGGCTGTATTCAAGTCGTTCAGTACCATATCGTGAACCAACCAATGTTTCTTCTCCAGTCTTGGATGAAAGAACCCAGGTTTGGCAATATTTTTTTGTGTAATTTTGTCGTTCTTTCTGGAACGCTATATCTCGTCAATAATTTATAGCTTTCTAAATAATTGTTTTTCTATCTTCCAACTTGAATATAGACCTGCCCTATTTGCCTGAATAATGGAAAGGACTTGGCCTTTGGCTGTGGGCACATGGTGAGTTGCTCCCCAAACATTGCCTGCTTTGGTTTTCTTAACCCTTTTGCTATGATACTAATAGAATTGGTTGGTTGTAGACTTGTAGAAACTGTGGATCAAGAGTATCTGACTGTCCGATATGCCGCCAGCCAATCACCAGCAGAATCAAGCTGTTTTCTTAACGACAGGATGAAAGAAAATTGTATTTTGAACCTTACATATTTGGCTCCCTTGCCTTCTTGACTGTTAGTGTATGTTCCAGTGCGAAGGCAGACACAGATTTCTGTTTCTTAAATTGATGTAGAATGCTTGTTAGAACTTCTGTTTACCGATTAATTTAGAATTCAAGATGTGAAATAACTTTGCTCAGCAATAATGATCAGCATATATTATGTCTGGATAAATTGTTAATTGAACTAAGTATATAGCGTCAATTAATATCATGGTTCGGCGTTATCTGGGAAGCGATCTGCCAAGTCAAAAGCCACCACTGCACTGCTTTTAACCTCCTCAAGTCTAATCCTGGGGTTGGGATAGCGCCCAGTCATACTAACCAACCGCAAGTTCAAGGGGTCCATGGGGCTTTGAAAAATTCAGCCTAAGTTATGAATGTGCCCAAATGCTTTCAGTCTAGGTTATATGAATTTCTGTTTCAATCTGCATCCTTGCCAGCATCAAACCAAAAAATTGACAGGAACAGGTAGAAGCAATGTGAGAAATCCATCAATGAGTTTTACTTTTGTTCCGATGCAATTTACTGCACCCTGGCTGCTTGAATACAAGTTATCCGCCAATAAAAACTTAAAAATGATGTTCTCGTGCATAAAACATGTCACTTCCTTCCAAATCTCGTATGCCAGGCCCGAAATCAAGCCCAGGCACTAACACCATCATCCTCCATGAACTACCAAGAAACTGCTAATTGCAGAGAAGCATTTGGTGTGAAGAAGCAAATCCAAAGCAAATTAGAGACAATATGATATGAAATTCGTTGTCATTTCCAGCAGGTATAAGAAAAACCTACTTACCCAGAAATATTCCAAATAAAACACAGGCCAAAAGCTTTTGCGTAGCAAGACAAAAAAAACAATGCTTTCCATGTCCTGTCCAGCCATGACATTAACATACCAAATATAGAAAGTGCTACATCAGCAAGAACCATCAACTAATCTACTTCTTTTGTTTGTTATCAAGTTTCTGCTCGTCAGCTTGGGTATTATCCAGCTTGGGTATTGGCTGAATTCTCAAATGTGGGTTTCTTGTCAATGTCTCCCCTCTTAAAGCAGCTACATAGCGATCGTTTGTATCCTCTTTCCGCTGCAGCTCCCCAAGGTATTCTGCCAGTCTCTCTCGATTAACTTTACCCATCATCTGATCGAGAAATTCAAGCAAGAAAAATCTGTCAACATGCATTTCCATTCGAAGATGGAAAATGCTTTCAACATTGACTGTAGAATTGAACCCCCGTTAATTAACATTATACGAACTAGTTCAATACTGAAACCAGTTAAAATCAAGTCCGAACGTACAAATTTATATCTGAAAAGAATAAGTCTAACATAGCTTAAATCAAAGAAAAAGTTTAAGATTGTTTAACCATGATCCAAGATTGCAGGGCAATAAACCTCTAGAACACAAGACAGAGATTAAAGAGGAACAAACCTACGCATATATGACAGTTACTATGCACTTATATTCCTGTGATTTCCAAAAGATGATCTGCACTAAAGAATTTACCATAGAATATCAGAGAAGGAAATGGGATTTTTGTGCCCTTGGTTTCAACATTCATTTATTGTGAAATCCATTTGCCAAGATGAAAGGTTCGGCATCTGTCAACTACTAGTTACCTCCCCAATCCAATGACTATTTTGCAACTTTATGCTAATTGGAGTAGGCAGGTACCCTGGGAAGCTTTACCCTTCCGCTCTTCTTGTTGTCTACAAAAAAAAGGTTATCATGCTTTCTTAATACCTAAGAACACACTCCACGTCCTTCGGTATACGCATTTCCAGTGGATTCTCCTCTATTTTTCGTCACTAATATGCTTATAAATACTACAATTATGTGTCTGGGCATCAGCATCAAATTCTAGAAAAAAAAATTAAAAGAGTTCCGATCACAGAAGGTAGGCAATTCCTAAAAATCTTTAGATCAAAGGAAAAAATACATGTGGTTTGCCCTAATATTAAAAAAAAAAAACGTACAAGGGAATCGGGACGAGCGTTCTGGCGGAGGCGAGCTTCAAGCTCAGGGTTGCGGGAGTTGGTGGTCTGCATCACGAAATACCCAATCACACCTGGAACGACACCGCATACTGTAGCGAATGCGAAGAAGAATGGCTTTGAGTCTCTTGTCTTCCTCACTATCCACCTCCATGCCTCGCTTTTCTCCCACAGGATCGACATCTTTGATCTTCCCTCAACGACCTGAACAGGGTGAAGCAAAGATAAACAATAACAGCCGATTCTATCTATCGCTGGCTGGCCCTTGCAGTTAGCCGCAAATACAGAGAGGCCCAAGCATGAATGAAGCCTAGTTTATTTTGGGCCAATGGTATCTCGAGACCTTTTCTCGGAATTGTCGGTCACTGTGGAATGGCCATCAAATTTAGGGCCAAGATTGTTGGAAGGTAAAAACGCTTTTGGGCTAACCCATGTATTGAAAAACTGCTTAAATAAAAGACATTGGTGGAAAATGATGAGAATAAAAGGTTTGGGATATTGTTCAAGAAAAGAAAAGGAAAATATATATATTAGACCGAAATTAGTTAGCCAGTCTGCTCCATTGTTGGCTTCCCGGCACGCATGTTGAATCCAAACATCCCATTCTCTAGATATATATTCTCTTGCCTTGGTGATTAAGGCAGAGTTTGCATCTGCTTAGTTTCACATAATCTTTTGAGAGGAGTGCAACAACCAATGCAGAATCCGTCTCTCCCATTGACCATGCCAGCTCTAGAACAGTAACTACTGCCCATAGTTCTGCTTTGACAGAAGTGCACAAGCTACCGTCGCTAAACCCTTAAATTAAAAAGAAATATATTGTTACATAATAATATAAATTATATTTTAAAATTTTATCTAAAAATTTAAATTTTTCAGTTGAATATAATATTAAAAACTTGATGATTAAACAATCACGAGTTCGAATCTTTTTTTTTATTTGATAAAAATTAAATATAAAATAATATAAACATATATAAGTTCAAATTTAAAAAACTTTAATTTAAAAAATATATTAAATTATATTTTAAAATCTTATCTAAAATTTTAACCTACTGCCACACCCGGACGTTTAACTTCCTTAATTAGGTTTATATATGTGAAGTACAATCCGCGAAGTCAATTGTCCGATCTGCGAGCAACCCAGTCAAGCTAAGGATATGCTTTATATATGGTGTTCGCAGCTGTGGTGCTGCCTTCCCCAAATATCCCCTGATTACGGACGTCGTTTCCAGATTTTCCATAAAGCACATCCAAATAACAATGCCCATTCATTACCAATATTCCTATCAATCTCACTGTCAGCTAGGTTATATAGTATTCAACCACGGTATATATCAGACCTGAGTCAAAGAAACTCCTATTCACGTTCCCAAGCAAAGCTCTCCAAACCTCCTCAGCTAGGAGGCATTCACTCTTTTGGGCCGGGGATTCGTCTACCTTTTAATATGGGTATTGGGCTGGAAGTTGGATATCTAGCTAAAATCCAAGAATTAGCGGATATATATTTTGAGCAGCTTCTAGTTATTACCAGAGATTCTTACATTGACTAGACGTTAATTAGATACACTAGCGAGAGTGCTTGCCATATATATATTCCCTGTCAAAATACCTCCCTAGCTAATGCAAATGTCCCTTTCGAACCCCAGTCGTATACTCGTATTGATATTGGTTCAGGTTAGGGAAAGGGTCACATTGAAGAAAAGGATAGATGAGGCCACTATGATGCACACAAAAAATATAAATTACTGTCCAAATGACATTTGTGCCCTGAGGAGCCACGGCAGCTATAAAGCCACGCCTCAAATGCATTACGTGAAACGGAAGAAGAATCTGAACATTTTGTCTTTGTATGCACAAACTAAATGCATGGCAGCTAGATATCGCGCCGACGTTTTGAATCTCTCTCTTTATTCTTTATGGATCGATATCTACCACTACCTCCACCGTTACAAATGATCAGTTCACCACCCAGGCATCGATCCTCTCTCTCTCTGCCCCTGTGTTTTCCTTTGCTTTATTTCACGTAGCTAGATCCTGTGAAAGGTTGGATGGTTTTAATTAGAGTCCATTTAGCATAATAGCACTACTATCATTCTCGATAAAGGAAGAAAAGAACAAACAAAAGAAACATAACTCTAATAAAGAATGAATCGAACCCATGTGGTATATGGTAGGCTATGTAAGTAGTACTGTATACGAGAATCAAAATGTGGGTACTACTTGCTTGACGGATGATCAAGTTGCTTTTTTCTTTTCTCTTACGAGAATCAATATATTTTGCAATCCTATTGGTGAAAAAGAAGAGTTTGGAATCTCTTTTGTGCAAATCAAATGCTCCTCCTTCATGCATCCTTCATTTACAAAGTTGATAAGGGTTAATTTTCAAGTGAAGCTACCACACACACACACACACACACACACACACACATATAATACGTTATGATGAATACTGTGGAGTACGGCTAGTAAGAATCTTTCGGCAAGAGACTATTGAAGCCCTTATATATGGCTACATCGCTCTTGCTAGCTCTCAGTGTAATTGGCCAGCACAATTTAGTTCAACTTTTATTCACTTTTGAGGCGTAAAAACTATAAAGACCCCTCTAAACAAATTAATGAAAGGAACTCGTAACAAAGGTGATAGTGACTTACGTTTGGATTGATAAATATATTCTATTCCACTTTGGTTGTTGTGGTCAATTAGCTAGTTTTTACCAATCATGTTTCGTTTCTGTCATGATGGCCAAATTAAGAAGTAGATTTTAGCCTTGAAAATATCACTGATCAAACGCTGAGCCAAGAGTATATATGCATGCAAAACCCTTGCTGATCAATATATTTTGATCATCCTTCTCTCCATCAATGGGGGAGAGCTAGTAATGATTAATAGAACCATATCATGAGAGAAAAAGGCGAGGGCCTGAGAGAGACAGCAGTCAAAGATCTGAGGCTTGTAATCATTAAAGTTGCTAGGATGTCTTTACTCGCATGAAAATGATATTTTAAGGAAAGGAAACCAAAGGGGAGGGAGGGGGGTAGATAACAGTAAAGGAAAAGTAGCTTGGATGGCCGGAGAAGAAAGAGAAAGGGAAAAATAACAAAAAGAAAAAGCGAGTGTGGGCTGTGACGGAGTGTCAGGTAGATTTGTTCAGATGATGATTACAGGCCCCCTTCAAGTCATCAACTGTTGAACGATAAAAGTGTTCCTTTCTATCTGGGAATAAAAGAATGCCAGAAAACTTTCACATGGACCCATCGCATGGCCCCTCAATCGCCTAGATTGTTTACGTTAAATTGAAGGCACGCACACATATTTTGGACCCATAAAAGTAAATAAAAAAACCACGCCGATTGAGTCGTGTTTTTCTCCACCCTGGAGATCCAAACCATTGTTATTAACCATGGTAATTAAAGGAAATCTCGTATCTCTATTAATTTTATAAATTTTAAAATTAATAATTATATAATTTTTTTATAACTTTAAAATTTATAAAACTCGAACATATTTTTTATATAACATCTATTTTCATGGATCTGATTTATTTATATAAAAAATAAATTTTAAAAAATAAAAAATAAATTATTTTAAAATACTTTAAACAATATTTACTCTGAAACCATCTTAAACTAGTCATGAAATGTTGTAACTCTGATAAACTCTCCGGCTGATCACACCCAAACATTCTTGAATCAATCATATCTCATATATATAGATTCCTCGAAGCGCACTCATAATCCTGTTTCCATTTTTTCTTGGATTGTAATTAATAAATCTAAATACTAACCACGTGATGCAATTAATGTATGTAAGAATGATTAATTCTTTTGTCTTGTTGTGAGATTTTACGGTATTAATTTAGGGCAGCTTTCCGCTAATTTTCAATTTAGTCACCATAATCTCTCTAATTTCATTTAATTCGTGTATTCTGTCTCTTGAATTGTTTAAACATATTCTTAATGGGCAATGTGTTAAAAGGATTCTTACAATCAGATCCTCCATACGGTTGGTTTTAATAACATAACGGTTCATTATATGTATATTTTATAGAATATTCATTACTTCTCGAGACAGTTCACGAAAGATTGTACGTAATCATTCATTCACAGCTCCATTAAAATGTTGAAAATTAGAAATTCAAATATAGGATTACAATGCTTAGGGTTTCACGGCACCTAATCCCTGGAAGCACATCCTTTTATAAAAAATATAGGATTTAAAAATTAATTTTTTAAAAAAATATTATTTTTTCAATGTGTAATATTGTTTTAATGTGTTGATGTTAAGAATAATTTTTTAAAATAAAAAAAATATATTATTTTAATATATTTTCAAATAAAAAATACTTTAAACCTAGCCACACATAAGATAAAAACCACATCAACCACATCCTAGATAGCGCATGTATTTGTGTTCATGGTTGGGTTTTGTTTCTTCGGAGAAGTCGGACGGCTGAATCTCTCATGATTTCTAGCGATACCTCTCAGGAGATTGAGAATTAACACTAGAGAAATCATTTAATTTCCAATTAATAAAAGTGAAAGAAATCAACAGCCGATCGAGGAAACTCACAGAAAACCACACCGTCGATCTCACCGCAGCAGAGAACATGCGTTGTTAAATCACGTTGCTTTCTGTAAATGGCACATGATCATCATCCAATTCATGATCCAGATCCTCCAATCTCCGTGCCACAAGCTGATTGCTTAAGAGCTGCTTATTTTTTGTATTTTGAAAAAAAATTAAAGTTTTTATTTTTTCCCCTCAAATTATTTTTTTATAGTATTTTTAGATCATATTTTGACATGTTAATATTAAAAATAAAATTTTAAAAAATAAAAAGGATATTATTTTAATATATTTAAAAAAACATTTTAAAATACAAAAGTCTCTAGAATAAGAAGAAGGGGAGACCTGGTATTGCGTGTTAATGGGTGCGGGCGGTATAGTTGGCCCACACAGCCTTTCGAGGGGTCCTTTTGATTTTTGTTAGTTTGTGGGCACACAAAAGCAGGGAAGCTTCTTATCCTCCCCTGCTGGTTTTCATACAAAATCTTACACTTAGAGAATCTTAGACAGCCGGAGGACTTGTTGTATATACCGTAGCGTATCCAAAATCCCAAATTTATTAATCAATGCAAATACCAAATCTAGACAGTCTCTCACACGCTAACATTCCTCAGGGAGTTTGTTTTTGTTCTTTAATTTGTTTTTAAAATGTTTTTTTTAGGAATTAATATTTTTTAAATGCTTTTTTTATGATTTTAAAATACTAATGTTAATAATAAAAAATAAATTAAATATATTTTAAATTAAAAAACACTCTCGAAAGCACTTACATCATCAATCACATATTAAAATAAAGTGAGAGATATTCAAGATAAGTGTATGAAGGAAGGGACAAAAAATTAATTAAATATGTTTCTGGTTTCTTGAGTGAATGGCAACAGCGTAATACATAGAGAGGTTGAAGGGCTAGTTAATGTGAACATCTCTATCGTAACAGAACAGTGGCCTATATAGTTCAGTGTCGTCCAGGCCGGCTTTGCACCATGTTGCGCTCCATCTAGCTAGTTCTCAATTGGGCCACTATCCCCTCTCCCTCTCTCCAATCCTCCTGCACGTTATCTCTTCATCTCAGCGATGGCACCCATGAGCCTCCCTCCTGGATTTAGGTTCCATCCAACCGATGAAGAGCTTGTTGCGTACTATCTTGATCGGAAAATCAACGGCCACACAATTGAGCTTGAAATTATCCCAGAGGTTGATCTCTATAAATGCGAGCCGTGGGACTTGCCAGGTACATATATCTAATCAATTAATTTCCATTCATCAGTAATATACCGATGTTCTTATATATGCTCTTGATATTCTTTCTGACTCTTTTTTACTATTTTTGGTGTGGTTGGAATGTGATAATTCGCTTAACAGACAAGTCATTTTTACCGAGCAAAGATATGGAGTGGTATTTTTATAGCCCCAGGGATAAGAAGTACCCTAATGGGTCAAGAACTAACAGGGCAACAAGAGCTGGTTACTGGAAAGCCACAGGGAAAGATAGACCAGTGCAGTCTCAGAAGCGGCCAGCTGGCATGAAGAAGACATTGGTGTATTATAGAGGTAGAGCTCCTCATGGAATCAGAACCAACTGGGTAATGCACGAGTATCGCTTGATCGACTCATTTTGTGGCAATGCATCATCAATTTTAAAGGTATTGCACTCTCACTACTGGCTTGGTGTACAGTTTTTATTTGATCGTGAATCTGTAGTAGTTTAATCAAGCAGGGGCACACATATAGCCTATTGCATATATAGTTTCAAAATTATATAGAAGTGAATGAATTAAGATCATTGATTCACCATGATGAAGTTGGATCTGCCCCATTTCGTGGTTCAGTGGCATTCATATTTTTAGACTAGTATTAAGAGACTATTAGAGTATTAGGGTTTACAAAAAGTCACCTAGAATGTGTTTGATTGCCAGTTCTGCGTAGAAGACATACGCTGATGAACTTTGCAATAGGAACACGCGCATGTAAGATAGCAATTGGCCTCGCAAGGAAACGCTGGAACAATGACAGGATTAAACTGAGAGGTTTTTCGGGGTATGTTTTGTTTGTATATCTTGTAGATGCAAGGAGTTGATCGGTACTGGTCCATGCAATGAGATTCATTGATATTGATTTTAGTAATTCATGTAGCGTCTATCACTTCAAATTAAACGATACAGGAACACGTTCAGATGCATTATGCAGGGAGACGTGACAGTTCAAAGCCAGGACTTTATGCAGTCAAGTGAGGAAAACCGTCATTGATTATATACTTCTTTATGATAGAAGCAACGCATATGTCGATCAGATCTTATCGAATTTAACCATTGCACTTGATTTTATACACCATTATCTTTTTTAGATCTTCCCTTCCCTTACACTACTAAATGTTCTGTCTCTTTAATAAAGAATACCTTATCATCAACATGATGATGAAAGAGTCTTTGTTTCAAAACTTTAGTTGCACTTACACTATCCCTGTTTTGTTTCTTGTTTCTTTTTTTGCTCTTTGTGATCTTGCTTTTTTAGATCTTTGTACACCTCTTTAACAAATTTGATTACTTTTTTCACCGCAGGATTCCTATGCATTATGCCGTGTTTTCAGGAAAACAGTACAAACTCCCAAAACAAAAGAAGAGAAAAATGTTGGTGATGATCAAGAGAGGGATATTGCAGCGTGGGTCTCAGAAGAACAATTATTGGGGGATAACAAATGCCGTATTGAAATTTCTAAAGGGAGAGAAGCTGAATGTGAAAATTTCAACAATGACTATTGTAAATTCCCATCTGAAACATCTTCCTCAGATGTCACCCAAGGGACTCCAATTGAAACTGCAACGGCCGATGATTTGCTAGCTCCAATTGCCTCGGATGAAGCCAATAGCTCAGCTGACATTTACTCAGTGGGCATGGATTTCTCGTCGAATCTAATTCAGGTACATTAACAAATTTCTTTCATAAATGATTTTAATTTCTTTATGTTGATAGACTTTCTATGGTTTCATTTCCTTAGAACTAGTAGATGTCGGTGCAATAATTAGTAATTTGATAATTATTGCATATAGATGCATAAAAAGATAATAGAAAAACATTAGTTCACTGCTGGTATGGGCCATACCAATAATTAACTCATCTTTTCTGATCATGATATGATTATCTCTTTTGCCAATACTCCATTTCCTGCAATGTTCTGCTTTTATTAAAGCTTCAGGCTCACACCAGGGAAAATAGCATGTGGTTGTGTCTCGCACACGATGAAAGTACAATCCTCGGGCCGCTATGTGTTGGAAATGGCCCACAAAACAAGCCCTTTGAGTTTTTTCTTTCTTTTGATCCGAAGTTAAAGCAGCAAAAGTTGGAAGCAATGAACTCCATATCTTTTCCTAAAGCTTCCTTCTGAAAATCCCTCAAACACTGACTCCAATTGGCTTTTTCACCATCTTCAACATCTTCTTTTGACTGACTCAAACATAATTCAAAGTTCGAACATCTTTCTTCCTGATTTTTCTCTCTGAGTCTACTATATATATATATATATATATATATATATATATATATATATATATATATGAAACCTCGAACATCGCTATTTCCGATGCATATGTTTCCCCACTAGAGTTAATTTTCTAATTCAAAAGATGTTGCTAGGTTGACTGTTTTATTCAACAACAATGCTCAAAAGGATTGGATTTTCCTACTTCCCGCCGAATTCCTTTTTTTCTTTTCCAGCGATGTTATTAATCGCACAACATACTGTGGATGCAGGATATGCAGATGCCAGTCCACTCAAGCTTGCTCTATCAATTCCCGTACCCTTCTTTAGAACTAGAAGACTTCCCACAGATTAACATCGCCGAGTGTGTGAAGCCATCCAAGCCTGAAATTAGCGACGAATACATGGTGTACAAGGATTGCATGGACGGAACATTAGAACAACTGTGTTCCTCTCAAGACAACTCCAATACTGTACTCCCCCATGCAAGACTAATTTAGGGCCACTAACTAAGATGACCACACAAAGTAACAATTATTTGATATGTTACTTCCAGTTGTATTACCATCGAAATTCATATTACAGGCGTAGGATATATTGTGATGGGCTACATAACATGAAAAAAATATATATGAAAAGAAAAGTGAGGATTATTTTGCGTTATGATAAGGTTACAAACATCAATATTCAATATACAATGACAGGTCCAAGCACGCCATCATTTGCTTTTCTGTTATTTTCTTCCCGTTTATTTTTTTATACGATTGTTCATACTTCTCGGTCAAATTGAAAATAAATCGGATGAACATTTGGTGATGGTGTGCCATCGAGAAATTCGTGATCGGATTTCTTTGTGGAAATAAATCAATCGTTTCTGCCAAGGTACGTAAATGAACAAAATAATCTCTCGAATGATTAAACTAGCGTGCGTGCTTGTAATTCCATTAGCACGCATGATTTCTTTTAAGATAAATCCGAGCATAAAAAAAAGGCGGGAATAAAAACTCTTCAATGTGAGGCAAATGCAACAATTAGTACATACACGAGCATGCGAGCAGACAATTTTAGAAGACATGTGTGCAGTGGTGACAAATGGGTAATAAAACAATTATCCGTTATTTACAGTGCTCATTTTCATCTTGAATGAATATCAAAAGTTTTAATAAAAATTTTATGTTTGAAATTTATTTTTAGCGTTAAGAATTGAATTATAAGTGAAATTTAATCTTTAAAAATACTATAAAAATAAATTAGAGATCAATTCCTCTTATTTATAATTTCAAAGTAGGGAAATTTAATGTTAAAATTAAATTTCTCAAAATACTCATCTAAATTAAATTTTATTTTTAAAAAATATATAGATTCAATTTATTTACCAATTAAATTCAATTGCAGTTAAAAACTATCTCAAACAACCTAAAAGTTTAACCCTGTTTAATTGAAATGAATATTTAACATACATGCAGGGGTTCAATTGCTAGAAATGCCGATACAAGGACTGAAAACTAAAAAAGAATATGAATTGAAAAACTTCCAATTGAGAGCGTAGCTGTAAGAAAAATAAAATACAATCACCACCTTAAATCTGTCAAAAGGTTTTAGCTGCATTTTCCAAATGAGTTGCCTATCCAAACCCACCTAAACCTTGTAATTTTGGATATCAACGACATATATATGACCCCACACACACGAGAGAGAGAGAGAGAGAGAGAGAGAGAGAGAGAGAGAGAGAGTGCCCAATGAAGACCCAAGCAATGCATCTCAAGCTCTCGCTTTCAGAGAAGATGTGCGAGAAGTTCATACTTGGAAGGTTTCTTGCTTGTCTGATAAGAGAGAGAGAGAGAGAGAGAGAGAGAGAGAGAGAGAGAGAGAGTTTTATCCTATACAAAATGTTTCGAGATTATCACAATATGACAGCAGGAAGAAAAGTGAGAGGTCCCTGATTCGGATTCTCGCTCTATAAAAGTAACATCAAGAAAATGTACATAAGCAGATGAAGAGCCGAATGGACGGGCTTCTCCAGGTCAGTAGAGCAAGACTTTTGCATCGATGGGCACAGAGGCTGCAAGTAGAGTCTCATGACCATGCCGACAGCTCCAGTCTTCAACCAACGGGAAGCAGAGACGAGAATTTTATGGGCTGGATCATATAAACGGAAAAATGGGCCTGCCGACAGTGGTAGTTTTATGGGCCCGGTTGGTAACTGGTGCAATAATTATCCTGCACGGCCTGGATGGTTAGAATCCATAAATTAGGGTGGTCGCCAGGGGAGTGAGCAGAAGCAAATTAATTAGCAGTCCAGCGAATAGACTTCAAACAATTATTATTTTTTACGAAAATAAAGTCTAAAAAGGCACCTAATGATTATGAGATGGTTTAAAATTGCATTTTGAACGGTGATTTTAAAAAACAATTATATTTTATTTAAAATTATTTTTTTATATTTTTAGATCATTTTAATATATTGATATTAAAGATAATTTTTAAAAAAACATTATTATGATGAATTTTTAAATAAATATTTTTTTTAAAAAATACTGATTTTATAAGGGATTCAACTTCATCGTTCAATTTTCTTTTTCCTGACAATATATACCATGCGAGTTTTTGTTAGAGTGAAGAAAAGCATTATACTTTACATCGGCAAAATAAATATGGGAATAATATTGCTCAAACTATCCCTTAACCACAATAAAAATTATAACCATATTTACATTGATGATAGTGTAACTTTTTGTAAAAAAAATTAATAGAAGTTGAGGTCTATTAATAATTTAACATAGTAAATTAAGGGGTCAATTCAAATAAAAAAATTAAAAAAATCTACATCCAAATGATGGATAATTCAGAAAGTATTTGTACATGTTTTTTTGTAAATAAAAAACATAATCTGGGAGATGTTCAACAGGTCTTTCCCGAATTCATTAAAAATTATTGTTATTCTCTAGCTAACACCAACACAAGAAATGTTAGACTTAGCAGCAAAAATTTGCAGCACATTTAATTTTTTTCGCCATAGGCCAAAACTATGCATTTGCATATAGCATCGATATAAAAGATTGCCATAAAAGTTTTTACATATATCTTTACGTATGAACTCAATTTCAATGTGCAAAATTTAATAGGGCCGGCCAGAAGATTATATAAATAAAAAATAAAAATAGGCATCTAATTTCAAAGTAATATGGAATTGAAGTTTTCTAACAACAGCAAAACTCACGGAACGGTGCCGGAAAACATGGGTTGGGAGAAATTAATCAAGAAAATTAATCAGTTTTCTAGCATTGCAGGCCTCAGCATCCAATGGGTACTTTCAAATTTAAACAATTAATGGTCTTAATTGATATCACTAATATTATTTCACGCTCAAAATAAGTTGGTAGCGACAAATTGAAGCATTTTTTTTCTTCAAATATATATTTTGGGATGCCGAAACTGGGCAAAACCTACCGGCAATGTAGCACTAGTTACATACACGCACGTGGAGGCCTAAAAGTTCCATGCAAGATCATCCATGGAGCTAAGATCACGACACATTGAACCAGGCAATAATATTGTGGAGTCGACAAACTCAAGATCGTAACTAGTAGTGTCAAATGAAGCATCCATATTGTCGTGAACACCTTTAGTATTATCCATGATTTGGGCGTCACAAATCTTGTTTGGCTGGTTTTCTTGATCCTGTGATTTCATAACTTCGAATACTTTTGCTGCATCAAAGGGCTCACCAATGATATTAGTTCTCCAAAAGCAATTCTCATCCAAGAGACCGAACCCAGTTGGGTTCGCTGAAGACGAAGATGAAGAGGAAATGAGTGTGTTCTCAATGGATGATAAACAAGGAAAAATGGAAGAATCCTGGGAATTTTGAGTATTTTCATTCCAAATCATGACACTAGGGTTTTGATAACTAGAGGTGGGCAAGGGCAAGCTGGTTGTGGTCTGTAGCAATGGTGGTTGAGTACTGCTATTACAAGGATAAGGGGAAGGTAGTGTTAGAATAGGAGGGTTTATCTCCATGGAATAATCTTTCATCTTTGAATCCAGGGTGATAATTGAAAAGGGTTGTTGGTTAGATTGTGATATATTGCATGCAACCTTATTAGCTGCTCTCTGATGAGAAGGGATCAAGTTGTGAGTTTTTGGGTCCAAGCCTTGTGCCATGAGTTTTTTCTTTATGCATGAGTTCCAGAAATTCTTCACCTCATTGTCTGTCCTTCCCGGAAGATGTTTTGCTATCTGAGCCCATCTGTTGCAAGTATATATACATATAAATTAAGTACTTGTAGTGAAATTACAGTGAAAGTGATAAGGTAAGTAATTCTACTCTATTCATGTCATCTAGTGATCTAATGTCCCCATGGTTAATTAGAAACGTGTTTTGATTTTGTTTTGTTTTTGAATTTTCTATACACAGTTTTATTGAGACTTGAATGATCCTCACCTGTTGCCTAAAATTCTATGGACATCTATGATGATCTGCTCTTCTTCCGCAGAAAAGGAACCCCTCTTGAGCTCCGGTCTCAAGTAGTTTATCCATCTCAAACGGCAACTCTTACCGCACCTTTTTAAACCTGCAAGTACAAAGCAATAGCGCATATCAAAAATAGATCAGATAGCTTGATTTTTATTTCAAATGCATGCAAAAAAGGGTATCAAGACACACACCAGCAAATTTAGGGACAGAACTCCAGCTTCCATGACCGTGGCTGGTGATATATTTGACAAGCTTCTCATCTTCTTCAGGAGACCACAACCCTCTCTTAACTTTCTGTTTGTTGCAGCACCTGTGGCCCATCTCAATCCTCCACTCCCTTCTTCTGTCAATCCAGTACTATACTTCCTGCAGCCTAGGTAGCTCAGCATAAAACGTTGAGGAATTAATTAACTTCACTCCCTCACATGGAAAGTCTCAATTTATATCCTTGTCTCTTGTCTGGATACTAGCTAGTATATACAAGAGCACTGGACTTGTTTACTTAGGCACGATAATGGTGAAGGGAAAGAAAACACGGTGACCGACAAGTGCTTGATTTTCCAAGAAATACAGGCCAGGTGTCAAATCATGCAACAAGATATAGTAATTTGAGAGCAGGCGAGATTTATTGGCTTGATTGGGAGATTGATCAAGTGGCGCATATGTTTGTGTTGTGTTTTCGATTTGCTCATAGTTATACTATTTTGTTAATATATAATATTGATTTGCATTGCTAAACTCCCAGCTCTAACCACGCAGGTCCCACTTGAAAAGAGAGAGAGAGAGGAACAGAAGGTTGATCGATTGTTTCTGTCAAACTGAGTAGTATTTATATATGATTACTTCCAAGCATTTCTCTAATTAGAATAGTATCAGGCAAAATTAACATGCAGGAGGTGTCCTTGATTGCTCAGTTTAATTACGTTTCTATGATGCTGAATATTCTCATTTCTCATAGTCCATTTATGCATAATTATGCCTTACATCTCTATATATATGACTCAATCACACAACATGTATATATATAAATGAAGAAGAAGAAGAATTCAACAAACCCTACAAGTTATAAAAGCAAACACATCGGAAATGTGCTGGAATTCAAACTTGAGGTGCACTCATGACCACTACGTCTAATTGAGTGCATTGGTGTCCTTCTCTTCGGTCATTGCTCTTCCATCATTTCGTAACAGTTGAGTGATCCCGAAAATGAACTTGACATGTTATTTCAAGAAGAAGATAGCTTTTCTTATAATTTGCTTAATTTGCATGAATATTTGATGTTAAGAAATATAATAATATTTTAAATCCTTGAAAAATTGGAGTGAAATAAAGAAGAAAATCAATTAAACACTCCATTCAGATACAATATCTTTTTATTCGAAAATCTAGAAAACAGTTTTTTAAATCTGTACGTACCGAGTTTGAAAAATAAATTTTAGAGGCCTTTCATAGTTTTTCAAATAAAAAAATTAAAATTATAAATAATACAGTACTTTTCTTTTATAAACATGCATATTTTTAGTAGTGTAAAACATTAATTTTTTAAAAAACATAATATTTAATTAGTGTAATAATTTTTTTTATTATAAATCTAATAATGTAGAAATATTTCATTTTTTTTTACTTAACAAGTCTAAATTTTTCTTGATGTTTTCTAATTTTAATTTTAATAAAATTTATATTTTTAAATTAGATTATCATAAATATAAAATATCAAGATGACTATATATTATAAATTACGATTTTTTTATATATAAAAATACCTATGATCTTGATATTGTTTTGCGCAAAAATTCTTACCGTTCTTAATAAGTCACTATTTCGCTATCAACACCATGAAAAGAAATTTAAAGAAAAATGAATATAGACTTGGCCCGTTTGTGGACGACTCTAAAAATGTGCTCCTCATTCGGTCCTAGCTATCTTTCAAGAAACTTGACAAAATTACGTTATTCATGATTAATTGTGTCGACACCTTTGAAATTTACCAGTTAATCTCTCCTGGTAAGTAAGTCTGTATTTTACATTATCATCATCCAAAGATAGTCTCATGAAGAGAGAGAGAGAGAGAGAGAGAGAGAGAGAGATCCCTACCGTTCAATTAAGAATTCTATCTTCAGGGCATTTAGAGAGCTAGCTTGATCGTGTCGAGTAATTTATTGACTGAAGAAACATGCTGTCTTGGCAACTTTAGTAAGCATTGATTATTCATTATATGGCTTCACTAATTATCTGACTAAAAAGCTTTTCTTGTAGCCATGATTAGTTATTTTTCCAAGCAAATAACACCAGCAAGAATGCTGTTTTATGGTTTTCTTAGTCATCGTTTCTCTTTTTAAATATATAAAATTCATGGCGTTTTGCAGTCGATTGATGAAATACATTTGACAGCGACGTGCATGGAGTGAAGTATAGAAGCTTGAAAGAAACTCATCCACTGTTTAATCAGACAGATAAATAGTATTAAATTCAAGCATTACATTGTCGAGTGTCGAGGGATGGATTTTGTATTAGTTTATAGGCAAAAATAACAGTTTTTCAACCCTTTTCCTCAAGAAAGCTTTGCAAATGAAGTGTTGTTGTGGACAAAGAAGCTTGCACTTCAAAGTTCAACCTACTCTATTCTTTAACATAACCTTTGCACGTTAATCTTCAATGACTTGACTATTTTGTTTTTACGGGTTGCCCTCATGGAACCGGTTTGGCATGTACCAATCACACACACACGTATCGTACTTTTTAAAAAATTTGTTCTAGATTGAAATTTGGATATTTATTTAACATTTGTTACATGTCTCATGAGAATAAAAATAAAAATATTAAATTTAAAAATATAATAACTTAAAAAAAAAATAGTTGAATGAACGTACCATAAAGTGATGAGGTCGGTTGTTGATGAACTGTTGCATCCTTTTTTGATAGTCTTCACTTCACATGTACGTTTTCACAAAAAACTTAATTGGGCTGGACTCATGTTTAATAGCCATAGCCTGTAAAAAAAAAATGCTACCAGTTAAATATATTTATAAATAACAATAACTTAATTAAAAATAAATGTGATTAATTAAAATAAATATTACCATTCGTTTTGCATTTGAAGTGAATAGAACGGAATCGCTAGTGTGTATAGTAATTGAACCGTAAATTTTTCAACTTTTATTCCCTGCACCGGACTATAAACATCGTGTAAAACATTTAAACATCACGTTTTGAATATATTCTGTCTATATATTTTCTGGAATGTATGATGAGATCTATCTGTATAAATATTACTTCACTGTACGGTTTGCCTAACTCAATAGGCAATGGTTGGATATAATTTCTGGGATGAGGAAACGATCCGGAAAATTAATGTTTGAATTGAGAAAGAAATATTACGTAAACTTTAAAACTTTTCTCCTCTTGACCTTTCTTTTTCCCGCCCTTCATTACAATGTTAAAATTTAATCTCTAAATGATGGTTAAATGTTCTTCTATATATAATAACTATTCTTTCTCTTATTGTTAAATGATAACACATGAACTTTTTGCCCGTTTAATTAAGCTAATTAAAGTCAGAACACAACTTTGATGTAATTATTTATTATTTATATATGAATTATCTATTTGTATAAAATCCCTCGTTTTGCAATAATTTATGGTGAGATTTTTAAAAAATAATTTTAAATTTCAACACAGACACAGTACTGTATAGTATTTTAACTATACTATATTATACGTCATTTTTGGTGGGTAATTGTTAATTAAAACTGTAATCATCAACATCAAGCATGTATACAACAAGTACGTGTCACATGTCTTGGAGGTATTTTTAACGTGGAAATATTTTTTTATGCGGAATCTTATATTTCATCATTCAGTTGGGCGATTTAAGACATGTGGACACAATCATTATGGACCGTCAACATGAAAACGCTCAATTAATAATAATAATTTTATAGTTATTTGGTATCCAATAGTAATTCGAAATTTACTTTGGATCGATTCTTTGAAGTCCCATTAAAAGTCAGTCTTTTTTTTTTGGTTGATGTGATAAACAATCATTTTAATTTACTGTGATTAAGTGTTTAGAGTCTATTTGTTTTTGTAATTAAAATCTATTTTTAAATTTTTTTGAATTTTTTATTTCAAATTAATTTTTGTGTTTTTTTATCGTTTTGACATGTTATTATTAAAAATAATTTTTAAAAAATAAAAAATATTATTTTAATATAATTAAAAAAAAATAAAAATAAGTTATATTACAACTACAAGCTAACTTAACACGAAGGATTACGATAAATTACTGGTTAATGCGAATTAATTAATGAATTACGTTGTCCCGCTGCTGGGCGAGTAATGATTTTGCCCGATGAGTCTACGGATAAGGTCAAAGGAAATGTTTCAGTATTACGTGTGAGCAAAGGGATTTGATTTTTCCTTCTACGCAGATATTGGGAAACAATATTTTATATTAATAAAAAAATTGAATTGTTGTTGATATTGAATATTTTTATAATATAAAAAATATTCAAAACAGCTGGTTTAATTTTGTGAGAAGGGAATAATAATGAAAAATAGGTTGTTTTCAAACAACCAAGCAAATTACATTTATAGTGTCGAGTAATTAATAATTGATATGATAATATCGTTATTTGTCCAAAAAAACACAACGAGATTTTCAAAAATCAAAACTTCCAAATGAGAAAATATAAATAAATCAAATCCAGAATCGGTGGGCCAGTCACTGAGACTTCACTCCTTTCTTGTGTAATGAGCCTGGTATGGTGGTGTGATTTCATCTTCAGATAGAGCCTCAGGCCCGTTTAAGGGCCCATATTGTAATTTGGAATGCTGATTTTGTTTTTAAAAATGGGCCCATCTACTCTAGTTCGAGAAATAAAAACATATGGTTTAAAAATTACGATCTTGAATTTATAGAAAAAAAGAATTATTTATTTTTAAATCTCAAAATTATAGCCTTGGATTATTTGTAAAAACTCTTAATTCAAATGTCCTGAATATCAATAAAAATAATAATTAATATTTTTACGGAAGATAACTCATATGGTTATTTAAATAGAAGACATAATTAACAAATCTAGGTATAATAATATAAACCAGATACAGCTTTAAAACTTAATTGATAAAGAAATCCTAAAATAACTATAAAAATAAAGAGGAGTCTCACGTAAGAATTTAAAGGTTGGATTTGGATATATTATCGAATTAATTAGGATGACGCTACCTTAATAGTACAACAAGGAATATAACGTCTTTTAAAGATGCTGATAAATTTTAACATGATTAAATAGTTGAGTAATTTTTTTTTTAAAAGGTTTTTTTGGTATTTCTAGATTTTTTAAAAAACTTTGATTTTTCATTGAGTGTCCAGCATCGAAACGCCATGTTTTTATACCTGCTGTATATATTATCATTATTACTTGGCGCAAGTGAAAAGAAAAACAAAGAGTAGCTATTCGTTTAAAAAACTCCTCTAATGTCCAGTTCAAGCGCAAGATGAACACTTGGATGGGGATTAGGGGTGTTTACAGTCCGGTTTGATCCAGTTTTAATCCAAAAATTTAATTAAATCAAAAAGTAATAGTCCTTGTTAATATAACCCGAATCGAACCGAGAACCGGTTCAAACCGAACTGGTTTTGTTCGGTTCTGATCGGTTTTTAGCATTTAAAACCAGAAAAACCGAAACATTTTTGTTGCTGCCGTTGTATGCCTTAATCTGGGCTTTGTGCCAGTGGAGGAACGAGATGCTATACTACATCTTGGATAGATTGCCATATAGGATGGATCTAAGAATTCCAGAAAGCAAAAAAATCTCAAAAAATCTTAATGCCAAAACCATAACTATTTTTCGATGGCCATCTTCACAAGTAGGACTATGTTTACACCATCTACCTGAAACAGAAGTTTAGATTTGACCCTTCAAGATGATTTATGTTCCCTTAAAACCTTAAAGATTGAGATCATGAAGGGTTAGGGGAAAAAGAAGGGGTGGGGGTGGGGCGGCTAAAAGGGTTAGGATATTTGGGGTTAGGATTTTTTTTATACCTTTTTTCTAGATTTAATTAAATCAGTTCGGTGTGGTCCGGTTCAATCAGTTTAAGCTTTTTAAAACCGGAAATGAACCGGACCAGACAATTTTTTTTATTTTTTAATCGGTTTATTTGGTTTTTTCTATCGGTTCAGTTTTTTTTATTAATTTTTTCTTGGTTTAATCGGTTGGTCAGATTTTTGTTGCTGCCATTTTATACCTTAATTTAGGCTTTGTTCTAGTGGAGGAACGAGATGCTATACTACATCTTGGATAGATTGTCATTTAAGATGGATCTAAGAATTATAGAAAGCAAAAAAATCTTAAAAATATTTATGAGAAAACAATGAAATAATCTTAGTGCCAAAACTATCACTATTTTTCGATGGCCATCTTCACAAGTGGGACTATGTTTACACCATCTACTTGAACCAGAAGTTTAGATTTGACCCTTCGAGATGATTCATGTTCCCCTGAAGCCCCGAAGATTAAGATCATGAAGGGTTAGGGGAAAAGGAAGGGGGAAGGGGAAAGGGGGGAAGGGTTGGGGGGGTGAAAGGGTTCGGGTATTTAAGGTTAGGATTTTCTTTTTATATCTTTTTGTTTAGATTTAATTAAACTGGTTCGGTGTGGTTTAGTTTAATCGGTTTAAGCTTTTAAAACTGGAACTGAACCAAACCGGATGATTTTTTTATTTTTTAATTGGTTTATTCGATTAATTTTTTTTTGGTTTTTCGGTTTAATCGGTTGGTCGGTTTTTTTAAATATCCCTAAAGAAAATGATTCTTGATCTGAAACTTGAGATCACCAACAGAATATAATCATGGTAATAATTGCTACTTTTAGTTATACAATAAAGTTTCAGGAAATATTTTTTCCATTATGTATTTGCAATATCAATACAAGGTATGTTTATAACAAATTAATGTGAAAAATGTTTTGAGAATGAAAATTTACGGTCTTATCGAGATGTCAAGATCTAAGAGCTAGATTTATATATTTGATTGAGGAGGTGTTTTGACGTGTAATATTGATTATGTTTTCAAATATTTTTTACTTGAAAATATTATTTTTAAAAAATATTTTTAATATTAATATATTAAAACAATATAAAAATATAAAAACACAATTTCGATTATATTTTTAAATAATTTAACAATGAAAATGGGTCGAATTTGAAATACAAGAGAAAGATGTGATAGACTAGCAATTAACGTTATGTAAGCATGTGCATATCCACTTGTACTTCCCAACAAATGAAAGTCACGTTTCAACCTTCCACCAAGAGCCTGTTTGGCAGTGTGGTTGCGGATGCTTTTCAAATAACTTTTCGTGCCAAAATGCATGCCAACGATGTTTTTTCATTTTTAAAAAATCATTTTTGACATCAGCACATCAAAACGATCCAAAACGTACAAACCATATTAAATTTTAGCAAAAAAAAAACAAAGAATTTTCAATATTTTTGGGAACGCGGCCGCAGCCGCGTTCCCAAACGGTCCCCAAAGCAGAGAGCTCTTGGCTTGGAAGATAACCCATCCCCCTCCATCCGCCGCTCCACCGTTGATGCCGACTCGACACCATACTCCTCTAGAGAATCCTGTGTCGAGGCCTAACGGCCGGCCCACCTCCGTGTGGGTCACCGTAAAGTAGGAACTTTAAAAACAAAAATCAGGAACAAAAAAAACTCTACTATCAACATCCAACATAAGAGCAAGTGTGCAGCTAGACATAGTTGATTTTTTATTTATTCACTGACAAAACTCGGCTCACCGAGATTTAAGGTTTAAGAAATAGGCTGGTGATTCGTCTGATGTTAATTGTCAAAAAGAGGAAGGGAAGAAAGGAATTCTGTTATGTTAATGTCTATTTGACCAGGTCTGTCTGGAACTTGGAGAATCATCGCATGGTGACAGCATCTTGTGCTCGTGGGGACCACTCTGGGAAATGCATATTTAAAGGGTCACGATTAAAGAAGATGCTAGCTAGTCATCAGTGACTGCCCCATGTATGTTCTACAGATATTATTGACCGGAGAAGATTTGTTCCACGAATTACTCCAATAATCTTTTTTTTTTATAACCATGGTTTTCAGACGATCTTACTAGCATCTTAACTAAATTAATGATTAAATAAGGCTTCAGAAATCTATGATCTGTAACATAATCTCTAAATAATAAATTTATAATGGGACAAGTTAGGCTACATACCTAGAGTTATTATTCTAGTAATTTTTATTTATTAACATTGGTGTTCGAGTCAGCTTGCGAACACTGCGATTAATCTCACTGATCCTGAAGTTAATGACCATGTAAGCTTCCTGTGATCCTGAGAGGACTCGAATTCGTGATCATTGCAAAACAAACTCAAGACTTGACCAGTTGAGCTACTCTTCAGGGTTATGTTATGTTATGCATCTATTGACCAAAGAAGATTTGTTCCGCGAATCACTCAAATAATTTTGGGGTGTTTCTAAGTATGTTAATAATTATTTTTTAAAGTGTTTTTTTATTTAAAAATATAGTAAAATAATTTTTTTCTATTTTTTTAAAAATATTTTTACCATCAACCTATCAAAATAATTTTAAAAAATTAAAAATTAATTTTTTTAAAACTAATTGTAAAAAACAAATAAATACCATCAACGAACCGCGGAAGTGATGGCCTTTACCGCTGAATCTCACGGTAGACTTGCCATGAAGTGACCAGGACTATTTTTATTACAATAAATACAAATATTATTTGTTCTGTTTTTTATTCATTAAGAAACTCTGTATATTTTGGATCAGACAGATATCCCTCTTCTAAAAAAATGGGATTCTTAGTTTTATTTTATTAAAAAGATTATCGAAGTCTGAGTAATTTCTGCATCCACCCAGATAAATAAATGGATGGAATGGAATAATGAATGTTTTCGATGTTGCGTGGACCAATCGCCAAGACTTCAGTCCTGTCTTGTGTAACGAGCCTGATATGGTGGTGTGGTACCAATTTCCTAGGAAGATTACCCCTTGAGACCGGGGTGATTAGGAGCCCAAATTGTAGGGTATGTCCTAGGGTCCACAAAGAGGACCTAAATATTTATTCAAGAAAAAGGAAGAGATAGCCTAATCCTCCTGGGACCCCTCGCATGGAGTCGCTCGAGAGGATACTTAAGAGTAGTAAAACGACAAGAGGACTCTAAAAGAGAAGAGAAGAATAAAGCGAAAGACATCCCAACACACAAGCCTGTATTATAATAAAACCATCATCTGCCGCTGGACAGATAAGCTGTTCCTTTTTGTCCCTTCCTTCTGATCCCTAGCTATAACTCCCAGCCATGGCGATTGTTTTTATACACATAACTTCTGCTCACTTATACTGATTCCCAACCCCAACACTCATCATCTTCAACAGTATTCACTAGCTAATTAGCACTAATTTCCGTACATTCATGGGCTCGAGAGCTAGATGGAAGCAAAGATGGTGCACGCAAACCTTAACTCCACTGCTAGAAGGTCCGGACCCCGATATGCAAGAAGAAGGTAACAAAAAGGAAAGTTCATGGGAAATAATTCGTGAATGGTTTCGATTGCAAAGGGGTCTTTCTGCAGGAAACAATTTTACAGTCTCCTTGTATGGGAGCATTCCAGCCAAAAGACAAGATTTGAGGCTTCTACTTGGAGTATTGGGTTGCCCTCTAGCCCCAATCCCTCTAGTTAACGACCCCATCCATCGCATTCACATTAAGAACACACCCATTGTAAGTTCTTGCACCTCTACTTATCTAAATTTTTCATTTATTTTTCTTTCCTGTAACTCCATTTGCTAATTAACGTAGCTTTTATTTTGTCACAGGAAAATTCTGCCGCGCATTATATCATACAGCAATACTTGGCATCAACAGGGTGTTTAAAGCAACAAAAATGCATGAAAAACATGTACTCAGCAGGGAGTGTGAAGATGGTCCGTTGTGAGACGGAAATCTCATCAGGAAAGAATGTGAAGAGCTTAGGGACTAGAAGTGGTGAAAGTGGGTGCTTTGTTCTTTGGCAAATGTTGCCAGGGATGTGGTCTCTTGAATTGGTGGTTGGAGAAAATAAGGTCATAGCAGGCAGCGATGGGAAGACTGTGTGGCGGCATACTCCTTGGCTTGGTACTCATGCTGCCAAAGGACCCCAACGCCCTCTACGTCGCATAATCCAGGTACTAGCCACAGTCTATATGCAGTGCATCAAATTCAATTTTTGGATTGGAATTGACCCATTAAACATTGAGATCACCGTAATTCTAATTATAAAAAAGAATTGGTCTAGAATTTAGTAGTCTAAAATTGGCAGGAGTATGAGAAATAAAAAAAGCAACAGGGTTTAAAATCCAGAACTTCTATTAGCTAATCCATGCTTTGAACCGATGATTTTTTTTTCTTTTGGTTGAAAGATAATGAAATCTTTCTGTTTATTCAAATCTACATACAAAACAAACATAAAAGGATGGAGATAGAAGACCAAAATCACAATCCCGAGAAATGGTAGCGTATATGTATTAGCATCCGGCATGATACAGAGACCGTCTCATGCTTTACCAGACAAGCTGCTTTTTTTGAAACTCACGTTATTCACTGAGTTGGGAATGGCACGTGATTTTCTTTTTGACGTCATCTTTGATCATGTTCAGATACAGTTTCTTGGGATTGCAGCTTATAATCATCCCTTTGCTCTTTAACTTTTCCTTTTTTAGCGCTTTAGCGAAGTGCACCAGATTTATTGCACTATAGCTATTTGCTTTTCTTGGCTTTTCCCCTCTTCTTTGCTCGTTTACTACTTGTTCCCTTGGCAGTCGTTTCCCTTCTCTTTTTTCTCTCGAAATTATGGTGAGCTTCAGGACTTTAAAAATTAGAAACTATGTTGGTGGACTTAAAAATACTAATATCTCCTGAGGGGCTACTTAATTCCTTTGGTAGATGTAGATCTAGTGCTAATTAATGCTCATGCCCGTATGAGAAACATTTCTTTGCAGTTTCTTTTTGTGCCGAAGCCATGTTTCCTACCCACAAAGAAAAAGAAAGAACGAAAGAAAACAAGACTCGGAATTAGCCATGAGGAATATAACTGCTTCATACGCTCTTAATTAGGAGTGTGGCCATCCCCATTTTGTATTTGTTTCCTCGCTTGCTGTGAGTACATGAGAGGAATCGATCTCTGGCCCCAATTGTTGAAACTTTGTCCACCTTGAATGAAAAGCATATTACTATACGCTTCATATTTTTCATGTGTTATTGGAATAGCAAGGCCAGAATGTAAAAGCTTAGGGAGAGCATGTATGGAAGTACCTAAGATATTTGGACCTCCCCCGTCATCGTTCTTTACTAATTACTTATTCAAGACTTAAATTTACTGCCTTCCATTCTCAAACAAGAAGGAAAGGACTCAAAGTAATCACCAATATTTCATTGAATTCTTTGAAGTTTATGATTTAATTTCTCATTCTTTCATTCGATTTCGTGTACCTTCTCTCTTTTTTTATTATTATTATAAAACGAAGGCTTAAAGCCGAGATCTTTTAGAAGAGGGACGCATGGATGCCGGCTGAGCTTCAAGCCCATTGGCACCTGCCTTGCTTCTAATTATGTGCTATTCAAACACTACATTGCGTATAACATGGACCTCTTCTCTACATGTACTTATTCATTAGTCTTGTGATGATTGATATTCCAGGGCTTAGATCCAAAGAATACAGCCAACTTATTTGCTAAAGCACAGTGCCTAGGTGAGAAACGAATTGGCGAGGATGATTGCTTCGTTTTAAAAGTAGCTGCTGACAGAGAAGCTGTGATTGAAAGAAGTGAAGGACCAGCTGAAGTGCTCAGGCATGTACTCTATGGCTATTTTTGCCAAAAAAGTGGTCTCTTAATATACCTGGAGGACTCCCATCTAACCAGAGTACAAACCCCAGAAAACGAAACTATCTACTGGGAGACTACCATAGGAAGCAGTATCGGGGACTACAGAGATGTAGATGGCGTGCTGATTGCTCATCAAGGAAGGTCAATCGCAACAGTTTTTCGATTCGAGGAGTTGTCTGTTCAGCATAGTAGGACTAGAATGGAAGAAGTGTGGAGGATTGATGATGTTGTGTTCAATGTGCCAGGGCTCTCCATGGACTATTTCATCCCTCCCGCTGATATCTTTGACGCTTCCCCGTGATTAACTGACGTTAACTATGTTTTTGATAGTTTCGGCGGGTACTTTGTGGTGTATTTAATCTTCAAGTGTAGTATGTAGCTGCTTTCCAAGTCATGAAGAAAAAAATAACCAGTTCTAGCTTGGGATGGAATAATATATTGAAAAGTTATTGAATATTCTTACGCGTCAATTAATCTAGAAATAGCTAGGTGAATGATTGTATTCATGCTTGTTTATAAATTTCCAAGATCTATATATGCTGAGTTACCACTCATGAATGTTACACACTTGCGAGTATTTGATCTATCTTGTTTCAAGCTATCAATTTAGGGTGTATTTGATAATAATTTATCTATTTATTTATTACATTAACACCTTAAAATCATCTACATGAATTTGATATATTTTTAGATAAAAAATGATTAAAAAAACACTTTGAAAAACAAATTTATTAACAAAAACTCTCCCTCGAGGGGAAAAAAAACTGGGTTTTGCTTCGAAGGGGATAAAGATTGGACTGGGGGGAGCTTAATTGAGGACTCAGAGAAGCTCAACATGGAGAGTTTCGTATATTCACAGCACCTCCATGACTATAGGACGAGAGAAGCTTGGGACTAAGGACATGGGCGTTGCAAGCCTACAGATCAAAGCTGCTAGAAGAAGCAGCGCAAAGATATTTCTATCAGAAACAGGACAAGATCATAGCGATCTGAGTGAGATACGGAAGGAAATCCCATATAAGCTCAATATTAGTTTCACCTTCATAAAATCATGGTAGTTGTAAGTTATAGCAAAAGCTTCTACCCTGGATGGCCTCAGGAGTTCAAAAGATGTGGGCTTTAGCTCGTTTACCGAAAAAACAGCACCTTGAAGCCCATTATAAAGTGTAGTAAGGCCCATAGATGAATCCATGAGCTTAGAACGCCCTCAGATTTTGGGCCGAGCACATTGAACTCCGGTTACGTCCAATTAAATATTCTTTGCTAGTGATAAAGACTTGGCTTCATATCTTCAAAAGTCTATGAAAACCTATATTCCCACACCAATGAAATATTCGATTTGATATAGTATTTAATATCTATTAGTTTTTATATATAGAAATAAATTTTCATTATTGTCAATTTCTTTGAAACAGTTAGCTAAAAAACAAAACAATTAGTTATCATTCTTGATAATCTTATAGTTAAACTTACAGTTATACAGATGACAATTCCTTTTATTTCTCAAATCAGACAGACCATCCTTGTTTTTCAGTTCTCTATGGCAATATATATATTGCCACAATATCACTGTACATTGACATTCAAATTCTAGTTCCTTTTGTTTCTAAAGAAAACTACTCACTTTTTGTTAAGATTTTTATTTATAAAAATCTTCTTAAATCAAATGGATTTGGCAAATATGCATACTCAAGATATTTGAACTTGACAATCAATTAAATCCAAGATAATATAAATTTGACTAATATGTTAGGCCCAATATACTTGAACTTGACAAATACTCAAGTCCAAGGTAACATAACCTTGGATACTTGGACTTGGCAGTCAGCCAAGTCCAAGCTAATATGGGTTGAG
Source organism: Populus nigra (assembly GCF_951802175.1). NCBI lineage: Eukaryota > Viridiplantae > Streptophyta > Magnoliopsida > Malpighiales > Salicaceae > Populus > Populus nigra. Next base: position 11,396,280 of record NC_084861.1, on the reverse strand, counting down.
TAAGCATGTCAGACTCAAGGCATTTGAACTTGACAGTCTGTCAAGTGCATGGTAACATGGGTCTGATAACCATACCAGACTTAGGATATTTGAGCTTGACAATCAGCTAAGTTCAAGGTAATATGGGTTTGCGAAATATCCCAGACCCAAAAAACTTAGATATTATTAAATTCTAAAGCTTTATGCATGGTCTTAAATAATTCTCTATAATATAAGTATTAAAGACATAATAAACCATTATGCCTCTCCATCTATAATAATTATTCATATTAAAGCAGTGATTTTTTTTATATTTATAGGTATATACAAGGTCTTTTAAAAGACCTATCATAATTACTATCTCATTAATGACATATAAGATATATTTGCTTTATATTAATATCATCGAAAGTAGAGAATTTTCCAGCTCTTTCTTTTCATGAAAATAACAAGGTTCGAAGGATATAAATACTCTCTGAACCATGCAGGTAAAATGTTTATAACTTTTTATTTTTTAAGATAAAAATAATTAGATTTCAGAGTATTAATAAACTTAAAACTCAAGAATAAACATCTTTAATTCTGAAATTTAAGATTTTTTTAAAGTCATTTAATATCTTTTTTCAAAAAAATATTAAGTTTATTATCGGAAGGTCTTTGAGTCTTCCTCGATTGTGACTGTTTTTGTAAGTACTCAAAACTTTTATGGTAAACCTAGAGTTCTTTAGATTAAAAAAAAGAAGTTGAAGTACGTGAATATATTAATTAATCATTATCTCAAACACAAAATAACTTTTTATTTATATATATTGTATTTTAGAATATCATCACCATCCCAGTTTTTCTAGCCTCTTTACTTTTCAAAGGTTAATACAATATGTCTCTTACTAATTTTTCCTTATTAAATTATTTTTTAAAATAGTTATAAAATATAAACTTCAGTATTTCTAAAAACTAATTTAAAATTTTCAAAAGAATTAATAAAAAAGTTGATAAAAATTAATTTATATCAACCTTTAGAAATTGATAAAAATTAATAAATACGAGACGGAGAGAGTACACAATTAGAGATGATCTCTGTACATAGTTCAAATGATATGCTGATATATACGGTCATTTTTG